>NC_069499.1:211008865-211717365 GCF_027579735.1 Bombina bombina | reverse complement strand
AATTGTGGGGTGGGGGAGGGAAGGGAGCTGTTTGGGAGGGATCAGGGGGTGGGATGTGTCAGATGGGAGGCTGATCTCTACACTAAAGCTAAAATTAACCCTGCAAGCTCACTACAAACTCCCTAATTAACCCTTTCACTGCTAGCCATAATACACGTGTGAGGCGCAACAGGATTTAGTGGCCTTCTAATTACCAGAAAGCAACGCCAAAGTCATATATGTCTGCTATTTCTGAACAAAGGGGATCCCAGACAAGCATTTACAACCATTTGTGCCATAATTGCACAAGCTGTTTGTAAATGATTTCAGTGAGAAACCTAAAATTGTGAAAAATTTTACGTTTTTTTTAATTTGATCGCATTTGGCGGTGAAATGGTGGCATGAAATATACCAAAATGTGCCTAGATCAATACTTGGGGTTGTCTACTACACTACACTAAAGCTAAAATTAACCCTACAAGCTCCCTAAAAGCTCCCTAATTAACCCCTTAACTGCTGGGCATGATACACTTGTGGTGCGCAGTGGCATTTAGCGGCCTTCTAATTACCAAAAAGCAACGCCAAAGCCATATATGTGTGCTATTTCTGAACAAAGGGGATCCCAGAGAAGAATTTACAACCATTTATGCCATAATTGCACAAGTTGTTTGTAAATAATTTCAGTGAGAAATCGAAAGTTTGTGAAAGAATTTGTGAAAAAGTGAACGATTTTTTGTATTTGATCGCATTTGGCGGTGAAATGGTGGTATGAAATATACCAAAATTGGCCTAGATCAATACTTTGGGATGTCTACTAAAAAAAAATATATACATGTCAAGGGATATTCAGGGATTCCTGAAAGATATCAGTGTTCTAATGTAACTAGCGCTAATTTTGGAAAAAAATGGTTTGGAAATAGCAAAGTGCTACTTGTATTTATGGCCCTATAACTTGCAAAAAAAGCAAAGAACATGTAAACATTGGGTATTTCTAAACTCAGGACAAAATTTAGAAACTATTTAGCATGGGTGTTTTTTGGTGGTTTTAGATATGTAACAGATTTTGGGGGTCAAAGTTAGAAAAAGTGTGTTTTTTTTCCATTTATCCTCATATTTTATCATTTTTTTTATAGTAAATTATAAGATATGATGAAAATAATGGTATCTTTAGAAAGTCCATTTAATGGCGAGAAAAACTGTATATAATATGTGTGGGTACAGTAAATGAGTAAGAAGAAAATTACAGCTAAACACAAACACCGCAAAAATGTAAAAATAGCCTTGGTCCCAAACGGACAGAAAATGGAAAAGTGCTGTGGTCATTAAGGGGTTAACCTCTTGAGTGCTAATGACGGCTTTGAGCCGTCACAAAGTTTCCCACTCTGGTGCTAATGACGGCTCAGAGCCGTCACTAGCACTCTTCCAACTTGAGGGAGATCTGGGGGCTCCCACTTGCTCCTACCCGTTATGCGCTGTGACGTCACACACAATAACGTGATGATGTCACCGTGCAACTTTATTTTTACTTAACAATGTTAAGTATAGGAGCAGGGGGCATGCTGTTTAGAAGCCTGTATCTCAGGCATCTAAGCAGCTACAGACCCCCAAGACCCATCATTGGAAAGGTAACCTATCCAACAGTGTAAGTACTGGGGATCTGGGAAAAAAAAAAAAGTTCAAAACATTTTGTTCAAAAAATAAAAACCTTAAAAAATATTAGCACTCAAAGGGTTAAGTAGGTATATAATGGATTGCAGAACAATTTTAGCTGCTAATTAAATAAAGTAGAAATTAAGTAAAGTAGTATCACATTTCTATAAAATCGAGCACACAAGTTTTTTTTAAACAAATAAATAAAAAGAAACAAATTTCTGTTTAGCGGTACTTTCACATTTCCGAAAGTACTTAAAGGGACATAAACGTCAAAATTAATTTTTCATGGTTCTGAAAGAGCATGCATTTTAAAGAGACTTTTATATTTACTTCTACTATCAAAAGTACTGTGTTCTCTAATGGCTAGATTTAGAGTTTTGTCGGTAACGACCCACGTAGCTAACGCTGGCTTTTTTCTGGCCGCACCTTTTAAATAAGTCTGGTATTGAGAGTTCACAGAATGGCTGCGTTAGGCCCCAAAAAAGAAGCGTAGAGCATATTTAATGCAACTTCAACTCTCGATACCAGAGTTGCTTACGGACGCGGCCAGCTTCAAAAACGTGCTCGTGCATGATTCCCCCATAGAAAACAATGGGGCTGCAAAAAAGCCGCGTTCAGCTCCAAACGCAGCCCCATTGTTTGCTACGGGGAAACACTTCCTACGTCTGCACCTAACACTCTAACATGTACCCCGAGTCTAAACACCCATAACCTTACACTTATTAACCCCTAATCTGCCGCCCCCGCTATCGCTGACCCCTGCATATTTTTTTTAACCAATAATCTGCCGTACCGTAAACCGCCGCTACTTACATTATCCCTATGTACCCCTAATCTGCTGCCCCTAACACCGCCGACCCCTATATTATATTTATTAACCCCTAATCTGCCCCCCACAACTTCGCCTCCACCTGCCTACACTTATTAACCCCTAATCTGCCGACCCGACCGCACCGCTATTATAATAAAGTTATTAACCCCTAATCCGCCTCAATAACCCTATAATAAATAGTATTAACCCCTAATCTGCCCTCCCTAACATCGCTGACACCTAACTTCAAACATTAACCCCTAATCTGCCGACTGGAGCTCACCGCTATTCTAATAAATGTATTAACCCCTAAAGCTAAGTCTAACAATAACACTAACACCCCCTTAAGTTAAATATAATTTAAATCTAACGAAATAAATGAACTCTTATTAAATAAATTATTCTTATTTCAAGCTAAATACTTACCTGTAAAATAAATCCTAATATAGCTACTATATAAATTATAATTATATTATAGCTATTTTAGGATTAATATTTATTTTACAGGTAACTTTGTATTTATTTTAATCAGGTACAATAGCTATTAAATAGTTAAGAACTATTTAATAGCTAAAATAGTTAAAATAATTACAAAATTACCTGTAAAATAAATCCTAACCTAAGTTACAATTAAACCTAACACTACACTATCAATAAATTAATTAAATAAAATACCAACAATTATCTACAATTAAACTTAACACTACAATATCAATAAATTATTTAAATACAATATCTAAAAATAAATACAATGAAATAAACTAACTAAAGTACAAAAAATAAAAAAGAACTAAGTTACAAAAAATAAAAAAATATTTACAAACATTAGAAAAATATTACAACAATTTTAAACTAATTACACCTACTCTAAGCCCCCTAATAAAATAACAAAGCCCCCAAAATAAAAAAATGCCCTACCCTATTCTAAATTATCCAAGCGGCGACTGAAGAAATCCATCATCGGGCTGAAGTCGGAAGTCCATCATCGGGATGAAGTCTTCTATCAAGCCGCATCTTCAATCTTCTTTCTTCTGGAGCGGAGCGGAACCATCTTCTTCCAAGCTGACGTGGAACATCCTCTTCAACCGACGACTAGATGACGTATGACGGTTCCTTTAAATGACGTCATCCAAGATGGCGTCCCTCGAATTCCAATTGGCTGATAGGATTCTATCAGCCAATCGGAATTAAGGTAGGAATATTCTGATTGGCTGATGGAATCAGCCAATCAGAATCAAGTTCAATCCGATTGGCTGATCCAATCAGCCAATCAGATTGAGCTCGCATTCTATTGGCTGTTCTGATCAGCCAATAGAATGCAAGCTCAATCTGATTGGCTGATTGGATCAGCCAATCGGATTGAACTTGATTCTGATTGGCTGATTCCATCAGCCAATCAGAATATTCCTACCTTAATTCCGATTGGCTGATAGAATCCTATCAGCCAATCGGAATTCGAGGGACGCAATCTTGGATGACGTCATTTAAAGGAACCGTCATTCGTCGTCTAGTCGTCGGTTGAAGAGGATGTTCCGCATCGGCTTGGAAGAAGATGGTTCCGCTCCGCTCCAGAAGAAAGAAGATTGAAGATGCGGCTTGATAGAAGACTTCATCCCGATGATGGACTTCCGACTTCAGCCCGATGATGGATTTCTTCAGTCGCCGCTTGGATCCAGACTTCAGCCCGAGGATGGACGTCACTCTTCAGCCCCCCGCTTGGGCTTGGATCAACACTTCCGAGGCTTGGATCAAGACTTCCGAGGACGGATCGGTGAACCTGGCAGGGTGAAGATAAGGTAGGAAGATCTTCAGGGGCTTAGTGTTAGGTTTATTTAAGGGGGGTTTGGGTTAGATTAGGGGTATGTGGGTGGTGGGTTTTAATGTTGGGGGGGGTATTGTATGTGCTTTTTTACAGGCAAAAGAGCTGAATTTTTTGGGGCATGCCCCGCAGAGGGCCCTGTTCAGAGCTGGTAAGGTAAAAGAGCTTTGAACTTTTTTAATTTAGAATAGGGTAGGGCATTTTTTATTTTGGGGGGCTTTGTTATTTTATTAGGGGGCTTAGAGTAGGTGTAATTAGTTTAAAATTGTTGTAATATTTTTCTAATGTTTGTAAATATTTTTTTATTTTTTGTAACTTAGTTCTTTTATATTTTTTGTACTTTAGTTAGTTTATTTCATTGTAGTTATTTGTAGATATTTTATTTAAATAATTTATTGATAGTGTAGTGTTAGGTTTAATTGTAGATAATTGTAGGTATTGTATTTAATTAATGTATTGATAGTGTAGTGTTAGGTTTAATTGTAGATAATTGTAGGTAGTTTATTTAATTAATTTATTGATAGTGTAGTGTTAGGTTTAATTGTAACTTAGGTTAGGATTTATTTTACAGGTAATTTTGTAATTATTTTAACTATTTTAGCTATTAAATAGTTATTAACTATTTAATAGCTATTGTACCTGGTTAAAATAAATACAAAGTTACCTGTAAAATAAATATAAATCCTAAAATAGCTATAATATAATTATAATTTATGTTGTAGCTATATTAGGGTTTATTTTACAGGTAAGTATTTAGCTTTAAATAGGAATAATTTATTTAATAAGAGTTAATTTATTTTGTTAGAATAAAATTATATTTAACTTAGGGGGGTGTTAGGGTTAGGATTAAAATTAGCTTTAGGGGTTAAAAAATTTATTAGAGTAGCGGTGAGCTCCGATCGGCAGATTAGGGGTTAATACTTGGTTAGGTGTCGGCGATGTTAGGGAGGGCAGATTAGGGGTTAATACTATTTATTATAGGGTTATTGAGGCGGGAGTGAGGCGGATTAGGGGTTAATAACTTTATTATAGTAGCGGTGAGATCCGCTCGGCAGATTAGGGGTTAATAAGTGTAGGCAGGTGGAGGCGACGTTGAGGGGGGCAGGTTAGGGGTTAATAAATATAATATAGGGGTCGGCGATGTTAGGGGCAAAAAATTTAATCGAGTGGCGGCGATGTGGGGGGACCTCGGTTTAGGGGTACATAGGTAGTTTATGGGTGTTAGTGTACTTTAGTGCACAGTAGTTAAGAGCTTTATAAACCGGCGTTAGCCCAGAAAGCTCTTAACTACTGACTTTTTTCTGCGGCTGGAGTTTTGTCGTTAGATTTCTAATGCTCACTTCAGCCACGACTCTAAATACCGGAGTTAGAAAGATCCCATTGAAAAGATAAGATACGCAATTGACGTAAAGGGATCTGCGGTATTGAAAAGTCGCGGCTGAAAAGTGAGCGTTAGACCCTTTCCTGACTGACTCCAAATACCGGCGGTAGCCTAAAACCAGCGTTAGGAGCCTCTAACGCTGGTTTTCACGGCTACCGCCAAACTCTAAATCTAGGCCTAAGTATCTGTGGGTTAAAGCAATTTGAAACCAACATCATACGCTAATGGCAATTAACATTGCACAAGCAGTTCTGGTGAACTGCTTGTGCAATGCTGCCCCCTGTAGATTCAAGGGCAATCGGCCGCTGCTTCTTAACTTCTGTTTCCGGCGAGCCTCAAGGCTCGCACGGAAACAGGGGCATCAGGGGCCATTTGGCCCTTGATAAATCAGCCCCTATCTGTTAAATCACAATCACAAAGACATGATTGCTGATAGAAATCTTGTTTAAAGGGACTGGAAACCCAACATTTTTCTGTCATGGTTCAGATAGAGAATACAATTTTAAACAACTTTCCAATTTACTTCTATTATTTAATTTGCTTCTTTCTCTTGTTTTCCTTTGCTGAAAGCTTTATCTAGGAAAGCTCAGGAGCAGCAGAGAACCTAGGTTCTAGGTGTTGATTGGTAGCTGCATATATATATTGATTGTGATTGGCTCACCCATGAGTTCAGTTAGAAACCATTGGTGCATTGCTGCTACTTCAACAAATGATACCAAGAGAATGAAACACATTAGATAATAGAAGTAAATTAGAAAGATGTTTAAAATTGTATTCTCTATCTGAATCATGAAAGAAAAAAATTGTGTTTCATGGCCCTTTAAGATGATGACGTTTCTGTAAATAAGAATTCCTAAAATTCAAATATGAAATAAAAATAAAAAACACAATTAATAGATGTTTCCTGCAAATCACAGTTTCTGTGCCAGATATCATGCATCTATAAAACATATGTAAATGCATTTCCTGCCCACTATTGAGGGGTATATAATAATGCTGAATACAGGTTTAATGAATCTAGGCCATATATTGATATATACATCAGCATCTGTTTTAGATTATATAGCACATGGGCAACATGATAGAAATATTCCAAATCGTCAAAAAAAGTTTAAAAGGCAAGTTTTGCACAGTATCAATACCATTTGTGCGTTGAATTTGATGGCTCCATTTTGTTGCCAAAATAAAGTGCAAAGCCAATGTTTGAGGAGATGTTGAAGCCATTGCTGACCATGTATAATGTGGGTAATTGTATCACTATCACACAAATGTATATATAATATTAATATATTAAGTATATTAATCTAAAGTAATGGAAATTATTCCACCAGTGTTACGTTTGGTAAAACGTTGCACAGTTAGACAATCAGTGATGCTGCCCACACATATGCGTCTTAGAAGTGGTTGAAAACATTAGCAGAATGCAGTATACAAACAGTTGAAAATTGCACACATCTGCGTTGAACACTGTTGAGGAATTTTATGAGGATAGAAACTTAAGCACTGACACGGGCTGCCAGGAATGCTATGAAGCAGCACGCATGCGCATTGCGGTAAAACGTTGTCAAACAGCTGATGCCCCATCACAGGAAGTGATGTGGTTCGCTAATTTATTTCATGGGTTCATTTTTGGTTCAACACCTGGGTAGCGCTTGCTGATTGGTGGCTAAATATTATAATTGCAATTTGCACGTTAGCCATTTTTTATATATATTACATTATTTTGACCATGATTTCACAAATGTAATATAACAACCGCACAAATACGATTGCAATATTATGAAAATATAAGTAAATCACTAAGGTGCTTTCACGTTTTTTAATATTGTACAATAGGAAAATTGCATATGTGCATTAGTGATCACAAAATAAGTTAAAAAAAACATGCTTTAAAAACACTAAACAAGATTTGTCCAAAGACAGCTAAGATTTACACGTATGTTTTAACATTTTACTACAATGTGCACTTTGACACATGTAAATTGTATGGTCATACAATACTGTTCAAAGGTGTCAATGCTACTTGGAACATTTATCAAGCATTGCAACCCATTGTGATGTATAGTAAAATGCCTCTCGGTGATGCTGCCTTTAAACATTAATGTCAACAGTTTTGAATATTTTGCCGGCTTTCTCGACATTGCATCGGATCCCATTTCTATATATCGCCCCTTCACAGCACTCAGGGCCTGAATCATGACAGTTTCATTTTGACCTTCCTGACCCTTTGAGGGGTAGTTATCAACGTGTCAACTTTCCTGTCTTCGCCGGCCCAATACGCCCGCCTAAGCTCGCCTCACATCGCCGCCGCAGACCTGAAAAATTTCGCCTAAGTTATCAAATAAAGCTGTCAAAAAGCTGCGCACCAAGTACGGGGCGATGAGCAGCGGACTGTGAGAGTTATCACTCATCCGATCTCGCTGCTCTTTGGCTTTTTCCCAGCTTTATTGCTAGCCTAAGCACTCACACTAAACTGCACTGTTCTACCCCCTATACCGGCGCCCCCGGAGCCCCCCGCAACTAAATAAAGTTACTAATCCCTAAACCGCCGCACCTAGACCCTGCGCAACTCTGATAAATGTATTAACCCCATAAACCGCCGCTCCCGGACACCGCTGCCACCTACATTATACCTAGTAACCCCTATCCTGCCCCCCTATACCGTCGCCCTCTATAATAAAGTTATTAACCCCTATCCTGCTGATCCTGCACCTCGCCGCAACTAAATAAATAGTTTAACCCCTAAACCGCCGCTCCCAGACCCTGCCGCAACCTATATTAAATTTATTAACCCCTAATCTGCCCCCCACTACACTGTCGCCAAGTATAATAAATTTATTAACCCCTATCCTGCCCCCCACTACACCGCCACCACTGTAATAAAATTATTAACCCCTAAACCTAAGTCTAACACTAACCCTAACACCCCCCTAACTTAAATATTAATTAAATAAATCTAAATAATATTTCTATTATGAACTAAATTAATCCTATTTAAAACTAAATACATACCTTTAAAATAAACCCTAATATAGCTACAATATAAATAATAATTATATTGTAGCTATCTTAGGATTTATTTTTATTTTACAGGTAACTTTCAATGGCCTAGATTTAGAGTTGGGCGGTAACCATCAAAACCAGCGTTAGAGGCTCCTAACGTTGGTTTTTACCGCCCTCTGGTATTTGGAGCCAGTCATTAAAGGGTCTAATGCTCACTTTCCAGCAGCGACTTTTCCATACCGCAGATCCCCTTACGTCAATTGCGTATCCTATCTTTTCAATGGGATCTTTCTAACGCTGGTATTTAGAGTCGTGGCTGAAGTGAGCGTTAGAAATCTAACGACAAAACTCCAGCAGCAGAAAAAAGTCAGTAGTTCAGAGCTTTCTGGGCTAACGCCGGTTTATAAAGCTCTTAACTACTGTGCTCTAAAGTACACTAACACCCATAAACTACCTATGTACCCCTAAACCGAGGTCCCCCCACATCGCCGCCACTCTATTACATTTTTTAACCCCTAATCTGCCGCTCCGTACACCGCCACCAGCTAAATTATCCCTATGTACCCCTAATCTGCTGCCCCTAATACCACCGACCCCTATATTATATTTATTAACCCCTAATCTGCCACCCTCAATATCGCCTCCACCTGCCTACACTTATTAACCCCTAATCTGCCGACCGGACCGCGCCGCTATTATAATAAAGTTATTAACCCCTAATCCGCCTCACTCCCGCCTCAATAACCCTAAAATAAATAGTATTAACCCCTAATCTGCCCTCCCTAACATCGCCGACACCTAACTTCAAACATTAACCCCTAATCTGCCGACTGGAGCTCACCGCTATTCTAATAAATTTATTAACCCCTAAAGCTAATTCTAACCATAACCCTAACACCCCCCTAAGTTAAATATAATTTTTATCTAACTAAATAAATTAACTCTTATTAAATAAATTATTCCTATTTAAAGCTAAATACTTACCTGTAAAATAAACCCTAATATAGCTACAATATAAATGATAATTATATTATAGCTATTTTAGGATTAATATTTATTTTACAGGCAACTTTGTATTTATTTTAACCAGGTACAATAGCTATTAAATAGTTAAGAACTATTTAATAGCTAAAATAGTTAAAATAATTACAAAATTACCTGTAAAATAAATCCTAACCTAAGTTACAATTAAACCTAACACTACACTATCAATAAATTAATTAAATACAATACCTACAATTATCTACAATTAAACCTAACACTACACTATCAATAAATTAATTAAATACAATACCTACAATTATCTACAATTAAACCTAACACTACACTATCAATAAATTAATTAAATAAAATACCTACAAATAAATACAATTAAATAAACTAACTAAAGTACAAAAAATAAAAAAGAACTAAGTTACAAAAAATAAAAAAATATTTACAAACATTAGAAAAATATTACAACAATTTTAAACTAATTACACCTACTCTAAGCCCCCTAATAAAATAACAAAGCCCCGCAAAATAAAACAAATGCTCTTTTAACTTACCAGCCCTGAAAAGGGCCATTTGCGGGGCATGCCCCAAAGAATTCAGCTCTTTTGCCTGTAAAAAATAAAACATACAATACCCCCCCCAACATTACAACCCACCACCCACATACCCCTAATCTAACCCAAACCCCCCTTAAATAAACCTAACACTAAGCCCCTGAAGATCTCCCTACCTTGTCTTCACCTCACCGGGTCCCGATCTGTCCAGAAGAGGGTCCGAAGTCTTGATCCAAGCCCAAGCAGGGGGCTGAAGAGTGACGTCCATCCTCGGGCTGAAGTCTGGATCCAAGCGGCGGCTGAAGAAATCTATCATCGGGCTGAAGTCAGAAGTCCATCATCGGGATGAAGTCTTCTATCAAGCCGCATCTTCAATCTTCTTTCTTCCGGAGCGGAGCCATCTTCTTCAAGCGATGCCTACTAGCTGGATGACGGTTCCTTTAAATGACGTCATCCAAGATGGCGTCCGTCGAATTCCGATTGGCTGATAGGATTCTATCAGCCAATCGGAATTAAGGTAGGAAAATTCTGATCGGAACAGCCAATAGAATGCAAGTTCAATCTGATTGGCTGATTGGATCAGCCAATCGGATTGAACTTGATTCTGATTGGCTGATTCCATCAGCCAATCAGAATTTTCCTACCTTAATTCCAATTGGCTGATAGAATCCTATCAGCCAATCGGAATTCGACGGACGCCATCTTGGATGACGTCATTTAAAGGAACCGTCATACGGCTAGTAGGCGTCGCTTGAAGAGGTTGGATCCGCGTCGGCTGTGAAGAAGATGGCTCCGCTCCGGAAGAAAGAAGATTGACGATGTGGCTTGATAGAAGACTTCATCCCGATGATGGACTTCCAACTTCAGCCCGATGATGGATTTCTTCAGCCGCCGCTTGGATCCAGACTTCAGCCCGAGGGTGGACGTCACTCTTCAGCCCCCCGCTTGGGCTTGGATCAAGACTTCGGACCCTCTTCTGGACAGATCGGGACCCTGTGAGGTGAAGACAAGGTAGGGAGATCTTAAGGGGCTTAATGTTAGGTTTATTTAAGGGGGGTTTGGGTTAGATTAGGGGTATGTGGGTGGTGGGTTGTAATGTTGGGGGGGTATTGTATGGTTTTTTTTTACAGGCAAAAGAGCTGAATTCTTTGGGGCATGCCCCGCAAATGGCCCTTTTCAGGGCTGGTAAGGTAAAAGAGCTTTGAACTTTTTTAATTTAGAATAGGGTAGGGCATTTTTTTATTTTGGGGGGCTTTGTTATTTTATTAGGGGGCTTAGAGTAGGTGTAATTAGTTTAAAATTGTTGTAATATTTTTCTAATGTTTGAAAATATTTTTTATTTTTTGTAACTTAGTTCTTTTTTATTTTTTGTACTTTAGTTAGTTTATTTAATTGTATTTATTTGTAGATATTTTATTTAATTAATTTATTGATAGTGTAGTGTTAGGTTTAATTGTAGATAATTGTAGGTATTGTATTTAATTAATTTATTGATAGTGTAGTGTTAGGTTTAATTGTAACTTAGGTTAGGATTTATTTTACAGGTAATTTTGTAATTATTTTAACTATTTTAGCTATTAAATAGTTCTTAACTATTTAATAGCTATTGTACCTTGTTAAAATAAATACAAAGTTGCCTGTAAAATAAATATTAATCCTAAATAGCTATAATATAATTATAATTTATATTGTAGCTATATTAGGGTTTATTTTACAGGTAAGTATTTAGATTTAAATAGGAATAATTTATTTAATAAGAGTTAATTTATTTCGTTAGATAAAAATTATATTTAACTTAAGGGGGTGTTAGTGTTAGGGTTAGACTTAGCTTTAGGGGTTAATCCATTTATTACAGTAACGGCGAGATTCGGTCGGCAGATTAGGCGTTAATAATTGAAGTTAGGTGTTGGCAATGTTAGTGAGGGCAGATTAGGGGTTAATACTATTTATTATAGGGTTATTGAGGCAGGAGTGAGGCAGATTAGGGGTTAATAAGTGTAGGCAGGTGGAGGTGACGTTGTGGGGGGCAGATTAGGGGTTAATAAATATAATATAGGGGTCGGCGGTGTTAGGGGCAGCAGATTAGGGGTACATAGGGATAATGTAGGTAGCGGCGGTTTACGGAGCGGCAGATTAGAGGTTAAAAAAATATGCAGGTGTCAGCGAAAGCGGGGGCGGCAGAATAGGGGTTAATAAGTGTTACGGTAGGGGTGTTTAGACTCGGGGTACATGTTAGGGTGTTAGGTGCAGACGTAGGAAGTGTTTCCCCATAGAAAGCAATGGGGCTGCGTTAGGAGCTGAATGCTGCTTTTTTGCAGGTGTTAGGTTTTTTTCAGCTCAAATGGCCCCATTGTTTTCTATGGGGGAATCGTGCACGAGAACGTTTTTTAAGCTGGCCGCGTCCGTAAGCACCGCTGGTATCTAGAGTTGCAGAGGTGTTAAATTATGCTCTACGCTCCCTTTTTGGAGCCTAACGCACTGAAAACCCAGCCATTCTGTGAACTCTAAATACCAGCGGTATTTAAAAGGTGCGGGAGAAAAAAAGCACGCGTAGCTAACGCACCCCTTTGGCCGCCAAACTCTAAATCTAGCCAAATTTATTTTAACTAGGTTCAATAGCTATTAAATAGTTATTAACTATTTAATAGCTTACCTAGCTAAAATAAAGAGAAATTTACCTGTAAAATAAAAACTAACCTAAGTTACAATTACACCTAACACTACACTATACTTAAATAAATTATTCCTATTTAAAACTAAATACTTACCTGTAAAATAAACCCTAAGATAGCTACAATGTAATTAATAATTACATTGTAGCTATCTTAGGATTTATATTTATTTTACAGGTAACTTTGTATTTATTTTAGCTAGTTAGAATAGTTATTAAATAGTTATTAACTATTTAGTAACTACCTAGCTAAAAGAAATACAAAATTACCTGTAAAATAAATCCTAACCTAAGTTACAATTAAACCTAACACTACACTATCTTTAAATGAATTAAATAAATTAACTACAAAAAACTACAATTAAATACAATTACATAAACTAACTAAAGTACAAAAAAAAAAGCTAAGTTACAAAAAATAAAAAAAAATAAGTTACAAACATTTTAAAAATATTACAACAATTTTAAGCTACTTACACCTAATCTAAGCCCCCTAATAAAATAACAAAGCCCCCCAAAATAAAAAAATGCCCTACCCTATTCTAAATTAAAAAAGTTCAAAGCTCTTTTACCTTACCAGCCCTTAAAAGGGCCTTTTGTGGGGGCATGCCCCAAAGAATTCAGCTCTTTTGCCTGTAAAAGTAAAATACAACCACCCCAACATTAAAACCCACCACCCACATACCCCTAATCTAACCCAACCCCCCCTTAAAATAACCTAACACTAATCCCCTGAAGATCATCCTACCTTTAGTCGTCTTCACTCAGCCAAGCAGCGATGGAACTGAAGAGGAGACCCGGAGCGGCAGAAGTTATCCTCCAAGCGGCGCTGAAGAAATCTTCCATCCGATGAAGTGATCCTCCAAGCGGGGCTGAAGAACTCTTCCATCCTGGCGATGTCATCTTCCAAGGGGCGCTGAAGAAGTCTTCTATCCGAGCGATATTATCTTCCAAGCCAGGTCTTCAATCTTCATCCCGCCGACGCGGAACATCCTTCTTTACCGACGGACTACCGACGAATGAAGGCTCCTTTAAGGGACGTCATCCAAGATGGCGTCCCTTCAATTCCGATTGGCTGATAGGATTCTATCAGCCAATCGGAATTAAGGTAGGAAAAATCTGATTGGCTGATTGAATCAGCCAATCAGATTCAAGTTCAATCCGATTGGCTGATCCAATCAGCCAATCAGATTGAGCTCGCATTCTATTGGCTGATCGGCTGATGTGGGTGGTGGGTTTTAATGTTGGGGGGGTGTATTTTTCTTTTACAGGCAAAAGAGATGAATTCTTTGGGGCATGCCCCCACAAAAATTCTTTGGTAAGGTAAAAGAGCTTTGAACTTTTTTAATTTAGAATAGGGTAGGGCATTTTTTTATTTTGGGGGGCTTTGTTATTTTATTAGGGGGCTTAGATTAGGTGTAAGTAGCTTAAAATTGTTGTAATATTTTTAAAATGTTTGTAACTTATTTTTTTTATTTTTTGTAACTTAGCTTTTTTTTTGTACTTTAGTTAGTTTATGTAATTGTATTTAATTGTAGTTTTTTGTAGTTAATTTATTTAATTCATTTAAAGATAGTGTAGTGTTAGGTTTAATTTTAACTTAGGTTAGGATTTATTTTACAGGTAATTTTGTATTTCTTTTAGCTAGGTAGTTATTAAATAGTTAATAACTATTTAATAACTATTCTAACTAGCTAAAATAAATACAAAGTTACCTGTAAAATAAATATAAATCCTAAGATAGCTACAATGTAATTATTAATTACATTGTAGCTATCTTAGGGTTTATTTTACAGGTAAGTATTTAGTTTTAAATAGGAATAATTTATTTAAGTATAGTGTAGTGTTAGGTGTAATTGTAACTTAGGTTAGTTTTTATTTTACAGGTAAATTTCTCTTTATTTTAGCTAGGTAAGCTATTAAATAGTTAATAACTATTTAATAGCTATTGTACCTAGTTAAAATAAATTGAACGTTTCCTGTAAAATAAAAATAAATCCTAAGATAGCTACAATATAATTATTATTTATATTGTAGCTATATTAGGGTTTATTTTAAATGTAACTATTTAGCTTTAAATAGGATTAATTTAGTTCATAATATAAATATTATTTAGATTTATTTAATTAATATTTAAGTTAGGGGGGGTGTTAGGGTTAGTGTTAGACTTAGGTTTAGGGGTTAATAATTTTATTACAGTGGCGGCGGTGTAGTGGGGGGCAGGATAGGGGTTAATAAATTTATTATAGTTGGTGACGGTGTAGGGGGGGGCAGGATAGGGGTTAATAAATTTAATATAGGTTGCGGGGGTCCGGGAGCGGCGGTTTAGGGATTAAACTATTTATTTAGTTGCGGCGAGGTGCGGGATCGGCAGGATAGGGGTTAATAACTTTATTATAGAGGGCGGCGGTATAGGGGGGCAGGATAGGGGTTACTAGGTATAATGTAGGTGGCGGTGGGCTCCGGGAGCGGTGGTTTAGGGGTTAATATGTATAAAGTAGCTTGCGGTGGGCTCCGGGAGCGGCAGTTTAGGGGTTAATACATATATTATAGTTGCGGTGGGCTCCAGCGGGAGCGGCGGTTTAGGGGGTAATAACTTTATTTAGTTGCGGCGGTGTAGGGGGGCAGATTAGTGGTGTTTAGACTCGGGGTACATGTTAGGGTGTTAGGTGTAGACAGCTCCCATAGAAATCAATGGGATGTCTGGCAGCAACGAACTTGTACTTTCGCTATGGTCAGACTCCCATTGATTCCCATGGGATCCGCCGCCTCCAGGGCGGCGGATTGAAAACCAGGTACGCTGGGCCGGAAAAGTGCCGAGCGTACCTGCTAGTTTTTTGATAACTAGCAAAAGTAGTCAGATTGTGCCGTACTTGTGTGCGGAACATCTGGAGTGACGTAAGAATCGATCTTTGTCGGACTGAGTCCGGCGGATCGAAGTTTACGTCACAAAATTCTACTTTTGCTGGTCTCTAGCCTTTGATAACTAAGGCGAATCAGCCTCGCCACAAATACGCTGCGGAATTCCAGCATATTTGAGGTTGACGGCTTGATAACTAGGCCCCTTTAAGTCAAGGAAAAAGTTGTCTGGGAACAAATGGTTTAGCTTGTGGTGGTGGGTTAAGGGGTTTAAGTCTGTGACAAAAATGGTAAGAATTTAAGCCTGTAGTGGGTTAAGGGTGAACATTTGTTGTAGGGAAATTGTAAATGTGTGTTCGAGAAGAATAAAAGAAGGTTAAGGAATGATGTGCACATATGATTCTGCTACAACAAAATGTATGCTTTTTTTATGTATATGTGTGTTGCAATTTAAAATAAGTATACAACTATGAACAATTAAATATTATAGGAAAGGTTTCAAATCTCCAGTTAACTAAAATAAACTACCACACATTCCTACACTAAATATGGCCCTATGCAATCCCAGTCTTGCATAGTAACTGGATACTGTTGCTAGGTAACATACTTTTTCTTTGTAAATGTTACAAATCACTACACATGATGTACACCAAGGAGGAACAGCTTCTAATATACAAATTAATTATAAATGTTGCACAATCTTTTGCAAAATGACAAATAAAGAAAATAATAATAATGATGAGGCACCATCAATATTATATGTTTTTTTTTTAAACAGCAGTACAAATGGAGCCAAGGCAAAAAAAAAAAAAAAAAAGTAATTATAATTTATAGTAGCTCCATTTGTATGGCTTAATTAAAATCTGGTCTATAGCTTCTGACATCATCTGTTAAGGAAAAGAAGATAAAAAGCTTAGCAAATGATGTAACATATTTTAAACTGAACTGAAACTGTCAGTATTATAATATATAGCTTTTTACAGTTTCTCTGACAATATATTCTTATGTATAAATCTTAATTTACATAGTAGTTTAGTTGAATATGACAGCTAATCAACAGCTATCATGATGCATAATAAAACAATCACATGATCCCTATGATAATTCTTGAAGATATAATTATTTTGCCATACTGTAGAAAAAGTCAAACTATAACAGATTTAAATATTAAATTTAAGTGATATCTTGTGCCAGGATATAGTATTTTTTAATTAAAAAAAGGCTATAAATATACAAAAGCAATTAGGGAAGACATTAAAGGGACAGTCTAGTCAACATTAAACTTTCATGATTCAGATAGGGCATGCAATTATAAACAACTTATGTACTTGCATTATCAAATGTGCTTTGCTCTCTTGGTATTATTTGTGGAAAGCTAAACCTAAGTATACTCATATGCTAATTTCAAGGCAGTTGAACTGCCTCTTATCTCAGTGCATTTTGACAGTTTTTGACAGTCAGACACTGCTAGTTAATGTTTCATATAGATAACATTGTATTCACTCCCATGGAGTTATTTAAAAATCAGCACTGATTGGCTAAAATGCATGTCTTTCAAAAGAACTGAGATAAGGGGGCAGTCTGCAGAGGCTTAGAAACCTGATAATCACAGAGGTAAAATTGTATTAATATAACAGTGTTGGTTATGCAAAATTGGGGAATTATTAATAAAGGGATTTTTTACCTATTAAAACAATAACAATTCTGTAGTAGACTGTCCCTTTAATGTTGCCCGTTGAGTTGCATCAAATTTTAAAATCTATTCATTAGAAAATTCTCTGTCTGTCGGTCCGTCCATCCATCCTTTAACCCCTTAATGACCGAGGACGTGCAGGGTACGTCCTCAAAAAAAAGGCAGTTAACGCCTGAGGACGTACCCTGCACGTCCTCGGTGTGGAAAGCAGCTGGAAGCGATCCTGCTCGCTTCCAGCTGCTTTCCAGTTATTGCAGTGATGCCTCGATATGGAGGCATCCTGCAATAACCATACATGGCCATCCGATGCAGAGAGAGCCACTCTGTGGCCCTCTCTGCACCGGACATCGATGGCCGGTACCGTTGGTGGGTGGGAGCCGAATTGGGAGGCGGGTGGGCGGCCATCGGTGTTGCGCGTGACGTCACGGGGGGCGGGATCAGGACCGTCGGGGGCGCGCACGGGCGCGCGCGCGTGCACGGGGGGTGGCGGGCGGGCGCGTGCACGGGGCGGGAGCGGGTGGGAACCGCTACACTACAGAAAAGTAAAAAAGTTAAAGTAAAAAAAAAATGAAATAAACTTTTTTCAAAACCATCTCAGGGATCTGGAAGGGGTGGGGGGTTGGTCTTGGGGGGGGGGGGAAAGCTACACTACAGAAAAGGGACATATTTTATTAAAAAAAAAGCATTTTTTTTCACTAAACTGGGTACTGGCAGACAGCTGCCAGTACCCAAGATGGCGCACATTAAGTCAGAGGGGGAGGGTTAGAGAGCTGTTTAGTGGGGGATCAGTGAGGTTGGGGGCTAAGGGGGATCCCTACACAGAAGCATATGTAAATATGCTAACAAAAAATGCACAAAAAAGCCCAAATATACCTTTTATTTTAGTACTGGCAGAGTTTCTGCCAGTACTTAAGATGGCGGGGACATTTGTGGGGTAGGGGAGGGAAGAGAGATGTTTGGGAGGGATCAGGGGGTCTGATGTTTCAGGTGGGAGGCTGATCTTTACACTAAAGCTAAAATTAACCCTGCAAGCTCCCTACAAGCTACCTAATTAACCCCTTCACTGCTAGCCATAATACACGTGTGATGCGCAGCGCCATTTAGCAGCATTCTAATTACCAAAAAGCAACTCCAAAGTCATATATGTCTGCTATTTCTGAACAAAGGGGATCCCAGAGAAGCATTTACAACCATTTGTGCCATAATTGCACAAGCTGTTTGTAAATTATTTCAGTGAGAAACCTAAAATTGTGAAAATTTTTACGTTTTTTTTAATTTGATCGCATTTGGCGGTGAAATGGTGGCATGAAATATACCAAAATGGGCCTAGATCAATACTTGGGGTTGTCTACTACACTACACTAAAGCTAAAATTACCCCAAAAAGCTCCTTACATGCTCCCTAATTAACCCCTTTACTGCTGGGCATAATACACGTGTGGTGCGCAGTGGCATTTAGCGGCCTTCTAATTACCAAAAAGCAATGCCAAAGCCATATATGTCTGCTATTTCTGAACAAAGGGGATCCCAGAGAAGAATTTACAACCATTTATGCCATAATTGCACAAGCAGTATGTAAATAATTTCAGTGAGAAACTGAAAGTTTGTGTAAAAATTTGTGAAAAAGTGAACAATTTTTTGTATTTGATCGCATTTGGCGGTGAAATGGTGGCATGAAATATACCAAAATGGGCCTAGATCAATAATTTGGGATGTCTTCTAAAAAAAAATATATACATGTCAATGGATATTCAGGGATTCCTGAAAGATATTAGTGTTCTAATGTAACTAGTGTTAATTTTGAAAAAAAATGGTTTGAAAATAGCAAAGTGCTACTTGTATTTATGGCCCTATAAGTTACAAAAAAAGCAAAGAAGATGTAAACATTGGGTATTTCTAAACTCAGGACAAAATTTAGAAACAATTTAGCATGGGTGTTTTTTGGTGGTTGTAGATATGTAACAGATTTTGGGGTTCAAAGTTAGAAAAAGTGTGTTTTTTTCCATTTTTCCTCATATTTTATAATTTTTTTTATAGTAAATGATAAGATATGATGAAAATAATGGTATTTTTAGAAAGTCCATTTAATGGCGAGAAAAACGGTATATAATATGTGTGGGTACAGTAAATGAGTAAGAGGAAAATTTCAGCTAAACACAAACACAGCAGAAATGTAAAAATAGCCTTGGTCCCAAACGGACAGAAAATGGAAAAGTGCTCTGGTCACTAAGGGGTTAATTAATGCTTCTTAACTCCTGTAATTGTAATTGAGGAAAGTTAAAACAGACAGTTGAAAACCTAGGCTGCATTTTTAAGATTAGGGGGTTGATTTATCACATGTCGAATGGACATGATTCGCTATAGCGAACTATGTCTTCTCAAAATCCCTAAATGCTGACAGCATATGCTGTCTGCATTTATCATTGTACAACCATTTCTGTGCCAATCAGCCGCTAGCAGGGGCTGTCAATCATCCCGATCATATCATATGGTGGACAGTTTAAGGAGCAATGGTCGTATGACTGCTGCTTCATAACTTCCTTTTTAGATGAGCCTGAAACAATGGCCCTCCAAAGCAGCATTTGCTGCTTCATAAATGGAGCCCTAAAAGTTACAAAACAAATCTCACTTTAGCAGCAAACCCATCTTATGATTAAAACACGGTGGGCTAAAGTTAGTGCACTCACAGTTTGTATTATTATTATTATTCTTTATTTATAAAGCGTTAACAGATTCTGCAGCGTTGCCCATGGCTACAAAGATAAAAGTACAATGGAGAAACAATACAATAAAAGAAACATTTTTACAGACAAATACAGGGGAAATTGAGGGCCCTATTCCCATGGGAACTTACAATCTAGATGGGTGGGAGGATGGGAAACAGGAGGTGGGGACTGCAAAGGTAATATTAAATGAATATTGGATGATATTAGTGAGGAGATAGATGAGGGAAACTGTTAGGTAAGTGAAATTCATTTGTTACTGAGTCAGGTGACAAACTTCCCTGATCAAAAAGGTCTTTAGGGAGCGTTTAAAGGAGGACAGGTTAGGGCAAAGTCTGACAGCTAGAGGAAGTGCGTTCCAGAGAGTTGGTGTCGCACGAGAGAAGTCCTGTAGTCTAGCTTTGAGGAGGTGATGGTAAAGGATGCAAGTAGCAGGTCATTGTTGGATATTAGGGGGCAGACTGGAGTATATTTGTTGATGAGTGAGGACAGGTAGGATAGGGCAGCATTGGTGAGGGCTTTGTAAGGTCCGGGTGAGAATTTTGAATTTAATTTTGCTGTGAATGGGGAGCCAGTGAAGGGACTCACAGAGGTGCAGCAGAAACAGAGCATCAGGAGAGGTGAATTAGCCTGGTAGATATATTTAGGATGGATTGAAGGGGAGAGAGGCAGGAGAGAGGGAGGCCAGTTAGTAGGCGTAGGCGGTTGTGGCAGGATGAAGAGAGCAATTTAATGTGGTGAATGAAGGACAGTTTTTAGTCAAGTGTGACTCCAAGGCATCAGACTTGGGGTGATGGGTGCCACCAACAGTGAAAGAAAAATTAGAAACTTGAATAGACTTAGAGGAGGGGGATTAGAAGTAGTTCGGTCTTGGACATGTTTATTTTTAGGCAGTGAGAGACCATCCAGGAGGAAATGCCAGATAAGCAGTCGCTGATGTTAAAAATTTACAGAAAGTGTCATATATTGACTCGCTATTTCACTGTACCTTTAATTGGTTCTCTAGCTCCCTTTATAAGGAGCCTTTGTTCATGGCTTCATTGCTTGTAATTAAGATTCTCCTATTCAGTTTGGAATTCTTTCAAGCCTCCTCCTTGTGGTTGTTCCTGTCTTCAGTATTCTGACAGCTTACGCACACACCTGACAGCTCCGCCTCAGCATCGCCTCCTTCACTGAACGGACTTCGCGCTCAAACACACTAGTGCCGCTGCTGCAGCCTGAGGCTCCTCTCCCTCTCATCTGTGCGTGTAAGTACTTACCGCTTTGGATAACGAACTTACTTCTGATCTGCCTATGACTTTCTTTGTACTCCGTTATTTAATCTCACTTACTGGAATTGGAGTTAATTCAATCTGGAACTTGACCAAGTTGTTTCATATTATACACCAAAGTACGCTAGCTGTATCAAATGTACCATCTTACGATAATATTATCTAAAGGGATGTTTCTATCATCCTAGAGTGTATTATTTGTTTGTTGCCATACCATACTCTGCTACAGTATTCGATACTCCTTTATGACATTGCTAATATATCTATTCCAATATATTAGAATGCCACATAGTAGTTCTGTGTTTGTTAAAGATAAACATCATACAACTACAAGGTGGTAAATTAAATCCTAGATGAATCATATGACTAAACAGAATTTTAGTTTAATGATTTATTCAGGTACAAAACACTTTATTTCCTGAAATTGAATGAGACATATATTCTAATCTGCAAATTTGATCCTTTTATTAAGCAGATTCAGTTTGAAGTCTGACAGAATTACAAGCCATAAAAAGATGGATCAAGCAGAATTACCTTCACATGTCTATAATTTATCCCAGAGGGTTGATCAGCTCTCACAAGGGCTAAGACAACTTCAATTAGAGAATCAGACTTTAAAAGACATTCTTAAAGACACAGTAACTCCTAAACAGTTAACTGTGGATTCAACTAATGAGCCAAATGTATCACCACCAGAGAAATTCTTTGGTGACAGAAGTCAATTTCGGGATTTTAAAAACTCATGCTTATTACTCTTTACCCTAAGACCTAAAACCTATACCACAGACAAACAGAGAGTTCTAACAGTAATATCTTATCTTAGAGGAGAACCCAGAACATGGGCAAACTCCTATTTCGAGCAAAATGACCCAATTTTGGATAGACTGGAGGATTTTTTTCAAGCTATGGCACTTCTCTATGATGACCCATGTAAACAGATAACATCAGAAAATGCTATGAGAGCACTAAGACAAGGGAAAAGGCCCGTGGAGGATTACATAGCAGAATTTAAGAGAGTGTCTAAGGATTCACAATGGAATAATATTTCATTGCGCAATCAATTTAGACTTGGGTTGTCAGATGCATTGAAGGATGAACTTTCACGAATTGATATACCAGAAACTTTAGATAATCTGATGTCTTTATCCATCAATATAGATAGACGGTTAAGGGAAAGAAAGAGAGAAAGGTTTAGTCAGGAAACAGTAACAAAGAGAATAACTAATCCTACTAGTTCTCAACAGTATAAAACACCAGAAGAACCTATGGAAATAGGTGTGATTAGGGGTCCTTTATCTATGGAAGAGAAAAGGAGAAGAAGGGACAACAATCTCTGCCTTTATTGTGCTGCAAAAGAACATGAGGTCAAGGAATGTCCTAACCTTTTGAAAACAACGAAAGGTGAGAAACATAATATACCAAGATCTTTAGAGAAGAGTAGTGGTAATTCAACTTATTGTTTTTTACCTATTTCATTACAGTGGGGTTCAAAAAAGATTACTTTGAAGGCACTCATTGACTCCTGTGCAACAAGCAACTTCATTGATTATCATGTGGTGTGTAAACATGAGATACCAATAAAAGACATAAATCATCCTTATGTTTTAAGAGTTTTTGATGGTAGTCAAGCTTTAAATGGTTCAATCACACATCAAACACATAGTTTAGTTATGAGTACACAAGAAGGACATAACGAGAACATAATTTTTGACATCACACCTTCCCCTTTATTCCCAATTATTTTGGGGTTAAAGTGGTTACAACAACATCAACCAATTATAGATTGGTCCACAAATAAAATTCAATTTTCCTCTGATATTTGCAGAAATAGATGTCTGTCTAAGATCTGCATTATACAAGCAGATTCTGACAAAACATCTAACCAAATACCAAAAATATATTCTTCTTTTCAAGATGTTTTTGACAAGAAGGAAGCAGAGTCATTGCCGCCTCATAGGGCGTTCGATTGTCCAATTGAATTGTTACCTGGTTCCCCAATTCCACATGGTCATATTTATCCCCTCTCACAACCTGAACTCACACATCTTAAACAATATTTAGATGAAAATTTAAGAAAGGGGTTTATTAGACCATCCACCTCTCCAGCAGCAGCTGGAATGTTTTTTGTACGTAACAAAGATGGTACTCTCAGGCCAATCATTGATTACAGGCAATTAAACAAAGTTACAGTAAAAAATCGGTACCCCCTACCTTTAATAACAGAATTAATAGAACGGTTGGGTAATGCAACAATTTTTACTAAGTTGGATTTAAGGGGAGCCTATAATTTGATCCGAATAAGGAAAGGAGACGAATGGCTCACAGCATTCCGTACTCGGTACGGATTGTACGAATACACTGTGATGCCATTCGGGCTCTGTAATGCCCCCGCGACATTCCAGTATTTTATAAATGAACTATTTAGAGATTTACTGGATGTCTGTATAATAATTTATCTGGATGATATTTTAATTTATTCAGAATCCTTAGAACAACATATCAAACATGTTACAACAGTTTTAACAAGACTCAGAGAGAATCAACTTTATGCTAAACCTGAAAAATGTATCTTCCACACACAAGATATCTCTTTTCTAGGTTACAAAATAACAGCTGAAGGTATCAATATGGAAGATACAAAAATATCAGCTATAACAGGTTGGCCAAGACCAACCACTGTAAAGGAATTACAAAGTTTTTTAGGATTCTCAAACTTCTACCGAAAATTTATTAATAATTTCTCACATATTGTCAAACCATTGACAAGACTCACAGGTAAACATGTACCTTTTAATTGGAGTATAGAAGCACAACAAGCATTTGATTCTTTGAAACGTAGTTTTACTACAGCACCCATACTTCAATTCCCAGATCCCAATAAGCAGTTTATACTTGAGGTGGATGCCTCTGACTGTGCTTTAGGGGCTATTTTATCTCAAAGGAAGAGTCTGTTAGAACCTATGCATCCTGTGGCATATTTTTCAAGATCTTTGTCTCCAGCGGAAATTAATTATCCTATTGGAGAAAAGGAGCTCCTATCCATAAAATCTGCTTTTGAAAATTGGAGACACTTACTCGAGGGGACTGAGACACCAATTTTGGTTATTACAGATCACAAAAATTTAGAATATTTACAAACTAATCGGACTTTATCTTCTAGACAGCTCAGATGGAGTTTGTTTTTCTCCAGGTTTAATTTCCACATTCAATATAGACCTGGTTCAAGGAATGGAAAAGCAGACGCTTTATCAAGACAGAAATTGCCAGATAATAAAAAATCTTCACCTACTACTATCCTACCAATTGGACATTTCATATGTTGTACTTTGAGTTCTGAACAAGAAAAAGAATACTCACAGGGAGGTAATTGCAACCCAGAAAGATTCAACCTTACGAAAGGTTCAGATGGGTTATACTATTTTGGGAATTTATTGTACATACCTCCATCTTTACAAGAAAGTATTTTAAAACAAAACCATGATTCGATTCTAAATGGACATCCGGGTGTCCAAAATACCTATCATCTACTAAAAAGGAAATACTGGTGGCCCAAAATGTGGAAATCAGTTGAAGATTATGTTCACACCTGTACAACTTGTGTTCAACATAAAAAGGAACATAAAAGGCCATATGGGTATTTGATGTCCTTACCCATTCCTGAACGTCCATGGAAGGAAGTCGCAATGGACTTCATTGTAGAGTTACCAACATCAAAAAATTTCACCACAATTTTAGTGGTAATTGACCTCTTTACTAAAATGGCACATTTTCTACCTATACAATCATTACCTACTGCCTCACAAACAGCTGAGTTATTTCTGAATCATATAGTGAGATTACATGGTCTTCCAACTAGTGTTTTAACTGACCGTGGTAGTCAATTTACTTCGAAGTTCTGGCATTCACTTTGTCAAAGGTTGAATATTACAAGAAAATTAACCACTTCTTATCACCCACAAACTAATGGACAGTGTGAACGTACCAATCAGGCATTGGAACAATATTTGAGAATTCATTGTTCTCAACAACAAGAGAAGTGGGCAGATTTTCTAGCAACTGCTGAATTTGCCTATAACAATACTAAGAACACCTCCACTCAGTTGACTCCGTTCTTCGCAAATTACGGATTTAATCCGGAATATGAATTTCATGATAACATTCATGTACCATGTCCTGTAGTTAATGACTTGATTAACTCAATTGCACAATCTTTCAACCTTTTAAAAGAAAATATCCAAAAGGCACAATCCCAACAACAACATTATTACAACCTACGACGGCGACCAGCACCTAACTATAAAGTTGGAGAAATAGTATGGTTATCCACCCGTCATTTGAAAATTCCAGCTACTAAAGCAAAGTTTAACCAATTATATGTTGGTCCATTTCCGATTAGTAAAATTATTAATTCTAATGCAGTAACCTTGCAGTTACCTGAGAATTTCCGTATACACCCATCATTTCACGTCTCACTGTTGAAACCGTACACACCTGTTCGGTCACAACCAGTTCCTTTGACTGTACCACCTGATACTTCATCATCGGAGGTGGATTATGAGGTCTCTGACATACTAGACTCCAGAGTGTATCGTGGGGACTTACAGTATCTTATTCGCTGGTCTGGTTATTCACCAGATGAGGACTCTTGGGAATCTGCTTCACAGGTCTCTGCCCCCCGTTTGGTGAAACTTTTCCATAGACGATATCCGGATAGACCCTCTTTTTGAAAACCTGGAGGTTTTCCTTGGGTGGGGGACCTGTCATATATTGACTCGCTATTTCACTGTACCTTTAATTGGTTCTCTAGCTCCCTTTATAAGGAGCCTTTGTTCATGGCTTCATTGCTTGTAATTAAGATTCTCCTATTCAGTTTGGAATTCTTTCAAGCCTCCTCCTTGTGGTTGTTCCTGTCTTCAGTATTCTGACAGCTTACGCACACACCTGACCGCTCCGCCTCAGCACCGCCTCCTTCACTGAACGGACTTCGCGCTCAAACACACTAGTGCCGCTGCTGCAGCCTGAGGCTCCTCTCCCTCTCATCTGTGCGTGTAAGTACTTACCGCTTTGGATAACGAACTTACTTCTGATCTGCCTATGACTTTCTTTGTACTCTGTTATTTAATCTCACTTACTGGAATTGGAGTTAATTCAATCTGGAACTTGACCAAGTTGTTTCATATTATACACCAAAGTATGCTAGCTGTATCAAATGTACCATCTTACGATAATATTATCTAAAGGGAAGTTTCTATCATCCTAGAGTGTATTATTTGTTTGTTGCCATACCATACTCTGCTACAGTATTCGATACTCCTTTATGACATTGCTAATATATCTATTCCAATATATTAGAATGCCACATAGTAGTTCTGTGTTTGTTAAAGATAAACATCATACAACTACAAGGTGGTAAATTAAATCCTAGATGAATCATATGACTAAACAGAATTTTAGTTTAATGATTTATTCAGGTACAAAACACTTTATTTCCTGAAATTGAATGAGACATATATTCTAATCTGCAAATTTGATCCTTTTATTAAGCAGATTCAGTTTGAAGTCTGACAGAAAGAGAGAGTTAAGGGGTGGATAGGTAGATCTGGGTATCATTGGCATAGAGGTGATAGTTGAAGCCATAGCTGTTGATAAGTTTACCCAGTGAAGAAGTGTAAACAGAGAAGAGTAGAGGACCCAGGACAGAGCCTTAAGGTACTCCAACAGACAGAGGCAATAGAGAGGAGGAGTCACCAGCAAAAGAGATGGAAAAGGATCTGTTAGAGACATGAGTGAATCGAGGAGAGGGCAGTATCACAGAACTCAATAGAGCTGAGAGTCCATAGGAGGAGGGGATGGTCAACAGTGTCAAAAGCAACAGAGAGGTCAAGTAAGATGAGTATAGAGTAGTAGCCATTGTTTTTAGCAGAAAGGAGATCGTTAGTAACCTTGGTGAAGGCAGTCTCAGTTGAGTGTTGGGGATGGAAGCCAGATTGCAGGGGGTCGAGCAATTAATTGGAGGAGAGGAAGTGGGTTAGGCGATCGAAAACTAGTTTTTCAAGGATTTTTGAAGCTATCGGTAACAGTGATAAGGGGCAGTAGTTTGCAGGAGAGTTAGGGTCAATGGAGGGTTTTTTGAGGATGGGGGTGACTTTTTGCATGTTTGAAGGAGGTAGGGAATGAACCGGTAGAAATGGATAGGTTGAATATGTAAGAGCTGGAATGAGGGTGGGAGACAGAGAAGGAATTAGATGGGAAGGAATAGGGTCAAGTGGGCAGGTAGTGAGGTGTGAGGAAGACAATAAGGGACCCACTTCATTCTCAGGGGCATGTTAATCTGCAAGTGTATTACAACTTGAAAGTAAATGTGTTAGTCCGAGTAAAATTGAGTTTAGCGCATGTTGGGTTAGCATATTTGAAGACCTTGCAGTTAGTGTTAAAATAAAGTTGCACTAAAAACAATACAAATACATTAAAATAAACTGTTACACTCACATAAACACTATCTGATGAAAAATATTCATATAAATATTCATACATTTTTTTATAAGGGTAGAAAAAGTATATGGTTTATGGCCATGCAATTGACTGCAAAATACTATACACTGTCTGTGTTACTCTCTGTAATGGTAGTCTGTTGATGCTGAGTTGAAGTCAGGCCAGTTTCTAGAGAACCTGGATCCCAGGGCAAAGTTTCAAAATGTGTCCCTCTCCTCATTGTAAAGTCTAGATTCTAGATTCTGAATGTAGCACATGAAGCTTCTGGCCTCTTAAAAAGTACTTCACTATACTTTAACATAAAAACACATACCATAGTTTGTGTGCACAATCAATCATTTGTAGGTACACACATACATACACTGACACATACACACTCACCCGTACATATAGAAATGTACAGAAATGTACAAACACACACATAAACACACGCCCATAAAAATAGATACCCACCAGACTGGTAAAAAAAAAAAGTAACGTTATTGGAAAGCTTGAGTGCAAAAAACAATATGAGTAGTTAATGAAGAACATAGAAGTACCGTTGTCTAATCCAATTTTATGACCTTAGCAGCCTAATTTATTATGTATACACATTATCAGCCCCTTAAAACTTCTTAAAGGAACAGTCTACACCAGAATTTTTATTGTTTAAAAAGATAGATAATTCCTTTATTACCCATTCCCTAGTTTTGCATAACTAACACAGTTATATAAATACACTTTTTACCTCTGTGATTACTAGACATGTGCAATTCGGTTCGGTTCGATTCGGAAATTCTGAAAATTCGGCAAATTCGGAGATTCGGATCGAACCGAATTTCCGAATTAAAATGCTGCCGAATTTACCAAATAAATCCGAATTAGTTCGGATTTATTCGGTAAATTCGGATGGACATGAATTACACTAGTATTGTACAGTATATTAGGTTATATCACTCTGCTATGGGTTACACCTAATATACAGTACATAATACTAGTCTAATACACAGCACACATGCCGAAATTCTGAACTGAACCAAATCGAACCGAATCCAGTTGAATTTTTCGAATCCGAATGAATCAGAAACGAATCAGAAACAAATTCATTAGAATTTTTTCAAATTCGATTCGATCCGAAATGAAATTCGAAAACCTCCGAATCGATCCAAACCAAACCAAAACAAATTTTTCGATCAT
Source organism: Bombina bombina (assembly GCF_027579735.1). Lineage (NCBI taxonomy): Eukaryota > Metazoa > Chordata > Amphibia > Anura > Bombinatoridae > Bombina > Bombina bombina. The sequence continues at coordinate 211,688,288 of NC_069499.1, read as the reverse complement.
GCACATATCTAGTGATTACCTTGTATCTAAACCTCGGCAAACTGCCCCCTTATTTCAGTTCTTTTGACAGACAGCCATTTTAGCCAATCAGAGCTGGCTCACTGGAACTTCACGTGCGTGAGCACATTGTTATCTATATGACACACATGAACTAACACCCTCTAGTGGTGAAAAACTGTCAAAATGCCCTGAGAGAAGAGGCCGCCTTCAAAGGCTTAGAAATTAGCATATGAACCTCTTAGGTTTAGCTTTCAACTAAGAATACCAAGATTACAAAGCAAAATGATAAAAGTAAATTGAAAAATTGTTTAAAATGACATTCTCTATCTGAATCGTGAAAGTTTATTTTGGATTAGACTGTCCCTATAATTTTATGTAATGTCTAGACTACTGATTGTTCTCCCCCTCACAATTATCCCTTCAACTTCAGAGTTAATTTAGATAAACATTTAAAATAAAAACTTCCTATAAACATTAATAGCACACAATCAAAATGTATGATCAACAGTATGACAATAAATTATAACGTTTCCTTAATAAACTATGGGGTGTAAAACCTAATGTAATTAGATTAATATATGCTGGGTGCTTTAAATAGTTATTTGCCGTTAAGAACACAATTACAATATTTATTTATTTTTAAACTCACACCTCCTCCCCATCTAAACTCTAAATTTTACTTACTTTCTAATTTATCAATCTTCTCAAGTCCAGTAATTGTGAAGGAGCACTGGGAGTACGATGGAGGACCTAAATGTTACTCTGCTGATGGCACTCACGGTAAAGTTTGTGCTGGGATTGGAGATCAGATCAGTCCAGAAAGTGTTAAATAATAGCCAGCAGAAGGTAAAACAGGGGCTGCTCATCAAAGTGTGCTGCATTGTGTAAAGGAATATTATGAGAAAGCAAGCAGCACAAAGAGCCGGTCAGCCCTACAACCTGCATACATGCACTTATTGCTGCTGGCTGCTTCTTATAACATATCTACAGTATGTAAACCGTGAGTTCTTGATGTAACATGGATAAGCTCAGCAGATGCAAATTCTGTCCAAGCCCCTTAATCTACCAGTACACATTAGAGTTTGCCTGCTTGGTGCTCCCAGCAGTACACTGCAGAAAAAAAAAAGTAATCTTGGAGGGGGGATCCCTTAACTACAGGGAAATATGTAATAAATATAAAATTAAAAAAAATAAAAAACTTAATCTGCCAGTAACAAACATGATGGGGAGCAGTGGTGGTGGTGGTGGTGGTGGTGGTGTGGGGGGGGGGGGGAGGTAAGGGGGGTAAGAGGATGAGGAGGGATCTACACTACAGAATATTTAAAAAATAAATAAAGAAAAAATAATAAATGCAAGCAAAATCTTCACATCTGGTTTGTTATGCTAAAGGTGTCTTTCTATATAGAACAACATTTGTCTACAGGGGCTGGCAGTGGAAGTTTGGGGTTGTTCTAGAGACATGATTGGGATTTTTGACTTACACCACAGCCTTGCATGTAGAAATCATAAAGACTACCATAATTATTTTGTTTTTAGGTTGTCTATTTCAAAGCTTACAAGGTTATCTTTTATTTTTCTTTAACTGTTTTCAAGTATTTTGTTTTTTTGGTGCATATATGTTTGTGCATACAAAGGATTTTTGTTTTATTTTTATTGTTCTGTAATTATTTCAAGGTTTTTATGATGTTGGTATCCTTTATAGTGAAACTGGTTCTTTGTTCTGAGTAGTGAATGGCGATGAGATAGATACTGCTAGATCAATCATGGAGGGTGGCTAACAATTTGCTGCTTTGTAGATGGGCGGATGCAAATATTTATGTATTCCACAATTTTTAACTTACAATGATTTGCTGAGATTTTATTTACCCCAAGATAATAGTTTTTTTAATGGTTTTACAATTGAGTTTCATTAAACCGTGGCTAATGAATTATTGAGATTAAATACTTCCATAATACTCAGTTCTTTCGTATATTGCTTTGATTTGCCCAGCAGCAATCATTCACCTACTACTTGGTTCCCCTTTGTGTTAATTACCATTATCTAAACTGGATTCCTGCTTTGCACATGTTTTGTCTGTATTTTTCCCTGTGTTTGATGTACATATTGTCCGCGTCCACCTACTACTTGACTCACCTTTTGTTGAAAACTGTTATCTGTAGTAGAGTCCTGTATTGGATAAATTTTGACAGTATTTTTATATTATGTTGGATGATGTTATTTACTGCTCTAACAATATTTAACAGATCTGTTAAGACGTCTTTCCCCATTTTCTCTGCACTGGTTTCACTGTACAATTAAAAATAATATCTTATATTGAATAAAATGTTACTTTTATAAGATTGTTATACTCCTGTTTCATTAAGAGTTTTACATTGTGAACCTTTTGGTGGCTTCAGGATAAGACACACATTACATTTAGTTAAAGGAGTTGTGTTTTCTTTTATTGGAGGCTAAAGTAGAATACCTGACTGACTGACTGACTGACTGACACTGGCACTGGCACTATAGAAGAGAGCAGAGAACTTCAAAATGTTGCAGCAGCACTATGATCTGAACAGAGTAAACGTTAGGGATAAGCAAACGTTTCACAACATTGAGAAAGTGAAATGAATTTTAACAAATTAGTTTGTTTCAAATTTCAAATGTTTGTAAAACATTCTAACGTTTTTAATGCGATAGTATTTCTAATGCTATTTTTAAATGTAATATTCAACAAAGATATCACTATAAAAAGTGTTGATAAGGGCGGAGCTATAGTGGTATTAGATACTGATTTCTATCATTACAAAATTTTACAACAACTTTCGGATGGGGGGGTATATTAGATATTGGATCATATTCCCCTTACAGAGATACAAAAAGAGCTCAAAACAATTTTGGATAGGGCTTTGAGATATAATACTTATGATTTTTTGTATAAAAAACATCCTATAACACCAGTTTTTTACACACTGCCCAAAGTGCATAAAAACATTTCCCTGCCACCAGAACGCCCTATTGTGGCTTGCACTGATTCTGTATTTTCTAATGTTTCCATCTTCTTAGATAAAATTCTTTTTCCTTTGGTTAAACAACAACAATCCTTTATTAAAGATACAAATGAGTTCTTGACAAAACTTGCAAGTGTTGAAATAGAGGAAACATGTTTAATTGTTTCACTTGGTGTAGTAAATCTCTATACTTCTATCCCCCATGAGGCTGGTCTAACAACTATAAAGAGTTTTTTGAATGACAGTAGATTATATAATTAATCACAAATTGATTTTGTTGATGACATGTTAAGGCTTGTACTATACTGCAATTACTTTCTCTTCCAAGACACATACTACATGCAAAAACGGGGAACAGCTATTGGCTCCAATATAGCCCCCTCATATGCCAATTTGTTCATGAGTGGGTTTGAGAACAAATTAGCTGTGGCTAAGATATATAGATGATATTTTTGGCATATGGGGGGGGGGGCTCATTGGAGTCCTTATTACAGATGGTTGAGGATATTAATGCCTCAATGGCAGGCATTAGATTTACGCTTACATATTCTACACAGCAGGTCAACTTCTTAGACACTACTGTATATAAGCAAGGTACTAGATTAAGTACTGATCTCTATACTAAACCAACAGATAGAAATACCTTGCTAAGATATGAAAGCTTTCATCCAGATACTGTGTTTAATTCTATACCCAGGAGTCAGTTACTTCATACAAAAAGGATAGTAAAGGATCAAGAGATATTGCCAGAAAGATTAAGATCTATGGGCAATAAATTTATTCAGAGGATACCCAAAAGAGACCATTACTAGGAGTATTGAGGGATTGCATAAAAAACAAGGTAAAAAGAGGAATGATTCAAATAGGTTAGTTCTTGCTATGGAATACAGTAATAAGAGTAATGATGTCTTTAAAATTGTGAGAAAGCATTGGCATTTATTATCTAAATACAATCCAGAAGTAGAATCCTTTAAATTGCCTCCTATGCCATCATATAGATGGGTAAAAAACCTTAGGGATAACATTGTTAAAGCAGATGTGGGCACTATTAAACCATCTAGTACTAATTATTTGACCACACCAAATAAGGGGTGTTACCCTTGTCTACATTGTGCCCAATGGATTAGTCATTGCTGATGTGAAGGTAAACTTTGGTAAAAATACTATTAAAACAGGGGCACTTTCATTCATCAAAGTTTACAAAGCAGCCATTTTGATTAAAAACTTACCTTTTTTTCTTTTCACAGCCAGAGCAGCTTCCCCCTCCTGGCAATCCTCTTTTCACACGTCAGCAATGACTAATCCAGCTTCCTCCAATCACGGCTTTCCCCCCAGGGTAGTCATAGCCTGAGGCCATGCTGTGATTGGAGGAAGCTGGATTAGTCATTGCCTGAAGCCATGCTGTGATTGGAGGTGTCAGCCGTATAGAATGAGTCCAGGATTGGACCCAACTGCTAGCGTGAAAAAAATAAACACACGCTAGCATGCTGAGAGGAAACCAGGACGTGACCCACTCAGGAATAAACATGAACAGGTAATTTGTAGAAAAGGAAAACTGTACTCACAGATGCAGGTATTCGGGTTGGAGTTTTAAAACAGGCAGATAATATGGCAGTTGAGAGATCAAATGAAGCAGTGGACAATGTCCCTTTAATTAAGTACAAGGATGAGGCAGCAGATTGGTCAGGCAAAGCAATGGTCAAAGTCCCTTTAATCAAGTATAAGAATGAGGTGGCAGAGTGGTCAGGCAAAGCAATGGTCTGTGCCCCTTTAATCAAGTATAAGGATAAGGCAGCAGAGTAGTCAGGCAAAGCAATGGTCTGTGTCCCTTTAATCAAGTATAAGGATGAGGCAGCAGCGTAGTCAGGCAAAGCAGTGGTCTGTGTCCCTTTAATCAAGTATAAGGATGAGGCGGCAGAGTTGTCAGGCAAAGCAATGGTCTGTGTCCCTTAAATCAAGTATAATGATGAGGCAGCAGAGTAGTTAGGCAAAGCAATGGTCTGTGCCCCTTTAATCAAGTATAAGGATGAGGCAGCAGGGTAGTCAGACAAAGCAGTGGTCTGTGTCCCTTTAGACAAATTCAAAATGTACTCACAAGCCAGGAGCAGAAGCAGGAATGCAACAACAAATGGGCACCTGAGCGATGTCCCGCCACGGCTTTTAAAAGCCTAATGACGTGAAGGGGCGGAAACAGGAAGGCCGCATCATGTTGCTAAGCAACGTAACGCTCAGTGACAGAGAGAGATCCGGGAGCCGCGGTGACACAGCGATGACCGGATCAGATCATGACAGGAGGAAGCCGGATTAGTCATTGCTGACATGTGAAGAGAGGATTTCCAGGAGGGGGAAGCTGCTCTGGCTATGAAAAAAAAAAAAAAAATTGAACCTATTTCAAAACGATTGATTCAAATAACTATATCCACTACAAAAGTTGTCATCTTAACATATGGAAATCCAATATCCCCAAAAGTCAATTTTTGAGAGTGAGAAAAAACTGCACTGATATTGAATCCTATGATATTCAACCTGACATGTTAGTATACGAGTCGTGTTCTACAAGATAGAATTAGAGAACACTTTTGGAATATAAGACTAATAAAACTGTGTTATACCAACATTTTACAGATATACACTTAGGGGATCTAAAACACTTTGGCCTAGATTTAGAGTTGGGCGGTAGCCGTGAAAACCAGCGTTAGAGGCTCCTAACGCTGGTTTTTACCACCCGCTGGTATTTGGAGTCAGTCAGGAAAGGGTCTAATGCTCACTTTCCAGCCGCGACTTATCCATACCGCAGATCCCCCTACGCCATTTGCGTATCCTATCTTTTCAATGGGATCTTTCTAACGCCGGTATTTAGAGTCTTGGCTGAAGTGAGCGTTAGAAATCTAACGACAAAACTCCAGCCGCAGAAAAAAGTCAGTAGTTAAGAGCTTTCTGGGCTAACGCCGGTTCATAAAGCTCTTAACTACTGTGCTCTAAAGTACACTAACACCCATATACTACCTATGTACCCCTAAACCAAGGTCCCCCCACATCGCCGCCACTCTATTAAATTTTTTTAACCCCTAATCTGCCGACCGCCACCTACGTTATCCTTATGTACCCCTAATCTGCTGCCCCAAACACCGCCGACCCCTATATTATATTTATTAACCCCTAACCTGCCCCCCACAATGTCGCCGCCAGCTACCTACAATAATTAACCCCTAATCTGCCAACCGTAAAGCGCCGCCACTTACGTTATCTTATGTACCCCTAATCTGCTGCCCCTAACACCGCCGACCCCTATATTATATTTATTAACCCCTAACCTGCCCCCCACAACGTCGCCGCCAGCTACCTACAATAATTAACCCCTAATCTGACGACCGCACCTCACCGCTACTATAATAAATGTATTAACCCCTAAAGCTAAGTCTAGCCCTAACACTAACACCCCCCTAAGTTAAATATAATTTAAATCTAACGAAATAAATTAACTATTATTAAATAAATTATTCCTATTTTAAACTAAATACTTACCTGTAAATAAACCCTAAAATAGCTACAATATAACAAATAATTATATTGTAGCTATTTTAGAATTAATATTTATTTTACAGGCAACTTTGTATTTATTTTAACCAGGTACAATAGCTATTAAATAGTTAAGAACTATTTAATAGCTAAAATAGTTAAAATAATAACAAAATTACCTGTAAAATAAATCCTAACCTAAGTTACAATTAAACCTAATACTACACTATCAATAAATAAATTAAATAAAATACCTACAATTACCTACAATTAAACCTAACACTACGCTATCATTAAATAAATTAAATACAATACCTACAAATAAATACAATTAAATAAACTAACTAAAGTACAAAAAATAAAAAAGAAGATTAAGATATAGAAATAAAAGAATCAAGACATGTTGCCATACTGCCTTGAATACACCTGACCCCGCTTGATCTCGGAAGCTAAACAGAACCAGGCTTGGTTAGTACCTGGATAAGAGACCACCAGGAAATATCAGGTTACAATATAATACATTTTTTAATATATTTTTTAATATTCTTTCTAATATTGGATATGACAAAATTGTATTTGTTCAAAAATGTATCTATTTTTATGTTGATTGTAGACAAATTTTTTTATACAAAAAAACTTCATACGGCTATTGAAGTGAATAATAGTGAGATTTGCATTGAAGGAAAAATATCAGTGAGACTCACATTTAAAGAAAGGAAACTACCTTAATATTGCTAGTTTATATGTGGCACATGCCTTATCTTTATTTATTTATTTTATTTTTACACTCTTTAGCACTATAATGTTACATATTATGTTAAATGGTGTTTAGAGAATGACAGAAAAAACTCTATATGAAAGAAAACATACATCTTCTAAAAAATCAGCACTTTATTGGTTAAACACCCTAACGCCTAGATTTAGAGTTCTGCGGCCAAAGGGGTGCGTTAGCTACGCGTGCTTTTTTCCCCCCCGCACCTTTTAAATACCGCTGGTATTTAGAGTTCACAGAAAGGGCTGCGTTAGGCTCCAAAAAGGGAGCATAGAGCATAATTTACCGCCACTGCAACAATGAGGCCGTTTGAGCTGAAAAAAATCTAACACCTGCAAAAAAGCAGCGTTCAGCTCCTAACGTAGCCCCATTGTTTCCTATGGGGAAACACTTCCTAAGTCTGCACCTAACACCCTAACATGTACCCCGAGTCTAAACACCCCTAACCTTACACTTATTAACCCCTAATCTGCCGACCCCGCTATCGCTGACCCCTGCATATTATTATTAACCTCTAATCTGCCGCTCCGTGCACCGCTGCAACCTACGTTATCCCTATGAACCCCTAATCTGCTGTTCCTAACACTGCCGACCCTTATATTATATTTATTAACCCCTAATCTGCCGTCCCCAATGTCACCGCCACCTACCTACACTTATTAATCCCTAATCTTCCGACCGGACCTCACCGCTACTATAATAAAGTTATTAACCCCTAATCCGCCTCACTCTAACTCACTCCGCCCTAACACTAACACCCCCCTAAGTTAAATATAATTTTTTATCTAACAAAATAAATTATTTCTTATTAAATAAATTATTCCTATTTAAAGCTAAATACTTACCTGTAAAATAAACCCTAATATAGCTACAATATAAATTATAATTATATTGTAGCTATTTTAGGATTAATATTTATTTTACAGGCAACTTTGTATTTATTTTAACCAGGTACAATAGCTATTAAATAGTTAATAACTATTTAATAGCTACCTAGTTAAAATAATTACAAAATTACCTGTAAAATAAATCCTTACCTAAGTTACAATTAAACCTAACACTACACTATCAATAAATTAATTAAATAAAATACCTACAATTATCTACAATTAAACCTAACACTACACTATCAATAAATTAATTACATACAAATACCTACAAATAAATACAATTAAATAAACTAACTAAAGTACAAAAAATAAAAAAAGAACTAAATTACAAAAAATAAAAAAATAATTTACAAACATTATAAAAATATTACAACAATTTTAAGCTAATTACACCTACTCTAAGCCCCCTAGTAGCGGTGAGGTCCGGTCGGCAGGTTAGGGGTTAATAATTGTAGGTAGGTGGCAGCGACGTTGGGGGCGGCAGATTAGGGCTTAATAAATATAATATAGGGGTCGGCATTGTTAGGGGCAGCAGATTAGGGGTACATAAGTATAACGTAGGTGGCGGCGGTGTGCGGTCGGCAGATTAGGGGTTAAAAATTTTTATTAGAGTGGTGGCGATGTGGGAGGACCTCGGTTTAGGGGTACATAGGTAGTTTATGGGTGTTAGTGTACTTTAGAGCACAGTAGTTAAGAGCTTTATGAACCGGCGTTAGCCCAGAAAGCTCTTAACTCCTGGCTTTTCTCTGCGGCTGTAGTCTTGTCGTTAGATTTCTAACTCTCACTTCAGCCAAGACTCTAAATACCGGCGTTAGAAAAATCCCATTGAAAAGATAGGATATGCAAATGGCGTAGGGGGATCTGCGGTATGGAAAAGTCGCGGCTGCAAAGTGAGCGTTAGACCCTTTCCTGACTGACTCTAAATACCAGCGGTAGGACAAAACCAGCGTTAGGACCCCCTAACGCTGGTTTTGATGGCTAACGCAGAACTCTAAATCTAGGCGTAAGTTAGTTATTTTTTCCTTGAACATGAAGGAAGTTTGACACTCCTACTTTAGCACAGGTGAACTTATCACATGGGGCATTACATTAATTGCTCCCTATATAAGGTGATTTAATAGTATCAGTAAGCATCTTGATAAAGGTAGCTGTGTACTACCGAAACGCGTAGAATTTGCTTACTGATTGCACACTAAAAGGGTTTAATACTTGTAACAAGCAGGTTCATCCCCAATTCTTGAATTATCGGTTTTGGGCATATGAATAATTCCTGTGTTACTTGCTTTTTCTTTTCCTTTACTCCAAACATGCTTCAGGTACATCATTTGTGTTTAACTTTTGAATACAAACCATATGTATAATTCCTTTTAAACGTGTTCTTTCTCTTTATGAATTGCCTTACACTGATTGGGCCTCATATGTATTGAAGATATCATATAACAGAGACTGCTCTAGATTTTCCGAAAACGGAATAAACAACATCTTCACGATTACATTGAAGCTGTAATCACGGACCAGTTCTGTCTCCGGTACAGGAGCCTTTCTATTGGATAAGAGACCCGCAGAATACGCTGATTGGACCAAGAGGTCTGACGTCATCAAACTCATCGGAGCTCTCAATGGACTGCATTACCAACTCGTATACCCGAGAACTGAGTTATTTATTTGTGGAAAGCTGTGCACAGCCGAAGAGATTTTTCTAAGAGCTTTTCTTCTAAGAATTTTTATAGGAATATTCTAAACCTTTCATTTGAATCCAGCACAGACTATAAAGTTCCTAATACTTTTAAGTGCCTATAATCTGGGCAGCACATATGTGTATAATCTTGTTACAGTGTATCCTTTGACACAACATTGCTATTTATTCCTACCATTGTATAGCTGTAGATACGATCTCCAAATATTTTTAGATTAATTTAGATGCCGGCATTTCACGCTATCAACTATTTTTAGTGTATTTTTAGTGTTTTTTTAATAAATTTGTTAAATTTAATCAAATACAATTTGTCATAATCCTTTTATTTGACCACATTTTTACAATATTAATTTTGTCACGAATCCAAATGATCACAATTTTGATTTATAAGGACCACCTTGTTATATATTTTTAAATATCATTTATAAAGATCACATTATTATATTTATCATCATAACTATAACTTCATATGGTAAGCTCCGTGTTTGGAGCGCTTCTGTCCCACTTTTGTCTCCTACATTAAATTGCTAGTGACAAAATGGAACAGACAATCCTCCACATATATCCTGGTGTATTTGGTGAGAAGAACATTAAACAAGCAGGGTGTAAAATATTGCTCATCAAGAATACAACTAAAAACTGGGACAGAACATTCAAGGTATATTTAATAATTACATATTTTAAATTCCATATCATAACATAAATGCTATGCTATTTCACTATATATTTATTCAACCATAACTAGTTTTAAAGTTAGACTCAGTGTTTGCACTTAACACATTTATTTGATAATGTATTAACTTAAACACATTCATTTTAAATTATCTTTAGTTTTTTACCTTAATAATTTCTGTGTTTATACTGAAACTTTATTTTTAGTTGTGCTTTTTCCTAAGTGCATTTTGTTTTAAATAAAATAAACTCAAATCCGTAACTGTTACTTGTTCCGGCACAGTAAAATTACCCACATTTACAACCTTTTAAACTACACAACATTATAAATAAAGACATCAGACTTCTTTGTTTGGTGCAACTTGGCTGCAGCTTCTTTATTAAATAAATAACCTTTAAAATCCTTAAATAATTTTATAAATAACAGTGCAAATAACAACATTAAAACATCAACTATCAAGCAGTGCTAGTTCAATCTAATTCATAATATGGTCGTCATTCCACTGGACACAACCGTGCACGTGGTTGAGCCCATAAATAATAAGTAACATATGTCTCTAAGGAACCCCCTGTCCCTAGAGACCCTCCAACTTGCCTCCCACCCCATTGGAAGGCAAAATTTGCAACTGTTTCAATAGGCCATAGCCTGCTGTACTGCGAAAAACTAGCACCTCCACCAATGACTGGCCTGAGTCCCTCAGGCCAGTCCTGCCAACCTCACAACCTTACTTAAAGCCTTCTTGAAATCAAGGATAAAAGTTGCAGTCTAAAGTTATTAAAATGCACCCCATCTGCAAGATAAAACTCCCCATGACCCACCTCTTTCAAATTGGGGTGGGGCACTACGTACCTCCAATCCTTCTAACAAAGGACCCAATTAATTTATTGACCTTTCTTCTGCGTTTGTCCAATTTCACAGGGTCCCAAACAGCCTTCCAAACCATTCACGGCAGAATATCCAACCACACAATTATTAATGATGTATAGAGATCCACCAACCTACCCAAATCTCTCTAAATTTTCCGCACTAATTCCCTCTGAGGCATAAAACCCAAATCATTACCCCCTGTATGCACCAATAGTACATTCGGTGGATGAAATTGCCTGCAATAATCCACTACCAATGGCAATATCCTTTCCCTTCGCAGTCCACGGACCCCAAACCATTTCACCTTCCATCGAGATTTGGGAAACCCCAACTGCAAACCATCCACCTTCAAAGCAGCCACTCTTCTGGCCCAGTGAATAAAAAAGTGACCCACCAACCACAGCGGTTCCAAACCAACACTACAAAACACAATTGGAAATCACTACCTTCACACACCCAATTCAGGGCAAATGTAAAGATGATATCTCCTAGACCCCCACCTACCAATTCCCTTGACCACACTCTCAGTCAAACCTCTAGAGGCCGCCTCAGTAGCAGCCCAAATCCTGAAAGAATGGGATCCAAACTCCCTGGAGGACAACCCCAATCTTTCCAAAGCTCTAGCCAACACAGTCTGAAACTGTGACAGGGGGCGACCAACCTGATGCAACAACAACGAGCCCTGTACCCTGGGACGTATAAGCAAAAAAACTCCCCAAACATACCCAGGAACACATCTCTAAACCAGTTGGGAAAAGTACCTCAGTCCTACCCCTACCAATCTGGTCAGTTTTACTGTGTCTCAAAAAGATTTCAACCAGAGCTTTAGACAGAGACACATCCTCCAAAGCCAAACCACCCATAGACCTCATATTCACGCAGACCAGCTAAGAAATGCAAAAGGCCCCGAAAAAGGACAAAACAAAAGCCAACTGAAACAAACACACCTCAATTCCGACAGACAGTCGTTAAAACCTCACAAATCCTCACCAACAACAAAAACATAATCGGACGTCTACTATCTGAAGCTCGCCTGCCCCCATTCTTCTTCAAACCTTTTAACACCTGCCTCACACAAAAAGTTTATTAAACATATCACACAAACCAATTAACTTGAAACAAAAAGCTATTGCAACTAACCTCCTGTCCATAGCAGAAGATGAAAACTCCACACACCTCCAATCCCGCATCCACTCCAACAAAGCACCAGTAAGGTCAACTTCACCCTCACAAATACTACATTTTATCAGCTATACCTCCCAATCATACCAAACTCTGGAGTAAGCTGCCCAAGTTCCTGGAGCCAGCAAAGCCCTCACAAATCCAGCCAATCCTCCATTCCAAGACTCCACAGATGTGTTGGAAAGGGACAACCCTCCTTGTCCGCCTGCAGCGCTAGCTCTCGAAACTGCTGCCACTGCAAATGAGATAAGGATTCCACTATATAATTACACACACCCGGATTATGTTTAACCCTAATGCACATATTCATCCTCAAGCATTTTAGGACCAACAGCCTCAACAAGCGCAACACAAGAGGAGAAGGTGCAGACAAAGTATTCAAAGCATACACCACCCCCATGTTTTCAGAATAGAAAACCACCGACTGGTTGACTAAGTAGTCGTCCCACACAAACAGTGCCACCACAATCGGGAACAACTTCAGAAAAACCTGGTTCCGCACCAACCCAATAGAAAACCAATAATCTGGCCAAGTCGCTGAACACCGATGTCCCTGAAAATAGGCACCAAAACCATAGTCCCCCACTGCATCCATCACAAAACCCAATTCTTCATTGAAAGCCTTATCCTTTTAAATCAAAACGGAGTCATTAAACCCCAACAAGAACTTTTTACAAACCCTCAAGTCATCCTTGAGCTCCCTGGAGAGCTGAACAAAATTATGTGGCTTCTACACGCCCGTGGTTGCCAAGGACAACCTTCTACAGAAAACCCTCCCTATTGGGATAATTCTGTAGACAAAATTTAACTTGCCCAGTAGTGATTGTAGTTCCTTCAGCGTCACTTTTTTATTATTTTTTTATTTATTGAGGAAAGTATACATACATCAATCACTGAGATACATCATTAAATGTTGGAAACACGAGAATGTACAAGGACTGATGGGAGCAAATGTATATAGAGAGATACACATCTGCATTTGATTTTGGTAAGGTTGTTAAGTAACACACACTCAGATAACAAAACCTGATCCCGTGAGAGGATCTTGCAAAAATGAGATTCCACTGTATGCCATAAAGGAGTGATTTTGGGACATTGCCACCAGATATGAATCAAGGAACCATGTTCCCCACATCCCCTCCAACAAAGCCAGAAGGCAACTGGGTAGATGGAATGCAATCTTGTGGTTGTCATATACCACCACATCAACAACTTATAGTTTAGCTCCAAAATCTGTGGGGAGGTAGAGGATTTCCGTGTATTACGAAAAATTTTAGTCCATCTAGCTCTATCCAACATTAAATGTAAGTCTTGCTGCCATTTAATGGTGTATTTTGGGAGGGGTGCAAATTCTGCCTTTTGTAAAAGTTTCTGTGCTATCGATAATGTGTGTAGGACCGGCTTGTTGTCTAGACAAAGTTTCTCAAAGGGAGTAGGGTTTCTAGGTCAGATTTATACGGACTAGAGGATATAAATTGTGAGAGTTGTGCATGCTTCCACCAGTTCCCCAGCCTACCCTCATTAAAAGTATTACATTTATTTATATCCATTAGTTGTCCATGTTCAATGAACCTAGCTAACGGGGTAGTGTGATCCCACTCGCAGGATCTACTGAATTTATTGTCCAATCACCCCACTAGTTCTGCATTGAGAGGGACTTGGAAGAGAGGTGAGCGATTGTGGGAAATATTGTTTTTCACAGAAACACGTGTTGAATAAGTGTTTATGTATCTCTAATTCTGTGCACTGAGGTGGTTTCAGTTCACTAGGGGTTCAACACACCGCTCTCACTTTTCTTAGTAGGTGGGAATCTAAAGAGACCCATGGTTTAGTTTCCGATGAGCCATGCCAATCCAGAATTCTTTGTAGGGTGACCACAATGTAGTAATCTTTAATATTATGAAGGCTCAGACCTCTGTTGTTAATGGATTTATAAAGTGTACTTTTGTTTATATGTGGCCTAAGCTTACCCCATATGTAGTTATTTATAAGTGATTGTAGTTGAGTTATGTACCATGCATGGAGAGAAATTGGAATGGCTTGTAAAATGTACAAGATTTTTGGGAGTGTTATCATTATAATAGACTGAATCCTGCCCCACAAAGAAAGCGGCTTGGTTGCCCAATTTGATAGTTCCCATTGGGTGTTGTAAAGCAAGAGTTTATAATTCCTTTTAAAGAGGATATGAGGGTCTGAGGATAGATTGATACCTAAGTATTTAACCGACTCTTTTTGAAGTTTAATGGGACTAATTTTGTCTAACTGTTGGAAATCAGCTGAAGGCATACGAACGTTTAGGATTTCCGATTTCTGGAAATTAATTGAGAAATCAGAAAAAGTACAGAACACACGTAGACCCTATAGGAGGAATGGAATTGTGCAGTTAGGGGAGGTTAGGGAAAAGAGAAGGTCGTCTGCATATAGTGCAATTTTGAGATCATGAGGGCCAATTGGGCTTCCTTTAATATTTTGATTCCTTCGAATGTAAGAGGCAAGTACTTCCATTGAGAGGATTAATAACAGTGGGGAAAGGGGGCATCCCTCACAGGTACCATTAGTAATATGAAAAGGATTGGATAAAATGTTATTAACTCTTACACGAGCAGAGGGAGAGGAGTACAGGCTAAATATCCTAGTGATAATTTTCCTGCCAAAGCCAAAGGCCTCTAATGTAGTTTTAAGGAAGTTCTAATTTATGTGGTCAAAAGCCTTCTCGGCATCTACTGTAATGAAAACCGCCTTAATTTTGAAAGCTCTGGCATAGGAGGCTAATGTCAAAGTTCTTATAGTATTGTCCCGGGCCTCTCAGTGCGGGACAAATCCGACTTGATCAGTATGTATTAGGTCTTGAATTATAGAGTTAATTCCTTTGGAGAGGATTTTCCCTAGTATTTTCATGTTGGAGTTCAATAGGGAGATAGGCCTGTAGCTGCCAGTTTCCTCTGGGTTTTTGTCAGGCTTTACAATTACCACAATATGAGCCTCCTGCATAGCAGGAGATTATGGGGAGTTGTCTTCTAATGAGTGGAAAAGTTTCAATAGGTGGGGGGCTAATAAGATCTTATATTGTTTGTAGTATCCGTTAGTGAAGCTGCCTGGGCCAGGGCTTTTCTTTAGTGAAAGGTCATTAATGACTTTTAAAATTTCTATCAAAGAAATTGGTTCCTCTAACTTGTTCTTTTGTGCATGGTTCAAGCTAGTTAGTTGTGCCCCTTTGATGTAGTCTCTCATATTCGCCATATGAGATGGTGATGTGTTTTGGGGGAGATTATACAGTTGATTATAATACTCACTAAATTGGTCTGCTATCCCCTCCAATGATCAAAGAACCTTTTCTATGTTCCGCCACTAAGGATATCATTTTTTTTAAAAACAACACTCTTAGTGTTAGGGGCATAGACATTTATCAGGGTGATAGGACATTGGGAAAGTAGACCTATTAGTATTATAATTCTGCCTTCGGTATCTTCTACTTTATATCTCTGGGTATCAAAATCTCTACTCCATCCTTTTTTTTTTTGGGGGGGGGAGCTGAGTTAAAATAACAATTGGATGTGATTTAGAAGTGAGCTTGGGCTCTGATGATTTTAGAAAATGGGTTTCTTGCTCAAATACTATGGAATTTTTATGACCTTCAAAACATTTTAAAGCAATGGATCTTTTCGTAGGGGAGTTTATTCCTTTAGTGTTTTGGGAGAGGAAATTAATTGTATTATGTGTCATTACTGGAATGTAGTGGAGGGTGTAAGCTGATTTGGAGATACTTACTCTTAGGTTTCAAGTTGAAGCGATGTTCCAGTCTCTCTTCTCCAAGGAAAAAAGGGAATGGTAAATTAGGAAGGAAGGGAATCTGTAACTCAATGGAAGCTGGAAGCAATCTGAGTGTACAAACAATGCAAACAAATAAGAGACCATTTAAAACTTTCAACATTAACAATTTGGAATTTCTAGACGAAACTCTATGATACTGGGGAGAGAACATCAAGAGATGTTGCTACTCTAGGGTAATATGCAAATATTTGCTGCGAGAATGAATTATCTGAAACATCGGGATTAAAGAACTAAGAGTTCTTGAATAATACTACTACAAAGTAAAGAATACTATCATCAGGTATAGTTTTTCTCAGGGAAGTTTATTTCTATTTCCTATAGGAGAGACCTTAGTGGATAGTTGGACTTTTCTTTTCCTGGATACAGTTGTCCATTCTATTATTGAATAATACTACTACAGAGTAAAGAATACAATCATCAGGTATAGTTTTTGTAAGGGAAGTTTATTTCTATTTCCTATAGGAGAGGCCTTAGTGAATAGTTGGGCTTTTCTTTTCCTTGATATAGTTGTCCATTCTGGATGTTGGGGCTTGGGCTTGTGTCTGTTGGTAAGGTTGTTGTCCTCTGACAAAGTGGATACCTTTATAAGGCTATTGCGTAGCATTTATAGGCCACAGCCAGACTAACACTTGTGGTGATGATGGAGGTAAGCAGCGTATCCCTTTAGGGCTTGTGTCATTTATGATCTGTTGAGTTTTAGGATGAATGGGTAATATGTCTGAGGCACTTGAGTGTTATGTAGTGCAAGGGTAGCAAGTGGCAAAGTCACACATATATGAGAGCCTTAGCGTTTGTGTGCTGACCGTTGTTGAGGGATTTAAAATGTCCCACCATTGCTCCGATGCTTGACACTGTTTTAATCAAGAGCCCTTCTGTGGGAAAGTCTCAAGTGCTTACCGCAAACACCCGGTGCTGTTCTTCAGTATAAATTCTCAGATTTTGCTGCAGGTTTGTGCCTCTGGTCCGTGCCTGAGATGCTGCAATGGCGCCCTGTTGATACACCGTCTCTGTAGGCCTCAGTGAGGCAGCCAGTAAAGTGTGCTTGGACTGGTGCACAAACATTCCAAACTGTCTCCTAGGTACTCTGTAGCTTCTGGGTTACATTATTTCTGAAGATTAGCCGATATCTGCTACTATTAGAGGTAAATTTCCCAGAGTGTGTCACGGAGCTCTATCTCATTGCGGCCATACACGGTCCTGGCCGGCTCGCCCCCCTCAGCATCCCTTTTTTAACAGTCAAAGCCTGTTCAATGATGGTAACTAAGTCTACAACCTTATTAATGGGAAACAGACATTCCATTCTGTTGGAGTCAATAGTAATCCCCAAAAAACAGAGGGACGTCACCGGTCCCTCAGATTTATCATGAGCTATGGGGACACCAAACTCCTCCGCCACTTGGTAACTAACGTCCCTTAGTACTCTACACACCTCCAACCCAGCCGGGCCCACAAACAGGAAATCATCAAGGTAGAGAACCACTGATGTAAGGCACAACCCTTTCAAGGAACGTGTGAAACACTTAAAGAGCGAGCACGAAATAGAACACCCCATGGGCAAACAAAGGTCAACATAATATGAACCATCCACATAGCAAACCAGCAAATGTTGGGACATCGGGTGACAAGGTAACAACCTGAAACAGCCTCAAAGTCAATTTTTGCCAACAATGCTGACTGCCCAGCATCCCTATAAATCAAGCAAAAAAAAAGTTCTCCTTATAAACAATTTTTAAAGTTTATTCTTCCATAACAGGAGCATAAAAAACACCACAACGTTTCAGGGCCAGTGCCCCTTAATCATGTGATGCCCAGCGTCCCTAACCAACTGAACAGCTTGGTCAAAGGATGCATACTTTACTGATGATAATTCCTCCGGGATACCATCATTCACCGATCCCCTTTTGGGAAAGATAAATGGTGGATCATCCTAATCTTCCCTGATTCCCGTTTCAGAACCACCCCCAATGGTGAAATCAGAAAATCCACAAGAGGAGGATCCACGAATGGGCCCGTCATACAACCCAAGGATACCTCCTTATCAAGCTTCTCACGCACCACATCCAGCCATTGTCAAGCCAACTTCAAATTACCACGAAAAAACCCACATCCCCCTTGTGAAGAAATCACAAAACCAAACTGGAAGCCATACAGTAACAAAGCCCCTTTTCCTAGCGTACTTGATGAGCTCCATCATGCCTACCCTCACCGGGGTTGACCCCTTTGTCCGATGCATCAACATTTCTCAAGGGCTTACCCTTCTTAAAACACTTAGCATAGGGGTGGGATCCCCCACACCCTGAGCACTCAGGTTTAAATTTGCATGCGGCCCCCCACTTACAAAATTTCTCATTGTAAGTGAAACAAAAACCTTTTTTGGCTGTTGTAGATGACCCTCCAAAGGATTGGCCGCCGACACCTGAATGAAAGGGCTGCATGGCCCTCAAAGGAGTCATTATTTTGAGCCACAATCCCATGTCATGGTCATCCCACTTCATGTCAGTTTTCACTGACAAATGTTGCCTAAACTGTTCATCGTAGACCCACCAAGCCATATCCCCATATGTTCTCTGGGCAGCCACTATCTCGTCAAGGTAACAGAAAAGTGCCACGCCCTGATCAGGAAATCTTCCTGCAAAAACACTTGCGTAGATAATGAATGCCTGGAACCAATTGGTGAATGCTTTAGGCAACTTTCTGTACTCCTTTTTGCATATTTTCTTCCTCACTTCTGCCATCAGGTGCATGCCCAAAGGGCCAATAGAGCAAAGGCAGGACCGCAACATGGCAGTGCCTCCACTTTGAGTTCCGAACCCCTTTCTACCTTACTAATGCCACTAGCCACCACATCAACTGTGCCAGCCCCCTGGGGCACCACAACACTCCACCACACATCTCCATGCTCCCTACCACAGAGCCCCCAGCCATCCCGGCTGCTGGAACCAATGCCCTTACCACCAAGGCATAAGCAGACTCCCCCACACCCTCAAACCTAGCCAACAATTCCCTCAAACCTGAAACTAAGTTCCCTGCTACAGACTCACACCCAGACTCAGATATATGCCCCCCAACGTTGTGTAACCCCTTCTCACCTGTCCAGTCATCTGCCATCTGCTGACCCTTCGCAAAGTCCTCAGGCGTTGACTGGAGTCCGCTCCTACGTGGCTCCGTTACTCCTTGGCCACCATCAGGTATACTGGCAGCTAAACCCACCACACGTGGCTGATCCAGATGCCTCAAAGTATACTACAATACAGGTACATGTGAACACATTTCCAGGGGAGTAAATGTCTCCCTCCCCATCTACCCCTAAACAGACTGGGGTCCCCAGCCATAACTACACCTCTCCCCCCTTTGGGAGCCATTACACACATTCCAACCCAATTGACTTCAGATACTGGCCTCATACGTGACCTACCCCTTGCAACCCCAGCATAACCCCCAGGTCATCCCGGCCATCTATCACACCCCCTCTTACCCCTAGTGGTGGCCGTAGATGCCATGTCCCAACTAAGACTCCTATCCATCTCCAAGGCCATACTCACCTGTCCTAACTGACTAATATTACAAGACCTGACCTCATGGGGAATGCTGTCATCTGGCTCCAGACGAATGGACTCAGTCCAAGAGCCCTGTAGGCCGAAAGGTTCCACTTCCTGGCTGTCACCCACATCTGTCACCATCGATGGGCCAGGGTGATTCTCTGGCTGTGATTCTGACTCACTATACTCCTTAGAGTCCTGCAGTGGTGTGGAGATCCGCTCCTGTTCACTGGCCAACACCGCTAACAAGGCCTGTCTGGGCCACGTGAACTTCTGTGAAAGCTGGAATTGCGGTCCACCTTCTCTTCTTCCTGCACTCATGCTTCTCCTCTTGTGACCTTTAACACGGCTCCCAACTTCAGGACAGGTGGCCTGGACCGTCGTGAAGACCTCATTCTCACCGCTGCCTGCTCCAATGACGGATCGACCTGCCACACTTCTAGGATGGAATTTTAACGGATTCCCTCCCTAGCAACTCATCCAAGGAAGCCATGTCTCAGACTGAGTGGGAAAAGCATGCAGGTCCAGATGCTGCAACAATATTTTTTTCTGAATGACCTGCTACTTTTCCCGATCAGTCCCTTAAGTACTCCTCTCTTCTACTCCACCCCTTCGTTACCCTCAACCAATCTCAGTGCATCTTCCTCTCTAGGTCAAAGGCTCATCTTTACAGTAAGCAAGTATGTAATAATCTGCTAAGTAAAACATTTCCACTATTTACACATCCCTCAGATTATAAAGCAAAGCCCTTTTGATAAGCATTTTTGTATTTTAAATGAAGATAGTTTGGTTGGATATTAATTTAAAATGAACATATATAGTATCTGTGTAAAAATAAATAAAAATATAAAGAAAATAGAAGTTTTTGTTTCAATTAGAACTGAATTTGCACAAAAACTGTATCTGAAACAAGAGAAAAAACCTCACACACACAACAACTGAGTTCATCTTTGTTGCATTGCGAACTGAGATGCAAAACATAAAAAAGCAAGCAGGGAAAAAGTAAGTTATGCTCTGTGCAAGAAAACCAATGGCTTTTAAAAAGGTTATGTCTGTTGAAATAAAAACATCTAAAAATGCTGAACAAATTTGCCTCAAAGGTGCTATGTATGGAAAGGAATTCTGATGTAAAATTCTCTCCTTACAAAGTATAGAAGAGTTTATAAAGGACAAAGCCACATAAAAGTAATATGATAACCAGTTACTGCAATGTATTGGAATTACTTCAAATTGAACCCACCCCCACCCTAAAAAAAAAAAAAGATAAAACTTTATACAACTTAGACAGCCAGGAATATTGAAACAACACAATGAGTAGGGAGGCAACATTGCAGATACAGGGACAGCCTTGAGGATACAGAGATAGCCCATCAAAGACAGGTAATCTTTAAAGGGACAGGAAACCACTTTTTTTAATTCAGATTGAGCGTACCATTTTAAAGAACTCTCTAATTTACTTCTATTATCAATTGTGCTTCATTGTCTTGGTATCCTTTATTGAAGGAGCAGAAATGCACTACTGGGAGCTATCTGAAAAAAGAGGTGTATGTGTGCAGCCACCAATCAGCAGCTAGCTCTCAGCTCCGGATCCTACCTAGGAATGTTTTTCAGCAAATGATTCCAAGAGGGCAAAGCAAATTAAATAATAGAATTCTGTTTAAAATGGTATGCTCAATCTGAATAATTAAAGAACATTTTTGGGTTTTATGTCCCTTTAATTTATTGAATTATACCTTTTATGGGACAGAAAGGAAAATTTTGCATCAGCCCCTACATTTTACAGCTTGTAAAAGCTCACGTTTTTACTTGGTTTTTATAAATTGGGAGGGGATTTGAGATTGAAGGATTATTTTTTTGAGAAACACATTGGGGAGATGATCATCTAAAAAAAATACAGGTGTGATCCCAATGTAAAAAAAAAATACCTTATTGAAACTTTTATTTTCTTTAGCTCAGCAAGTATGAAAAATAAATAATAAAGGTATGAAAAAAGAATACAAGAAACATTTCTTAAATTGTAATTATAATGAAGCTTTAAAACCACTAGGTAGAGCAGCTGGAAGTAGTAAGAGATAAAATTGTATGCTCCTCAGTAATTAGTTAATGGCTTTGTTGACAAAATTTTAATTGCACAAAGATTATATACCATGCATTTTACTAATGAATGATGTCTTGAAAAAGCCCTATTAAAGACTGAAACATTGATGTCATATTAAAGTAATTGAGGGCTGAGTATATGCTTCAAAATATTGACCCCCCCCATAGTCAAGTTGTCCTATATCCCCCCAGCACAAAAACACTTCACACACTGTTTGGGTAGAAAAGGCTGCAGCTCATTTATTACCATAACTTGTAAACATCAATAACTTAAAATAAACCAATCACAGTGCTTGCCCCCTCTGTTAACTCATAAGCCCCACCCATCTCCTAGGAGGGGCTACCACCACTAAACCATCCTCCTGCTGCTCCAACAGGAAATACAATCCATCAGATTCCAGAGTGAGTACTGCCACCCAGAGCGAAGGCCTTTTCAATACCCGCCTTCAACGTGAAGTTAAAGAGGTGTAAACCAACCTCATTCAGATGCACCCCATCCTTTAAATAAAAACATCTCCCCGATTCCCCCTGAAACTCCACATGTCTCAACCCAACACCCCCAAGCCTTCTCACATACCCGCTCACCATCCTGTTAATCTTCCGTCTGGAAGCTTTCAACCGCCCCATATCCCACGCTGATCTCCATACCATCCTACTCTCAATCTTTGACCACACTATGACCAGCCCAGGGAAGAGCTGCCACAATCTATCCATACTCTTCTTTATCTCATCCACTAAGTCTTTCTGGGACATGAATCCCAGATCATTCCCCCCTGCATGGATAACCAGGATCTGAGGTGGGGCAAACAGCCTAGCATACTCCACCACCTTACCCACTACCTGCCCCCATCTCATACCCCTGACCCTGAACCATTTTACTCCCTGGACAGACTCAATTGTACTCCATCTTCCTTCACCACATCAGCTTTCCTGGCCCAATACACATATGAATGCCCAATCACCCAACATCGCACCATCCCAGGCCTCACATACCCCCGAAATCTCTCAGACCTCCACCTCCCAATTCTCATGATCACCAATTCATCCAAGCCAAGCCCTCCTGCCTCAGTCGCCGCCCCAATTCTGAAAGAATGGGACCAAAACTCCAAACCCCCTATGCCTAACCCCCCTAACGCTTTTCTGAATACTGACACAAACCGGGACAGGCATGATCCGTCCTCATGGATCAACAACGGGCCACCCTTTTCCGGGTGGCAACAGAGGAACACCCGCACCAATGCCACCGGGCAACACTCCCCTCCTGTTTCCCTCAAAGAAATCAAGCATCCCTTTCCATCCTGATCCGTCTTGGACCTCCGCAACTATAATTCCATCTTACCTTCCCTTAACACCACCTCCTCCTTGCAAAGTCCCAGCTCATCCTTCCTAGTCTTCCCCACCAATTCTGACACCCTAAACGCCCCCAAAAAAGCTAAGATAAAAGTATTCTTAAACAGCATCTCCTCAAAACTGGAAACACACAAACCCTTCAAACAACTCACCACTTTCTCCAAAACTGAAAACGTCACTGGTCTCCTACCATCCCTCCTCCCCTTTCCTTGACACAAACCCCTTAACCCCATACGCACCACAAAAACCTTGGTTAAATTGTTCCTCCCCAATAACTGAAACAAGAAGGTTAACTACGCAACCCTTTTTCATATCACAGAAGGCGACAGCCTCTCCTCACCCCATCTCTTAATCCATGACAGCAACATCCCCAGTTGCCCTCCTTTGTCCCCACTGGCATGCCTTCCACCGACCAATTCACCCCAGCTCCGCCACACACAGGCGTACGCCTTCCATGTATTAGGGGCTAGAGCTCCTTTTATCAAACCGATCACCCCATGCAACCCAAATTCCACAGGTCCCTCGGCAGGCCTCCCAGTAGTGCATTTCTGCTCCATCTGCATCCGGCCCCACCAAGCGGAATCGCTCCCACTGAAAACAGCTATAACATTCAATATGCCTGGAACGTGAACCACCCTGAAAGACAAATTGTGCCGCAAGCATTCCAATAAAAACACTCTAAACAGCTTTACCACTAGAGGAGAATTAGCCACCAGCCTGTTGATAGCCATGACCACCCCCAAGTTATCTGAATGGAAACTGACTCTCTTGTCCCTCAGGATGTGCCCCCAAATTCAGAGAGCCACTACCAGTGGAAAAAACTCCAAGAACGTCATGTTCTTGGTCAGCCCCATCTCCGCCCAGCTTGGGGGCCACGCTTCAGCGCACCACCTACCCTCCAGGTATGCCCCAAAACCGTGTACCCCTGATGCGTCTGTGAACAAACAAAGCTTGTCATCAGACCAGCCCCTCTCCTGAATGATTAGCCTCCCATTGAACTCCTCCAGGAACCTGACCCACACCCTCAGATCCTCCTTCAACTCCTTAGTCAACCTGATGTGGTGCAGAGGCTCCGACACTCCCACTGTTGCCAATGATAGCTGCCGGCAGAACACTCTTCCGACTGGAATAATCCGACAAGCAAAATTGAGTTTTCCTAGCAAAGATTGCATGTGCCCGCAAAGTAATCTTCTTTGCTCCCAACGCCTCCCCCCCAACACCACCCGGAGGTCCCGGATCTTGTCCTCCAGAAGCCTGCATTCCATCCTGATGGTGCCCAGCTGAATACCCAAGAAACTCAATGAAGTCACTGGGCCTTCTGATTTTTCCTTCGCTGCAGGGATAGACAAACCAGCGCCACTTCCTCAAACACCTCTACCAACCGCTCACAATCCCCCGATCCCTTCGCACCCACAAAGAGGAAGTCGTCCAAGTAGTGAACTACCGAGGACTTACCCACTTTTTGCCATACCACCCATTCCACAAATGATCGCTCAAAATACGAACATGAAATGGAGCAGCCAATAGGGAGGCACAAGTCAACAAAGAAAGCACCCTCGAAAAAACAACCCAAAAGATGGTAACATCTCGGGTTACACCAGCAAGAGCCGGAAAGCAGACTCCACATCCACCTTAGTGAGCCACGCCCCCTGCCCCACCACTCTCACCATTGCCATTGCCTTGTCAAAAGAAGCATACTTTACCGATACCAACTCCAGATCGATGCCATCATTTAATGACAACCCCTTAGGGTGCGAGAGGTGATGGATCATCCAGAATTGCCCTGCTCCCTTCTTTGGCACCACCCTCAGTGGAGAAATCCGCAACCCCGCTAATGGGGGAGCCCCAAACGGCCCGCCATCCTTCCCAAAGCTACTTCTTTAAACAACTTCTCCCTTACCACATCCAGGAATTCCCTGGCTGATTTTAAATTCCCCCCAAAGTCCCCCACAACTTGCTCCTGAAATGAAATCACAAACCCCCGAACTGAAACCCGTTAGCAATAATTCTGCATCCACCTCGTGCCCCCTCTTTCTGGCGTATTACCTTAGCCAAGGGACCATCCTTTCTACCCTCACCGGCGTCCGTGCCCATGTCACCCACCTCTCCAGTTCCAGTTCGGGTCCCTGGCCGCGTCCTTTTGAAACACTTGGCGAAGGAATGAATTCCTCCGCAGCCCAAAAACTTGTGCTTGTACTTGCACGATGCCCCGAATTGGCACTGCCCCTTGTTAAACTGGAAGCAAAGGCCCTTACGGATAACCGTTGACATATTTCCACTAGCTCCTCCCCCCCAACCATGGGCCCACTGGCTGAAAGGACTGCCCCCGAAGCTGCGTCATAATTTTGAGCCAAATGCCCATGTCTCTGTCATCCCATCGCATCTCGGGCCGTACCGCCATTCACTGTCTAAAGCGCAATGTGCGATATAACCCACAAGGCCCACCATAATCCTGCTACCCCACCTCATGCATCAACACAAGTGCCCCCCCTCACTTGCCTTATTGACCGCCTTATGTCCCCTCACCTCTCCATCACAGCCTTTACTGTTTATGCAGCCCTGCTAGCCATCTAGGCCCATCACTGCCCACTGCCGCCAGGCCCTGCCCCTTCCCTCCACCACCCGCTCCCTCACACTCTCAGCCTGGTTTCAAGGCCCTTGCAGCATCCTCCATCACCCGCCCTTCACCTTACCTGCTGCGGCTACCCTGGGCCCCGATCGCCTGCTCCTCCTCCTGCCTCCAGATGTCGCAGACCCCTCCAGCTGCCGCCGCTCTGTGACATCATCGCTCCCGGCCACACTAGGCCGCAGCCTGGTCCTGGGCCCAGCCGTTGCCTTCTCTGCAACTCCAGCTGGCTTCTCTGCTACGCCTTCACCACCACCTCGCCTGTTGTCGCCTGTCGTCTCCTGGGCCTAGTCGCCTCCAGATCCGGGCTGAGGCACTCTGACAGCCTGGACCACCATGTCAGCCTCCCACTCCTCCTGCTAGGCGATTCCATCGGCAGTGACCCTTCTGCCACCGGGCTCATGGCTGCCTCCCCAGCCGTCTGCAGCCCCTTCTTCACGTAGACTCTTCTTCACCCAAATGGCTCCCTACAATCATGCCAGCTAGAGCACCTGGGCCAATAGATCCTCCATCATCAGATAAGGCACCTTACAAATTACCCCACCGTGCTGCTCCTGATAGAAATCTATACCTACTTCCTGTCCTGGGCTTATAAGCCCCCCTTCAAAGCACATCCCCCTTGTCCTTTCCTTCACCCCGTGTCCTGCTTCCTAGCGGTGTCATACAACCCTTCCCTCAATACTTTCCTCCAGGGTTATTGCTTTATATTGCTTAAAACGTATATAAGAGAAGTCATAACTAAAATAAAAGTTATGGAAAAAGAATGACAAGGCAGCACTCAAATATCTTTGATAACAAGTGGTTTATTTTGCTCCTCCCAACATGTCACAGACATGAATAAACCCCTACACCAAAATTGTGTTTAAAAAGAAGTATTATGCACATACCAGGCCTGGTCTACAAAACAATTCCTTAAACCAAATATATGATTGCTAAATACAGAAAAGCGCAATCATGTAACAAGAATGCCTTCATGTATAACATTTGTATTAAGGATACAATAAGCAACAATATATCACCAAGAGACATCAAATTATAAACAATCAGTAACACTAAGGGTGTGTTACTACTAGGGGGCGCACAGGACCTTATATGATTATTATGTAAATAGGCTAAGAGACAAGAGAACAAGATATTATATATAATAACTATAATAAAATATACTATATGAAATAATGTAAACAAATAAGAAACAATTCTTATAAATATGGGACTATGAGAAACATAGGATACAACACAAATAATAGCAAATACAGTAATAAGAAATTCCTGAAAGGTTCTTATCTGGAAATGCTGTCTTCTTCTGCAATGTTATATAGATGGTAAATGTCCCAATTGGGGTGGGTATAGTCCCAAATGATGAATGTGATCAAATACCAGGATGATCAATGATCAGGAACACAGATGATGACTGGAGTCAGCTGCTTTGTCAGGGAAATCAGGATCTAAGAGCAAGTTTTCTCTGTGAAAAAAATCACAAAAAGACAAAGGCGCCTCCTAGTGTAATACAGTTGGTGAAAGAGATTTGTTAGGTAATCAAAAAGGTACTCACAAGTGGAGCAGCACCCAATTGTGCTAAATCAAACAGACTGGGATCTCACAGTGTCCCAGCTCACTGACACTGCAAGGAAACTGGTTTCTCCAATGTCTTGCCGGACTGACAGAGCTCAGACTCTCACAAAGAGGTTTACATAAAACCAAATTTTATTAATAAAATAAAAATCTCAGTGTCTCAGTGATGAAACAGACAGCAGTCTGAGAAACGCGTTGCTTGTTCTTTTAATATCTAGTGTCATGAGACACTGAGATTTTTATTTTATTAATAAAATTTGGTTTTATGTAAACCTCTTTGTGAGAGTCTGAGCTCTGTCAGTCCGGCAAGACATTGGAGAAACCAGTTTCCTTGCAGTGTCAGTGAGCTGGGACACTGTGAGATCCCAGTCTGTTTGATTTAGCACAATTGGGTGCTGCTCCACTTGTGAGTACCTTTTTGATTACCTAACAAATCTCTTTCACCAACTGTATTACACTAGGAGGCGCCTTTGTCTTTTTGTGATTTTTTTCAAAGAGAAAACTTGCTCTTAGACATCAAATTATAAATGTCCAGAACCATCAGAGCACTTAGTGTGAGGCACACGCTCTGTATTACTTGGGAAATTTGCTTAGTAAAGTTCCAGCGTTACTGAATTTAGGCCAGCCAGCAAAAACAATGAAAAAGCAGCCTCACCACCATTCGCGGTAGAAGTTCCTGTTTACACCTGTGTCGTTACCTCTGTGTTTAATTCACAAGCTTCACAGAGAGCGTGACGATATCACAGAAGGGTAACTGTGTGTGATCCACTTTATCTGTAGTTAGGTAATCACCTCCTCATGGTATGGACACGGAACTCCCTAAAACAAGGCTGCTAACTTGATGCTGGTAACTGCAAGGCTCCTCAGTAATGCGGTAATTCACAACCGCTGCCAGGTAGGTATACTCCACTTCAAAAGTTGCCGCTTCTCAGACATCAGTCATGACGCCTTTCGCCCCTCCCCTTAATGGGCTGACTTCAAGGCTTCATCGGATGGTTGTGTATGGCACTTGTACTCCATTTATAGCATGGATGCTCATTTGAATATTTAATTTGGTAATAATTTAAAATACATCACAGCAAACTTATTTACAGAATTGAAAACACAACATTTGCACGTGCAGTATCGAAAACCAATTATAGCATTGTGCAATAAATGTTTTGGGGTAGTTTCAAACTGGAGATGGCAAACGGCATATATCAAACACAGAAACATTTAACAGAAGGCATTTAGACACTTTGTTATTTAGGGCAACATCATACCTTTATGTTAACTAGATAGATAAATTTGTTTTTATAAATATAGATAATAATGGAACATCCACACCTCACTAACAACAGAGGACTAGAGAAAGCATGAGAACGTACATCTGGGGTTTTGCTGTTTCTCTCGTTCAGAGAGGGATTGCCTGGTATTTCGGGGCTGGACTGTACTGTGAAGTCAGGATCAGACTGATATGCTTCAGGAAAGTTTTTCTCTGTGAAAGGCACATGTTGAACAAAAAGAGGCTGCTTCTTGGGTGGTAACTAGCCTTAGAACAAGCTATTATGCTATTGTTCGTTTCCAGGTTGAGCGCTTCTCTCTTTTTATTTATGCAAATTATGACATTTTGGGAAGTCTCCCTAAGTGTGATGCGGGAATCAAGACGTGGACCCGTTGCTCAGTGTGCCTAGAGGGATATGGCTGCACCTCACTGACGAGGCCCACAATAGGCCGAAACGTACGTCTGGGGTTTTGCTGTTTCTCTCGTTCAGAGAGGGATTGCCTGGTATTTCGGGGCTGGACTGTACTGTGAAGTCAGGATCAGACTGATATGCTTCAGGAAAGTTTTTCTCTGTGAAAGGCACATGTTGAGCAAAAAGAGGCTGCTTCTTGGGTGGTAACTAGCCATAGAACAAGCTATTATGCTATTGTTCGTTTCCAGGTTGAGCGCTTCTCTCTTTTTATTTATGCAAATTATGACATTTTGGGAAGTCTCCCTAAGTGTGATGCGGGAATCCAGACGTGGACCCGTTGCTCAGTGTGCCTAGAGGGATATGGCTGCACCTCACTGACGAGGCCCACAATAGGCCGAAACGTACGTCTGGGGTTTTGCTGTTTCTCTCGTTCAGAGAGGGATTGCCTGGTATTTCGGGGCTGGACTGTACTGTGAAGTCAGGATCAGACTGATATGCTTCAGGAAAGTTTTTCTCTGTGAAAGGCACATGTTGAGCAAAAAGAGGCTGCTTCTTGGGTGGTAACTAGCCATAGAACAAGCTATTATGCTATTGTTCGTTTCCAGGTTGAGCGCTTCTCTCTTTTTATTTATGCAAATTATGACATTTTGGGAAGTCTCCCTAAGTGTGATGCGGGAATCCAGACGTCGACCCGTTGCTCAGTGTGCCTAGAGGGATATGGCTGCACCTCACTGACGAGGCCCACAATAGGCCGAAACGTACGTCTGGGGTTTTGCTGTTTCTCTCGTTCAGAGAGGGATTGCCTGGTATTTCGGGGCTGGACTGTACTGTGAAGTCAGGATCAGACTGATATGTTTCAGGAAAGTTTTTCTCTATGAAAGGCACATGTTGAGCAAAAAGAGGCTGCTTCTTGGGTGGTAACTAGCCATAGAACAAACTATTATGCTATTGTTCGTTTCCAGGTTGAGCGCTTCTCTCTTTTTATTTATGCAAATTATGACATTTTGGGAAGTCTCCCTAAGTGTGATGCGGGAATCCAGACGTGGACCCGTTGCTCAGTGTGCCTAGAGGGATATGGCTGCACCTCACTGACGAGGCCCACAATAGGCCGAAACGTACGTCTGGGGTTTTGCTGTTTCTCTCGTTCAGAGAGGGATTGCCTGGTATTTCGGGGCTGGTCTGTACTGTGAAGTCAGGATCAGACTGATATGCTTCAGGAAAGTTTTTCTCTGTGAAAGGCACATGTTGAGCAAAAAGAGGCTGCTTCTTGGGTGGTAACTAGCCATAGAACAAGCTATTATGCTATTGTTCGTTTCCAGGTTGAGCGCTTCTCTCTTTTTATTTAGAAAGCATGAGAAGTCTATTTTTTCATTAAGGCCATTAGGTGCCAGTGTGTCTAAACAATAAATCCAACGGGACTCACTCTTTAGTAACATATTATCCACATCACCTCCACGACGGTGCTGTTTTATATGTTGTATGCCTGTCACCTTCATGATAGTGAAATCTGAGTTATGATACTGTCCAAAGTGTCTGGCCACCGGACTATCCTGTTCCTTATTTTTAATGTCGTCCCTATGCTCCCTCACTTGATCCTTCAAGTCACGCTTAGTTTTTCCAATGTAATATAGGGGACTGTTTACCCGTAGAGGTTTCAAATTTACTAGTTTTTTTGTATAAATCTGCAGTACACACAATGTCCACACGGGCTGCAGCCTAGCCATCTGCCTCTTGCACCTAACCATGTAGTTGTGGGGTTCTTCATATACTCACTTCTGACTAACTTGTCTTTGAGACTGCTAGCTCTGTGTGCTGTAAGAAGAGGGTAATCTCCTACATATTCTCTTAATTTATCATCAATAGTTAACATATGCCAATATTTTTGCATTATGTGTCTCAATTTGCCCCAATGTGAATTGAACTTTGTTATAAGGCGTACCTTATCTGTGTTCCTTTTAACTGCATTTTGTTTGTATAATAGATCATTCCTAACACTACTTCTAGCTCGTGTCCATGCCTTTTTGACCTGTCTTTTGGAATAACCTCTCTCAAGGAACCTACGTGACATATCTTTTGCCTGCTCCTCAAAATCTTCAGAATTAGAGCAGTTTCTTCTCAAGCGAAGAAACTGGCCTATTGGTATCCCATTTTTTAGACTTTCTGGGTGATGACTGCTCGCTTGTAAAAGACTGTTTGTGGCTGTTGATTTACGGTGTACCTTAGTTGTTAAACGTCTGCCTTCCTTTTTAATAGATAGATCTAGAAATGTTGCTTCATCTTTACTCATTTCATGTGTAAGGAAGATATTGTACCCATTATTAGTATTCAGTATACTAAGAAAATTTTCTAACAACTCCCTGCTACCACTCCAGAGAAGAAGGATATCATCCACATAGCGAAGCCAGAGTACCACATGTGCCTCCACCAGGGATAAGATAAAATTGGAAGAAAGTAAGGTAGAAGTAGAGAAAGCATACCTAGCTGTAAATATTTTTTCTATAGATCCTGCCTTTGAAAAATTAAATAAAGAAATTCAAAGGAACTTAGATAAATTACAAAATGAAGTGAAGTTCAGGAAACGTAAGAAACTAATGAGAGACCAGGATGATGAGAGGAAAAATAAAATCTATATCTATAGAAACAGTAACAGTAGCCGTAACTCATATGACTCAGGGACTGACAATTCAGATAATGAGCTGAATGACTCACAAAATGTGGCTGGTTCTTCACATGAACTACCCCATTTAGGTGGAAATCAAGGAGGGGGGGGAGGCGAAAGAGAGGGAGGTGGTCGCTCTTCAAACAGGAGGAGAGGTGGTGGAAGGTACAGGAACAACAGAGGAACACGGATGTTAACAAGGAATCAGAAAGTGTAACTTCCATCCTCGGTTCACAACCCATTGAGAGTGTTGATACCCTCAGGGTTGTTAACTTATCTTCCTTTCCCCTATCCCTCTCCCAAATGTCACTACTAAGCAGAGGTCTGTCCTTTTGCCCATCAGCACACCTTGATAAATTCGAATTTATAAAGGACCTAAATATGTTTGCAAGGAAACTGGTCCTTAAAAAAGTTCTGAAGAGGAAAGATAATCAGGGTGTGCTGGTGGACACAGGGGACAGATTGGCTATGGATGACTTATTGTCATTACTTGAGGATCAAAATGAGGATACTGCAAGTATCGAATACCCTAAGAAATCCAAATTTAAACCACCGTCTAAATACATGCCCCCACTCTCATCCGCTCCAGAGATTCAAAACTTTGTTAGATGCGTAGAAAGAGAAATTGGGGAATTACAGGTGTGTGGTATTATCAAGGATAACTTGAGCATAGGTGAAAGGAAATCACTTTCAGAGTTACTCAATAGTAAGGGACTCATTTTCAAATCCTCAGACAAGGGTGGAAACCTAGTGGTCATGAATGAACATGACTATGTAGCAGAAGTCCATAGGCAGTTATCAAATAAAACACAATATGAATTAACAGATAGATTGGCATTTGACACATCTTGCAATGAATTGTTATTCATTCTCAATGATGCGTTGAGAGAAGGACTTATAACTAAGAAAGAACATGCTTTTATGTTCAAAAAGTTTCCAATTGTGCCAACCTTTTACTGTATTCCAAAACTACATAAGTGTATGAATAAACCACCGGAATGACCTATTATCTCGGGCATAGGAGGGCCAATGGAAGGGGCAAGCAGATATATTGATTTCTTTATGAGGCCATTTCTAAGTTCATTGCCCTCCTATGTCCAAGATACCTCAGATGTCCTTCAGAAGTTGGATGGCATAGACGTTGATGATGATACCTGGTTAGTTACCCTTGATGTAGAGTCGTTATACTCATCTATCCCGCATGCTGTGGGGATAAGAGCAATTAGATATTTTCTTGAACAAAGGGGACAATATTTTCAGGCACATACAGATTTTGTCATTTCTTTGCTACAATTGATTCTGAACAATAATGTCTTCCAGTTTGATGGAAGATATTATAGACAGCTTCAGGGCACAGCCATGGGTGCCACATGTGCCCCCACCTATGCCTGTTTACATCTTGGCTTATGGGAAGCACGGGAAATTTTCTCGTGCTTTGAATCCCTGGTGGAGGCACATGTGGTACTCTGGCTTTGCTATGTGGATGATATCCTTCTTCTCTGGAGTGGTAGCAGGGAGTTGTTAGAAAATTTTCTTAGTATACCGAATACTAATAATGGGTACAATATCTTCCTTACACATGAAATGAGTAAAGATGAAGCAACATTTCTAGATCTATCTATTAAAAAGGAAGGCAGACGTTTAACAAATAAGGTACACCGTAAATCAACAGCCACAAACAGTCTTTTACAAGCGAGCAGTCATCACCCAGAAAGTCTAAAAAATGGGATACCAATAGGCCAGTTTCTTCGCTTGAGAAGAAACTGCTCTAATTCTGAAGATTTTGAGGAGCAGGCAAAAGATATGTCACGTAGGTTCCTTGAGAGAGGTTATTCCAAAAGACAGGTCAAAAAGGCATGGACACGAGCTAGAAGTAGTGTTAGGAATGATCTATTATACAAACAAAATGCAGTTAAAAGGAACACAGATAAGGTACGCCTTATAACAAAGTTCAATTCACATTGGGGCAAATTGAGACACATAATGCAAAAATATTGGCATATGTTAACTATTGATGATTAATTAAGAGAATATGTAGGAGATTACCCTCTCCTTACAGCACGCAGAGCTAGCAGTCTCAAAGACAAGTTAGTCAGAAGTGAGTATATGAAGAACCCCACAACTACATGGTTAGGTGCAAGAGGCAGATGGCAAGGCTGCAGCCTGTGTGGACATTGTGTGTACTGCAGATTTATACAAAAAAACTAGTAAATTTGAAACCTCTACGGGTAAACAATATAATATTAAACAATGGATTACCTGCAACACTGCAGGAGTGATCTACCTCTTGCACTGTTCATGTCCCCTATATTACATTGGAAAAACTAAGCGTGACTTGAAGGATCGAGTGAGGGAGCATAGGGACGACATTAAAAATAAGGAACAGGATAGTCCGGTGGCCAGACACTTTGAACAGTATCATAACTCAGATTTCACTATCATGAAGGTGACAGGCATACAACATATAAAACAGCACCGTCATGGAGGTGATGTGGATAATATGTTACTAAAGAGTGAGTCCCGTTGGATTTATTGTTTAGACACACTGGCACCTAATGGCCTTAATGAAAAAATAGACTTCTCATGCTTTCTCTAGTCCCCTGTTGTTAGGGAGGTGTGGATGTTCCATTATTATCTATATTTATAAAAACAAATTCATCTATCTAGTTAACATAAAGGTATGATGTTGCCCTAAATAACAAAGTGTCTAAATGCCTTCTGTTAAATGTTTCTGTATTTGATATATGCCGTTTGCCATCTCCAGTTTGAAACTACCCCAAAACATTTATTGCACAATGCTATAATTGGTTTTCGAGACTCCACGTGCAAATGTTGTGTTTTCTATTCTGTAAATAAGTTTGCTGTGATGTATTTTAAATTATTACCAAATTAAATATTCAAATGAGCATCCATGCTACAAATGGAGTACAAGTGCCGTACACAACCATCCGATGAAGCCTTGAAGTCAGCCCATTAAGGGGAGGGGCGAAAGGCGTCATGACTGATGTCTGAGAAGCGGCAACTTTTGAAGTGGAGTATACCTACCTGGAGGCGGTTGTGAATTACCGCATTACTGAGGAGCCTTGCAGTTACCAGCATCAAGTTAGCAGCCTTGTTTTAGGGAGTTCCGTGTCCATACCATGAGGAGGTGATTACCTAACTACGGATAAAGTGGATCACACACAGTTACCCTTCTGTGATATCGTCACGCTCTCTGTGAAGCTTGTGAATTAAACACAGGGGTAACGACACAGGTGTAAACAGGAACTTCTACTGCGAATGGTGGTGAGGCTGCTTTTTCATTGTTTTTGCTGGCTGGCCTAAATTCAGTAACGCTGGAACTTTACTAAGCAAATTCCCCAAGTAATACAGAGCGTGTGCCTCACACTAAGTGCTCTGATGGTTCTGGACATTTATAATTTGATGTCTCTTGGTGATATATTGTTGCTTATTGTATCCTTAATACAAATGTTATACATGAAGGCATTCTTGTTACATGATTGCGCTTTTCTGTATTTAGCAATCATATATTTGGTTTAAGGAATTGTTTTGTAGACCAGGCCTGGTATGTGTATAATACTCCTTTTTAAACACAATTTTGGTGTAGGGATTTATTCATGTCTGTGACATGTTGGGAGGAGCAAAATAAACCACTTGTTATCAAAGATATTTGAGTGCTGCCTTGTCATTCTTTTTCCATAACTTTTATTTTAGTTATGACTTTTCTTATATACGTTTTAAGCTATATTGGCTATGACTGCAAGCACCTGTCTCTTTAAGTTTTTATAACAATAGTAGAGTGCACAACAACCTCCTATATATAAATTATTGCTTTATATTCTTTAAAATATTTATATTTTGTGTATATTTACTCCTTTTTAAAAAAGCTTATGATTTTTGACTGATAGAAGAAGCACAGATAACCAGGAATCTTAATTTGACACACTGAGAAGGAAGGGGGTGGCACAGAAACAGAGACAGCAATGAGGATTTGGAGACATCCCCACAAGGATATTTATAACGTTTTGCAAAAGCACCTGCATTTTATACCAGTTTGACCTTACATTTTTGCTCTTATTATGTTTGAAGAAATATAATCTGTCTTAACTGAATCTGTGTTGGCATAAAATTTAAAGGGACAGCCTACACCTTGGTCATCGTAAAGTCTCACCTCAGATTAAGCTGCAAATAGCCTCCTGCACCTTTTCTATATCATGCATCAGGAATGGTAAAAAAGTTATTTTAAAATGAACATTGTTTTTGTGATGTCATCAGTGGGCTTAGCTTGGCATCCATTTCAAACTGGCCATAAACAATATTCATTTTAAAATAACTTTTTTACTGGTAATGTTGCATCATATAGAAAAGGAGCAGGATGCTATTTACAGCTTAATCTAATGTAAGACTTTAAGATGACCAAGGTGTAGACTGTCCCTGTAAAGGAACATAAATGTGCAATAAGAGAATATTCTAATGCATTAGTGGATAATCTTATTGAAGTATTGCTCTTCTATAATTATATGTTTAATCCCCTAAAAAGGGGATAAATTATATAAACAATACTATTGTTAATTAGTTAAAGTCAGATCTGGAACAGATCTGTACTTTTACTACAGAGCAGAACACAACCATTGTAGGGAGCCAATTACTATTTGCTGCTTGTGATTAGTTTACTAGCCAGTGCTTAGTTTAGGATTGTAGTACATTTCTCTTTCATAGCTGACTTTAAGTAAGCCTTTAACCTAGAGTGACCAGATCTGAATAAAAGGGACACTTGAGTATTGACATACAACACACTCAAAAGCAAAGACTGAGTAGTTACCAGGGGCAGCAGCATTTTTATTTTAGTGTCCCTCAGGCTTAGGGCTAGATTACAAGTGGAGTGCAAAAATATTAGCGCTGTTGACCACTCAAGATAAGAATTTCAATGGGGTGTAGCGCCAAAGACGAGCACCTATAGCTCTGAACAGTAGGCTAACTAGCTAGCTTGGAAAATGTACTAAGAAAATAAATGTGTTCAGAGCGCCTCAAATGGGCTAGGTGTTGTACAATGTGTTGAGTGTGTATTTAGAAATATTTTAATTGTAAATCTAGTACTTTACACAAGAATAAAACATGCCACGGTGGGTACAGTGGTAATAAATAACAATAAAAACATTGATGTGGATCCACTCTTGTACAAATTAAATATTGAATAAATCTATATAAAAACACTGAATATAAAATGATACAGAGGCAATAATAATGGTAGCCCCAATAAAAATATGAGAAAGTTAAAATTCCAAACAATGTCTGAAAGAAATAAATCCAATGTGTGGATTAAAAAATGCAGTAAATCAAATGAATGGATTGCTGATATTGACTAGGAAGAGGATACCGTAAGAGATATTATGTACCATTGTTGGTGGTTATAATGTGTATAAAAGGGAGTGCAAATATAAAGAAAACAGACAGTGTCAACTTGCTTATTCAAAAGTGAAAAAAATGATGTGAAAAATTGAAAAATTTACAAAGGAAAAAATGAAAAAATGCTGCTCAAAAAATGAAAAAACAAAACAAAATCAGTGATCAAAAAAAAAAAAAAAGGAAAAAAGAGAGCAGTCAGTGATTGTAATCCAAGAAAAAAAATCCTAAAAAAAAATCCAAGAAACAAAATCCTAAATGTGAAGATCCAAATAAAATTCAAAAGTTAATAATGTGTAGAAAAGGAAACCTTATTTTCCTAGTAGTGAGAGTCCGTCTGAGGTTCCTGATGGTGAGAATAAAGTCAATGGTCTTTTAGGTCAAACCCAATTAATGGGCTAGTGTTCCTGTTCCTGATGGTGAGAACCTTTGGTGGTTGGGAGAAACTCCAATCCAATTTTTTTTTTTTTCTCTTTTTAAATCATAAATTAAACCTAAAAGCAAATAAAAACATTTAAAAAAAAAAAAAAAAAAACTTTACCAAAAAAATTAAAAAATATTAAAGTGGCTCCTTTTCTATTAATTACTCATTTCATTGGGCATAGCGTTATGTTTAGAGGTAGTGGAATCAAGTGACTTGTAAAACTTTTGTCACGTCGGCTACAAAAACAGATACTATCCTTTAGAACTGTATTCAATAGAAATTGACCTTTAACAGCTGCAAGTTATTCTGGTCCAATTTTTATATATATAGAGAATCAATTGGCTTATCAAAAAATTTAAAAATTTAAAAATTAAATGCTATCTTTTGATAGTGAATAGCTTGTCTCATTAATGTGGTTTTTTATCATGTGTAAATTGAGCATATAATATTTAAATGATAGTGAGATCAAGTGACTTTTCAAATGTTTTTTGCGCAAGCTGGAAAAAACATATGTTATTCTGTTATGTTCACTATAATATGACATTTATCAGATGTAAAAAAAGAATTATTGGGGTAAAGTTTTTCAAATTGTAATGTAGTATAACTTATCAGGATTCCTTTGCTGATAGGTCTAGAAGTGTTTAAATCGACATTAATAAACTACGATGGCTTGCGTACTAACTACAGATAATTTATTGAACCTAACATAATGTTTGTAAATATAATGGTGGGTGGTAATGAAATCAAACAACTTGTCACGAGTTTATCATGCAAACTGGGGAATATTCTCCTCTAGTGCTGTGTTTGCTAGATTACATTATGGTACATTATGCTATCATTCAGAAAAACTTGCACCTGATAAACTTTAAAATCTAGCAAACACAGCACTAGAGGAGAATATTTCCCAGTTTGCATGATAAACTCGTGACAAGTTGTTTGATTTCATTACCACGCACCATTATATTTACAAACATTATGTTAGGTTCAATAAATTATCTGTAGTTAGACGACAAGCCATAGTAGTTTATTAATGTCGATTTAAACACTTCTAGACCTATCAGCAAAGGAATCCCGATAAGTTATACTACATTACAGTTTGAAAAACTTTACCCCAATATTTTTTTTTTTTACATCTGATAAATGTCATATTATAGTGAACATAACAGAATAACATGTTTTTTTCCAGGTTGCGCAAAAAACATTTGAAAAGTCACTCGATCTCACTATCATTTAAATATTATATGCTCAATTTACACATGATAAAAAAACCTACATTAACGAGACAAGCTATTCACTATCAAAGGATAGCATTTAATTTTTAAATTTTTTGATAAGCCAATTGATTCTAAATATATAAACAATTGGACCAGAATAACTTGCAGCTGTTAAAGGTCAACTTCTATTGAATACAGTTCTAAAGGATAGTATCTGTTTTCGTAGCCGACATGACAAGTTTTACAAGTCACTTGATTCCACTACCTTTAAACATAGCGCTATGCCCAATGAAATGAGTAATTAATAGAAAAGGAGCCACTTTAATATTTTTCTTTTTTTTTTTTGGTAAAGTTTTTTCAAAAAAAGAAAAGAATTTACTCTATTACATAACCTACATTACTTCCGGGTTTTAGCCACGCCCCCAAACACACTTTTTGGAGCAAAACTTTTCACTACAAAAGGGACACTTTTGACAACCAGCTGGCAGTCTTGAGAAAGGCCTAGAGGAGGCTGAAACGCGTTGACCACAGCTGGTAAGCACTATTCTGATTTTATATAAGTTTTTAGTACCATCTACACTATTGTTGTTTTTATTTGCTTTTAGGTTTAATTTATGATTTAAAAAGAGAAAAAATATTTTGGATTGCAGAGTCTCCCAACCACCAAAGGTTCTCACCATCAGGAACAGGAACACTAGCCCATTAATTGGGCTTGACCTAAAAGACCGTTGACTTTATTCTCACCATCAGGAACCTCAGACGGACTCTCACCACTAGGAAAATAAGGTTTCCTTTTCTACACATTATTAACTTTTGACTTTTATTTGGATCTTCACACTTAGACTTTTTTAGGATTTTGTTTCTTGGATTATAATCACTGACTTTGTTCTCTTTTTTCCTTTTTTTTTGATCACTGACTTTGTTCTCTTTTTTTATTTTTTGAGCAGCAGTTTTTCATTTTTTCCTTTGTAATTTTTTTACATTTTTCACATCATTTTTTTCACTTTTGAATAAGCAAGTTGACACTGTCTGTTTTCTTTATATTTGCAATCACTAAGGATAATTTTTCACTCCCTTTTTATACACATTATCACCACCAACACTGATACATAATATCTCTTACGGTATCCTCCTCCTAGTCGATATCAGCAATCCATTAATTTGATTTACTGCATTTTTTAATCCACACATTGGATTGATTTCTTTCAGACATTGTTTGGAATGTTAAATTTCTCATATTTTTATTGGGCCTACCATTATTATTGCCTCTGTATCATTTTATATTCACTGTTTTTATATAGATATATTTAATATTTAATTTGTACAAGAGTGGACCAACATCTTATTGTTTTTATTGTCATTTATTACCACTGTACCCACCGTGGCATGTTTTATTCTTGTGTAAAGTACTAGATTTACAATTAAAATATTTCTAAATACACACTCTACACATTGTACAACACCTAGCCCATTTGAGGCGCCATTTATTTTCTTAGACCACTCAAGATAAATCAATCTTTATTTGAGAAAGCAAGAATGGAAGTATAGGATCCGGCCCATTTTTGGTTCAGAACCTGGGTAGCACTTTCTGATTGGTTTCTAAATGTTGCCACCAATCAGCAAGTGCGACCTAGGTGCCGCATCAAAAATGGGCTGGCTCCTAAGCTTACATTCAAATAAAGATACCAAGAGAATGAAGAAAATTGATAATAGGGGTAAATTAGAACTTTGCTTAAAATTGCATGCTCTATCTAAATCATGAAATAATTTTTTTGACTAGACTATTCCTTTAAAATAATTCTGGGTCACTGGAAAAGTGTGTTAAAAAACAGTATGTCTGGTGACTCTTTTTTTAAGCCCTTTGTGAGTTAAACACATAGGGGTTGATTCAAATCTTTCTGATCTGTATTATCAGCTGTTTATTCAAGATCAACTTAGTCACTAACACCTACATTATGAGTTTTGCGCTAAACAGGGTGCAAAACGAACACAACAAAAGTTGTGTTATTTTACCCCCCATAGCGCTGCCATTACGAGTTTCTGAAAAGCCTCCTTAAGCGTGCGACAGGGGCGTATTTAGGTTTTGTGCTGCCATAGGCACTCAAAATTCTGCTGCCCCCCCCCCCACCACAGGTTTAAGGCCTTTTTTTAGACATAATATTTTTGGGGCAGGGTGTAAAAAATTAAAAAAATATCAAGTAGATGTTCACTAGGGCTTGCATTCACTCTGGTCACACACACACACATATATATAATGTGTGTCTAGTCAGATGATTAGAGTGTTTATATCAGAAAAAATATCCTTCATTGTATGATAGTTTGTCAGTAGGTAGTTGTTTAACCTTATACATCTTCTTTGG
Source organism: Bombina bombina (assembly GCF_027579735.1). Taxonomy (NCBI): domain Eukaryota; kingdom Metazoa; phylum Chordata; class Amphibia; order Anura; family Bombinatoridae; genus Bombina; species Bombina bombina. Next base: position 211,646,947 of record NC_069499.1, on the reverse strand, counting down.
TGATTGACAGTTATTTAAGCAAAATATCTGCTTGGATAAATATGTAATGAATATACAAACTGGCCTTTAAAAGTACTTAAAAAATACAACAGTAGTTATGATAGGTTTAGGAATTGTATCCTAGGGGATACAGTCACATGATACAATCATAATAAAGTATATACTTGTATTGCTTCTGAATGTATTAAATGCATACAACATATTTTCAGTTGTGTTTTAAGTCACATAGTTGTATAGATTCAGCAATAAATACTTATTCTTTGCATGTATGACAGTTAGACAAACAGTAAATGTACAAGTATTTAGTGACTAATCTGTTTAAGTATTTTAATGCCTAATGAAGATGTATTGAAGGGAGAAAGGCATATGCTGTTTCACAGTGGTCCCGTTGTAGTGCACACTGCACTGTGTAGTCTGTGTGAGTCTCAATCATGCGGTGGAGCCAGGAAGAATACCGCATTCCCTCTCAGTCCAGGCCAGGCTGCGCAAGTGAGCTCCACCTCCACTGCCACCACGTCATGCGCACCCACATACAATCCCATAGGACAGCAATAGCCGGGCAAGGCATTTAAGTCATTAGTGATTGGTTGATTTAGCCACCCAGCCCTGAGTTCAGTAGAGTGGCCCTAGGGACTCAAAATTCTGCTGCCCCTTAAAAATCTGCTGCCCTAGGCACCGGCCTTGTTGGCCTATGCCTTAATACGCCCCTGGCGTGCGATATGGTGGCGTTAAGCTCTATACCGCACAAAATCCAAGGGCTGCTTTGACGTGCTTGTGCACACTTTCCCCATAGACATCAATGGGGAGAGAGTGTCATAAAAAAAACTAACACCTGCTATCGCAGAATGAAGAATCTCCGTAACGCAACCCCATTCATGTCTATGGGGAAAAAAAGTTACGTTTAAACCTAACACCCTAACATACACCCCAAGTCTAAAGACCCTAAACTGCCACCCCTGACATTGCCGACACCTAAATAAAGTTATTAACCCCTAATCTGCCACTCCTGACATTGCCACCACTAATAAAAGCTATTAACCCCTAATCCACAGCTCCCCGACATTGTTGCCACTAAATATAGTTATTAACCCCTAAACCTCCGGCCTCCCACATCTCTGCCACTAAATAAACATTTTCACTTTTGAATAAGCAAGTTGATACTGTCTGTTTTTTTTATATTTGCAATCACTAAGGATAATTTTTCACTCCCTTTTATACACATTATCACCACCAACACTGGTACATAATATCTCTTACGGTATCCTCCTCCTAGTCGATATCAGCAATCCATTCATTTGATTTACTGCATTTTTTAATCCACACATTGGATTTATTTCTTTCAGGCATTGTTTGGAATTTTAACTTTCTCATATTTTTATTGGGCCTACCATTATTATTGCCTCTGTATCATTTTAAATTCAGTGTTTTTATATAGATATATTTAATATTTAATTTGTACAAGAGTGGATCCACATCTTATTGTTTTATTGTCATTTATTACCACTGTATCCACCGTGGCATGTTTTATTCTTGTGTAACGTACTAGATTTACAATTAAAATATTTCTAAATACACACTCTACACATTTTACAACACCTAGCCCATTTGAGGCGCTCTGAACACATTTATTTTCTTATACCACTCAAGATAAATCAATCTTTATTTGAGAAAGCAAGAATGGAAGTATAGGATCCGGCCCATTTTTGGTTCAGCACCTGGGTAGAACTTTCTGATTGGTTTCTAAATGTTGCCACCAATCAGCAAGTGCGACCTAGGTGCCGCATCAAAAATGGGCTGGCTCCTAAGCTTACATTCAAATAAAGATACCAAGAGAATGAAGAAAAAATGATAATAGGAGTAAATTAGAACTTTGCTTAAAATTGCATGCTCTATCTGAATCATGAAATAATTTTTTTTTGACTAGACTATTCCTTTAAAATAATTCTGGGTCACTGGAAAAGTGTGTTAAAAAACAGTATGTCTGGTGACTCTTTTTTAACCCCTTTGTGAGTTAAACACATAGGGGTCTATTCAAATCTTTCTGATCTGTATTATCAGCTGTTTATTCAAGATCAACTTAGTCACTAACACCTACATTATGAGTTTTGCGCTAAACAGGGTGCAAAACGAACACAACAAAAGTTGTGTTATTATACCCCCCATAGCGCTGCCATTACGAGTTTCTGAAAGCCTCCTTAAGCGTGCGATATGGTGGCGTTAAGCTCTATACCGCACAAAATCCAAGGGCTGCTTTGACGTGCTTGTGCACACTTTCCCCCATAGACATCAATGGGGAGAGAGTGTCATAAAAAAAACTTACACCTGCTATCGCAGAATGAAGAATCTCCGTAACGCAACCCCATTCATGTCTATAGGGAAAAAAAGTTACGTTTAAACCTAACACCCTAACATATACCCCAAGTCTAAAGACCCTAAACTGCCACCCCTGACATTGACGACACTTAAATAAAGTTATTAACCCCTAATCTGCCACTCCTGACATTGCCACCACTAATAAAAGCTATTAACCCCTAATCCACAGCTCCCCGACATCGTTGCCACTAAATACAGTTATTAACCCCTAAACCTCCGGCCTCCCACATCTCTGCCACTAAATAAACCTATTATACCCTAAACTGCCGGCCCCCACATTGCAAAACACTAAATTAAACTATTAACCCATACCTAACACCCCCCTAACTTTAAATTAAATTACAATATAACTATTTAAATAAATAAAAACTTACCTGTGAAATAAAAATAAACCTTAAATTAAACTATAAATTAACCTAACATAACTAATCTAATAAAATAAAAAATGCTACCAATTAAAATATCTAAATTACAAATTAAAAAAAAAACCCTAAGAAAAAAAATAAATCTAAATTACAACTAAAAAAAAATCAAATCCTATGAAAAATGTAAAACATTTAAGTTTACCAAAAATAATTAACACTAAAATCACGAAAAATAAAATACACTAAGAAATCATCAAAAATAAAAACAATTACACCTAATCTAATAGCCCTATAAAAATAAAAACACCCCTAACCTACAATAAACTACCAATAGCCCTTAAAAGGGCCTTTTGTAGGGCATTGCCCTAAAGAAATCAGCTCTTTTACCTGTAAAAAAATACAAAGTCCCCCCAACAGTAAAACCCACCACCCAACCCAACAAACCCCCCAAAATAAAAAACAACTCTAAAAAAAACCTAAGCTATCCATTGCCTCTAAAGGGGCATTTGTATGGGCATAGCCCTTAATAGGGCATTCAGCTCTTTTTCATTGCCATTAACAGGGCATGTAGCTCTTTTTCTAAGCCCAAAGCCCTAACATAAAAAACCCACCCCAAAAAAAAAAAAACCTAACACTAACACCAGAAGATCTACTTACGGTTTCAGCAGACCGGACATCCATCTCCATCCAGGTGGCGAGGTCTTCATCCAGGCAGCGAGGTCTTCATCCATCTCAGGGGCGTCTTCTATATTCATCCCGGTGGCGCAGAGTGGAACTATCCTGGATCCCATCCTTCGCGGAGTGTCCTCATCATATGGTCGCCACCATACACTGAAGTTGAATGCAAGGTAGCTGTTTCAAAATGGCAGACTTTGCATTCATATTGGCTGATTTGATTCTTCAATTTCAAATCAGCCAATAGCATGAGAGCTTCTGAAATTCTATTGGCTGTTCAAAACAGCCAATAGGATGAGACCTACTGAAAGGAAAAGGGTATAAAAAGGCTTATTGATTTACAAATATTAAATTACAACCATTAAAATGAATAACTTAAATTAAACCCCAACCAAAGTGCTTGTCCTTCTCCGATAACATGCCTTAACACCACTCCAAGGCACATCCCCAAAAGATTAACTTGCCTGATAATTTCACAAAAGGTACCTGCCACATCATAACAGGCATAAGGCCCCACAAACCAGGGCAAACACTCTTCCACCTCTGCAACACAAAAACACAACACATAACACTCCAACCTCAAATATAGGGAAGGCGGGCGGGAACTTCTCCTTGATGTTAAGTCTTGAAAAAAGATAGCTACACTAACACTGCAGGGGTTTATAAACCCCTTCTAACTCTGCCCACTCCCTGTCCATAACTTGACCTTCTGCTTGCCTTCCAAGTGGGGGTCGAATAACCCCTTCTTCCATTCAGACATTCAGGATTTTCCTTTTGATTGAGCAATTTCATCATCCTAAATAGTATGTGAAGATGAAAAAAGTGAAGATGAAAAAAGGTGAGGATGAAAAAACAAAAAAAATATATATATAAAAAACTCAAAAAAACTCTTAAAAAATTCTTCTAAAAATCCTTTGTTGCAATAAAAATAGTGAAAAATGGTGAAAAATTTTCAAAGTGAAATGGTAGTGAAAAAATGTGTGGAAATCACAAAAGTAATGATGATGGTACCATGATGATGAAGAAATTAAGTGATATAAACAAAGTCAATTATAATCCAATATGAAAAAGTCAAATTAAGTCTAAGGCCTAGATTTGGAGTTTGGCGGTAGCCGTGAAAACCAGCGTTAGAGGCTCCTAACGCTGGTTTTAGGCTACCTCCGGTATTTGGAGTCAGTCAAAAAAGGGTCTAACGCTCCATTTTCCATACCGCAGATCCCCTTACGTCAATTGCGTATCCTATCTTTTCAATGGGATTTTTCTAACTCCGGTATTTAGAGTCGTGTCTGAAGTGAGCGTTAGAATTCTAACGACAAAACTCCAGCCGCAGAAAAAAGTCAGTAGTTAAGAGCTCTCTGGGCTAACGCCGGTTCATAAAGCTCTTAACTACTGTGCCCTAAAGTACACTAACACCCATATACTACCTATGTATAAGAAATTCCAAAAGAAGTTAGTGGAGGTGAATGCAGGCAGCACAACTTAGTTAAAAAATTAGTAGACTTTATTGAATCATTTTAAAACTGATATAAGCACAGATACAATGTTACCCAAACACACAGGGGGAAAGACTGCCTTCCGACGCGTTTCCTGCTCAAACTGAGCACTTCATCCCTGACACATACACACCTGTTACACTATATCACACTAGTGGATGCCGGTTGTTTAATATAAATACGTTATAAAAATTGAATATACTTATATACCATTTAGTGCTCCACCAGAAGAGTACAAAATTATCATCAAGCTTGGTGACTCATACAGCTTTGAAATACAATATTAACACTGTCATTTAATACTCCATGGGATCCATCATAGTCGGTGTTTAGAGTCTAATGAATGAATGTTGGCTACTACCTATGTACCCCTAAACCGAGGTCCCCCCACATCGCCGCAACTCAATTAAATTTTTTTAACCCCTAATCTGCCGACCGCCACCTACGTTATCCTTATGTACCCCTAATCTGCTGCCCCTAACACCGCCGACCCCTATATTATATTTATTAACCCCTAATCTGCCCCCCACAATGTCGCCGCCAGCTACCTACACTTATTAACCCCTAATCTGCCGTCCTCACGCCGCCGCCAGCTACATTATAGCTATGTACCGCTAATCTGCTGCCCTAACATCGCCGACCCCTATATTATATTTATTAACCCCTAACCTGCCCCCCACAACGTCGCCGCCACCTACCTACAATAATTAAACCCTAATCTGCCGACCGCAAAGAGCCGCCACCTACATTATAGCTATGTACCCCTAATCTGCTGCCCCTAACACCGCTGACCCCTATATTATATTTATTAACCCCTAACCTGCCCTCCCTAACATCGCCGACACCTAACTTCAATTATTAACCCCTAATCTGCCGACTGGAGCTCACCGCTATTCTAATAAATGTATTAACCCCTAAAGCTAAGTCTAACCCTAACACTAACACCCCCCTAAATTAAATATAATTTTAATCTAACGAAATTAATTAACTCTTATTAAATAAATTATTCCTATTTAAAGATAAATACTTACCTGTAAAATAAACCCTAATATAGCTACAATATAAATTATATTTATATTATAGCTATTTTAGGATTAATATTTATTTTACAGGTAACTTTGTATTTATTTTAACCAGGTACAATAGCTATTAAATAGTTAAGAACTATTTAATAGCTAAAATAGTTAAAATAATTACAAAATTACCTGTAAAATAAATCCTAACCTAAGTTACAATTAAACCTAACACTACACTATCAATAAATTAATTAAATACAATACCTACAATTACCTACAATTAAACCTAACACTACACTATCAATAAATTAATTAAATACAATACCTACAATAACCTACAATTAAACCTAACACTACACTATCAATAAATTAATTAAATACAATACCTACAAATAACTACAATGAAATAAACTAACTAAAGTACAAAAAATAAAAAAGAACTAAGTTACAAAAAATAAAAAAATATTTACAAACATAAGAAAAATATTACAACAATTTTAAACTAATTACACCTACTCTAAGCCCCCTAATAAAATAACAAAGCCCCCCAAAATAAAAAAAATGCCCTACCCTATTCTAGATTACTAAAGTACAAAGCTCTTTTACCTTACCAGCCCTGAACAGGGCCCTTTGTGGGGCATGCCCCAAGAAGTTCAGCTCTTTTGCCTGTAAAAAAAAACATACAATACCCCCCCACAACATTACAACCCACCACCCACATACCCCTAATCTAACCCAAACCCCCCTTAAATAAACCTAACACTAAGCCCCTGAAGATCTTCCTACCTTATCTTCACCATACCAGGTTCACCGATCAATCCAGAAGAGCTCCTCCGATGTCCTGATCCAAGCCCAAGTGGGGGGCTGAAGAGGTCCATGATCCGGCTGAAGTCATTATCCAAGAGGGAGCTGAAGAGGTCCATGATCCGGCTGAAGTCTTCATCCAAGCGGGAGCTGAAGAGGTCCATGATCCGGATGAAGTCTTCTATCAACGGCATCTTCAATCTTCTTTCTTCGGGAGCCATCATCTTCCATCCGACGCGGAACATCCTCTTCTCCGATCAGCCAATCGGATTGAACTTGATTCTGATTGGCTGATTCCATCAGCCAATCAGAATATTCCTACCTTAATTCCGATTGGCTGATAGAATCCTATCAGCCAATCGGAATTCGAGGGACGCCATCTTGGATGACGTCATTTAAAGGAACCGTCATTCGTCGTTCAGTCGTCGGCCAGGATGGATGTTCCGCGTCGGAGGTCTTCAGGATCCTGCCGCTCCGCTCCGGATGGATGACGATAGAAGATCCCGCTTGAATGAAGACTTCAATCGGATGGAAGTCCTCTTCTGCCCCGCTTGGATGAAGACTTCTACCGGATGGAGGACCTCTTCTTGCTCCGCTTGGATGAAGAATTTGGCTCGGCTGGGTGAAGACGACTCAAGGTAGGGAGATCTTCAGGGGCTTAGTGTTAGGTTTATTTAAGGGGGGTTTGGGTTAGATTAGGGGTATGTGGGTGGTGGGTTGTAATGTTGGGGGGGGGGTATTGTATGTTTTTTTTTACAGGCAAAAGAGCTGAACTTCTTGGGGCATGTCCCGCAAAGGGCCCTGTTCAGGGCTGGTAAGGTAAAAGAGCTTTGAACTTTAGTAATTTAGAATAGGGTAGGGCATTTTTTTTATTTTGGGGGCCTTTGTTATTTTATTAGGGGGCTTAGAGTAGGTGTAATTAGTTTAAAATTGTTGTAATATATTTCTAATGTTTGTAAATATTTTTTTATTTTTTGTAACTTAGTTCTTTTTTATTTTTTGTACTTTAGTTAGTTTATTTCATTGTATTTATTTGTAGGAATTGTATTTAATTTATTTATTGATAGTGTAGTGTTAGGTTTAATTGTAACTTAGGTTAGGATTTATTTTACAGGTAAATTTGTAATTATTTTAACTATTTTAGCTATTAAATAGTTCTTAACTATTTAATAGCTATTGTACCTGGTTAAAATAAATACAAAGTTACCTGTAAAATAAATATTAATCCTAAAATAGCTATAATATAATTATAATTTATGTTGTAGCTATATTAGGATTTATTTTACAGGTAAGTATTTAGCTTTAAATAGGAATAATTTATTTAAGAAGAGTTAATTAATTTCGTTAGATTAAAATTATATTTAACTTAGGGGGTTGTTAGTGTTAGGGTTAGACTTAGCTTTAGGGGTTAATACATTTATTAGAATAGCGGTGAGCTCCAGTCGGCAGATTAGGGGTTAATAATTGAAGTTAGGTGTCAGCGATGTTAGGGAGGGCAGATTAGGGGTTAATACTATTTATTATAGGGTTAGTGAGGCGGATTAGGGGTTAATAACTTTATAATAATAGCGGTGCGGTCCGGTCGGCAGATTAGGGGTTAATAAGTGTAGGCAGGTGGAGGCGACGTTGTGGGGGGCAGATTAGGGGTTAATAAATATAATATAGGGGTCGGCGATGTTAGGGCAGCAGATTAGGGGTACATAGGGATAATGTAAGTAGCGGCGGTTTACGGAGCGGCAGATTAGGGGTTAATAATAATATGCAGGTGTCAGCGATAGCGGGGGCGGCAGATTAGGGGTTAATAAGTGTAAGGTTAGGGGTGTTTAGACTCGGGGTACATGTTAGAGTGTTAGGTGCAGACGTAGGAAGTATTTCCCTATAGCAAACAATGGGGCTGCGTTAGGAGCTGAACACGGCTTTTTTGCAGGTGTTAGGTTTTTTTTCAGCTCAAACAGCCCCATTGTTTCCTATGGGGGAATCGTGCACGAGCACGTTTTTGACGCTGGCCGCGTCCGTAAGCAACTCTGGTATCGAGAGTTACATTTGCGTTAAATATGCTCTACGCTCCTTTTTTGGAGCCTAACGCTGACATTATATGGACTCTCAATACCAGAGTTATTTTAAAGGAGCGGCCAGAAAAAAGCCAGTGTTAGCTACGCGGGTCTTTACCGTCAAAACTCTAAATCTAGCCGTAAATTAGATAAAAGTCAAGTGAACCTGAAGTGTTGAATATGAAGATCTGTCTGAATCTCCTGAACGGAACCCTGATCTGCGACCAGAAGAAAAACTAATATCCTGGAGTATACCTGTAAAGAATATATAACATAGTGTAATATGTCCAGTAATAAAATACTCTGTGAAATAGTCCTTACCAGTGGGTCAACGGGTTCCGGCCCTGTAAAACGGGCCTTTCCATATTAGCAATATATATACTAATAGCGGTTGAGTCCTTAGTTAATATAAGACCCTATGAAAACTTCTAAGGCATCTGCTAACCTTTGTCACACTACTGTTGGTATTAGCTATTGTAATGCATATGTACTAGACCAGTGCTATCCAAACTGTGTGTCATGACACATTAGTGTGTCGGGGGCAGTGTGTAGGTGTGTCCCTGCTTCAACATAATTTTTTTTTTTAATTTAAAATTACTTTTACATTTTTTTTTTGGTTTCCGACTTTCTGTCTGCCTGCTACGCATATCATGTGGTTGACACGTGATTTATACCTAGTGGGTCACAGATCATCTTAACCTATTGGCGCAGCTTAGCGAGAACTGAAACGATTCCTATTGGTTGCACATTGGCTCCTGACTGCACGTGTAGACTCCTCAATTGGCTTGTGACTGCACATGTAGACAGTGAGTGGGACAGCAGTGTGTTTGAAGCATGGCAGTAGTCAGTCGGACTTGAGCTGAAGTCAGAAGTCAAAGAGTTTTTCTTTTTTGCAGCTAACTCCCAGTAGTGCATTGCTGCTCCTGCTTCTTAAAAATTCTTGATGAAATGCGAGTGTCTTTATGTATGAGGTTCATCCCATCAACCTCATACATCCCATTAAATAGTAAGTAGCTATTGGTGTTATTAAACTTTTTTTAATTCTGGCACATACTGTACATTTATGTATGTGTCCGTATCTCTTAAAATAAGTTAGTTTAACCTCCTCTTTGCTAGTACAACTGAATTACTGTGTCGCAAAAGGATGTAGGTCTAAAAAGTGTGTCACCAACATAAAAAGTTTGGAAAGCTCTGTCTTTCTAGATATGTATTTTTCCTGTCTAGTAGAGAGCCAATTCTCTTATTGTGCAACTTTTTCCAAATTATACACTATCTCAGAGTCTACTTTACCTTATATGCACAAATAGTTCTGTCCATAAATACATGCCAGTAGAGCACCAACCTTAGTGTTGTTGGGTTCTCTGAACTGCTGGCGTTTAATTCCATAGCCTCCTCTTAAGTGTGTTCGCTTGTTATTATTATTAATTGTAAACTCCCAAAAGTGACCCCATAGGGATAAATAAGTCATTGCCCTGAGCCAGAAGAGATTTAGCAATATAGGAGTGTATAGCAGGTTGCATGCTAGCACAGCGCTCTGAGGTGAAGGGCAACTTCGATCAAACCCCACCTGCGTTTGTTCCTTGGCCGGCGTGATACACCTGGCTTGGAATTCATACAGCAGAGGCCGACAGAAATCCCTGCAGATCGACTCTGGTGAGTCACGACGCCTGGAAGGCGTTCTTGCAATCAGCACAACTACAGCACAATTAAAGCATAGCTTAAGACCAAAAGAACCCGGCTTTGAGGATACTTATCTGGAGGCCCAGGAGAGGAGTGGAGTACAGTCTGCGGTAGCTGGGGCGGCGTTCACGGAGGTGTCCGGGAGCTGCGGCCCTTTCTATTCTGCCATGTCTGGCGGTCTTCCTGTGGATCCTGCAGCTGGGCTGGCTCTGTCACGGTCACTACATCGCACAGGAAGTGCGTACCTGCGCGCCGGAATTACCGGCGGAATCAGTGTATCCAGCTGGTGAGCGGACATCGAGGACAACGGAGCGATCCCGGTTGCTGGGGCATGGTTTGTACTGCCCGGTCCGGTAAGACTACTGGTAGAAATCTATGCCAGATTATTGCTTTCTGTATTTAAACGCTCTAACAGTTAGGAGTCTCTGAACCGGAGGGGCACAATTACCCCCTAATTGGAGTTAAGACAGGCCTGCCCTCCCTCTCAGTCAGGGCCTAAATGGGACTATTAAATCAATCTCAGCATGGACTTTGAGGAATAAAGCGGAGACATTTTGAAAATCAGAGTTTCTGCCCCCAATACAGGATTTTTCTTTTTCTTTTTTTTTTTTTTTTTTGTTCGTGCTCATTTAAGGAGTTTTTGGGGACGTACTTTCTGTATAAAGCGACAAGAAAATGCCATCTCATATAGAACCCAGGCATAACATTTAAACTGCTTACTATATTGAAAATACATCCAGACCCCAAAAGAAATGGAACTGTTAAAAGAATTTCCTTGTTTTGCTTGAACAAGCCTCTAACCTTTGATTGTTATAGGAACTGTGATATCTTGGTTATAACTTTAGACCAGTATAATCTGCGGAGCAAGGATATACTAAATATGCCAATATATGTCAATATTATTATTTGATTTAACTGAGGCTAATATGTGTAACTGTTAAAGCTATTCTATCTATTAAATCTGCCTAGTAACAGTGGTTAAGCGTATGTAGGTTTAGCTGCCAATAAAGGGTTTAAACATAAGTTCTCCCCTTAGGAAACTGTCCTGAAAAGTTGCTGGGTAATATAAATTTATAAATATATCCCCCGAGGCATCTCTCCCCACACTATAGCTTAATGCTGAACATTAAGGAAGGGATAGAAAAGGTCATTACCCATAGTATATAAATAAAGAGAAAGGAAAGTGGAGAATTTATGTGTTGTACCTATATAGATCCATGCCTCTCCCTATTAAGTTACACACAGAGATTCACTATGCATACTATGAATATATTGCATATTATTGGTAACTGATAAAAAGGAATCGATAAGAAATAGGTTGCCAGCTAGCAAGGTTTTTACCTTTTTAGTTTTTTATCTCTGATACATAAAGTGGTTCAGATTTGAATAGTACTGTGACTGTGCTGCATTGGAAATAAGTATTTAGAGTTAATATTGAATAGTTTCTGTGTGGTGTGCTCACTATTTTTTTTTTTTTTAATTAAGTGATTACCTCTCTGTTTATATTTCTATATTTTTTTTTTATTTTTTTTTCATGGATATTGTGATTAACATATGTATTGTGTGATGCTCTGTTGATCCATGATGGCTCTGTATTGAAGTAAGCACATGAGGATTTTTTGATTCACTGGTTTTTTTTTTATGTAGACACATTACAACACATTCACTGTGTCTAATATATTCCAGCAGGTTTGAAGGCTGGTCTGATATTGTTGGTTGAGCTGCACTTATTTTTAAGCTCTCTTAGAAATTGTAGGTATTAGTATTAGCCTATAATCAGAGGTTCTGTATCTTTAGCACTAATTAACACGGTTAGGATTAAGTTTTTAATTAGATTTTGTATTTGTCACGATTCACTTTTTCACCGAATATATGGAAAAATATATATCACATTCTAAACCCTCTTCACCCAGCATGCCACCTAAAACTAAAGATAAAAAATCTAAGCCCAGTGAAAGCAGTTCAGACACGCAAAGTCAGAATGAATTAGCTGTGAGCTCTCTAGATAACACTTCATTAATCCAACAGATCTCTGAGCTAGTTATGCCACAATTTGAAGTTCTAAAACAAGAAATGGCAACAGTTACTAACGAAATTAAGCAGTTTGCAACTCGTATGAATAAAATTGAATCGAGAATCTCAGATCTAGAAGATAGAGCAGTAATAAAGGATCAGATGACTAACTCGCATGAGGTTAGACTTCTCTCACTACAAGTTAAATTAGAAGAACTTGAGGATAGGGCATGCCGCAACAACCTGAAGGTTGTTGGGCTACCGGAAACGGCAGAGTTTCAAGATCTGATAAATTTTGCTGCTACACAACTTCCAAAATTACTTGGTAGTAATATTGAAAACATAAGAATCCCGATAGAGAGAGCACATAGATTGGGCCCTCCTAGAGGGAGTCTAGATACTATATTTTTGAATTTCCAAGAAAAATTCCATATCCTCAGATTATACCGTAAAAATAACAACCTCATGATTGGCTCCCACAAAATCTTAATATTTCAGGACTTTTCAATAGAAACTCAAAACAGGCGCAGGGAAATGGCTCCTTACTGCTCTAAAATGATTAAAGCTAATTTAAAGGCAAGATTGGTATATCCTGCTAAGGTAATCTTGGAAAAAGATGGCGAATCTCATAGCTTTACGAAACCGGAAGAGATTAAAATATTTTGCCAGAGTATAGGTCTACAATAAAGGAAGTAAGGTAGGAGAAGGGTCCTATAAAGAAAGGAATGAAGATGAGGAAGCAAGAAGAAGTGATAATGTTGGTTGTGCTGGGGAACGATACAGGTATAGGAATGCCTAAATACATAAATAGAATCTTAACAATAAGTAACTGGGGGGGAAGTGAGGTAGATGGTATTAGTAATCCAGTAGACTTGAGGAGGGGGAATGGGGTGGGGAGCGTTTTTTTTTTTTTTCTCTTTCCTCTCTCTCTCCTTTATTTAGATGGTTGAAATTAGTGTCCTGGAATGCTGGGGGGATCTCATGCCCCAGCAAAAGGAAATTGATTATTAGACATCTTGGACTCCAAAAGCCAGACATAGCATTCATCCAGGAGACCCATCTCAGACCAAAAGAAGCAGTTAAACTTAGATCTAAGTGGGTGGGGGAGATATTATTTACCCCATATGATAAAGCAAAGAGAGGCCTTGCTATTAATACGCAAACAATTGGACTGTAAAATTATTACAGTAGAAAATGATTTTAATGGGAGATATCAGATTATGGAGATCGAAATTGATGGTTCCAATTTTGTTTTCTGTAATATATATGGTCCCAACCTGATCGATAAAGGATTTTGGGAAGATTTAAGTTTAAAATTATTTATGCATACTGGGAAAAATTTAGTGGTGGTAGGGGACTTCAATATGGCTTTCTCGCATATTCTAGACAGATCGAAGACAAGATTCTTGCCGAGAAAGGCCAGGGAAACTGACATCCTCCAAATGTTTAGGAAGAAGTTAGCTCTATACGATGTGTGGAGGGGACAAAACCCGGATCGTCGTGAGTATACGTGTGTCTCACGCGCCCACTCCTCTTTCTCTAGAATAGATTATTTTTTAATCTCTAAACATATGGCTAGAATGCAAATTCGGGCAGACATTGGTGAGATCCTGGTTTCTGACCACGCTACTATCACATTAGAGATTGGAATAAGGGATAAGAGCAGGTTGAAAAATACTAGGTTGTACTTCCCTCAATACCTGTATCACAATCTGCACTTCAAAAAATGGGTTAAGAACAGATGGTATCAATTTAGGGCCGAGAATAAAGACTATATAAATAGACCAGTAATTCTCTGGGAAACCACGAAAGCGGTCTTCAGAGGAGAGATAAAGGCATACTTGGCCAGGATGCTAACAATTTGGGGGAAAAGGGAGGAGCAACTTGCAAATACCTTAAGCAACAACTATAGGAAATATTTAAGCAACCCTTTGCCAGAGCAGTGGTGTAAATACAAGGAGAGCAAAGCGCTCTATGATCTTTTTCTGAAACAAAATTCAATATCAGAAGAACTTAAATTGAAGGCCATATATTCAGGGGCTCAAGGTACATCAGCTAAATATCTAGCTAGAATTGTTAAGATCAGACAACAGAAGAATTTTATCACTGCAGTTAAATTTAGGAATACCAGGGTGACTGATTCTGCCGGAATTAGCGAAGCTTTCTTTCAGACCTTTCAAGAACTATATGCAGCTAAACAGATAGATATATTGTTGAAACAACAATTCTGGCAAGGGTTCACCATGCCTCAAATCGCGAGAGAGGATCTGCTAAGACTGAATGATCCTATTTCTCTGGAAGAAGTCATTAACTCTATTAAAAAGTTAAAACTCGGGAAAGCTCCCGGGCCAGACTCCCTCCCAGCAGAATTCTATAAATTGCTTCTCGATCAGGTTCCGACGGTGCTGGTTCAACTTTACAATAATTATTATACCCAGAACAAGCCACAGTCGTGCTTGTTCGTGACGTCCAACATAGTTTTGATTCCAAAGAAAGATAAAGATCTTGAACTGCCCTCTTCCTACAGGCCTATCTCACTCTTGAATCAAGATTATAAAATTCTTACTTACATGTCCTAATAGATTAAAAGTGCCTCTAGGTTATCTGGTGCATCAGGATCAGACTGGTTTTATGACAGGTAGGAATCCTGTCAAGAACCTGAGGAAAGTGCAATTGGTTCTGGATTTCTTTTGGAATAAAGTGGAAAGACAGAGATCGCATATTAAGCCAGATCTTGCTATTCTCACGATCGACGCTGAGAAAGCATTCGATTCCATTATATGGGATCATTTAATAACGGTTTTGGGGAAATTTGGTATAGCTGGTAATTTCCAACAATTTATATCACAGCTTTACAAGGCACCAACCTCCACAATTATAGTAAATGGTGAAGCAACAGAAAAGGTTATCCTTGGACGAGGTACGCGGCAAGGATGCCCGCTTTCGCCTTTCTTATTTAATCTGTCTCTTGAACCATTGGCAATGTATCTAAGGAAGGAACTACATGGTATTCAGGTAGGGAGTCATAAGATAGTTCTTTCGTTATATGCAGATGACCTCCTTCTATTTCTTAGTAACACACAGGACTCTATTCCTCGTCTTCTGGAAATATTTAATCTGTTTAGCTCCTTTTCAGGATATAAAATAAATTATGAAAAATCTGAGATCATGTGGATCTGTAAACCTCTAGGTCAGAGCCGGCATCCATTTATAGAATCGCTACAGATCACATACCTAGGAATCAGGTTAACTAGGGACCCCAGTCGCTGGTATGAGCTTAATCTCAAACAATGTATTAAGGGACTACTGTCTAAACTACGGAGTTGGAGTAATCTCCCCCTTTCGCTTACGGCCCGAATAATGTTGATCAAAGTAGTTCTACTTCCTAAAATTCTATATTTCCTACAGAAGCTTCCCCTTTTGCTACACAAAAAAGACCATGTTCTCCTCAATAGATCGTTTAATCAATTTATCTGGCAAGGTAAGAAACCAGGTATATCACTTCATAAGTTAACATTACCTAAAGCTTTTGGTGGAATGGCTTGTCCCAACTTAAAGTTCTATAATTATGCAGCAGTTGTGAAATTTGCTTTGAACTGGATTACCGAGAAAAATTTGGTTACGTTTTATGATTTGGAGTCGATATTGATAAAGCCGTTTAATCTTAAGGCGATTCTACACCACCCAGCAAGTAAGCTTCCAGACCCAGTTAGTTATCTTCACACCTTTAAGTATATTGTACAGGCTTGGCAAAAACTATGTAAGGAACTGGGAATTGATTTTCGAAAATCAGAATTTTTACCTTTATGTGGTAATCCTAGTTTCCCAGCAGCCCATAACCCATGGATATTTGAGCTATGGGCTGAACGAGGAGTGAAATATGTGATCCAGCTATGTGATGGGAGCAATTTGCGGCTCCACTCTTTTGAAACTATAACACAACAGTTTGATATTCCAAGGTTTAGTTTTTTGCTTACTTGCAAACTAGGCATTGGGTAGAGAATTTAAGGCAGGAATCGGGTGCGGAGATTGACAGTAAATATTTGCAGAATATTATTACACAATATAGTGAGGGGGTGAACTCTATTTCCATAACTTATGGCGTAATTATGAAACTTTTGGGGCAGAAAAATATAATTGAAATATCATCAAAATGGGCTAAAGAAAAAGTGGAGGTTGAGAGTGATACCTTTACACAGAGTATCACTCTCGCAGCTGGGGCGACTTGCATGCATTCATGGAAGGAATCCCACATGAAATTATTAAATAGGGCATATTTAACGCCTACTAGATTGGCAAAATGGCGTCCTGAGAATAAGAACTGCCCCAAATGCAGTAAAGAACAGACAGACTTTTTGCATTGCTTCTGGGAGTGCCCCAAAATATTTCAATTTTGGCAAAAGATAAATTTCTGGATAGGTAAATTAATGGGGATAAAATTTAAAGTTCTTCCACACCAAATATTGTTTTTATGCAAACTCTCGCCCGCTACACCTAACAATAGATTTTTGAATCTATCAATCCTGACAGCTCGCAACATAATATAAAAAATTTGGAAAAACCATAAATCACCTAAGTTTACAGACTTTTTAAAAGAAGTGCAACATCAAATGGTGATGGAACAGTGTCAGGTAAAAGTCAATAATCCAAAAATGATCACTAGATTCTTCAGTAAATGGAAGAGGTATATCTATTCACTCCCCTTAGAGATGCAGAGACAAGCGGTGAACCAATTCAAGTTTTCAGTCTGGGTACAACGCCAAATAGAGCTGGGTCTCCTACCTAGAGCATGGTTCGATTAATAGTTTTGGAAGAGCTTGATATATCTCCCCCTACAGGTATATAGCACTAAAGCTACTTTACTCGTAGTTTAGTATACTATTATATTTTTTTTTTCTCGCCCCCTCCCTCCTTTCCTCTCCTCCCCAGATCAAGGCTAAGCAGACTAATTTTTGACATCTTAAGGGATTAGGAACTTAGGCTCTGGGAAATTTGGTTAGTCAATGAATATATCCTTCGTACCATCTAATAAATCTTAGTGGTTGAAAATGGAAATCTCTCGCCAACTGTTATACTGATAGAGGACACATGCTGAATAGATAAGAGGGTTTCGAAGGTGGTATAGACTTACAATCACTCTTATATACCAGACATTTGTGTTTTTACTTATAGTTGAGTCATTAATTTGGACAGGATGTACAATTGATATTTTGGTAGTTAAAATATGTAAATATATAAGAAGCTATTTTTTTTTTTTTTTGGTATTAGTGAAGGTAACTGGTTGTACCATGTTAATAATGGAAACTGTCTGTATTTGCTTATGTGAAGTACAGGAGCTGCGTCTCCTAAACAAATGTATTACAATTCTTTTTCTTTTTGAAAATAAAAAAAAAGGAAAAAAAAAAAAAGAGAGAAAATCAGAAAGATTGGAATTGATCCTATCATTATATACAAATAATAATCATTAAGAAAATGCTCTAATGCTATGATTGCTAACTTCCAAACACACAAGGACAGCAGAACAATATTTTAGAAGGTTTAAGGAATGCATATAAATATTTGGCTATTAAAACACACATTTAATAATATATTTCCTAAAAATGTCCAGGGCATAAGGCCAGATTTAGGTAAAATTTGGAGTTCTTCTTTCCACAGGGTTCTACTGAGTTGTGGCCACCTTGTTTGCCCACCAACCAGGAGTCAACAAAACCACAAAAAAATACATTGTAGTACTACTTGTTCCTAGGGCCACAAAAAAAGGCACACATCCTTAGTTTTGCTTTGTCCCATGGGCCACAACAAGTAGTTCAGAGGGCCATTTGTGCCCCATGGGCTGCCATCTATGTTGTAATGCATTAGAGCATTTTCTTATTGCATCTTTGTGTTCCTAAACAAAGGAGATATAACAGCATATGGTTAATTCCAGAGCAATGGAAGAGCACCTGTCATATCTAAATGTCAAATCTAATTTTCTTGTTCATAATTATTATGTTTAATACAGTTTAAAATACAAACATGAACTTCGTTCTCCATTATTTGTAGAAAGATAATTGATATTTTAAAAATGTTATGCCTAGTTTATTTTCTGCAGCTAAAACTATCTAACCTCAGTAGAATATTTTAGTGTAGTTTGCTCTTACAATCAGTCTTAGAAATATAAATGGTGATTATAGTGTTTCAGACTTAACAACTAAAAATGCACTTTTAATCCAAAAACAAAGAAATATGTTGGCAGTTCATTTGATGGGGATCTGAAAAAGTCGAGCTGTTGTACATTAGAAATTACATGAGCATTGTTTCAGGATTCTTTGCTTTCAGCAATGCAGAATTCTTTACTTTTGGCAATTCAACGGTTTGATTCTTCATAAGCCTGACATTTTGACATGAACTCTGTTCTTACAAGACCAATTAAAAAAACTGGATGAATGTTATTGACATTTCGAGTGAAAGAAGGGAGAGATTAGGTAGGATTTTAACAGTAAGATTTTTCACCTAGAATATATGATGATTAAAATCTATTTTTTACATGTTGGCCTAAGGATCTTTGGTAAACAAAGCTCTCTCCTGGGCTCTAATTAAAGCAAAAACATTCCTATTTTTATTGCTTTCACTGTATTGTTGATAAGCATAAGGAAGTATCTTGTTTAACTTCAAGAATACAGTGACTTGAGGAGGATTAAGATGACTCATATTATTACTTGTTATTATGAATAACATAACAAATCTGATTAAATTAATCTACTGTATTAAGTCATGGTATGTATTCAATAAAGAAACATAAATATAATTTCTGCTTTTTGCTTAACAAGTTTGATCAATCCCAGTCTTAAGGATATATTAATAAGAACCCATTTGGAGAACAATAATCCTTTCTATTAAGACTTTCCTACTGTATCTCTGATTTGATATCTTAAAATTTAATGAAATACATCCAAAAAGCAAACTATAGTTGTACAGTATAATTTCATATGCACATAAATAACACATTATACAGATGAGTTAGTAACTGAACTATTTAATTCATGTATTAAGCAATCATTTGTGATAACAAGTTCTAACTAGAAAAAATAAAAATAGCTGAAGTAAAAAATATATACAAAAAAAAAAAAATATAAATATTAAAGAAAAAATAGAAAAGAAAAAGGGAAATCTAGGATCTCTTTCATGCTCCAGAGCTGCTCCCAATTGGTCACACAACAGCTAATGATTAGTGGATTATCTTGCAACCTTTTGTAGCTGTTGCTACACTGAGGATCTGAACAAGTTACTTTTAGAGCCTCATCAGGTATGAGGCTCCTAAAGATCTCTGGTGTGGTGAGAATATATAAGAAATCCTGAGTACTGTGAGTTCCCTAAAAGAATATTAAAATTAGCTCCAGAGCTGTTTATATTACTAAACAGGGATGTGAAGTACAGACAAAAACCTAACAAATTATTGCTCAAAAAATAGTTTTGTGGGATTACTCTCCATGCCAGCCAGGTTTTGATTATTCAGCACTTAGTCACTCACTGTAATGAAATATCACAACTAACCTTTAAACATGATCTAAACCACCTTAAAACTTTTGGGATTACTCTGCACCACCCCCACTATAACACCGCAGTTCCTTTATATCCTACCCAAACACTAACTAAACTGCTTAGTTATAAAACAATGTTATAGTTGTTATTTGGCTCACATTGATCCTGCAAAACAAGTTATTAATGAATCTTTCAACACGTATCCTATCTCCAGATTAAGGGCCAGATTACGAGTAGAGCGCAAATGATTGCACTCGAATGATAAGCGGTTTATCACGGGGCTTTGCGCTCATCGGGCTTACCTCTGGTATTATTAGTTGAAAGTAAAAAGTGATCGCTTGAGTGCAATCACAATTTACACTAGAACATAGGTTTTTAAAATCTGCAACTATTTACTAAGCAACAGTGTATTCAAGGCAGAGATGGCTACCCATATAGTAAATTTTTCTCAAAGAGTGGATTTACTTAGTCCACGGCATAAAGATCTCCAAGTGGAAAATGAAAATCTGAGATCCTTTATTAGATATTATGTTACAGCAAGAACTTCGTACTCAGAACTGTACCCAGTAGTCAGCCGCCAAGAAAAATTCAGTGGTGACCATACAGAGTACAGAGAATTTAAAAACTTTTGTCAATTGTTATTTCCCCTTAAACCCAAAACCTATACTACAAATCTTATTAAGTTTTGCACTACTATCTCTTACTGGGGAGAGCTAACACTTGGAAACAGATTATCCTATCCTAAAGTCGCTAGATTCCTTTTTCACTTCCATGTCCCTCTTATATGAGGATCCAAATAAGCAAATTGCAGTGGAATCAGCTACAAGTGCTTTAAAGCAGGGTAAAAGGCCTGTCAGGAATTACGAATTACACTGCTTAATTTAAACGTTGGACATGTGATACTTAATGGAACAATATCAGTCCCAGAAACCAAATACATTTAGGGCTATCAGAGGCACTGAAGAAATCTCCAGAGCTGATCTCCCTTTCTACTCTTGAGGGACTTTCTAAAAATATAGGCAGATGTCTTAGGGAGAGGAAGGCTGAATGTGGTCACACAGAGGTATCGCTAAAAAGGTTAAAGGGACACTGAACCCAAAATTTTTCTTTTGTGATTCAGATAGAGAATGCAATTTTAAGCAACTTTCTAATTTACTCCTATTATCAAATTTTCTTCATTCTCTTGGTATCTTTATTTGAAATGCAAGAATGTAAGTTTAGATGCCGGCCCATTTTTGATGAACAACCTGGGTTGTTCTTGCTGATTGGTGGATACATTTATCCACCAATAAAAATGTGCTTTCCATGGTCCTGAACCAAAAAAATAGCTTGGATGCCCTTTTTTTCAAATAAAGAAAGCAAGAGAACAAAGAAAAATTGATAATAGGAGTAAATTAGAAAGTTGCTTAAATTTGCATGCTCTATCTGAATCATGAAAGAAAAAATTCGGGTTCAGTGTCCCTTTAATCCTGCTTACAGCTTTTCTACCAGGACCCTGCAATGAGCCCATGGATATTGGGGTAGTAAGAGGTACTCTCAACCCTGAAGAGAAAATAGACACATATCCCTTTATCTCTCTATTGCCTCTAAAGATCATGACCTTATAACTGTTTAATCAGACCACAAAAATCTTCAGTATCTACAAAAAAATAAAATCATATTTTCAAGACAGCTTAGTTGGAGTCTCTATTTCAACAGGTTCCATTTCATTATAACTTACAGACCTGGTTCAAAAAACAGGAAGTCAGACTCATTATCTAAAAGGGATGTACTCACCCCAGGGAGAATATACCCAAGCCAAACATTCCTCCTCATAAATTTGTATATATAATTTCCAATCTCATACCTAAAATAAAATAGGTTCTTCCCGATGACAAAGAAACTCCATTACATATGCTCACCCAAGACAAAAATGGTTTCCTCTAAAAGGATGATAATAAGCTAGACATCTTGATATCCATATACTAAAGATGGTTCATAATGCTCCGCTAGCTGGTCATCCAGGCTTAACTAGGACCCTGGATTTGTTAAACAGGTATTATTGGTGGCCGACGATAAGCAAAAATGTACAGGATTATGTGACTACTTGTTACACCTGTTCACTCACTAACCCCCTAAAACAAAAGGCAACATAATTTCTATCTTCTTTACCCATTGCTAGAAGCCCTTGTCTGGATATTTCAATGGATACTATGCCTAAATCAGATAAACATAACACTTTACTAGTAGTAGTTGATCTGCTCACTAAATTGTCACAATGCATACCCCTTCCTGAATTACCTAGTGCATACAAAACTGTCACGGCTTTCATGTCTAACATTGTCAAACTGCATGGTTTATTAGATAGTATTACAACTGATAGAGGTTCTGAGTTTACTTCACAATTCTGGAAGGAAGTTGGCACTAAATAAAAAATCACTAGGCATCTCTCCAGTCTACCATACTCAAACAAATGGACAAGTTGAAAGAATTAACCAATGTTTGTAACAATATCTTCACTGGTACCCATCTACAGGATTATTTATTTTCACTCCTTCCCATTGCAGAAAATTATTCACAATAACTGTTTAAGAACCACAACCAAACATACCCCAAACTTCCCTAATTATGGCTACCATCCTAACTCTTAATCCTCTTGTCCATCAATTTAAAAAAAAACAAATTTGACTCATATGGTGGTAAAAATCAAATAAAGATTCCAAATGCTATAAGAAAATATCAAGATTGCTCAAGAAAAACAAAAATAATATTAAGATGTTCAAAAAATAAAACACCTTCTTATCAGGTTGTGGAGTTTGACTCTCCACCAAGCATCTAAACACTAGTTCTCCCACTAAAAAGTTTGGTAGTTAATATGTTGAACCCTTTCCAATCAAAAACTAATAAACAACAATGCAGTGAGATTAGATCTTCCTGATAGCTACATGATTCATACAAACTTCCGTATTTCCCTCTTTAAGCCTTTCAAGAAAAATACCTTACCTGATAGGGAACCTTCTCCACCACTACCCCATTTAAGTGGCAGGAGAAGAAGAGTTTGAGATTGAACACATTTTGGATTCCAGAATCCATAGATGCAGATGCCAATATCTCATTATATAGAAAGGGTATGGGCCAGATGAAGATTCCTAGGGAAATCTTACTCATATTAAGGCTCCCAGATTGCTTTCCACAAAAGACACCCATCAAAACCAGCAAATTGAAGCACCAGATTGGCTCCATTGAAGGCAGGATTTTGTATTGAAACATCACAATTAACCTTTAACCACCTTAATATTTTTAGGATTACTCTTCACCACAATTCATTTAAATGCTCCCCAAATACTCCCCAAAAACTTACTAAACTGCTTGGTTATTAAGGAAGCTTATAACTGTTTGGCTCATATTAATCCTGAGAAACAAGTTATTGTTAAACTAATGTTGCAACACTTATCCTGTCTCCAGATTATATAAAGGAGGAACTATTAATTCTAATCTCAATACTACAGTGTTAGCACTCTTTCAATCACTTCCCCCGAGTAAGTGCTGGGAAGACAGTGGAGTGGCAGCACAGCCATACAGCTTATAAAGGAGGAAGGGTTCCAAAACATAAAGCAGAGACTTAAAGGGATACATAAAGCAGAGACTTAAAGGGATACTAAATGTCATTTTGGACCCGCAAAGTGGGCTTGCAACCGACGGAGGAAGCGCTGCAGCGGCTGTCAGGATTAAAAGGTAAGTATTTGAAGAAAACAAGTGAAATATAAATTTTGATTAATTAAAGTGCCCTTGTTTTTAATAGGATTATTAAAAACCGGGCACCGATTCATCTGAATTTATATTCACTTTAAATAAGACTTCTTAATAACTACAGTTTATCTTAGACTCTGGGGTTATAACTTGGAAGAACAATTACTTGCATGATTAGAAGATTTAACTTTAAGAGACATACTGGGGCCTAGTTATCAAGCCGTCAACCTCAAATACGCTGGAATTCCGAAGCGTATTTGTGGCGAAGCTGATTCGCCTTAGTTATCAAAGGCTAGAGACCGGCAAAAGTAGAATTTTGTGACGTAAACTTCGATCCGTCGGACTCAGTCCGACACAGATCGATTCTTACGTCACTCCAGATGTTCCGCACACAAGTTCGGCACAATCTGACTACTTTTGCTAGTTATCAAAAAACTAGCAGGTACGCTCGGCACTTTTCCGGCCCAGCGTACCTGGTTTTCAAACTGCCACCCTGGAGGCGGCGGATCCCATAGGAATCAATGGGAGTCTGACCATAGTGAAAGTACAAGTTCGCTGCTGCCAGATATCCCATTGATTCCTATGGGAGCTGTCTACACCTAACACCCTAACATGTACCCCGAGTCTAAACACCCCTAATCTGCCCCCCTACACCGCCGCAACTAAATAAAGTCATTACCCCCTAAACCGCCACTCCCAGAGCCCACCGCAAGCTACTCTATACATATTAACCCCTAAACTGCCGCTCCCTGACCCCGCCGCAACTATAATAAAAGTATTAACCCCTAAACCACCGCTCCCGGAGCCCACCGCCACCTACATTATACCTAGTAACCCCTATCCTGCCCCCCTATACCGCCGCCCTCTATAATAAAGTTATTAACCCCTATCCTGCCGATCCCGCACCTCGCCGCAACTAAATAAATAGTTTAACCCCTAAACCGCCGCTCCCGGACCCTGCCGCAACCTATATTAAATTTATTAACCCCTAATCTGCCCCCCCTACACCGTCGCCACCTATAATGCATTTATTAACCCCTATCCTGCCCCCCACTACACCGCCGCCACTGTAATAAATTTATTAACCCCTAAACCTAAGTCTAACACTAACCCTAACACCCCCCTAACTTAAATATTAATTAAATAAATCTAAATAATATTTCTATTATGAACTAAATTAATCCTATTTAAAACTAAATACTTACCTTTAAAATAAACCCTAATATAGCTACAATATAAATAATAATTATATTGTAGCTATCTTAGGATTTAATTTTATTTTACAGGCATCTTTCAATTTATTTTAACTAGGTACAATAGCTATTAAATAGTTATTAACTATTTAATAGCTTACCTAGCTAAAATAAAGAGAAATTTACCTGTAAAATAAAAACTAACCTAAGTTACAATTACACCTAACACTACACTATACTTTAATAAATTATTCCTATTTAAAACTAAATACTTACCTGTAAAATAAACCCTAAGATAGCTACAATGTAATTAATAATTACATTGTAGCTATTTTAGGAATTATATTTATTTTACAGGTAACTTTGTATTTATTTTAGCTAGTTAGAATAGTTATTAAATAATTATTAACTATTTAATAACTACCTAGCTAAAAGAAATACAAAATTACCTGTAAAATAAATCCTAACCTAAGTTACAATTAAACCTAACACTACACTATCATTAAATTAATTAAATAAATTAACTACAAAAGACTACAATTAAATACAATTACATAAACTAACTAAAGTACAAAAAATGAAAAAAGCTAAGTTACAAAAAATAAAAAAAATAGGTTACAAACATTTTAAAAATATTACAACAATTTTAAGCTACTTACACCTAATCTAAGCCCCTAATAAAATAACAAACCCCCCCAAAATAAAAAAATGCTCTACCCTATTCTAATTAAAAAAGTTCAAAGCTCTTTTACCTTACCAGCCCTTAAAAGGGCCTTTTGTGGGGCATGCCCCAAAGAATTCAGCTCTTTTGCCTGTAAAAGAAAAATACAACCCCCCAACATTAAAACCCACCACCCACATACCCCTAATCTAACCCAAACCCCCCTTAAAATAACCTAACACTAATCCCCTGAAAATCATCCTACCTTGAGTCGTCTTCACTCAGCCGAGCAGCGATGGAACCGAAGAGGAGATCCGGAGCGGCAGAAGTCATCATCCAAGGGGCGCTGAAGAAATCTTCCATCCGATGAAGTGATCCTCCAGTCGGCGCTGAAGAAGTCTTCTATCCGGGCGATATCATCTTCCAAGCGGGGTCTTCAATCTTCAATCTTCATCCCGCTGACGCGGAAGATCCTTCTTTACCGACGGACTACCGACGAATGAAGGCTCCTTTAAGGGACATCATCCAAGATGGCGTCCCTTCAATTCCGATTGTCTGATAGGATTCTATCAGCCAATCGGAATTAAGGTAGGAAAAATCTGATTGGCTGATTGAATCAGCCAATCAGATTCAAGTTCAATCCGATTGGCTGATCCAATCAGCCAATCAGATTGAACTCGCATTCTATTGGCTGATCGGAACAGCCAATAGAATGCGAGCTCAATCTGATTGGCTGATTGGATCAGCCAATCGGATTGAACTTGAATCTGATTGGCTGATTCAATCAGCCAATCAGATTTTTCCTACCTTAATTCCGATTGGCTGATAGAATCCTATCAGCCAATTGGAATTGAAGGGACGCCATCTTGGATGACGTCCCTTAAAGGAGCCTTCATTCGTCGGTAGTCTGTCGGTAAAGAAGGATGTTCCGCATCGGCGGGATGAAGATTGAAGATTGAAGACCCCGCTTGGAAGATGACATCGCCCAGATAGAAGACTTCTTCAGCGCCTCTTGGAAGATGACATCGCCCGGATGGAAGACTTCTTCAGCGCCGACTGGAGGATCACTTCATCGGATGGAAGATTTCTTCAGCGCCCCTTGGAGGATAACTTCTGCCGCTCCGGATCTCCTCTTCGGTTCCATCGCTGCTCGGCTGAGTGAAGACGACTCAAGGTAGGATGATCTTCAGGGGATTAGTGTTAGGTTATTTAAAGGGGGGTTTGGGTTAGAATAGGGGTATGTGGGTGGTGGGTTTTAATGTTGGGGGGGGTTGTATTTTTCTTTTACAGGCAAAAGAGCTGAATTATTTGGGGCATGCCCCACAAAAGGCCCTTTTAAGGGCTGGTAAGGTAAAAGAGCTTTGAACTTTTTTAATTTAGAATAGGGTAGGGCATTTTTTTGGGGGGGGGGTTATTATTTTATTAGGGGGCTTAGATTAGGTGTAAGTAGCTTAAAATTGTTGTAATATTTTTAAAATGTTTGTAACTTATTTTTTTAATTTTTTGTAACTTAGCTTTTTTTATTTTTTGTACTTTAGTTAGTTTATGTAATTGTATTTAATTGTAGTTATTTGTAGTTAATTTATTTAATTAATTTAATGATAGTGTAGTGTTAGGTTTAATTGTAACTTAGGTTAGGATTTATTTTACAGGTAATTTTGTATTTCTTTTAGCTAGGTAGTTATTAAATAGTTAATAACTATTTAATAACTATTCTAACTAGCTAAAATAAATACAAAGTTACCTGTAAAATAAATATAAATCCTAAGATAGCTACAATGTAATTATTAATTACATTGTAGCTATCTTAGGGTTTATTTTACAGGTAAGTATTTAGTTTTAAATAGGAATAATTTATTTAAGTATAGTGTAGTGTTAGGTGTAATTGTAACTTAGGTTAGTTTTTATTTTAAAGGTTAATTTCTCTTTATTTTAGCTAGGTAAGCTATTAAATAGTTAATAACTATTTAATAGCTATTGTACCTATTCAAAATAAATTGAAATTTGCCTGTAAAATAAAAATAAATCCTAAGATAGCTACAATATAATTATTATTTATATTGTAGCTATATTAGGGTTTATTTTAAAGGTAAGTATTTAGTTTTAAATAGGATTAATTTAGTTCATAATAGAAATATTATTTAGATTCATTTAATTAATATTTAAGTTAGGGGGTGTTAGGGTTAGTGTTAGACTTAGGTTTAGGGGTTAATAATTTTATTACAGTGGCGGCGGTGTAGTGGGGGGCAGGATAGGGGTTAATAAATTTATTATAAGTGGCGACCGTGTAGTGGGGGCAGGATAGGGGTTAATAAATTTAAGATAGGTTGCGGCGGGGTCCTGGAGCGGCGGTTTAGGGGTTAAACTATTTATTTAGTTGCGGCGAGGTACGGGATCAGCAGGATAGGGGTTAATAACTTTATTATAGAGGGCAACGGTATAGGGGGGGCAGGATAGGGGTTACTAGGTATAATGTAGGTGGCAGCGATGTCCGGGGGTGGCGGTTTAGGGGTTAATACATTTATAAGAGTTGCGGTGGGGTCTAGGAGCGGTGGTTTAGGGGTTAATACATTTATAAGAGTTGCGGCGGGGTCTAGGAGTGGCGGTTTAGGGGTTAGTAACTTTATTTAGTTGCGGGAGGCTCCGGGGGCGCCGGTATAGGGGGTAGAACAGTGTAGTTAGTGTGGGTGCTTAGTGACAGGCTAGCAAGAAAGCTGTAAAAAAGCCGAAGAGCAGCGAGATTGGATGAGTGATAACTCTCACAGTCCACTGCTCATCGCCCCGTACTTGGTGCGCAGCTTTTTGACAGCTTTTTTGATAACTTAGGCGAATTTTTGCAGGTCCACGGCGGCGATGTGAGGCGAGCTTAGGCGGGCGTATTGGGCCGGCGAAGGCAGGAAAAGTAGACAGGTTGATAGCTACCCCCCACTGTCACTATTAAGACTATTTAAATTTGTCTCTGTACTTTACCATATGTACAGTATATATATTAACCTTCTATTTACAATATTCCCCATATTCTGCAGTTGAGGAGGATACAACTTACAGTACTGTCCTGAGACAATAGAGGTTTTACACTCACAGTGCTTGCATCTCAAATCCACTGAAACATTACTGTTTTCATTCTGTCCAGTTAAACTAGGTAATATAGAATTAACTCCCTACCAGTTCTCCTTTGAGCACTATGTCCCTGTTTACCTCTAGGTCACTTTCAGATCTTTCACCACCTGGAAGTATTTATGTCCAAATAAATCATCAAAGGTGCCGTTGTCTATTGTATTACTTTTACAATAAATATACCAACCTGGAGAAAAATAAATCTGTTTGTCTGTTAAATAAGAGTCGGCCAGATTACGAGTTTTCGGTATGAGGGGTGCGGTATTAACTTGCACATTATTGTCACCGCTCAATTACCTACAGCACTGATATTACAGGTTTTCAGAAACCCGGCAATAAAATACAAGAAGTGAGCGTAGAGCAAAATTGTGCTCCATACCGCACTCCAATACTAACGCTGCTTAAGTCAGCGGTGAGCTGGTTGTACGTGCTCGTGCACGATATTCCCATAGACATCAATGGGGAGAGCCGGCTGAGAAAAAGTCTAACACCTGCCAAAAAACAGTGTAAAGCTCAGTAACGCAGCCCCATTGATTCCTATGGGGAAACAAATTTTATGTTTACACCTAACACCCTAACATGAATCTAAAACATAAGTGAATGCATTTACTAGATAAAAAATGTTACATGCACAAAGTATATCATGCAGTAGTCCCTGTGGTTTCCTCGGAATCTGGCCTATTACACACCTTACAGGTTGTACCGCTGCGGGCTCACTCTACGTGATGCGTGACATCAAATAGGTCCTCCTCTATGGGTTTCACCTGCGCTCTGCAGACTTTTTCAAGAGTTCAATGGAGTATAGGATGGGGTGAGCAGTATCATGGTGATGTGTTCATTGATTCATGTATTTAAAATAATTTACTAATCCAGGTTGATGCTAATATGTGCTACTGCTTCCTTCTAACACTAACAACTAAATGTACTCTGATTCTGCAGTAAAAAATGTATTATATTTCTAAGTGTGCTTACCTAGGTCTAGATTATAAAAATATTAGCGCTATTTTGTGTTAACAATGCTCGAGCACAATCAATAGAGCTTCTATTTTTGCACTCATATTACAAGCCTGCTTTAGATCATTGAGCACTGAGTGAAAAGACGGGCTAAATCCTGTATCCTGTAGTCTGCAGAAGTTAATTAAACATGCTAAGGCCTGCTTAACTAGAGATATACAAGTTGGCACTGTTAGTGATTAAATATATGCTATTTATGGATAAATTCCAACTATAAGGAAAAATACGTATATAATTTACTTTATCACTGGTTGCGTTTTTTTTTTTTTAGATTTCTTATAAGCATAAATGCCCCCATAAGATTGTAATAAACTAGAATATGAATCAAACAGTAATTAACTATTTAACACAGTCAAAATTCCAGGTGAGTGTCCTTTATGTTCATCAAAATAAAGATTAAATAGGATCAATCTATAATCAATCTGTAATCATTTATTTACAATTAACCTATTTTTATCTTCTTGGAAATTTGCACAAAGGTGATGTAAAATGAGATTCCTGCAGTACACAAAATTCCATAACTCCTATTTGTCGACAAATGTATTTTATTGAGTCTAGTATGAATGCAAATGATTAGGTTACACTAATCTGACACTTCATTTCCCAACAGCAAAATAATTAAGAATTATTTAAATATTCTACTCCTGGCAAGCACCAGTTTTCTCTTTGTACAAAACATAGTTGTTGACAGATTTTGGAGCTTAGTGAAAGTTAAAAATGCAGTCAAATAGTTTGCATTTAAAATTCTTCAATAATATATGTAAATGAAAACCATGTTATTATGAGTATAATGACAAAAATTCAATAACCTTTCTTATTTTTCTTGAGAAATCCTTCTGACAGATTGCACTAGGAGAGAACATATGACCTGAATTCAGCAAAAACATTTTCACAGAACAGATCGATCACTGGGACTGTCACCCAAGATTGGAGATTATGGCTTCCAAGTAACAATGAAGAGGATAAAAGAAAACAATAATAATAATACTACCCTAATTTTGATGGATGTCCTTAACCCCTTGACCCAATGTGACATATATATATATATATATATATATATATATATATATATATATATATATATATATATATGTCATGCGGTACAAAGCTCATTGTACTGCATAACGTATATATATGTCTGAGCTGCAGGGATCTCCAGCAGTCTCAGCTGTAAAGTTGTAAAGCTGAGCTCCAAGCACCTGTCAGCATATAGAAATAGAGCACGATCAGTGCTCCTGTACCATATGAAGGCAGATGCCAGATCGTTATAGGCAGTGACACTGTATGTGTCACCATCTGTAATGATAATCTGCTGGTGCTGGTGGGAGGTGTGGGAGAGAAAGAGGAGGCAGACGGGCAGCCCAGCGGTGGAGGGGTGAGGGAGTGAGGGAGATGGGTCCTACACTGCAGAAACAAAATGAAGGGAGAACGAGGGATGGAATAGGGGGCTCTAACTATTGATCTAATGATACCGAAAGGGGGGAGTTGTGGAGATCACTACTCTACAGAAAAATAATATATATATATATATATATATATATATATATATACATATATTTAAATATATATATATATATATATATATATATATATAAAACATGGAAGGGAACTGCACTCCAAGACCGGACCAGGTACATATCCAGTGACTCAGCAACATCCAGCCCTGGGTGCTAAATAGCACTCCAAAAAAGCTGTGATGTCACCAGAGCCACAGGCAGTTAACCCCAGTCCAGAATGGGTGCAAGAAACAAGGGGGATTACAAACAAAAAGTAATACAACACATAGAGACACCCAGCACTCACCAGCTAGCTCACAGCTAAGATAAAATCACAACTGGAAAGATTAGTTACCGCATCTGGCAAAATGGGAAAAGCTCAGGCACCACGTCAAGGTCCTTTCCACTGCCTGAGTCCCTAACACAGCCACACCATGCGAGCTCACAAAGCCAAACAAACTGAAAACAAAGGAGGGGTGCACAGGTGGATGTAATTACCCAGTTCTGATTTTATCTTAGCTGTGAGCTAGTTGGTGAGTCTTGGGTGTCTCTATGTGTTGTATTACTTTTTGTTTGTAATCCCCCTTGTTTCTTACACCCATTCCGGACTGGGGTTAACTGCCTGTGGCTCTGGTGACATCACAGCTTTTTTGGAGTGCTATTTAACACCCAGGGCTGGATGTGTACCTGGTCCGGTCTTGGAGTGCAGTTCCCTTCCATGTTTTGTATTTCTCCGGGTGATTACATCCACCTGTGCACCCCTCCTTTGTTCTCAGTTTGTTTGGCTAGCTGGGTGTCTTTATGTGTTGTGTATATATATATATATATGTATATATGAAAGTCCTAAAACAGGAAAAAAGAAGGCGCCAATAGGGTAATAACGTCGAGAAAAGAACAGGCACTAGAAGTAGACGGTGAATGTACTCACAAGCGGAGCGGCACTATGACGTGCCCAAAATCGCAAGCCCGGACCTTATAGTTGCCCGGCAGACACCACACAGCAATGGCCACCAGCCGGTCACGTGAATCCTTCCACCAATCAGGAACAGATCTCCGCCCACACCTTCCTCCAAAGGCTCCAGTCGTCAAGGGTGTTTAGAAGGGGTGTGTAAATATGGAGCACGCTATCAATGACCATATGTACGATTGTTAAAACAAATTTATTAAAAGTTTTAAAAAACAGCAACGTGTTTCTTGGCTGCACAGAGCCGTTTCATCAGACAGCATATACAACATAAAGGGTATGCCCCAAAACATGTACAGAAAGGTGCATATACAGTATTGTTAGATAAGTATTGCAGAAAAAAAAAATATAAGATTTGGGCAATCTATAGTGAGACTTCAGTTTTATAATAAAGGTAGTAAAACCAATAATGGTCCTCTCTGTGCCATATAGAAAGTAAATTAGAGTATCTATTCAGGTAAAATTAGGGCCAGGGTGGAGTTAGCTTTATAAGTTTATGGGGGGGGGGAAATGCAGCGGGCGAGAGCCGCTCGAAATAGAGTGGGGGGGATGGAAGGCAGAGCCAGTTAGCATGTCAGGTTTGTAATTACTATCGGATCTCTAAGCTTTCAAATACACTACTAGTAAAGTTATCCTCTATTAACTCCATGAGTAAATTTGAGCTAGGGTATGTCACCAAGACATTAAAAGTTTCATAGCCACAGCCTCAGAACCTGCTAAGGACCCACTGGGTTCACAGTACTGTTCGTCAATTTGGCAAGGAGCATCAATAGTTGCGTCCCCTGTGTAAGTAGATTCAGCGTATGGCTGTTGAGTGACACCTCTTAAGACCTGTTCAAATTTTTGGCTTAAGCAGGGAAAATATGGTTTCTAGCAAAGAGCCACTAACTAGAAGATCCAACAGTATTTAGAGAAGATAGCAACCATAATCACTCATAACAGGAGTAATAGATTATATGCTATGGTGGTATATAAGAAAACTGTGTATATAACATAGAGTATAGTATATTTGCTAGCAGAGTAGCAGTGTGTAATAGCAGGATTGTGAATAGCAACCAGAGACCTATTATCACCTTATATCTACCAGAGCAAAACAAACTTGGATATAGAGAATATAAACTCAATGGTGAGGCTTTCTGTCTCTCAGGTACTACTGCATTAGTTCGAGCTCTTTGTAATAAAATAAGGGCAACTATAGTCAACTATATTACCATGGACATTATGGAAATTTAAAAAAATAATAAACCTTTATATCATTCTCCAACAAGGACATATAGAAACAATAAAACTGGAGAGGTCCAAGATAAGCAGCTTATTTTAACATACATGGGTTAAACACTTGAGTATAGCTGATTCATGTAAAATAGAGTCCTATACCATGCTGAATCTCAACTGTACATACTGTGCACCTCAGGAAACATTAGAGAACTAGACATACTAGCTCAGTATAAGAGCTAAATATACAGAAAAGGTAATATAAAACAGACATACTAGTGCAGTGCAATATTTATGTGCCATAATATCTAGAGATCTAGAGGAGGCAATATAAAACACAGACATACTAGCGTAGTATAATATACATGTGCAATAAGAGCTAAATATCTAGATGGGGTAATATAAAACACAGATATACTAGTGGAATTCAGTGTACATGTGCCATGAGAGCTAACTATCTAGAGGAGGTAATATAAAACACAAAAATACTAGTGCAGTGTAATGTACATACGCCATGACAGTTAAATATCTAGAGGAGGAGATGTAAAACACAGACATACTAGTGCAGTGTAATAAACATGTGCTATAAGAGCTGAATTTCTATAGGAGTAAATATAAAACACAGATATACTAGCGCAGTGTAATATACACATACCATGAGAGCTAAATATCTAGAGGAGGTAATATAAACATACTAGTGCAGTGTAATGTAATAGTCCTGCGCCATAACAGCTAAATATCTAGAGGAGGTAGTATAAAACACAAACCTACTAGTGTTATATAAAATGCATGTACCATGAGAGCAAAATATCTAGAGATAGTAATATAAAACACAAACATACTAGCGTAATGTAACATACATGTGTCATAAGAGCTAATTATCTAGAGGAGATAATATAAAACACAGACATTCTAGCGAAGTGTAATATACATGCGCCAGGAGAGCTAAATATCTAGAGGAGGTAATATACAACACAAACATATTAGCGCAGTGTAA
Organism: Bombina bombina; assembly: GCF_027579735.1. Taxonomy (NCBI): domain Eukaryota; kingdom Metazoa; phylum Chordata; class Amphibia; order Anura; family Bombinatoridae; genus Bombina; species Bombina bombina. The sequence continues at coordinate 211,612,570 of NC_069499.1, read as the reverse complement.
TATTGTAATGCCAACATTTGAGGTTATAAAGATCTCAACTGGTGATATACCCAAAATTAGTGTATGTGTCACAACTGTCAAGAATGAGACTATAAGGAAGTATCAAAGTTTAACAGATTGTGATGAATTGATTTAGTTTGGTAAGGTTTCCCACTTGCTTATAGAAATGGGTAAATATAAGATGATGGAATTAGGTCTTATGGTAGGTAGTAAAGAGTTAATTTGAAAACAAGTAATGGCAGATGATACACAGTAGAAAGAACTATCTGTTGCAGCGTCTTATAGATTGAACAGGAATAAGCCGTGTATTTATAGTTGTCAGGTACGTTTGCAGATGAGATATAAATAACAAATTAAACTTGCAAGGTTGTAAATTATAGATTATATGTATAGTACCTTTCGTTTTCCTTGATCTGTTATCCTTCTCACAGCCGTGAGTAAGTGTCGGAGCTTCCAGTAATCAGAGTGGTGAAACGGCTCTGGGCATTACTTGCCAAGCTGTAGGCTGAGTGACAGCTGCGTAGTCTGACGTCAGGCGGTATCGAGCACCGCCGAAGGAAAATATGAAGATCTGAAAGAGGATTTTATGGAGAAGTTCCGAATATAGTTACAAAGAATGTTGTACCTGGTGAGAAGTCCTTGTACTATGATCCTTGTTAGAAGGTGAAGTGCAGTGCCGCCAGATATTCCTTCAGGGGAAAAGTACCGGTTGGTAGCGGTTAGTTGAAATACGTGGTTCTTATTCCTTCTTTAAATCATGTCCTGGCAGAGCTTACATGCAGATCGGATATAATGTATCTTTATTTGTTGCAAGCTCCAGAGATGTCAAGTTTAGACTTATGATACAAAAGTATCAGTTTAGGTAATTCGTAAATCACAGAGCTTAGGGAAACAGCTTGCTGCAGGGATGCAGTAAACAAAATACTAAGCACTGAACATAGTAGGCGGGAAGCTTTTAAAGGGGAAGTTGGTGAGAGAGTGGATAAGTCTCTTAAAGGTATACTCCTAACAACCTAAGATCCTGACAGGACCCCTCCTCAAGCAAGCTGATCCTCAGCTTGAAGGCGAGGACGATCTGGATTTTGGCAATGGAACTTAGCAATCAGCCGAGGAGCATTAATACAGGAAGCAGGTTCCCAACTATACTCTTCGGGAGCAAAGTTTTTCAAGTGAATCAAGTACTGAAGCTCACCTTTACAATATCTAGAATCCAGAATTGATTGTACTTCATATTCATCAGTACCTAATTCCGTGACTGCCGTTGGTAAAATAGGAATTCCAGATCTAGTAGGTATGTAAGGTTTGAGAAGGGAAACATGAAAAGTCGGGTGGACCTTCATGGTTGGTGGTAAGCAGAGAGTGACGGCATTGGCGTTAATGACTCTAGTAATAGGAAATTGACCAATAAAACGATGTGACAATTTTTTACTTGGTACATGTAACCTGAGATTTCTTGTAGATAACCAGACCTGGTCTCCAATCGAATAAGAGGGTGGTGTTCTTCTCCGCAGATCAAAAAAAAGGTTTTTGGTTTGCTTGAGCATGTCTGATGTTTTCTTGTAGGTTTTTGAAAGTGTCTAACATGGTATTATTGAATTCGTCAATCAGAGGAGAACTGGAAACACAAGGAGGTGTTGAATCAAAACTGGGATGAAATCCGTAATTAGCGTAGAATGGTGAAATTTTGGTGGTTGAGGAGGAAAGGTTGTTGTAAGCATATTCAGCTAACGGAAGATATTTCATCCAGTTGTTTTGTTGGTATGAACAGAAACACCTGAGATATTCGTCGAGCCACTGATTAACTCTCTCCATCTGTCCATTGCTTTGGGGGTGAAAAGCTGTACTGTAATGATGTGTAAATTTAAGAGATTCGCTAAGTTTTTTCCAAAATCGTGAGGTGAATTGTGACCTGCGGTCAGAGATAACAACAGAGGGTACACCATGATAACATTATCTATGAAGAGAGAAACAGTTTCACTGGATGTTGGTACCTTGTGGAAGGGGATGAAATGTGCCATTTTGGTTAGTGTCAACAACCACGAATATGGTGGTTTGGTTTTTTGATGGTGGTAGATCAACTATAAAGTCCATTCCAACTTGTTGCCAAGGTCTGTTAGGTATGGGAAGAGACATCAGTAACCCATATGGTGATTTCTTCTCATTTTTTGAAGTTTGGCATTCAACACACGTCTTGATGTAATCTGCTACCGTGGATCGCATGTGAGGCCAATGGTACTTCCTTCTTATGAGTTCTACTGTACGTTTGGTACCTGGATGTCCCGCTAGGGGAGAATCATGATATTGTTTTAGTATATTAGACCTTTGATTTTCAGGAAGGAAGATTCTGTTAGTAGTTAAACTAAAATGTGGTTGTGAGGAAAGCAAATTAATCTCAAGATGGCGGTCAGCAGGGTCATGGACAAAACGATCCGCTGATATGATAGAAGTGGGAGAAGAACTGTTTTTTCTGGGATCTAAGTCATTTCTTGAGAGAGCATCTGCTTTTCCGTTTCGACTTGCGGGTCTGTAAATAATACGGAAGTCAAATCGTGAAAAATAAAGAGACCATCGGACTTGTCTTGCAGATAATGTTCGGTTGTTTTGTAGATATTGGAGATTCTTATGATCTGTGTAAATCGTGATAGGATGTTAAGCACCCTCCAGCAAATGTCTCCAGAATTCGAGAGCTCTACGAATAGCTAATAATTCCTTATCACCAATTGTATAATTAATTTCAGCTGATGACATAGCTTTGGAATAATAGGAAATTGGATGTATAGGTTCAGATAAGGTTTTTTGCTGAGAGAGTACTGCGCCTATGGCAACATCCGAAGAGTCAACTTCAAGTATGTAATGTTGATTGGCATCAGGGTAGTGTAGAATGGGGGCAGTGGTAAAACTTTCTTTCAGAGAGTTAAAGGCCTTGGTAGCGTCTAGATTCCAAGAGAATGCTTTATTATTACTTGTGAGTTGTGTAAGTGGTTTTGTAATGGTGGAGAAATTCCTGATAAACTTTCGGTAGTAATTTGAGAAACCGAGAAACCTCTGTAGTTCTTTTTTGTTTGTAGGAGTGGGCCAGTTTTTTACGGCGTCTACCTTTTCAGTTTGCATCTGAATACCACTGGGTGATATGGTGTATCCCAGGAAGGAAATAATGTTTTTTTCAGGTTTTGCGTACAGTTTATGCACCCTTAAACGGGAAAGGACCCACCTAACATGTTTTATGTGTTCTTCCAATGATTCAGAATAAATGAGTATGTCGTCCAGGTAAATGACCACGCACACATCCAGAAAATCACGGAAGATATCATTAATGAAGTGCTGGAATGTGGCGGGTGCATTGGTCAACCCAAAAGGCATTACGAGGTACTCAAATAACCCATATAGTGTTCTAAAGGCTGTAAGCCATTCTTGTCCTTCCTTGATACGGATGAGGTTATATGCTCCTCTTAGGTCCAGTTTGGTAAAAATTGTTGCAGAAGAAAGTCTTTCAATCATCTCAGGAATCAAGGGAAGTGGGTATCTGTTTTTAACGGTTTGTTTATTTAGTTCTCTGTAATCTATTATAGAGTGTGGAATCTTTATTTGTTACAAAAAACATCCCTGCACCAGCAGGGGATGTAGAGGGTCGAATAAATCCTTTACGGAGGTTTTCTTGTAAATATGTTTTTAAGTGGTTAAGTTCGGGCTGACTCATTGGATATAAGTGTCCGACAGGTATTGATGCGCCAGGTATGAGTTGAATAGGACAGTCGTATATCCAATGGGGAGGCAGGTGTTCCGCCTCTGATTTACTAAAGACATCCTCAAAATCTATGTATTGAGAGGGGATGGACTCAGTCTGTGGAGTTATTTGGAGAATGGGACGGTTGAGAAAACAGGTAGAGGTGCAGTATTCTGATTTGAATTGTATGTGTAAGGTCCTCCAATTTATAGTAGGGTTATGCAATTGTAACCAGTTTACCCTTAAAACAACGGGGAACTGAGGTGAAGGAATCACATCGAAGGAGATATGTTCTGTATGCCCTGTATCGGAAACAACAAATAAAGGTACTGTGTGGTGTGTAATGGGTCCAAAATCAATAGTGGACCCATCAATAACTCGTACAGAAACAGGGTTTGGTTTTGTAATAGTAGGAATTTTATTTATCTGAACAACATTAATATCCATGAAGTTCCCCACTGCTCCTGAATCCAGGATGGCATTGGTTTCCAATTGTTTATGGTCCCACTGCAAAACAAGAGACAATTTGCAATAAGGTTGCGTGTCATTTTGAATAGAGGAGGTATTTATGATTGTTGACTTACTCTTTTTATTTTTTTGAAGTACAGGACATTCCTGGACGATATGTTTGGAACTGACACAGTACATGCAGAGGTGGTTACATTTTCTGCGATTCCTTTCTTCTGGTGTAAGTGGACCACATAGGATTCCTATCTCCATGGGAGTAGTTGAGGAACTAGAAGTGTTGCTCAAGGTACTAGAAGCCTCTGTTTTGAACCTGGATGGGATCTCAGGATTTACTTTCTCAGATTTTCTTTCCCGAAGTCGCCTATCAATTCTTATCAACAACCTCATTAAGGCATCTAGAGTGGTTGGTAGTTCTACTCTGGACAGCTCATCCTTAACGTTTTCGGCTAATCCCAAGCGGAACTGATTTCTTAGGGACACTGCACTCCACGATGAATCTGAAGAATACAATTTAAACTCCGTTATGTACTCTTCTACAGGTTTTTTCCCCTGCCTCAAATTCCTCATTTTATACTCAGCTGTGAGCTGGACGTCAGTGTCCATATACAATTTATCCATTGCTTGGAAAAAATCATGTAGACTTCCTATGAGAGGATCTTCTGTCTCACATAAATGGTCCGCCCAGATTCGTGGTTCTGATCTCAGGAAAGAAATGGTGGTTAAAACTTTAACCCTTTCAGTGGGGTATGTGGAGGGTTTTAGTGAAAACAATAGATGACAGGCATTCTTGAAATACCTGCAATTTTTCCTTTCTCCTGTAAATGGTTCAGGGAGAGAGACCTGGGGTTCTGGTGAATGGTCAGTTTTACCTTTAATAGCATCTTTAATGATATCTTTTAAAGCTCTGTTTTCTGATTGAAGATCTCTTATTGCCTGTCCCATTAGGTCGACTTTCTGGGACAGGTTATACACTATTTGGGGTAAATCACCTGGCTCCATTTTAAATGGCTTAGTATTATGTAATGCCAAAATTTGAGGTTATAAGGATCTCAACTGGTGATATACCCAAAATTAGTGTATGTGTCACAACTGTCAAGAATGAGACTATGAGGAAGTATCAAAGTTTAACAGATTGTGATGAATTGATTTAGTTTGGTAAGGTTTCCCACTTGCTTATAGAAATGGGTAAATATAAGATGATGGAATTAGGTCTTATGGTAGGTAGTAAAGAGTTAATTTGAAAGCAAGTAATGGCAGATGATACACAGTAGAAAGAACTATCTGTTGGAGCGTCTTATAGATTGCACAGGAATAAGCCGTGTATTTATAGTTGTCAGGTACGTTTGCAGATGAGATATAAATAACAAATCAAACTTGCAAGGTTGTAAATTATAGATTATATGTATAGTACCTTTCGTTTTCCTTGATCTGTTATCCTTCTCACAGCCGTGAGTAAGTGTTGGAGCTTCCAGTAGTCAGAGCGGTGAAACGGCTCTGGGCGTTACTTGCCAAGCTGTAGGCTGAGTGACAGCTGCGTAGTCTGACGTCAGGCGGTATCGAGCACCGCCGAAGGAAAATATGAAGATCTGAAAGAGGATTTTAAGGAGAAGTTCCGAATATAGTTACAAAGAATGTTGTACCTGGTGAGAAGTCCTTGTACTATGATCCTTTTTAGAATCTGAAGTGCAGTGCCGCCAGATATTCCTTCAGGGGGAAAGTACCGGTTGGTAGTGGTTAGTTGAAATACGTGGTTCTTATTCCTTCTTTAAATCATGTCCTGGCAGAGCTTACATGCAGATTGGATATAATGTATCTTTATTTGTTGCAAACTCCAGAGATGTCAAGTTTAGACTTATGATACAAAAGTATCAGTTTAGGTAATTCGTAAATCACAGAGCTTAGGGAAACAGCTTGCTGCAGGGATGCAGTAAACAAAATACTAAGCACTGAACATAGTAGGCGGGAAGCTTTTAAAGGGGAAGTTGGTGAGAGAGTGGATAAGTCTCTTAAAGGTATACTCCTAACAACCTAAGATCCTGACAAATATACATGTGCCATGATAGCTAAATATCTAGAGGAGATAATACAAAACACAAACATACTCGCACAGTGTCATAGACATGAGCCATGAGAGCTAAGGTAATGCAAAATATAGTTATGCACATTGTTATCTTACTAAACAAGATATTTTAACTGAGTTCTGCGTTAGCCGTCAAAACAAGCGTTAGGAGCTCCTAACGCTGGTTTTGGGCTACCGCTGGTATTTAGAGTCAGTCAGGAAAGGGTCTAACGCTCACTTTGCAGCCGCGACTTTTCCATACCGCATATACCCCTACGCCATCTGCGTATCCTATCTTTTCAATGGGATCTTTCTAATGTTGGTATTTAGAGTCTTGGCTGAAGTGAGCGTTAGAAATCTAACGACAAGACTCCAGCCGCAGGAAAAAGCCAGGAGTTAAGAGCTTTCTGGGCTAACGCCGGTTCATAAAGCTCTTAACTACTGTGCTCTAAAGTACACTGACAACCATAAACTACCTATGTACCCCTAAACTGAGGCCCCCCACATCGCCGCCACTCTATTATATATTTTTAACCCCTAATCTGCCGACCGCACACCGCCGCAACCTTCGTTATACTTATGTACCCCTAATCTGCTGCCCCTAACACCGCCGACCCCTATATTATATTTATTAACACCTAATCTGCCGTCCCCAATGTCGCCGCTACCTACCTACACTTATTAACCCCTAATCTGCCCTCCCTAACATCACCAACACCTAACTTCAAGAATTAACCCCTTAACTGCTGACCGGACCTCGCCGCTACTCTAATAAATTTATTAACCCCTAAAGCTAAGTTTAACCCTAACATTAACAACCCCCCTAAGTTAAATATAATTTTTATCTAACAAAATAAATTATTTCTTATTAACCCCTTAATGACCACAACACTTTTCCATTTTATGTCCGTTTGGGACCAAGGCTATTTTTACATTTTTGCGGTGTTTGTGTTTAGCTGTAATTTTCTTCTTACTCATTTACTGTACCCACACATATTATATACCGTTTTTCTCGCCACTAAATGGACTTTCTAAAGATACCATTATTTTCATCATATCTTATAATTTACTATAAAAAAAAATATAAAATATGAGGAAAAATTGAAAAAAAACACACTTTTTCTAACTTTGACCCCCAAAATCTGTTACATATCTACAACCACCAAAAAACACCCATGCTAAATAGTTTCAAAAGTTTGTCCTGAGTTTAGAAATACCCAATGTTTACATGTTCTTTGCTTTTTTTGCAAGTTATAGGGCCATAAATACAAGTAGCACTTTGCTATTTCCAAACCACTTTTTTCCAAAATTAGCGCTAGTTACATTAGAACACTAATATCTTTCAGGAATCCCTGAATATCCCTTGACATGTATATATATTTTTTTAGTAGACATCCCAAAGTATTGATCTAGGACAATTTTGGTATATTTCATACCACCATTTCACCGCCAAATGTGATCAAATACAAAAAATCGTTCACTTTTTCACAAATTTTTTCACAAACTTCTGGTTTCTCACTGAAATTATTTACAAACAACTTGTGCAATTATGGCATAAATGGTTGTAAATTCTTCTCTGTGATCCCCTTTGTTCAGAAATAGCAGACATATATGGCTTTGGCGTTGCTTTTTGGTAATTAGAAGGCCGCTAAATGCCACTGCGCACCACAAGTGTATTATGCCCAGCAGTTAAGGGGTTAATTAGGGAGCTTTTAGGGAGCTTGTAGGGTTAATTTTAGCTTTAGTGTAGCTAAAGCACATTTTGGTATATTTCATGCCACCATTTCACCGCCAAATGCGATCAAATTGAAAAAAAAGTTAAATTTTTCACAATTTTAGGTTTCTCACTGAAATAATTTACAAACAGCTTGTGCAATTATGGCACAAATGGTTGTAAATACTTGTCTGGGATCCCCTTTGTTCAGAAATAGCAGACATATATGACTTTGGCGTTGCTTTCTGGTAATTAGAAGGCCGCTAAATCCTGCTGCGCCTCACACGTGTATTATGGCTAGCAGTGAAGGGGTTAATTAGGGAGTTTGTAGGGAGCTTGCAGGGTTAATTTTAGCTTTAGTGTAGAGATCAGCCTCCCACCTGACACATCCCATCCCCTGATCCCTCCCAAACAGCTCCCTTCCCTCCCCCACCCCACAATTGACCCCGCCATCTTAAGTACTGGCAGAAAGTCTGCCAGTACTAAAATAAAAGGGTGTAGGATCCCCCCTTAGCCCCCAACCTCCCTGATCCCCCCCAAAACCGCTCTCTGACCATCCCCTCTGCCTCATTGGGGGCCATCTTGGGTACTGGCAGCTGTCTGCCAGTACCCAGTTTGCAAAAAAAAAGTGCTTTTTTTCATTTTTATTTGGCTTTTTTCTGTAGTGTAGCTTCCCCCCCCCACACAGAAAAACCCCCACCACCTTGCTGATCTTTTTTTTTTTTTTTTAATATTAAGGCATTTAAACATTTTTTATTAACAAATTTTCTGTAGTGTAGCGGTTCCCACCCGCTCCCTCCCCGTGCACGCGCCCGCCCCCGCCCTCCCGTGCACGCGCGCGCGTCCGTGCGCACCCCCGCTCATCCCCGACCACGATCCCGCCCCCCCTGCACATAACCAGGGCCATCGATGGCCGCCACCCGCCTCCCGGTCCGGCTCCCACCCACCAACGCAGGGAGCCACCGATCTCCGGTGCAGAGAGGGCCACAGAGTGGCTCTCTCTGCACCGGATGGCTTAAAAAGGTTATTGCAGGATGCCTCCATATTGAGGCATCACTGCAATAACCGGAAAGCAGCTGGAAGCGAGCAGGATCGCTTCCAGCTGCTTTCCAAACCGAGGACGTGCAGGGTACGTTCTCAGGCAATAACTGCCTTTTTTTTTGAGGACGTACCCTGCACATCCTCGGTCGTTAAGGGGTTAAATAAATTATTCCTATTTAAAGCTAAATACTTACCTGTAAAATAAACCCTAATATAGCTACAATATAAATTATAATTATATTGTAGCTATTTTAGGATTAATATTTATTTTACAGGCAAATTTGTATTTATTTTAACCAGGTACAATAGCTATTAAATATTTAATAACTATTTAATAGCTACCTAGTTAAAATAATTACAAAATTACCTGTAAAATAAATCCTAACCTAAGTTACAATTAAACCTAACACTACACTATCAATAAATTAATTAAATAAAATACTTACAATTATCTACAATTAAACCTAACACTACACTATCAATAAATTAATTACATACAAATACCTACAAATAAATACAATTAAATAAACTAACTAAAGTACAAAAAATAAAACAAGAACTAAGTTACAAAAAATAAAAAAATAATTTACAAACATTATAAAAATATTACAACAATTTTAAGCTAATTACACCTACTCTAAGCCCCCTAAAAAAATAACAAAGCCCCCCAAAATAAAAAAAATTCCCTACCCTATTCTAAAATAAAAATTGAAAAGCTCTTTTACTTTACCAGCCCTTAAAAGGGCCTTTTGCGGGGCATGCCCCAAAGAATTCTGCTCTTTTGCCTGTAAAAAAAAACATACAATACACCCCCAACATTACAACCCACCACCCACATACCCCTAATCTAACCCAAACCCCCCTTAAATAAACCTAACACTAAGCCCCTGAAGATCTCCCTACCTTGTCTTCACCACGCCGGGTATCACCGATCCGTCCAGAAGAGGGTCCGAATTCTTCATCCAAGCCCAAGCGGGGGCTGAAGAGGTCCATTATCCGGCTGAAGTCTTGATCCAAGTGGGGGCTGAAGAGGTCCATCATCCGGCTGAAGTCTTGATCCAAGCGGGGCTAAAGAGTTCCATCATCCAGCTGAAGTCTTCTATCAAGCGGCATCTTCAATCTTCTTTCTTCCGGCTCCATCTTCATCCCGCCGACGAGGAACATCCATCCTGGCTGACGACTTCCCAACGAATGATGGTTCCTTTAAGGGACGTCATCCAAGATGGCGTCCCTCAAATTCCGATTGGCTGATAGGATTCTATCAGCCAATCGGAATTAAGGTAGGAATAATCTGATTGGCTGATGGAATCAGCCAATCAGATTCAAGTTCAATTCGATTGGCTGATCCAATCAGCCAATCAGATTGAGCTTGCATTCTATTGGCTGTTCCGATCAGCAAATAGAATGCGAGCTCAATCTGATTGGCTGATTGGATCAGCCAATCGGATTGAACTTGAATCTGATTGGCTGATTCCATCAGCCAATCAGAATTTTCCTACCTTAATTCCAATTGGCTGATAGAATCCTATCAGCTAATCGGAATTCGAGGGACACCATCTTGGATGATGTCCCTTAAAGGAACCGTCATTCGTCGGGAAGTCGTCGGCCAGGATGGATGTTCCACATCGGCGGGATGAAGATGGAGCCAGAAGAAAGAAGATTGAAGATGCCGCTTGATAGAAGACTTCAGCCGGATGATGGACCTCTTCAGCCCCGCTTGGATCAAGACTTCAGCCGGATGATGGACCTCTTCAGCCCCCGCTTGGATCAAGACTTCAGCCAATTGATGGACGTCTTCAGCCCCCGCTTGGGCTTTGGACCCTCTTCTGGACGGATCGGTGATACTCGGTGTGGTGAATACAAGGTAGGGAGATCTTCAGGGGCTTAGTGTTAGGTTTATTTAAGGGGGGTTTGAGTTAGATTAGGGGTATGTGGGTGGTGGGTTGTAATGTTGTGGGGGTATTGTATGGTTTTTTACAGGCAAAAGAGCAGAATTCTTTGGGGCATGCCCCGCAAAAGGCCCTTTTAAGGGCTGGTAAGGTAAAAGAGCTTTTTAATTTTTATTTTAGAATGGGGTAGGGCATTTTTTTATTTTGGGGGGCTTTGTTATTTTATTAGGGGGCTTAGAGTAGGTGTAATTAGCTAAAAAAAGTTATAATATTTTTATAATGTTTGTAAATTATTTTTTGTATTTTTCGTAACTTAGTTCTTTTTTTATTTTTTGTACTTTAGTTAGTTTATTTAATTGTATTTATTTGTAGGTATTTGTATGTAATTAATTTATTGATAGTGTAGTGTTAGGTTTAATTGTAGATAATTGTAGGTATTTTATTTAATTAATTTATTGATAGTGTAGTGTTAGGTTTAATTGTAACTTAGGTTAGGATTTATTTTACAGGTAATTTTGTAATTATTTTAACTAGGTAGCTATTAAATAGTTATTACCTATTTAATAGCTATTGTACCTGGTTAAAATAAATATAAATTTCCCTGTAAAATAAATATTAATCCTAAAATAGCTACAATATAATTATAATTTATATTGTAACTATATTAGGGTTTATTTTACAGGTAAGTATTTAGCTTTAAATAGGAATAATTTATTTAATAAGAAATAATTTATTTCGTTAGATTTAAATTATATTTAACTTAGGGGGTGTTAGTGTTAGGGTTAGACTTAGCTTTAGGGGTTAATAAATGTATTAGAGTAGCGGCGAGGTCCGGTTGGCAGATTAGGGGTTAATACTTGAAGTTAGGTGTCGGTGATGTTAGGGACGGCAGATTAAGGGTTAATACTATTTATTATAGGGTTTTTGAGGCAGGAGTGAGGCGGATTAGGGGTTAATAACTTTATTATAGTAGCGGTGAGGTCCGGTCAGCAGATTAGGGGTTAATAAGTGTAGGTAGGTGGCGGCGACATTGGGGGCGGCAGATTAGGGGTTAATAAATATAATATAGGGGTCGGCGGTGTTAGGGGCAGCAGATTAGGGGTTCATAGGGATAACGTAGGTTGCGGCGGTGTACGGAGCGGCAGATTAGAGGTTAATAATAATATGCAGGGGTCAGCAATAGCGGGGTCGGCAGATTAGGGGTTAATAAGTGTGAGGTTAGGGGTGTTTAGACTCGGGGTTCATGTTAGGGTGTTAGGTGCAGACTTAGGAAGTGTTTCCCCATAGGAAACAATGGGGCTGCGTTAGGAGCTGAACGCTGCTTTTTTGCAGGTGTTAGATTTTTTTTCAGCTCAAACGGCCCCATTGTTTCCTATGGGGGAATCGTGCACGAGCACGTTTTTTAAGCTGGCCGCGCCCATAAGCACCACTGGTATTTAGAGTTGCAGTGGCGGTAAATTATGCTATACGCTCCCTTCTGTGAACTCTAAATACCAGCGGTATTTAAAAGGTGCAGGGGAAAAAAAGCATGCGTAGCTAACGCACCCCTTTGGCCGCAGAACTCTAAATCTAGGCGTAAGTTATTAAACTTAAACAAGCTGGCTATATGAGTATTCCTCCACTGGAGGAGATGAAAACTTGAACAGGATACATGAGACTAAATCATTTATATATAGTTCCAATATGTCTTTTATGCTATCCCCAGTTAACCCACTCCTGCTTTTGGACAAATAATATGAATACTATGGTGTCTAATAACAATGTGTTGCAGGGTCAAACCCAAAGATAGTACCCGTTTGCAGTGTTAGCTTCACAGCGTCCTTTTAGTAATGTACCCTGGTTGAGAATTGATAAATGAAACATCTGTTAAAGCAGGAATAGGGGTTAAATTATAGTCTCATTCAGTGTTTGCATCTAAGGATAAGCTGACATTTAAGTAAAGCATATATAGGAAAGCTCTAATGATGTGTAACCATAATATTTGAGTGGAGTACGACATGAGGGCTGCTATAGGGGAATGCCGTGTGTAGCCTCCCTATGATTAATTCCACTGGCACATAGAAGGGCAAAAATTATTGAAGTAGTATGTGAGCTTAGGAGGTGAATTTAGGAGAGACTTTTTTTTACAGATGCCCTATACTCTCAAAAACCTTAGTGGGCTAGTGGGCACATGGGTATTTCGGATCAGATATATGTAGATGAGCAGGTTACCAGCGTGACATAGTGCATGAACCCACCAGAAGGGACAGAAAGGTACATAGGTCCAATAGACAGTGAAAGTAACATAATAGTAGCTAAAACCTAATATCTATAACCTGGGGAAGGGAACTGAACAGTTGTAATCAGGACGTTTGCAAAATGACTGATATGACAGAGATACTAATTAAAATAACAAAGTAATCCTATAACATAACTAGAGAGAAACATTAATAACAGGCTACCATAACAATTTGAGGGGCTCGTTAAGAGGTTGCTAACTTTGAGCAGATAGCATTCTATCCAACTCCAGCTTTATCTGTGCTAGTCCCATCAATCAAAGGTAAGTCCATGTTGTGTAAAAGTTCCGTTAGGCGTGCATCTAGCAGAGGATATACTAAGTCACTCAGGCAGTACATTAGGATGTCGGATGCCAAACCGCCAAGGGCCACCGATAACAACTGCATCCCAACATGCCCTAGCCAATGAGCAGAAGTATGGTGCAATGGTACTTCGCTGAGGGACAGTTGCGACTCAGTTGGGGTCTCCTGATGTACAGGCAAGTCCAATGTCATCCCAGAGAGGGATCTTTGAGAGAATTTAGTGGTGAATAAATTAGTGGCGGGCATAGTATTAGGTTGTTCCTCTGCTCTCTCCTTTTGTTCATTGGGCTGTAACGCTGGCACTAGACCTCGGTCAGCTGCGGTCTTGAGTATCTCTGAACAGCCATGTAGGAAAGGTTCAGGGTCTGTAGCATGGGACGATACGTCCTCACAATCTCCTCCCCGTAGCAGCAGAGTTAGGTCCTCGAAATGGTGAGACATGTGTTGCTGCAGCTTAGCGAGAAGGGAGTGTACAATTGAGTTAAATTCCTCCTTAGGAAGGTCAGCCATGGTAGGGGTATATACCGTAGTGTTGTGGGGAGAAGTGACCCACGTGGTAGGCAGTGTCTAAAATCTTGGCAGCCAATATCTGGACTACAGTATGTTGTGTACATTTAATTGCATACTGTTCTGGAGGTGCTAGAAACTCACTCCGATGAATTTGTACAGCATTCCTGTCACTCTAATCAGTCCTGTGGTAACTGTCAAGAGCTCATGCCGTACATGCTTATGCACACTGTATATTAAATCAATGTCCTGCTCCACAAGAGAGCCATAGAGTAGAGATCACTGTAACACAGGGTAGGTATTATATCAAGTGTATGGAGGCCAGCTGTTTCATGTGCTGTTTAGACTTGTAGGGGTAGAGCTGCCTTATCACTCAGGTGGGCCCAAGGAATCAAACGTGAGCTAGGGGCTCTGTGAGTTTATAGATTAAATGGCTATTACAGCTATAACACTGTGGATGTAGTAAACAGTTGCCGCTTGCACAGCCCGTTGCGTCTCTTACAGGCTTAGGAGCCAAGATGGCGGCTTTTCGTGGGCTTTCCCGCAATCTCGTAGCAGTCTGAAAGCCACAGGGAAATGGAGACTCACAAAGTTCCTCCTGTAATCTCCCGGTACCCGGGGTGATCGCAGAGGTGGATGATGCTGGCAGAATGTCCATATAAGTTTTATAAGGTCCGATGGTATTTCTGCACACTTGTGGGGCCAGCCGGAGTTCCTCTGATCAGTGCCGGAGCGAAGTAGTTTTTCTTGACGGATTAGATTTAGGCTTAATCGGGGAGACCACCTGGGAGTGGGGTAGGTAGGGGCATATTAGGTGTAATGTGGGAATTTTTTTTATGGGGTTATAGGTCTAAAAAAAGGGGATCTTTAACTAATATAGAATGGGAGCTGAGTTCCTCTGCATCCAGCCAGCTTCCTTGCTGGCTCTGCCCCCCATTTTTAAAACTTTTAATACATTTGTTTTAACCTATACCCTTTTGGAGTTGGTCTCCTCTATCTTCTGAACCACCTGATATTTCTGAACGATCGTACATTTGGGCATTGATAGCATGCTCCATATTTACACACCCTTTCTAAACACCCTTGACGATTGGAGCCTTTGGAGAAAGGTATGGGCGCAGCTCTGTTCCTGATTGGTGGAAGGATTCACGTGACCGGCTGCTGGCCATTGCTGTGTGGTGTCTGCCGGGCGACTGTAAGGTCCCGGCTTGCAATTTCGGGCACGTCATAGTGCTGCTCCGCTTGTGAGTACATTCACTGTCCACTTCTAGTGCCTGTTCTTTTCTCAACGTTATTACCCTATTGGCGCCTTCTTTTTTCCTGTTTTAGGACTTTCATTTGATACCTGTATTTTGGGAGAGCGGCCTTGGAATCGAATTGTCGTTTGGACTTTGGGCTACACTATCTCACGACCTTAGCACACCTCCATAGGGTGCTCTGAGCCTATTTTTCATTTTTATATATATATATATATATATATATATATATATATATTTATATATATATATATATATATATATATATATATATATTTATAAGGCACTGACAGACAGCTGCCAGTAATAAAGATGGCTACTATTAGCAGGGTGGGGAGGGCTAGAGAGCTATTTGGGGGTCAGGGAGGTGGTAGGTTTGAAAAGGATCACTACACTGCAAAAAAAATAATATATACACACACATATATATACATACATAAATGAATAAATAAATAAATAAATAAATAAAGGGAATTTGGTAGGGATTAGGGGGTGGGAGGTTAATCTCTACACTTAAGCTAAAATGAACCTTATAAAATACATAATTAACCCATTTTGCTGCTGCAATAATAGAAGTGTGGTGCGCAGCTGCAATTAGTGGCATTCTAATTACCAAAAACCAATGGAAAAGCCATGTACTGTATATCTTCTATTTCTAAACAAAGGGGATCACATATAAGCTTTTACAAACATTTGTGTCATGATTGCACACGCAGAATGTAAATAATTTCAGTGATTGCATTTGGCGGTGAAATGGTAGCATCAAATATACCACAATGGCCCTAGATCAATACCTTGGGTTGTCTACTTAAGCAAAAAAATAGTTTTGACAGGTAAATAAAAAAAAAAACAACAAAGCACCTATTACTGTTTAAATGGAGTGACAGCAAAAATGATAAAAATTCTCCCGTTTATTTTGGGCAAGTTCTCTGAAATTCCTGGTATCGAAAGATTTGATTATACTCTTTACATCAATGTCTGTTGCTGAATGAAAATGCATCCTATTTTAAAAGCATCAGTTTGAATAAAAGAAATTCAAAGTCACAGTTTGATTAAAAGTCTTAGAGCTAGGGGGGCGGAGCCAACCATAGAATGAGATGGCCATAATGTCTTGAAGCTCTGCACAATACAAGGCACAAATAGGGAATACTAATGTGACAAAGTATATTCTACCCACACAAAAGGGATGGAATAAAAAGCAGGGGATTGGCAGGCAACGAGTAAACTGATAACTGTGGAATTTGCACAGCAAAGAATGTGGAAACGAAGAAGCGCATAATATGCACACAAACCACCGCCATTGCAGAGCGTACAATAAGGAGGAAAGCAGTGACAGACCGGCTCCCTGACGGAGCAATCCATTTGCCACACACCTCTATTGCGGAACTCAAGAACTTTAAAGCCACAATGATTGGATAGCTGAGGCATTCCTCCGCCAAACGTCAGAGATTAAACAGTGATGGTGATACACTCTTGGAGCAGAATGCCGTCTGAAAAGTTTAAGTAAGTGAGATTCCACGGCATGTACTGCTAATCTAATGCTCTCATACCTATTAAACTAAATTAGGCAGAGAGTAATCTTTAGTAAAATCGGCAGTAGGCTAGGCCCAAAGCCTAAACAAAATAATTAGTCATTAATTGGGCCCATAGGTGAGATCATCTTCTCTCAAAAATAAACATGTTTTTTTAAATAAAAACTGCATACAAGCAGGATTAGGCTGCAGACTGTATTTTGAAGGCATGCACAGGCTAATATTCAACTATAAAACACACCATACCCCCAGGGACAGCACGCCATCTGTGGGATTAATACTGGGCCTAAATTATCACTTCTGTTAAGGCCGGAGAACCTCTTAACTTAAAAGAAACACTCCTCACTGAACCAGCAGAGTATACGACTTTTGTGGCCTAGTTTACACTTTTCTCACAAAGTATCAACCTGAAACAAGTAACTCTTGTGAGCAAGGGAAATATTAAAGCCATTTCAACCTGAGACATAACTAGCTTCAAAACCAAGATAGCAAGCTTAACGCCTTAACGACCGAGGACGTGCAGGGTACGTCCTCAAAAAAAAGGCAGTTAACGCCTGAGGACGTACCCTGCACGTCCTCGGTGTGGAAAGCAGCTGGAAGCGATCCTGTTTGCTTCCAGCTGCTTTCCGGTTATTGCAGTGATGCATCGATATTGTGGCATCCTGCAATAACCTTTTGAAGCCATCCGATGCAGAGAGAGCCACTCTGTGGCCCTCTCTGCACCGGAGATCGGTGGCTTCCTTCGTTGGTGGGTGGGAGCAGTACCGGGAGGCGGGTGGCGGCCATCGATGGCCCTGGAGATGTGGAGGGGGGCGGGATCGTGGGCGGGGATGCCCGGGGGTGCGCACGGATGTGCGCGCGTGAACGGGAGGGCGGGGGCGGGTGCGTGCACGGGGAGGGAGCGGGTGGGAACCGCTACACTACAGAAAAAGGTGTAAAATAAAGAAGGTTTAAAAGGGCAATCAGTTAAAAAAAGTTAAAAAAAAAAAATGATCAATGAGGTGGTGGGGGTTTGTGGTGGTGGTGGGGGGTTTGGGGAAGCTACACTACAGAAAAAAAAACTAAGAAAAAAAAGCCCTTTTTTGTGCAAGCTGGGTACTGGCAGTTGGGGAAGGTTACAGAGCTGTTTTGGGGGGGATCAGGGAGGTTGGAGGCTAAGGGGGGTCCTACACAGCAGAAGAATTTTTTTTATTTTTTTTTTAAAAACCTAAACCCCCCAAAAAACTTTTATTTTAGTACTGGCAGACTTTCTGCCAGTACTTAAGATGGCGGGGACAATTGTGGGGTGGGGGAGGGAAGGGAGCTGTTTGGGAGGGATCAGGGGGTCTGATGTGCCAGGTGGGAGGCTGATCTCTACACTAAAGCTAAAATTAACCCTGCAAGCTCCCTACAAACTTCCTAATTAACCCCTTCACTGCTAGCCATAATACACATGTGATGCGCAGCAGCCTTTTGCGGCCTTCTAATTACCAGAAAGCAACGCCAAAGTCATATATATCTGCTATTTCTGAACAAAGGGGATCTCAGAGAAGCATTAACAACCATTTGTACCATAATTGCACAAGCTGTTTGTAAATAATTTCAGTGAGAAACCTAAAATTGTGAAAAATGTAACGTTTTTTTTTTATTTGATCGCATTTGGCGGTGAAATGGTGGCATGAAATATACCAAAATTGGCCTAGATCAATACTTTGGGTTGTCTACTACACTAAGCTAAAGCTAAAATTAACCATACAAGCTCCCTACAAGCTCCCTAATTAACCCCTGCACTGCTGGGCATAATACACGTGTGGTGCGCAGCAGCATTTAGCGGCCTTTTAATTACCAAAAAGCAATGCCAAAGCCATATATGTCTGCTATTTCTGAACAAAGGGGATCCCAGAGAAGCATTTACAACCATAATTGCACAAGCTGTTTGTAAATAATTTCAGTGAGAAACCGAAAGTTTGTGAAAAAATTTGTGAAAAAGTGAACGATTTTTTGTATTTGATCGCATTTGGCGGTGAAATGGTGGCATGAAATATACCAAAATTGGCCTAGATCAATACTTTGGGATGTCTTCTAAAAAAAAATATATACATGTCAATTGATATTCAGGGATTCCTGAAAGATATTAGTGTTCCAATGTAACTAGCGCTAATTTTTAAAAAAAGTAGTTTGGAAATAGCAAAATGCTACTTGTATTTATGGCCCTATAGCTTTCAAAAAAAGCAACGAACATGTAAATATTAGGTATTTCTAAACACCGGACAAAATTTAGAAACTATTTAGCATGTTTTTTTTTTGGTGGTTGTAGATGTGTAACAGATTTTGGGGGTCAAAGTTAAAAAAAGTGTGGTTTTTTCCATTTTTTCCTCATATTTTATAAAAAAATTTATAGTAATTTATAAGATATGATGAAAATAATGGTATTTTTAGAAAGTTAATTTAATGGCGAGAAAAACGGTATATAATATGTGTGGGTACAGTAAATGAGTAAGAGGGAAATTACAGCTAAACACAAACACCGCAAAAATGTAAAAATAGCCTTGGTCCCAAACGGACAGAAAATGGAAAAGTGCTGTGGTCATTAAGGGGTTAATAACCCTACTGTAGATATACATATTCAGGACAAGCTATTTGTACTGTGACACTTCACATTTATTTACACCTTAATATGGCTTCAAGGAGAACAGAGAAAGGAGATAAAAACATAAAACGCACACCACACACGGGATCAGTGTTAATTTTGTCGACTAAAACTAGACTAAAATGACTATAAACTAAAGAAATTCTAATGGCTAAAATACGACTAAAACTAAAATGGCATTTTAGTCAAAAGACTATGACTAAAACTAAATCAAAATGACATTTTAGTCAAAAGACTATGACTAAAACTAAATCAAAATTTGCTGAAAAAAACATTTTATGCAAGTTGTTATAATCAATCCATATTCAATTACTGCTCATTTGTAAAATTTACGAAACTTCATTTTATTAAATTTTAAGATAAAGACATGTTATATACCACAACAGTTAAATCTGTTATATCTGTATTGCATGTTCAAACTTTAATACCATAAAAGAAAACAGGTTAATAAACCTTTACTCCAGGAGTATATAATGAGTTTGGAAGTTCTAGAGCAGTGCTAATATTGTTGCCGAAACGTTTTTGAATCTGTGAACAATCAATTGATTCTTCCTATAGAAATAAGCATAAACCACGAATATGGGTTAAAGTTATGCTGTGCCTGTGCTAGCTGCAGAAACTTTTTGTTGTGTTGAGTTACTTGATACTTGTTTTAATTATTAACAGAGAACTGTTAAAGTTTTTATATTGGGTAATATGTTCAATACAGCCAATACAGTTTACAGTTTTTTTGTTTTTTTTTTATATTTTAAAGTTGCACTTCTGTTTTTTTATGAAACTTGGTTTTATTTAATTTTAAGTTTAATAAAGATGTTACATATCACAACGGCTAAATCTGTGTCTGTATTGAATGTTTAAACCTTAATACCATAAATATTAACAGGTGTTATGTTTACTCCTGGAGTATATAATCAGTTTGCAAATTATAGATAAATGCTTAAATAATGCATTACACCATTACACTTTAACTAAACCCCTTAGATTTTAGTCGACTAAAATCTACTGGAGATTTAGTCGACTAAAATGTATTAGAGATTCAGTCGACTAAAACTAGACTAAAACTAAAACAATTCAGATGACTAAAATATGACTGAAACTAAAATGGCATTTTAGTTAAAAGACTAAAACTAAGACTAAATTGAAACTTGCTGTCAAAATTAACACTGCACGGGATCTAAGGTGAATATGTATTGTAAATTATTGAGTACTTCTATCCAAGATGATTAAACATCTTCACAAACACAAAAGGAAGACCAAGACAAACTAATTACACACGCGGATCTAAAGGATCTACCCAAAAATTGAGATTTTGCCTCTTTTCTCCAGCAAGTCGGCCGCTTAATAAAAAATGGGTTAGCAGAGGTCAAGAAATAAGTGGTAGGGCTAGGAAATAGAATAAAGATCCTGGAGGAGCAAACCAACTCACAAAATTCAGATATGGATCTCCTTACAAGGAAAATACACTTATCTTCAAGATAAATCACATATCTTCAAGATAAAATAGAGGAATTGAATAATAGAAGAAGCAGACAGAACTTACGCAAAAGAGGCATTCCCGAAAGGATCACTCAGGATTCTCTTATGTCCTTTCTCCAAGATTTCTTCAAGTCCCTAATGAATGATCCACAACCTCAGGATATCCCACTGGACAGAGCCCATCCGGTGCTAAGACCACAAGCTAAAGACACAGAGCTGCCACGGGATGTTATCCTAAAATTTCATAAATTCACAGATAAGGAAAAGATCACTAAAGCTGCCAGAATAAAGCAACCCATCACATTCAATGGCATACAACTCTAAGTTTATGCTGACCTCAGTCCCATTACTTTACAGAAAAATAAACCCTAATATAGCTACAATATAAATAATAATTATATTGTAGCTATTTTAGGATTAATATTTATTTTACAGGTAACTTTGTATTTATTTTAGCTAGTTAGAATAGTTATTAAATAGTTATTAACCATTTAATAACTACCTATCTAAAAGAAATACAAAATTACCTGTAAAATAAATCTTAGCCTAAGTTACAATTAAACCTAACACTACACTATCAATAAATTAATTAAATAAAATACCTACAATTATCTACAATTAAACCTAACACTACTCTATCAATAAATTAATTAAATACAATAGCTACAAATAAATACATTTAAATAAACTAACTAAAGTACAAAAATAAAAAAGAACTAAGTTACAAAAATAAAAAAATATTTACAAACATTAGAAAAATATTACAACAATTTTAAACTAATTACACCTACTCTAAGCCCCCTAATAAAATAACAAAGACCCCCAAAATAAAAAAATGCCCTACCCTATTCTAAAATTAAAATAGCCCCAAAGAATTCAGCTCTTTTGCCTGTAAAAAAAAAACATACAATACCCCCCCCAACATTACAACCCACCACCCACATACCCCTAATCTAACCCAAACCCTCCTTAAATAAACCTAAGCCCCTGAAGATCTCCCTACCTTGTCTTCACCACGCCAGGTTCACCGATCGATCCAGAAGAGCTCCTCTGATGTCTTGATCCAAGCCCAAGCGGGGGGCTGAAGATGTCCATGATCCAACTGAAGTCTTCATCCAAGCGGGAGCTGAAGAGGTCCATGATCGGGCTGAAGTCTTCATCCAAGCGGGAGCTGAAGAGGTCCATGATCGGGCTGAAGTCTTCTATCAAGCGGCATCTTCAATCTTCTTTCTTCCGGATCCATGGTCATCCCGCCAACACGGAACATCCATCTTCACCGACGACTTCCCGACGAATGACGGTTCCTTTAAGGGACGTCATCCAAGATGGCGTCCCTCGAATTCCGATTGGCTGATAGGATTCTATCAGCCAATCGGAATTAAGGTAGGAAAATTCTGATTGGCTGATGGAATCAGCCAATCAGAATCAAGTTCAATCCGATTGGCTGATCCGATCAGGCAATCAGATTGAGCTCGCATTCTATTGGCTGATCGGAACAGCCAATAGAATGCGAGCTCAATCTGATTGGCTGATCGGATCAGCCAATCGGATTGAACTTGATTCTGATTGGCTGATTCCATCAGCCAATCAGAATTTTCCTACCTTAATTCCGATATGCTGATAGAATCCTTTCAGCCAATCGGAATTCGAGGGACGCCATCTTGGATGACGTCCCTTAAAGGAACCGTCATTCGTCGGGAAGTCGTCGGTGAAGATGGATGTTCCGCGTCGGCGGGATGAACTACATGGATCCGGAAGAAAGAAGATGGATCATGGACCTCTTCAGCTCCCGCTTGGATGAAGACTTCAGCCGGATCATGGACATCTTCAGCCCACCACTTGGGCTTGGATCAAGACATCGGAGGCTCTTCTGGATCGATTGGTGAACCCGGCGTGGTGAAGATAAGGTAGGAAGATCTGCAGGGGCTTAGTGTTAGGTTTATTTAAGGGGTATGTGGGTGGTGGGTTGTAATGTTGGGGGGGTATTGTATGTTTTTTTTTACAGGCAAAAGAGCTGAATTCTTTGGGGCATGCCCCGCAAAGGGCCCTTTTCAGGGCTGGTAAGGTAAAAGAGCTTTTCTATTTTAATTTTAGAATAGGGTAGGGCATTTTTTTATTTTGGGGGTCTTTGTTATTTTATTAGGGGTCTTAGAGTAGGTGTAATTAGGTTAACATTGTTGTAATATTTTTCTAATGTTTGTAAATATTTTTTTATTTTTTGTAACTTAGTTCTTTTTTATTTTTTGTACTTTATTTAGTTTATTTCACTGTATTTATTTGTAGGTATTGTATTTAATTAATTTATTGATAGTGTAGTGTTAGGTTTAATTGTAGATAATTGTAGGTATTGTATTTAATTAATTTATTGATAGTGTAGTGTTAGTTTTAATTGTAACTCGATTAGGATTTATTTTACAGGTAATTTTGTAATTATTTTAACTAGGTAGCTATTAAATAGTTATTAACTATTTAATAGCTATTGTACCTGGTTAAAATAAATACAAAGTTGCCTGTAAAATAAATATTAATCCTAAAATAGCTACAATATAATTATTATTTATATTGTAGCTATATTAGGGTTTATTTTACAGGTAAGTATTTAGCTTTAAATAGGAATAATTTATTTAATAAGAGTTAATTTATTTCGTTAGATTTAAGTTATATTTAACTTAGGGGGGTGTTAGTGTTAGACTTAGCTTTAGGGGTTAATACATTTATTAGAGTAGCGGTGAGATCCGGTTGGCAGATTAGGGGTTAATTATTGTATGTAGGTGGAGGCGACGTTGGGGGCGGCAGATTAGGGGTTAACAAATATAATATAGGGGTCGGCGGTGTTAGGGGCAGCAGATTAGTGGTACATAGGTATAATGTATGTTGCGGTGGTGTACGGAGCGGCAGATTTGGGGTTAATAATAATATGCAGGGGTCAGCGATAGCGGGGGCGGCAGATTAGGTGTTAATAAATATAATATAGGGGTCGGCGGTGTTAGGGGCAGCAGATTAGGGGTACATAGGTATAATGTAGGTTGCGGCGGTATATGGAGCGGCAGATAAGGGGTTAATAAGAATTTGCAGGGGTCAGCGATAGCGGGGGCGGCAGATTAGGGGTTAATAAGTGTAAGGTTAGGGGTGTTTAGACTCGGGGTACATGTTAGGGTGTTAGTTGCAGACTTAGGAAGTGTTTCCCCATAGGAAACAATGGGGCTGCGTTAGGAGCTGAATGCTGCTTTTTTGCAGGTGTTAGGTTTTTTTTCAGCTCAAACAGCCCCATTGTTTTCTATGGGGGAATCGTGCACGAGCACATTTTTGAAGCTGGCCACGTCCGTAAGCAACGCTGGTATTTAGAGTTGCAGTGGCGGTAAATATGCTCTACGCTCCCTTTTTTGGAGCCTAACGCAGCCCTTCTGTGAACTCTAAATACCAGCAGTATTTAAAAGGTGCGGGGGAAAAAAGCATGCGTAGCTAACGCACCCCTTTGGCCGCAGAACTCTAAATCTAGCCGTAAGTAAACCGTGCTCCCAAATAACTTGTTGTAAATTTCCACATATACTCGCTTTGTACAAATCTTGTTGCAAATTACAATTTAAAAAACAAAGCAAAAAAAAAACCTTATTTACAGAATAATTTACTTAATTTCTACCTAACTGTGCCCAGACCTTTTCAGGTCTTCATAACCCCTTAGATTCCTACTCACGCCATAGGCTTACTAGTTGGGAAAATCATTAAAGTTATATTAATGTTAGGTTTATCTTTGTTATTGATATTATTGTTCTACTAGTCAATGTTATTTTTTATAGGAAAACATACATCATATACAAAAGTCTATAAGAAGGTTTTTTCATGCACTTAATCATTGTGATAGATACTATGTGGTAGCCAGTGCTTGCTATTCCCCGATAATGTTTTACAAGGTTGCCATCTTTCTCCTCCTTTCCTACTTTCATCCCTTTTCACTCATCTACATTACTTATGGAGGGGAGGGGGTCATAGACCGACTCATTTCCTCACCTGGACAAGGTAAGAATCTTCATACACATGCAACATCACCATTATAAATGCCCCTGAGTTAAAATTAGTGCCTCAAATTTGTAAGGGATTAAACTCCCCAACTAAGCGCTCTATTGTGTTGAATTGATTTAAGAAAACACAGGACTCTACTACACTACTTTTACAGAAAACACATTTTTTAAAAGACAAGGAACCTAGACTCTATTCTAAAGAATTTACCCAACAATATTTCAATTCCAACACACAAAAAAAAAAAAAAAAAACGGGGTGGGAATACTGATTAATAGAAATATGCCCTTTCAGCTATTAGAACAACAGGACAAGGAAGGATAGATCCTTAATACTAATATATTAATATATTATAACCTATATAATCTCCCTCTTACCTTAAAAAATATGTATGCACCCAACGAGGGTCAATACATATTTATAGCAACTGCTCTTAACAAACTGATGGAAACTCAGAAGGGAACAGTAATTCTGGGGGGGGGAGATCTAAATATCACTTTAAACAAGACACTGGACTGCTCTTCTGGCAGTAGCCACATATCTAACAAAAGTAGAAACCGCATAACACATAAATTAGAAACATTATCACTGCTGGATGTGTGGAGAATGCATTACCCGGGAACCCGTAATTATACTTTTTACTCTAACCTGGACGCACCTATTTGCAAATAGATTATTGGTTCCTGGACCATAATAACATTTTGTTAGCGACGGAAACAGATATACACCCAATTTCTTGGTGAGCTCACTCTTCCATAATATTAAAGCTAGCATGGCCTACGACACTACAATTATTCACATGGCGCCTATTCACATGGCACCTTTATTGTATGACCCTATTATTCAGTCCCACATAGAAAATTTCATAAAGGAATTCTTCCAACTTAACAATTCAAAAGATACAAACAATCTAATTGGCTTGGTCATAAAGCAACTCTCCGTGGAGAATTGATCAAACAACAGGCAATTCTCTGGAAAAAATATAATATGGAACAAAAAACTTTTGTCAGACCTTAAAGTCCGAACAAGACCATAAACTAAATCCTCAAAAAGTGTATCTATTTCAACAATTAGCTAAATCTAGAGAAGCCTTAAATAACCATCTTAAGAAAGAAACATTTAAAAAAGCTTTATATTTTATAAAGATACATATATATAAAAGCAATAAGGGTGGAGCATTACTGGCCAGAGCTCTCAAAAAACAAGCACTACAAAATCATATTTTTAAAGTTGACAGTCTGTCAGGGGTATCAGTAACATATCCTAAAGAAATTGCTAATTCCTTTAGAGACTAATACTTTCAACTTTATAACCTCCCAACCCCGACTGTACTATCACAGTTAAATAATCTCACCTAATGCATTCAAATAGTTGACATACCCACAATTACAACACACGAATTAGACCTCCTAGACTAATCTCTTTAAAATAAGTTTAAGATGCCATAGATACCCCCCCCCCGCACAACAAAAGCCCCAGCCCAGATGGGTTCACCAATAAATATTAACTCAACAATACAGGTAAATTCCCATCTGAAAGTTTAGAAGCCCATATATCTATAATCCCCAATCCCGGTAAACCAACTAACACTTTAGTTAACTATAGGCCGATATCCTTATTAAACACAGAGCTGAAGTTATTTGCAAAAATACTAGCCGACCGTGTAAGTAAATTATTGCCACACATCATCCACTCAGATCAGGCGGGGTTTATATCCAGTAGAGAAGCAAGAGACAATACCATCAGAACAATAAAACTGATTGATTATGCCAAAATGCATAAAACAGAGATGGTTGTTGTCTCCAGAGACGCAGAAAAAGCATTTGATCACCTGAACTGGCAATTTCTATATGCCACCCTTCATAAAATAGGCTTTGGTGACATTATACTTCAACGCATTAAAAAGCTTATACCAAAAACCCTACGGCTAAAGAAAAAACTAATAATATCCTATCAGACCCTTTTACAATTCACAATGGAACGTACCAGGGATGCCCACTTTTCCCCTTACTATTTGTAATTAGCATGGAAATGTTGGCACAAAGAATTAGGCAAAATGCTTTAATATCAGGTAACAAAGTAGGCCCTCTTGAATACAAATTATCCCTTTATGCTTGCAATACCTTTACCTTCTCCAAACCCAACACCCGAGGTACTTAGAGAATTTAAGGAATTCAGAACCTACTTTCTAGTAAATGATCAAAAATCTGAAAAGTTAAATATTACACTCCCACCCAAAGCATAACGTACAGTACTAGAAAACTGCCATTTAAGCTCCAAAACAAAGCTCTCAAATACTTAGGAGTGTATTTAACCTAAAGTACTTCTTAAGATGAACTATCTCAGGTTACCCTCTTTCGTGGTGGGGGTGTATTCAATCCATCATACCGCCTTACCCTGTATTTTGTATATTCTTCAGGAAGTCCCAATATTGTTCCCCATCTCCTTCAGTAACTCACTCCAGAAGCTCCTAAATTTATTTATTTGGGGGAAAGTTAAACCCATGGTTATCAAGGACACAATGTTCCACTCCCTACAACATGGGGGGCTAGGACTCCCAAACATTGAAATTTACTATTGGGCAGTATGCTTGCAAAGAATACTTGATTGGCACTGTAACATAACAACAAAAGCATGGGTTCCTCTAGACTCTCATATTTTGAAGGCCCCTTCCCCTGGATTACTGTCAGGTTTCTTTGCCTTTGGTACTGTGCCTTTAAGAGATCTTAATTAGCTGCTGTTATAAGTACCTTCACCTCCCTCATTAAACTGCCTGATATTGCCTGGTGAACTCCTTTACCGCTATTGGCTCCTGACTTCCTTCCTTTGCTGCCTGTCCTGTGTTCACTTCCACCACGGCCTCCAGAACACTGCTCAGCTGCTCCTACCAACCGGATCTTCTTGCGGTGACGTCACACGCCATCGCTACCTCACCACAGCTGTTCACCGCTCCTTGTCTGACACACAGGCTGCTCTCTTGCTTCCTGGTTTGCAAACCAATTCCAAAACTACTCTCAGGTACCGCTTTGTACCTCCAGCTTCATATTTGGGCTAGTATACTTTATTATCTGCCATTAGTTTTTCTTTATTGAAGTAAATCTGTGTTAACACCTTACTTTCTGGCTACAGACGTCCTGGTTGAACTGCTGCATGTTTTCAGTGACAAGCTCACAGGTGGCAGCCATAGTTCAACATAACGTTTCACCCAGTTATTAACTGCTTGTTCATTTTTGGTTTGAGTTACTTTCTAAATCAAGTTATATTTTTAAAGCTAACTCTTACTACTTGCTACACACCATTATTTTCTATATTCACTTTTGAAACAGTTTCACAGTACTAATTTTGTATGAGTGTCTCAGTAGCTGTGGTTCATGTGTTAAAATAATTACACTCTTTTACAGAGTAAGCTGCTTCGTCACATAATATCAGGCCTAACAATAAAATGGACCCAACTGAGATGGCTATTCAAATACAAACTTTGAATAAAAAAGTGGATCTCTTAACAGAAGGTCTGACCTCCCTTAAAGCAGAAAATGACGGCTTAAAAGCTTATATAAAAGACTTTGTTGATTTAAAGCCTCGTATACAAGAACCTCAAGTTAGTGTACCTGAATACTTTTCTGGGGATAGAAAATCATTCAGGGATTTCAAAAATTCCTGCTTGTTATTGTTTACTTTAAGGCCCTATTCTTATCCTAATGACAGGGTCAAGGTTATGACTACTATATCATATTTGAGAGCAGAGCCTAGAGCCTGGGCCAATAGCTTCCTGGAAAATAATGATGACATTTTAAATTCTCTAGAATCCTTTTTCTCTGCTTTAGCTCAGCTGTATGACGATCCTTACAAACAAATAACCGCAGAGAATGCTATGCGTGCACTAAAGCAGAGAAGGAGAGATGTTGAGGAGTACATTGCTGAGTTCAAGAGGTGGGCCAAGGACACTCAGTGGAACAACCTCTCTTTGAGAAATCAATTCAGGCTTGGCCTTTCCGAAGCCATAAAAGATGAATTGTCTCGCACTGAGTTACCGCCTACCTTGGAACAGCTTATTGATCTCAGCATATGTATTGACAGAAGACTTCGCGAAAGACAGCATGAAAAAACAGCACATGATCATACATACAAAAGATTTACTCCTACTACTCCTTCACCAACCCCAATGAAAACTACTACTGAACCTATGGAGATTGCCTTTCTCAAGGGACCTTTAAGTAACCAAGAGAAACTTAGATGCTGCACTCTAAACCTTTGTATGTATTGTGCAACTGATGAGCATGCTGTTAAAGATTGCCCCAACCTACTACGACAGAATAAGGGTAAGAATGGTCCCCCCTATTATTCTGTGAATTCTGACTTTAACACCACACACTATTGTAAACTTTCTCTTGTTTTTCAGTGGGAACAGCATCGCGTGACCGCCCAAGGGATAATTGATTCTGGTGCCTCCACTTCTTATATAGATGTTTGTTTCACAAATAAAAACAAGATACCATTAGTCAAAATACTGACTCCTGTTCCTTTGAGGGGTATTGATGGCAAGGTACTATCTTCTGGACCTGTACTCTTTGAAACTATTACTTTACTTGTCAGTTCTATTGACCATCACAGGGAGTACATCACATTTGATGTCATTTCTTCACCTGCTTTCCCTGTTATTCTAGGTTTACAGTGGTTACAGTTACATGATCCTTCTATCTCATGGTCCACTCTCTCTGTTAAGTTCAATTCTGAACACTGCAAAAATTCTTGTTACCCACATTTACTTCTTCAACCCACTTCTATTGTTACATCCTCAAATATACCTACAGAATACTTACACTACTCTGATGTTTTCAGTAAGACTGAGTGTGAAAACCTGCCTCCACATCACAAGTATGACTGCCCAATTGACATTTTCCCAGGTGCAGTCATACCTTGTGGGCATATTTTCCCTCTCTCAAAACCTGAATTAGAACACCTGAAAACCTACCTTGAGGATAATCTAAGGAAGGGTTTTATTCGTCCGTCTACCTCACCAGCTGCAGCTGGTATCTTCTTTGTTA
This sequence comes from Bombina bombina, assembly GCF_027579735.1. Taxonomy (NCBI): domain Eukaryota; kingdom Metazoa; phylum Chordata; class Amphibia; order Anura; family Bombinatoridae; genus Bombina; species Bombina bombina. The sequence goes on along the minus strand of NC_069499.1, from coordinate 211,582,634 downwards.
GGAACAAAGACGGAAATTTAAGACCCATTGTCGACTACCGACAACTTAACAAAATCACTATAAAAAAACGCTATCCTCTACCCCTCATCCCGGAGTTGATTGAGAGGTTGGTGGGGTCCAAAATATTTACCAAACTGGATCTCAGGGGGGCGTATAACTTGATACGTATGAGAGAAGGAGACGAATGGCTGACGGCGTTCCGTACCCACTATGGCCTTTACGAATACACTGTCATGCCATTTGGTCTCTGCAACGCCCCTGCCCCTGCCACCTTCCAATATCTCATAAATGATATATTTAAGGATATTCTGGATAATTTTGTTGTTATTTATCTAGACGACATTCTTATATTTTCTGAAAATCTCTCTCAACACATAAATCATGTAAAACAGGTTCTATCCAAACTAAGGAGTAATTCCTTATATCTTAAAGCTGAGAAGTGTATCTTTCACTCAACCAACATTACTTTCTTAGGCTACCAAATAACAGATAAGGGTATTAGTATGGATGACGACAAGATCCAGACTATACTAAATTGGAAAGTTCCTACCACTAAGAAGCAGGTACAAAGCTTCCTGGGCTTTGCCAATTTTTATAGAAAATTTATTCGAAATTTTTCTGCTTTTGCTAAACCTCTTACTTACTTGACAAAAAAAGATGTAAAGTACAGATGGACACCTCAAGCTTAACTGGCATTCGATACACTAAAAAATAATTTTACCACAGCTCCCATTTTACGCTTTCCGGATACTGATAAGCAATTTATCTTAGAAGTAGATGCATCGGATTTCGCAGTAGGTGCCATTTTGTCACAAGGGAATGACCTACAGAAACCACTACATCCAGTGGCTTACTACTCACGCAGTCTAACCATTCCAGAAACTCATTATCCTGTAGGAGATAAGGAACTCCTAGCAATTAAGGTTGCATTTGAACATTGGCAACATCTTTTAGAAGGCGCTACATTTCCTACTATTGTATATACCGACCACAGAAACCTGCAATACCTGAAATCTACAAAAAGTCTTAGTGGCCGCCATGTTCGCTGGAACCTTTTCCTTTCAAGGTTTAACTTCCTGATCACCTATAGACCTGCTGTGAAAAAATGGTAAGGCTGATGCCCTCTCCAGATTACCACTAAAAGGAATTGAAACACCATCAAATCAAAGCCTAATTCCAGAAAACAAATTCCTTTTGTTTCTAACTGATTCTTTGCCATTTCTCAGAGAAGAACAAAATAAAGATCATAATAAACCCACATACCTCCTATACAAAAACCATGATCAACTGTTCTGTTATAAGGATAAAATTTATGTACCTCAAAATGTTAGACCCATTTTATTACATTCGGCACATGACTCCCTTTTAGCTGGTCACTGTGGTATTACCAAGACTGTGGATCTGATTCAACGTTCCTACTGGTGGCCTAACATGTCATCTGAAATAGCTGCCTATGTCAACAGTTGTCAAATATGTACTATTTCTAAAAGATCAAAGATTGCACTTTATGGGTTGTTGCTGCCTATTCCTACACCATCCAAGCCATGGGAAGAAATTGCTCTAGACTATATAGTTGATCTCCCAAGCTCTTGTTCTAACACAAAATTTTTGGCTGTAGTAGACCTCTTCAGTAAAATGATCCACTTAATACCATTTCACAAACTCCCCACTGCTGTGGAAACAATACAACTTCTTCTCTCTCATGTCTTCAAATTACATGGTTTGCCAAAGAAAATTCTAACGGACCGCGGATCTCAATTCACAAGTGCTCTCTGGGCTGCATTTTGTAAACACTTCTCCATTGATAAAAGGCTATCATCCTCTTACCATCCTCAAACGAATGGCCAGACGGAGAGGAGCAACCAGTGGGTAGAACAGTTTCTACGCTCCTACTGTCATTCTAACCAACATGCTTGGTCTAAACACCTACCATACGCAGAATTCGTGTTTAACAACATTAAACACTCAACCACTCAACAAACCCCGTTCTTCATCAATTATGGTTTCCATCCAAATTTCCAACTGCTACCTAATCCAGATTATACATCACCACTCATATCGGATCTGACCAATACCATTGCTCCCAATTTTTCGATTATACAGCGAGCCATTGAAGATGCTAAAGAAATTCAGAAGAAGTATTATGATAGACGTCGAACTCCTCCTCCCTCTTATGCAGTTGGGGACCTCGTTTGGCTTTCTTCAAAGAATATTCGCTTGTCCACTCCTTCACGCAAACTGTCACCTCTATACATTGGACCGTTTCCTGTTGAGAAGGTAATCAATGTTAATGTTTTTTGTTTGACTCTACCTGATACGTTAAAAATCCACCCTACTTTCCACGTATCACTTCTCAAACTGTATTGAGTTATTAGAGGTGATCCCTCTCATACTGTTCTCCCACAAGTATCCATAGACCCTAACATTGAGTATGAGGTGGAGTCTGTACTAGACTCCCGATGCTTTAGAGGAGTCCTACAGTATTTAATTAAATGGAAAGGTTACTCTAGTGATCATGATTCCTGGGAACTGTATTGCAATATCTTTGCTCCTAGGTTGATTTCTAGGTTCCATCAGAGGAATCCGGACCGGCCTCATCCGTGAGCCGTGGAGCTGCTCCTTGGGGGGGGGGTGTCCTGTCAGGTTTCTTTGCCTTTGGTACTGTGCCTTTAAGAGATCTTAATTAGCTGCGGTTATAAGTACCTTCACCTCCCTCATTAAACTGCCTGATATTGCCTGGTGAACTCCTTTACCGCTATTGGCTCCTGACTTCCTTCCTTTGCTGCCTGTCCTGTGTTCACTTCTACCATGGCCTCCAGCACACTGCTCAGCTGCTCCTACCAACCGGATCTTCTTGCGGTGACATCACATGCCATCGCTACCTCGCCACAGCTGTTCACCAGGCTGCTCTTTTGCTTCCCGGTTTGCAAACCAATTCCAAAACTACTCTCAGGTACCGCTTTGTATATACAGACTATTTGTTTTTCCTCCAGCTTCATATTTGGGCTAGTATACTTTATTATCTGCCATTAGTTTTTTTTTATTGATGCAAATCTGTGTTAACACCTTACTTTCTGGCTACAGACGTCCTGGTTGAACTGCTGCATGTTTTTAGTGACAAGCTCACAGGTGGCAGCCATAGTTCAACATAACGTTTCACCCAGTTATTAACTGCTTGTTCATTTTTGGTTTGAGTTACTTTCTAAATCAAGTTATATTTTTAAAGCTAACTCTTACTACTTTCTACACACCATTATTTTCTATGTTCACTTTTGAAACAGTTTCACAGTACTAATTTTGTATGAGTGTCTCAGTAGCTGTGGTTCATGTGTTAAAATAATTACACTCTTTTACAGAGTAAGTTGCGTCATCACAATTACTCTATTGGATTGATAAAAAATAGTTGTCCCCCGTGGATAAAAGAACTTCCTATGTATCAACACATTTTCGGTATTTGGGATCACCTTATTCTATACTCACCTAAATTATCTACCCTGAAATCCCCCTTATCACCAGCCTCACCTAGCACAGAATTACATGGAGGCCTAGAACATAAACTAAACAAACTTACTAACTGGGAAATGGAATACACTATACCAATAACCAAATTAATAGCTAATGGCAAACTTAAATAGAGGAGAGATCTGGAAGACCTACTAGGAGGGGCCTTCATGAAATGGCTCAAGCATTTTCAGCTACAACACTTCCTGTTCACCTCTCCAGTCAGAGATTCATTTAACAGACCAGTAATGCCCTTTGAGCAACTGTGTTGGAATTCCCACTAAAACACACTCTAGCATGGGCTAAGTGAATTTTAACAGATACCATATATGTACACTATCCAAACTATGTATATCGATGGCACACTAATATAGATCTGGAACTTATTGACACCTATTGAAGACATATCATGAGAAATACTGAAAAATCCTCACAAGATAAGGTTCTCACAAGATGGTATCTCACACCAGTTAGAATTAAATGCATTTACCCAAATGCTTCAGACACCTGTTGGAGGGGTTGTGGAGGAAAAGGGACAATGATACACATATAGTGGTCATGCAGCAAACTAAAATCTTTCTGGGCCTCCATCGAAAAATACATTAATTCCATACTTGACCATAAAATCCACATTTTACTTTCAACCGACTACAGCATTACTAAATTTACTCCCACAATGCTAGTGCAAATTAAGTTTATGCCTAATTCAACTAGCGTTGAATTCAGCCAAGTCCCTTATAGCCTCCCTTTGGAAATACCAAACCATACCTACCTTCTCTGCTTGGGAAAAACATGTGGACCAGTCTTTACTGCTTGAGGAATATGGCTATCATCAAAGGGGTGCCCTAGACACATATCATAATATAACATTTTACTGGGAATCACGTACCCAACCTAGTGATTGAACTAAATAAACAGCATCTTGCTCCATGGTGAGGGAAATAAAAATCCTCTTCCCTCCATTCCATTTCATTTTATTCCATCTCAATTTCATCACTTCTGGCATATACCCTAAGACTAAAACATCTAATCTTCATCCTTCTCTTATTTGCAAAACTGCTATAACAAGTGACCAATCTTCTTTGATTACCAACTGTAAGACCTCTAAATTGCATAAAAATGATTAAGCCTTTATAAAGTCCGCATAGACATATCCAGGTTTTTCTTCTCTGTTTGTATTGAAAATATTGTATATAATACAATAAACAAATACCTGTAAAAAACACAGTATGGCTGCCCTGGATAAAGAGGTCAGTTCCTGTGTACCTCTGAGATAAATGTATAAACAAAAGGAAATAAGGGAGCGCTAATGAAAGCTGCTGTGAAGAGGGGTGAAAAAAAGGGTATTATGTTACTTTCAAGAGTGGAAATATATGAAAATAAATATATGAAAATAATAATCATTTAATCTTAAAAAACATATAAAAATAGTTAGAACATAAATAAATTGATGCACAATAACCACCGGCGGTATAAATTAAAAATGGTATGAAAAAAGATGATGCAGAAAAAATCTGATGGAAAGAAAAATATATGATGAAAAAAAACGATGCTGAAAAAAATATATTATGATATATATATATATATATATATATATATATATATATATATATATATATATATATATATATGTGTGTATATGTCCTTAAAAATAAAAGTTGATATGTCTCTTGGATGAAGGAGCAAACACAATGAGATAGTGAGTCTAAGGCGGTATAAACAACCAATGTAAATTTTATGCAAATTTTGCAACTCTGCCCAAATGAGGAACAACTCACCCAGAATTCGAAATAAAATAATGCTTCTCCTTGTATTTAGCCCCAGCTCTCCGAACTTCATGTCTAGACCCCTTGAGTAAGAAGTTACCTTCAGAGTAGACTATGCTGATCCAAGATGTAGTGTAATGGGTCTCCATTCTACGGCATGTGGGAGGTCACGTGACAATTTGGTGGCCAATCAAAAGCACGGATTACCGGGTGGTCTGTGTGGTGTTAATAACCGACCATAAGTAACTATGTTACGCTTCCGCCAGGACTGTATTAGTAGATTAAGAAAATGATGTTTACAGAGCGCTCTGTGTATCGTTCTTAATGTTGAATCCAAATAATCCAGGTAGTGCAAATGGATAAAATGTAAGATCAACGTGTTCCAGCTGTTGTAGCCTTTATCAAGATGAATCTTTGAATGCCCTTAGCTCACTTTTTATTACGAAGGGATTGCTGTGACTCCTCCTTTATTGTGTGCTCTCTTCCCTTCATGGAATTAAAGAGTCAATTATTGGCGTGTCGTAACTTTGCAATAGAAAAAGTCCTAATAAAAAAAAAGCCCTAATCAAAAAATCTTTTCTTTGACAGTTCATAAGAAAAAATCATAATCTGAATTGTAATATAAAGAATATATAATTACAAATATAGATATTTTTTTAAGGTGAAACAAATATATACCTAAAAAACTAATACAGGGGTGCATTGTAATAGTCTAATTGGTAAAATGCATAAATGAATATTATTAAAACCAATATACAATAAAAGAAAAATCTTTTGCAAATTTTAGATAGGGATGAATTAAATATATATTTTAATAACTGTTTTAAAAAAGGCCGAAAGTAACCTATCTGTGACACATTCGTGCTTATCTTGAAGTGAACGTCAGTGCTAAACTAATAATTATATATTATGTGCAATACTGATAAAAAATAATTTGTTTACATTCATAAAAATTATTCAATAATTTATTTTTTTGTGATAATACACAATTTATTTGGCTTCTGAATTAAAACAGAACTCATTTTTAATGCATAGTGTTTTAACAATTAATAATATTGAAAGTGAAAATTTCATAGAATGCATACTGAAGTGCAAGGTATAAAAAAGAGAGGGGGGGTGGGGGGGGGGAGTTTGAAAGGGGTATGGAAAATTAATTCATGGTGGAATTTAGATCCAGCTCAGCATTAAAGCCTAATGGTTCTAAAGTTTTAAATTGAAAAATTAATTCAGCTTCTGTGCATAAGAGTTTTTAGTTAAGGTCTCCTCCTCTCCAATTATTTATTACTTTTTTAATACCCCAATATTTAAGGCCTCTTGTATCCTGATTATTATGAGACTCTTTAAAATGTCTAGATAGCAAATGTCCAGTGAAACTATGCTCAATATTGTGAAGGTGTTCACGGATCCTGTCTTTGAGGGGACGTGAGGTCTCCCCAAATATTGTTTATCACATGGACATTGTATTTGATAAACCACATTTCTGTCTGTACATCTGATGCAATCTCTTATTTCAAAATCTTTTTTAGTGGTGCAGGATTTAACTGCCTTGGTTTTGGTGCTAAAATTGCAAGCCTTGCAACTAATGCAGGGAAAAAAACCTTTTAATTTCTGAGATGAGAGGTCTGTTTCAATAAATCTGTTTTTTGGTTGTCTGAAAGCACTGGGAGCTAATATGTTTTTTAAATTTTTTGCTTTTTTGAATATTACTGTTGGTTTTTCGGGTAATAGTTCTCCAATGATTGGGTCTCTCTGTAAAATGTACTAGTGTTTATTAAGGATGGTTTAAATTTGGTTATTATTGGTTTTGTAATTAGTAATGAAAGGGATCCATAAAGAATCTGGATTTATAGTGGTTTTATCTTTCCTTTTTAAAATATCACTTCTGTTCTTCATTCTAGCAATGGTTTTTGCTTGTTCTATTTAAGTTTTATTATAACCTTTTTCTTGGATTTTTTTCTCTAAATGTAATGCTTGTTCATCATAATATTCCAATGTAGTGCAATTTTTTCTTATTCTGGTGAATTGATTAGGAGCAATATTATCAACCCATTTTTTGTAATGACAACTTTTATTGTGTACATAATTGTTTGATTCTACTTTTTTTAAAATGTGTTTTGGTGTGAATCTCTTGCTGTATAATTTCAATTTTGATGTCTAAATAACTGTTTCCATACCGCAGATCCCCCTACGCCATATGCGTATCCTATGTTTTCAATGGGATCTTTCTAACGCCGGGATTTAGAGTCGTGGCTGAAATGAGCGTTAGAAATCTAACGACAAAACTCCAGCCGCAGAAAAAAGTCAGTAGTTAAGAGCTTTCTGGGCTAACGCAGGTTTATAAAGCTCTTAACTACTGTGCTCTAAAGTACACTAACACCCATAAACTACCTATACACCCCTAAACCGAGGTCCCCCCACATCGCCGCCACTCTATTAAAATTTTTTAACCCCTAATCTGCCACTCCGTACACCGCCGCCAGCTACGTTATCCCTATGTACCCCTAATCTGCTGCCCCTAACATCGTTGACCCCTATATTATATTTATTAACCCGTAATCTGCCGACCCCGCTATCGCTGACACCTGCATATTATTATTAACCCCTAATCTGCCGCTCCATACACCACCGCAACCTACATTATACCTATGTACCCCTAATCTGCTGCCCCTAACACCGCCAACCCCTATATTATCGTTATTAATCCCCTAATCTGACGCCCCCAACGTCGCCTCCACCTACCTACAATAATTAACCCCTAATCTGCCGACCGGATCTCACCGCTACTATAATAAATGTATTAACCCTTAAAGCTAAGTCTAACCCTAACCCTAACACCCCCCTAAATTAAATATAATTTTAATCTAACGAAATAAATTAACTCTTATTAAATAAATTAATCCAATTTAAAGCTAAATACTTACCTGTAAAATAAACCCTAATATAGCTACAATATAAATTATAATTATATTGTAGCTATTTTAGGATTAATATTTATTTTACAGGCAACTTTGTAATTATTTTAACCAGGTACAATAGCTATTAAATAGTTAATAACTATTTAATAGTTACCTAGTTAAAATAATTACAAAATTACCTGTAAAATAAATCCTAACCTAATTTACAATTAAACCTAACACTACACTATCAATAAATTAATTAAATAAAATACCTACAATTATCTACAATTAAACCTAACACTACACTATCAATAAATTAATTAAATACAATACCTACAAATAAATACAATTAAATAAACTAACTAAAGTACAAAAAATAAAAAAGAACTAAGTTACAAAAAATAAAAAAATATTTACAAACATTAGAAAAATATTACAACAATTTTAAACTAATTACACCTATTCTAAGCCCCCTAGTAAAATAACAAAGCCCCTCAAAATAAAAAAATGCCCTACTTTATTCTAAATTTAAAAAGTTCAAAGCTCTTTTACCTTACCAGCCCTGAAAAGGGCCCTTTGCGGGGTATGCCCCAAAGAATTCAGCTCTTTTGCCTGTAAAAAAAACACATACAATACCCCCCCAACATTACAACCCACCACCCACATACCCCTAATCTAACCCAAACCCCCCTTAAATAAACCTAACACTAAGCCCCTGAAGATCTTACTACCTTATCTTCACCTCGCCGGGTATCATACCGATCCGTCCTGGCTCCGATGTCTTGATCCAAGCCCAAGCGGGGGGCTGAAGATGTCCATGATCCGGCTGAAGTCTTCATCCAAGCGGGAGCTGAAGAGGTCCATGATCCGACTGAAGTCTTCTATCAACGGCATCTTCAATCTTCTTTCTTCTGGATCCATGTTCATCCCGCCGACGCGGAACATCCATCTTCACCGACGACTTCCTGACGAATGACAGTTCCTTTAAGGGACGTCATCCAAGATGACGTCCCTCGAATTCCGATTGGCTAATAGGATTCTATCAGCCAATCGGAATTAAGGTAGGAAAATTCTGATTGGCTGATGGAATCAGCCAATCAGAATCAAGTTCAATCCGATTGGCTGATCCGATCAGCCAATCAGATTGAGCTCGCATTCTATTGGCTGTTCCGATCAGCCAATAGAATGCAAGCTCAATCTGATTTACTTTTTTGTTTGTTGATGGGATTAGAAGCAATTATCTTATATGTTGAAGGATCTTCTAATAATCTTAAAGGGACACTGTAGTCAAATATTCACTCGTGTTCTAACAATAGTATACCAATAAATAATTACTTTTTTAAAGTACATCCTATTTCAAATCTTTGTTGTTTGCAATATATCAGTTTAATCATTTTCACCTTTTTACAAACCCACGTATTGATACTCCCTAACTGTATTCCAATCCTGGAGGACAACTCCAGTTGGAACATGGCGACTAACGGACACAATGCGCATGCGCGACTACACGCAACGTCATCGGCAACGTCACCGTCTTAGGGCTAAGAAGACACTCTCTGTTGATCCAGCTTCAGATGAGTATGCTGCGCAGTGTGCGCATGCGTTATTTTCTCTGCTGTCTGTGATGTCGGATTCTATGCCGTAATATGCGCATGCGATACTAATAGAAAACGATTGCGCATGCGTTTAATGACGAAATTATATTTTAATTACATGTTAATACTGGGGATACATTTGAGGACTGGTTAATGTGACGTCAGTGACATGAAATAAAAGTTTATTTTTCAGCTAAAGGGAGCTTCGTTTTTGAAAATGAAAAGGTAGATTTTATTTAATTTATAATTGCAATGTTTAATGTTGGGTGAGTTTTGCCTAAGAAAAGCTAAAGACAGTAATCCTTTAATGCTTCTTTTTTATATGCATTTTTGTCTAAAATAACGATTGATTTATAATAATATTTTTATTTGACTTCAAATTCTTTAATGTTTCCCACTCTTTCTTGTTAAGATTCATTATTGAATATTTATCAGTGTTTATTTTTTCAATGTCTTGTTTGACCATTTTTTTGAATAATTTTAATTTTTTCCCTTTTTCTATAACCGGATAAAATTTGACTTAAGTTTCAAGTTTGTTGGAACTTAATTTTGTTCTTTGTTCTAGATCTCTCGTTATAGGATTTTTTAACAAGTTTTTTTTTTTTTTTTTTTTGTTGCATTCCTAATACAATGATTTACATTAATTAGAGTGTTAAATTTATTTAATTTTACTGAAGGTGAAAAGGAAAGGCCTCTTTGTAATATATTACATTCTTCCTCTTTTAGTGTGACTGAACTTAAGTTAAAAATGTTGTTATATTTATTTATCTCATTCTTTTTGTTGTTCTATTTGGTCCTCTTCCTCTACATCCTCTCTTGCTCTTTTCTTTAGTTTTAATCTTTCTGCCTTTTTTGGGTCATCCTCTATGAATGTTCACCATTGCTTGTACATGGACAGTTTAAAAAAGAGGGGGACAAGCCCTATTTTTTTCTTCCTTTAAACCTTTTGCTGCTAAGCCATTTTTATACCCCTGTTATAGAGATTTTATTTACGTGTTTGGCCTTAATTGCATTTACACATACATTTTCACTTTTTTACTGTGAGGTATCCATTTAAATTATACCTCATTTTTTAAGCAGAAGCATTTTTAGAAAATAATTTTATTTTACAGAAATATCATAAAATTAGAAAACTCAATCATATTAAATGCAAATAATAATAATAATAATGTTTGTGTCATTCCCTGTGGTACGAGTAAATAGAAGCATGGGAGTCATTTCCTAAAACTTCAAACACAAATTCTGTTCCACATTTAGCATCAGGTCATCTTACAAAAACATAAAAAATTATGATTTAATATTTTATGGTTCAAGTAAAGTTAAAGGGATAGGAAAGTAAAAATTAAATTTGCATGATTCAGATAGAGCATGTTATTTTAAGACACTTTTAAATTCCCTTATATTTTCAAATGTGCTTCATTCTCTTAGTATCCCTTGTTAAAAAATGAATATGCACATACACTAGTGGTTGCTGCTGCTAATTGGTGCCTGCAATGCTCCCTTCAGCAATGGATAACAAGAGAATGAAGAACATTTGATAATAGAATTAAAGGGACACTGAAGCCAAATTATTTATTTCGTGATTCAGATAGAGCATGCAATTTAAAAGCAACTTTCTAATTTACTCCTATTATCCTTACAATTCTTGGTTCTGTACCCTGGACGGCACTTGTTTATTGGTGTGTGAATTTATGCACCAATCTGCAAGAACAACCCAGGTTGTTCACCAAAAATGGGCCAGCATCTAAACTTACATTCTTGCTTTTCAAATAAAGATACCAAGAGAATGAAGACAATTTGATAATAGGAGTAAATTAGAAAATTGCTTAACATTGCATGCTCTATTTGAATCACAAAATAAAAAAAATTAAAAATTGGGTTCAGTGTCCCTTTAAATTGGAAAGTTGAACGTACTGCCAAGAATTTTATATTTATTTAGAGCTCTCCCAATTAAGGTAAACAGACAAGATATAGACTCACTACAAGCGGCTCTACATAACTTTCTAAGAGACAAATAGCAGGCGAGAATCTCGGCTCAAATCTTAACACACCACAGACAGTTGGGGGGGGGTTACCTAATCTCCTTGACTATTATAAAGCCTCTAGGCTAGCTCAGACATCTCTGTGTGGCAGGAGAGATAACCATATCCTTTGGCCAATCCTGGAAGCAGAACTGGGAGGACTTGATATTATATGGAACTGGGAGGCCGTGGGAGAGGGTTCAAAACAATGTATCACAATTACCAGGCTGTCGGCCCGAGAATGGCATTCCACAGCTAGGGCCTCCAGTATTTTCCCCACAAACTCTCTACAAAAACCCTTAAGGTATTTAATAGCCAATGAATATAGGCCCCTCATCAACAAATGGAAGAATAAAGGACTCTATAGAGTTGCAGATATTATTAAAAAGGGGGCTCCCATCTCATTTCCACTACTAAGCCAACAACTAGACCCGATCCCCTTACGGTGGTTCCAGTACCTACAGATTACCTTGGCTACTCGTGCCTATCTTTCTGGCTCTACCCCACAAATCTCCACAACTTTAGAGAGACTAAGCAGTACATCTAAAAGACCTAAACACACAATCTCACGGTTATATTTAGACTTGCAAAAGACTAAGACTAAATCCAAACCCACCCTAATGCTCAGATGCGAGTCAGAGGTAGGAATGGAATGGGATCAGGAAGTTTGGGAGGGTGTGCTCTTTGAATCAAGTAAAAATTTGCTGAGCGCTGATCTTAGAGAAAATATTATAAAGACTTCCTTTAGGTGGTACTTAACACCTATTCAGACAGCTCACTCAGTCAAATCAGGCTCTAAACTATGCTATAGGGGTGTAAGGAGATGGGGTCTTATCTACACATGTGGTGGAAGTGTCCCAGTTAGAGATATATGGGTTAACCTTTCTGTATTTCTAAGCGACTTACTAGATGACCAAATAACCCTTGAAGCCTCACACGCATTATTACATGATAAAATAACTAGATTCAACAGACACATTAACGCATTTATTAGAATAGTATGCACTATAACTAGAACTAGTATAGTGAAATACTGGAAAACGGGTACTCCCACATGGACTGAAATCATATCCAAAATTCGACAGACATACTCCATGTATGAAACAGCGGCACACATACAAAATACGTCAGATTCATTCTAAAAGATTTGGTATTATTGGATACTTGGGGGTGAGGGAGGGAACATCTCAGAATTGAACAATACATAACAGAGGGGTGGCTAAGATAGAGATGGAAATGGTGGGGATCTGAGCTGTAACCCTGTGAGAATGAAAGGTATCCATCTTTGTTTTGTCATTTGGGTGTAATGGAGATAATTAACTTATACTGACCCAGAATAGGCATACTTGTGAAAAGGTGATGAACACTGTTTTTTTTTTTTTTAGTTAGTTATTATGTATTTTAAAGTTTATGTTTTTATAATGGTTCATATTGCGAGTTTAAGCTCACTTGTTCCTCTTCTTTAAAGTGGACCTTCACTAGTCCCCTTCTACTTTTGGGAACAACACTAAGGAATGTCTTGAAAGACTTCAGTTTTTTTTACAATTGTATGCTTATGATCCTCTTTTACTTTGGAACTAATAGATTCATATAAGGGATCTTAACCTGAACAGACTTGTAAAGCCTAAGCTAGGCAATAATCCATGGACAACAGTTCCTGGTCGTTTTTGAAGTCCCAACGATTGACCTTAATAAACAGGATGGTTTTTTCTTATACATATCGATTGACAAATTTCTGTTAAAAGCTACAAGACTTTGTATTTCTAATTATAATTCTTTAGCAGATGGTTTGTGTTCTTAATCGAGAAGGGGATGAGACTGTATTTAGTGAATTCCTTTATTGGATTGTAATGATTTAATCTAAATTGGAAAGTTGTTGAAAATTGTATGTTTATCTGAATCATAAAATAATATTTTGGGGTTTACTATGCCTTTAACAATTAAAAATCAGAAAAGAGAACAATTATTATTTGTTTTACTATACACCATCTTCCAATTTATGCATTGGTATAATATAATTAACTATAGAAATATTGCATAAATGTAAAATTTCACAACCCCCCCCCTAAAATAGTTTTTTTACTGAAATTATTTACAAAAAGCTTGTGCAATTATGGCACAAATGGTTGTAAATGCTTCTCTTGGATCCCATTTGTTCAGCATTGATTAGCGCTGATTTTTGGTAATTAGAAGGCTGCTAAATGCCGCTGCGCACCACACTTGTATTATGCCTAGCAGTGACGGGGTTAATTAGGTAGCTTGTAGGGAGCTTGCAGGGTTAATTTTAGCTTTAGTGTAAAGATCAGCCTCCCACCTGACACATCCCAACCCCTGATCCCTCCCAAACATCTCTCTTGCTTCCCCCACCCCACAATTGTACCACCATCTTAAGTACTGGCAAAAAGTCTGCCAGTACTAAAACAAAAGGCTTTTTTTTTTTTAAATCTGTTTAGCTGTGATGGAGACCCCTTAGCCCCCAACCTCTCTGATCCTCCCCAAACAAATCTATAACCCTCACCCACTACCTATTTGCTGCCATCTTGGGTACTGGCAGCTGTCTGCCAGTACCCAATTTGCCTCCCAAAAAAGTTTTTTTTAATTTTTTTTAATGTAATTTACATTTTTCTGTAGTGTAGCTGCCCCCCTCAATACCCCCCTCCCTATCCCCCTCCCAGATCCCTTTGAGCATTAATTTCCCCCCTCCATCTCCCTCTCTCCCACTCTGCTCCCACCCACCAATGATCAAGCCCATCGCTACCGGTGCAGAGAGGGCCTCAGGATTGCTTCCAGCCACTTTAAACCCTAATGTCATACAGGGTATGTCTCTGGTCTTTAAAGACCAGTTTGTGTGTGACGTACCCTGTACAACATGCATCGTTAAGGGGTTAAAGGGGAGACCACTAGTTTGATGTGAGTGGTATTAGTGAATGTGTGTTGTATGCTGTCTTTATGTTTAAATCTTTTTTATTCAGATACATTTTACAAACAGATGTAATAAAACATAGACCTGAAGGGGGCGGAGCTGGCTGCCAGAGAATATATGCTCCCAACACCCTGCTCTGTATGTGTAACCGAAGACAGAGTTGAAGCACTCACTTGAGGAGGAATTACTCTCTCAACGTAGGATAAACCCCCGAGAACCCACAACAACTGTTCTGGAGCAGTTCCGTGTCCAAGGCCCGCCATATAGCAGAATTACCCATGGGCCCTGCAATCACCCTCGTGACTGTGACACCACAACTCCCGCAATCTGAGTGAATGCCTCCTAGAGCCGCATACAAAGCCCCATTACCAGATCCTTCCTGCTGATTGTGGACATTGCTAAGAAGACTCACAAGCTGAACCTACAAATGTATCAATCAGCGCGATTCCAGCCACGTGGGCACTAGTAAAATGGATGACTGGCCTAACGCTTCCTTTTCCACATCAAGTAGAGCTAAGTATACGCTCAACAACTCTGTATTGATAGTAATATCTGTTAAATACATATACACTCCTGCTGTGGTATTTTTATAAACAACCACAAAGATCACTGCACAATACCAGGCAAAACTTTTGTATATACTCCATTTTAAAAATCTCACCAGATAAGCTCAGAGCTTATAATGTGGTTTTAACCTTACGCTCCCAAGGCAAGCAGCTGAATTAGATTATGTAGATTTGCACTTTACCCACTAATAGAGAGATAACTAAGCTGTCTTATCTTTTACCTCAGCTACACAAACTCTTGTTCCACACTATAAGAGACATGTATCTTGCTAACTGACCATGCAGCATGTGAATTAAATGAGTGATCATTTTCTTACACTAGATATGGTCTTTTAGAGGACGACTTGCATCTCCATTTATTACTGAAACACTGTCTGTAGAGATTGATATTGCTCAGTGACTTATTAATCTTAAAAAAGCTTATTAATCTTCATCTGCTGTCCACTACATTCCCGGAAGGGATCTCCTCTGCTTATTGAAGCATATCTTACTATTGCTCATAACAAGAAAATAAGATATAACCGCACACGCATATTTATCTATGTGCTAGTAAAACTTCATTCGCAGAAACAAGTTGCTGTCCACAACTTTAATCAAGCTTTACCTGTTTTACACCATACCACAGGATATACCCCAAAACTGGGTATACCCCATTAATATTCATCACACCACTCCAGGGGACAATTCTATTCTGCTTCCTACCTAACCTCCAACAACAAAGTCACATTTATTAATAAAGACTTCATCAAAACAAACGATGGACACGGAGGTAAATGGAATAAAGACAAGCTTTATTGTGCAACAGCAATGTCCCAAAATAGGGTTAAAAACATAGTGGGCAGACCAGGCAGTCTTACGTGTTTCGGCTATTCAACACCTTACTCATAGACTGATTAATTAATAAAGACTTTCCTTACCCCCTGGTATTGAAACAAATAATACCACAATCCTCCAAGATGTTACTTAAAAAATTGACCAAACAGGACAAACCTCCAACGTTTTCAACAGTCGCTACACTATCACTTAAATCATACTTCAGCCTGGATGAAACTACTACCACCATACCAGATACACCCCTATCTTCTAAAATAAATTCTCCTTCCCCTACATCAGACGTAGGCGATGAAGATTCCACTGAGAATGTGACTATTCCAAAATCCCTACTAGATTCTATATAATTAAAACAAGACTTCACGGTTTCCCCAAGTCCGCAGCTGTATTAAGGAGGAAATCTCCACTTTATGCAAAGACATAAACGAAATTGGCAATAAAGTGGAATACTAAAAAGAAGTACCAGAAAGCAACTAGGAAGAAATCTTAATATTACACCAAATGATTAGAGGTCAAGAATAATCCATTACCTAACTCCAAGATTAACTGGAGGACCTGGAGAATGGGGAGAGATGGCAAAACTTGAGAGTGAGAGGAGTTCTAGATGAAATCCAGACATCCTCCCTAAATAAATACTTGGTTGATATGTTCACTGGTCTCAAAGGCTCCCCATTTGCACCTCCACTTCTCTTTGATAGAGCTCACAGAACTCTATGACCCAAGCCAACAGGCACAGCTAAACCAAGAGACATTATAATAAAATTTAAAGAATACCAACACAAAGAAGAAATTATGCAACTCTCTCATAAATACAAACAAACAAACAACCTTTAACAACCATAAGATTCAAATCTATGCTGACCTGGCTCCCAAAACCTTGCAAAGGACGTGAGAAATTAAAGACATCACAACCTACCTACACTCTAAAAATGTAGCTTACAGATGGGGCTTTCCTTGTTCTCTCCAGGTCATACGTCAAGGCCTGAGAATAACTTGCAAAGACCTCTCAGAAGGAGAATCTTTCTACGATGAATTGAAAATGGACCCACCAACGACACCTACAACCATTTCATCTCAAACAAAGAGCACCCTACCCAAAGAACCACCGAAAGACCAAAGGCAGAAATGGCAAACATTAACATCTAAAAAACAAAAGGCCGATAATACTTGAAGAGACCCATTCCTGTTTGCCTAGAGCCATTGTCGCTCACTTATATCCACAGTAGCAATTTCACTTGCGGCTACCTGCATGACTTTAAAACCCACCAATGGTATATGCCCAACATTACTATTACCCTGGAATGTGGTTGCACATGCAGACCTTTCAACAATGCCTTTCTCCTTTATCAATATGTTTTCGCATCACCAACACTATGTGTCTCTCATTTCCACCTTTCAACACATATTCATACAGCACAGGGTTTCCTCCCTGTTCACTTTGAATTATGACACTCACTATTACTGAGTTGCCAAACTCAGATATGCAACCAGAGATCATGATTTAAATTTTATCATTATTGTTACTGTTCTTGTTATGTACCTTATTTCTTGTTTTTCTTCCCTATTGTTATTATTGTTACTTTTATCTACACACTTTTCGACCTCATAAGCCTTTCGTCACAAATATGCTAAGAATCCATCTTCACATTTAATTCTTCCATAGTAAATATGGCTAACATGCAAGCACCGTCTCTTACATTTCTTACTTGAAATGTAAAAGGATTTAACATTCCACACAAACATTCTATTGCTTTTGTTAACTTTAATCACACTCACAATGACATAGTTTTCTTGCAGGAAACTCATTTGAAAAAGGGTTCAGAATCTTCCTACTTTATGCCCATTACCCATTACTTATTTTCACAACAGATATCCCTCAAAGAATATTAACAGAGTTAGTATATTCTTCCATAAAACAGTTCCCTTTCAACTCCAACACATGGAAAAAAGATAAAGAAATCAGATATTTGGGATTACAGGGCCTTCTTTATGGTAGGCCAATTTCATTGGTTAACATCTATGCCCCATATTTTTCAACAAATGGCCAAATTGACAATCTCACTCTCAAAAGGAGCGCTCCTCATAGCCGGAGACATTAATGTACCCCTAAACCCTCCACAAAATAGTTTAAACGTGAATATTAATTTCTCTAAAAATTGCTGAAATCGATATGGGCAAATATACATATATTGTCCTTACATGACACA
Source organism: Bombina bombina (assembly GCF_027579735.1). Taxonomy (NCBI): domain Eukaryota; kingdom Metazoa; phylum Chordata; class Amphibia; order Anura; family Bombinatoridae; genus Bombina; species Bombina bombina. The sequence goes on along the minus strand of NC_069499.1, from coordinate 211,564,327 downwards.
TGGAGACAACTGCATCCTGACACATTGGATTACACCTTCTTTTCTAATACCAATAGATCTTATTCCTGACTCGACTATATATTCACTGATCATTTGTTTCTGTCCTACCTACTTTCCTCACAAATAAAACCCACTACATGGACCGACCACTCGGCAGTAGATTAAAATGGTCCTCCCACCCCATAAAACCCTTCACATGGTGATTAGATGAAACCATTCTACTTTATCTGCTACAAAAGAAGCACAACAGACATCATAGACTTGGGAGTTATCTGGGAAGCGCACAAGTGTACAAATAGAGTGGAACTTAAAAAAATTAAAGCCACCAAAACTAAACAATACAGAGAACAATACTCTAAGATCACTCAGGATCTTATACACCTTGACTACCTACACAAGCTCCATCCCAATAATGAATCTACACTAAAAAACCTAACCGACACTAGATCCCAACTGAATTATCTACTCCTCACTAAAGCCCCAAAACAGTCCTTTTACTTGAAACAAAGATTTTTTTCTAGAGGGAAAAAAGGCGGGCAAACTTCTGGCCAAAGCTCTCAAACAAAAACAAAACTCTCTATATATTCACCACATTAAAAAAATCCCCTGACACTATTGTAGAAGACTCAAACTCTATAGTGGAGTCCTTTAAAAACTACTATGCCAAATTTTATGACCTCTTCCCCTCCTGATTGAAACCGGCACATATTCAAACCTGCAAAAAAAAAAACTACAAGATGTACCTACCCCCAAACTACACCCTGAAAGGATACACCTTCTTAAACAACCTATCACTCTACAGTAAATTGACCTAGCGATACAATCATTAAAATCTGTGAAAAGCCCAAGACCAGACAGGTTTAGTGGATCCTATTATAAGACTTACAAAGACCTACTACTTCTCCATCTACTCATTCTCTTTCAAAATCTAGGTGATAATCTCTCAATGCCGCAAGAGATGATTGAGGCCTATGCCTCAGTCATACAAAAACCAGGGAAACCACATGATCAACCTGCTTATTATAGGCCCATTTCCCTCCTTAATATCGACCTGAAACTTTATGCAAAAATACTAGTTAACCACCTCAATTTTGCCTTGCCCCACCTAATACACACTGATCAGGTGGGATTCATACCTCTGCGTGAAGCTAGACATAATACCACCAGGATCCTTTACCTCCTTCAATACACAAAACATAATCATATACCCTCAGTCCTACTGTCAACGGAAGCAGAAAAGGCGTTCAACAAGTTGGACTGGACATTTTTACTCCTTACACTCCAGAAATATGGCATTATCGGATGAATTTATTTCCAAGATTTTCACTCTTTATTCCAATCCCTCAGTGAAAGTCAAAGTAAATGGTATTCTTTCAGAACATTTTTCCCATATTAAACGGAACAAGGCAAGGCTACCCTTTATCCCTCCTACTGTGTGTACTATCTATAGAAATTATAGCCATTCAACTCCAAAATTGCCCAGAGATCTCCGGTATCCATATAGGCCCACCTTACTATAAACTAATACTGTTCGCAGATGACCTATTCTTGTTTCACACTTATTACCTGAAATCCCTCTCAGCAGCACAAACCCTAAGTGTGACTGGAGTGTGACTGTTTGAGGTTGTGGACAGGTGTCTTTTATACTGATAACAAGTTCAAACAGGTGCCATCAATACAGGTAATGAGTGGAGGACAGAGGAGCCTCTTAAAGAAGAATATACAGGTCTGTGAGAGCCAGAAATCTTGCTTGTTTGTAGGTGACCAAATACTTATTTTCCACCATAATTTGCAAATAAATTCTTTCCAAATCAGACAATGTGATTGTCTGGATTTGTTTCCACATTTTGTCTCTCATAGTTGAGGTAATCCTTTGATGATAATTGCAGGCCTCTCTCATCTTCTTAATTGGGAGAACATGCACAATTGGTGGCTGACTAAATACTTTTTTGCCCCACTGTAATATACTCTCTCTCAAACACTCTGCAAGATAAACTCTGGAAATATCACTATAGCAAATAACCCAACTTGTTGTCCCAATTGTGCATAACTCTTGTTCTTCTCCCCTCTTTTCTTTTCCTTTCTTCTTCTTTTCCTTTTCTGTTGAAATTCTTACCCCCTATCTGACCTCACCTTATTACTACAGGAAATTATAACTACATACTTGTTGATGTTATATTTACTTGCACCTAAATGCCACATGTCACTAAAATGAGAAATGGATGTTGTTTATGCAAACATACTGAGTTATGAATTTTGTGTTGAATTTCCAATACAAAATAAAATGAAAAAAAAATAAAAAAAAATATAAACTTGAAAATACAAATATATCTTGTCATTTTAATATTTTTATATTTAGACATTGAGGAATAAATCTTAATACAGTCTCTGTTGCTACTACAGTTGCACCATTTCTAAGTTCTATTGGATTGGGTATAAGGAGACTAATTTCTTCGTCTTGTATAAAAACATCTTAGTTTAAAGGGAAAATAATCCCATAGCAATAAAGGGACAAGGAAAGGAGAAAGAGATAAAGAAAAGGAGATGCTGAAACTAGATGCTGAAGAGTATGTCATGTACAAAAGTAAATAGTAAAGGGGTATTATGCCTCACTCTAATATGGAGATTAGGAAAAGTAATATATTTAAATAAGCCATTCTGAATTGTATGCTGTTTTTAGGGGGAAAGGGCAGCTTTACAGCCACTTTCTCCCATACAGTTAATACATAAGGTAGGTGATTGGTATACACCTTTTACCATGGTGAACACCTGCAAATTAGAGGAGGGTGTCAAGGAAATTCCAACTTTCACTTAATGGGTCTCATATCCATCTAGTTAAAACAGACTTTATAGTAGCCCCCCTCCCCCATCACTAGAAATAACTTTATTTCTAGTGGGGCAGGGGACCACCATTAATAATTTGAATGAGGGGTCATTTGTCTCTCTAGCAAACAAAGGGGGGAGGTGCTCTAATAGAGGCTATCTTCCCTCGGGTTAAATAGCATTTGAAATGCTTCTGCAGGCAACTGCCATTTTAGGATGATCACCTGCAAGTTACAAGGGCATGAGACCTCTGATTTTAAAAGGCAGACTCATCTTTCAAAAAGGGGGCATTTGCCCATCTAGTCCATTGGAGCCCCCTTCCACTCAAGTTAAGCAACATTTAAATGTGGCTGCAGGTTATTGTCATTTTTACAATCATCACCTACAACTTACAAGGGAATGAGACTTCTCATTAAAAACTTTCAGTTGAGAAGCCATTTGCTCCTCTAGCCTAAAGAGGGGGGATCTGTGAGATCATCCTTCCCCCCTCAGGTTAAACAGCATTTCAAATTCTACTGCAGGTAACTGACATTTTTTACTGTGGTCACCTACAACTTGCAGGGGAATATTACCTCTAATTTAAAAAATGGCAGCCTCCACTCTTTGAGGGGTCATGTGTCCTTGTTAGTAGTCTCGGGGTTGAGATACTGGCTTTCAAAGCCCTCTTTGCCAGCCCTCTGGCCAGCTGTCCCACATTGCCTGCCTTGGCAGGTAGCCAAAGCTTCCTTTCCCCATCTGTAGTGCGGAGTTCCCAAGACCTGTATCAGAAGGAGGACTGCAGGAGAGATGTGCATGACGAGAATGCCTCGTCATGCACATCTAAACAGTTAAATGGACAATAAATATCTTTTAATTGCAACACTTTGCATCACTCTTGTAATACATTTACATACAAGGTGAATGGGAATAGTTTTGAAAGCATTAACGCCTTGTTTACTGGAAATGTTTTCAAATAACCAAACTCCACCCACCACTTACCTTTGGAGGAGCTAATTTGGATTTTTTTCAGCAAAAGAGACTTTGTCTGTAGCTTCTTATAGCATGATCTTTGCAGCAGCTAATCAAGCACATATACGGTATGTGGCAAGGTTGGACTTAGAAGTTATGCAGTGTGCACTTTATAATCTCAGAACTGGAAAACCCACAATTTTCAGGCAACCAGGATAATGGAGCAAAATAGGATTTTTATTTTTTACTACACATAATTAAATGCTTTACATTACAATCTCACATTGTTTAGTGTCCCTTTAAGATACTATAATGATTCTGCTCAGTTAATAAATTATACAATTATTAAACAGTTTTTTAACAAACAGTCCCATATTTATTTCCAGTTTCCACTATACACCTAAACATAAATATACATTTATAAAGAGAGTCCAGTTCATAAGATTGTTTTAGAGGCCAATAGGTTATAGACAGACCCCATTAAAAATATATTAGGGGATTGGCCTAGTGCACAGTAATCTAGAAAATTTAAATCCAAGAAAAAAGATCAAGTCAGTAGATTATGCCCAGCACTAACTTTTTTAAGCTAATGTTATATTCAAGACTGTGACACAGAAAAAGAGACCATTCCAAACGCTGCAAGAAAAAAAATCAGGTGTTTATATAATCTAGTTCAAAATACATGTGACAGAGCCAGAATCAGGATATTAAAGTGATATTAAGCGGGGTACCCATGTATTCAAGTCTAATGCATATTAAAGTATTGCATAAAGTTTACAGTGCATATACAATACGTAAAGCAGGCATAAACATAACAATGCTACATGTAACTCATATGCGGTAAGTGTCCCATATAAAGGTTGGTAAAGTCCCCTTGCACCCATGAGTGTACTGGGGTGTGTTCATCCACCACAATAATTAACCGAAAAAAAATTGTGGTGATGGCTGAGCGAGGCACGCTAAGGATCAACAGTAATCCCAGAGTAATGCAATTTAGCAAGAGATGTATTACAATTTGGTATCAGCTCACTGGACCAGCTCAACGATCCTCCCAAAGCCTCCTGCTGCATTTACTCACCATACCTTGAACACATCGGTTAAGTCCCAATCCAACGTGACCCCGCTCCCACTGATCCTCATAGAGCAAACAGCAATTTGATATAAGGCATTTCATACCTATAAAGCTTCTGTCGTCAACCTGAGAAGTTAAACACAGATCACCGGATCCTTGAATTTCGACATGCACACTTGTAATTTATTGGAATGATCTGTTACCTATTTACCACTTTTGCAACATTGTATCACCATTCCATCATCTGGTTACTGTAGACCACGCTTCTCTGTTTGGAGCGTGGCTATGACGCTACGCGCGTTTTACCTATTACAATCAGTTTAGCCTTTTTCAAGCATTATGACGTTAGCAGGCACCTTTTCTGCCTTTTATTGATTTTTTTGCTTGTAAGGTGAAATGGGTATCTTTGATCTGTCCATGTATTCCCTTGTCAACATAAAGTATTGCACACCCCTGTAATCATTATTTACAATTTTATTACATCCTTCAAAAGGCCAAAGTCATACTTTTGATTCATCTGTATTTTGACGCAACACACTTTTAACTAATTACAAACATTAGAGAGAATAGGAATTTGCTAAGCCTAAATTAATCTTACTTATTCAAAAAGTATATATATTAATTTCATATATCACCACAGTTGGTTTCGCAGAGCATTACAAGTTCATAAATTGTTAATCTATCAAATTAACCCTTATAAGTATAGAGTATCACATTATTAATCCATACTTCAGTCCATCAAGAATGGTGCATAATTAATCTCTTCATTAAGTCCTAGTGGTTGTAATGAGTTCATATCATATATCCACTTACATTCAGCTTTAAGTAATAATCTGTCTATGTCACAACCCCTAGACTTTAGGTCAATCAATTCGAGACCTATCCATCTTAAGTCAGTGGGGCCTGTTTATCAAGTTCCGTATGAAGCTTGATGCCCCATGTTTATGAAGCAGTGGTCTAAACACTGCTGCTCCATATCCTGTCCGCCTGCTCTGAGGTGGCAAACAGACATCGCTGAAAATCAATCCGATCCAATAAAATCGGGTAGATTGACACCCCTTGCTAGCGGCTGCGAATCTGCAGGGGGCAGCATTGCACTAGCAGTTCACCAGAACTGCTGGTTCAATGATAAATGCCAAGAGCGTATACTGTCGGTATTTATCGATGTGCAGTGGACATGATCCACAATATTGGATCATGTCTGCTCACACAAAGGTAAATAGGCCCCAGTATCTTTACTCCCATGACACTCAAAAATAATTCTGGCTACTAATTTTATTTTTTTCATTAATAATGTCTCTGTGATGTTCCTTGATTCTTTCATGTAATTCCTTGTATGTTTTGTCTATATAACATCTTGGGCATGAACAGTCAACAAGGTAAACAACCCCCTCACTTTTGCAAATAATGTGTCCTTTTATATGGAAAATCTTTCCTTCACTGTTTGTGATTTTATTTTCTCTCAACATAAACTTTCAAATAATGAATTTTCCACATATATATGAGCCACTTTTAATCTGTTCAGGGACGAAACTACAGGAGGTGCAGCAGTCGCAATTGCGACTGGGCCCCCAAGGGTGGGGGCCCAGCTTAAAAAAAAAATATATATATTTTTTTTTTTACAATAAAAAACGTTGACCTGCCACTGCCTGCACTGATATCATGTGAGTGTGACATGATGCTTCACTAGTGTCTCTGAATACAGGGGTTAGTGTTTCTGTTTTACCCATTGGTGTTTATGTGTGTGTGTGTGTGTGTGTGTGTGTGTGTGTGTGTGTGAGAGTGTGTGTGTGAGAGTGTGTGTGTATGTGTGTATGTATATATGTGAATGTGTGTGTATTTATGCATGTATGTGTGTATGTTTGTGGAAACAGCAAATTACAGACCTTGTTACTACAGCATGGGGGGCGGGGGGTAAACAGTGTCAGTCTATACAGTACCACTATATACAGTACGGGGGGGCTGGACTATGTCACAGACTACTGTGGTCACTGTAAAATATTACTGGGGTGGGTAGGGTCAGGACAGCCATCTCACCGGCAAATTACAGACTGTGTCACTGACTCACTATATACAGTACTTGTGGGTTAAACAGTGTTACTATATACAGTAATAGGAGGTCAGACCATCTCACAGACTGTGGGCACAGGGTACCTCCTTTTGCATACATGTAATCTGATTCACATTTTTTTTTCTGTGTTTTAATTATATATATATAAAAAAAGATATATATCAAATTCACTTTTTTGGGGGGGTGGGGGGGCCCTTCTTAGATTCTTGCACCTGGGCCCTGTGGTTTCTAGTTACGCCTCTGAATCTGTTTAATCTGTTTTTGATTGCTTATGTTTATTTGGATTGATAAAATGACTATGGACCAATTTGTCCCTCAAGGATGGAGCTCTTCAAGCAGTTAGGGATGGTGAATCCCCTACTATTTTAGTTATTTCCCCATCAATGGTTAGTATTTTACAATGTTTAGCAAGTATCGCTCTAATCTCAAGCCATTTATTATTATATGTGGAGATATATCTTATTTTCGTTTCCTTACGTCTTATATCCCCACATAACAATTCTTCCCTAGGGGTTTGATTAGCTTGTTGATATTCGTTGCTTACTGAATTCCTAGTGTAGCCTTGTTCCTTAAATCTATTTCTCTGATCCAACGCATTCTCCCTGAATTTAGCTACTGTTGAACAATTTCTCTGATGTCTCAAAAATTATCCAATTGGAATGGATTTAATTTGAGAAAGAGGATGGTGGCTACTAGCTTCTAATAAGGTAATAGCTGCTGTTGACTTTCTATAGGACTCAGTTATTAGTCTATCCCCTACTTTAGTGATTTTCAAGTCTAGAAAGGTTAATTCACTTTCACTAGCTGTATATGTAAATTTAAGGTTCCATTCATTCTGATTAAGCTTATCCATAAAGTCTTTAAGCTCATCTGTGGTACCCTTCCATAGTAGGAGGGCATCATCAATATATCTGATCCATAGATCAATCATAGTTTCAATTTCTGGGGAGACATCCATTATATTTTCCATATTCCATTTCCCCAGATAGAGTCAAGCATAAGTGGGGGCACATAAAGCCCCCCCATAGCTGTGCCTAGTATTTGCCTATAATAGCTGCCATCAAACACAAAGTAATTATGTTCAAGTAGGAATTTGAGTAATGAAATTACAAATTCTGTGTTCATATTTTGATCCTCTTTGTGTCAAAAATACTTGATGGCTTCTAGGCCTAAGTTGTAGGGGATGGAGGAATACAATAACTCCACATCAATTGAAACTAATAACATTTGGGGTGAGACAACAAGGTTGTCTAACTTCTTTAGGACATCTCTGGTATCCTCTATGTAGGATGGGAGGCTGAAGAGGTGGGGTCTTAGGCACCAATCCACATATTTACCAATGTTTTCACATAGCCCTTGTTGACCAGAAACTATGGGTCTTCCCGGGGGAAAGAAGAGCTATATATTTTAGAACCATCAAAAAATTTCACATTCATTAAGATTGTGATCATTTTATTTGGTCATTTAGTTTTTTTTTTATCCATTTGTGTCTCTGAATGGAGAGTTAGACATTGAAGATATTTTTTTTATTAATATTTCTATTTTATTTAAATAGTTTAATTACACAATTTTTTATTTTACTATGATGAGGAGTCCTGTCAGTGCTATTGTTTTTTTTCCTACAATGTTTTACACCATGTTTGCAATGTAATGCATCATCAGCATGGTGTATTAAAGTGTTCACACATTTTAACTATTACATGCGCACGCAACATTCACTAAAGCTTGCGCACAAACTCTTGTCCCCAAAGATGCAGTTACATCATGTACGTAAAAAGGCAAATTGTGCATACAATATAACTGTTTATAACTTGCCAGCAGCTTTCTCTTCTTGTTTAGGCTGCAAGTGTGATGTGAATGTTAGGGTCACGGGTCCGGTATACGGTAGAGTATTTTTGTGTCATTCACAATACTCCTTTCATGTAACCCGCTGCTTTCTCATCATAATTTTTGAAGACTGTATAGGTGAGCCATGTTTTTGAGCAGAGAGGCCAAGTTTTTGGATGGGGTGGCCAGTATTTGTAGCATGGCTCACCTATGCAGCCTTCCAAAATGATGATGAGAAAGCAGCAGGTCACATGATACAAGTATTGAGAGTGGCATAAAAAATACACTACCCATAACGCAAACAAGAAGAGGAAGCTGCTGGCAAATTTTTAAACAGTTACACTGTGCACATGATTTGCCTATTGCATGTGCACGGTGTAACTGCATCTTTGGTGACAAGTATTTTGTGCATTCACCTTAGTGAATGTTGCATGATCACTAAGTGCCAGATTACGAGTGGAGGGCCAAATTGCAATTACGCCAGCGCAGTATTTGCACTCCACTCGTAATACCAGCACACACTTTTGTGAGACATGGCATGAGAACTAGTGCAGTAAAGGGGGTAAGTCACTCAGCGATGGGCAGAAGATTGTAAATACATATGTATATGCTTATATATATTTATGTGTTAATATGTGTATATACACCTATTAACACATACATATATATGTATATAAGCATATACATATACAGTATATTTACTTGGAACACACAGTTCCCATAGATAGCAATGTAAAGGCACTTTAGCGCTCCACTTGTAATCTAGTAAAACAGGAGAACACCATATAAAACCATGCTCACAATTTATTCTATCATGAGCACTGTGTAAAACATTGTGGGTATTTCAATGTTTCAGATAGATCATACAATTTTAACAGACTTTTCAATTTATTTTTATAATCAAACAAATCTCTTGGTATCCTTAATTGAAAATCATATCTAGGTAGCCTAAGGAGCAACAACTACTGGGAGCTAGGTGTTGATTGGTGGCTACGCACATATGCTTTTTTCATTGGCTCACCAGATATGTTTAGCTATCTCCTAGTAGGGCATTGCTTCTCTATTTAACCTCTTTGCAGGAGTTAAACACACACTTATATTCAAGGAATAGTGAAATAATAAAAGTATCTAATGCATTGGAACATTTTTTTGCAGTTTAATGTCCCTTTTCAGCTAAAAAAATAAGTTAATAATAGCTTCTAATAATTGCAAAAGAACAAGAATTACTCTTTTTTTAGTAATAAAGGAAAATCATATAATCCTATCTGGTTTATCATTTATACAAATATGAAAATTATATTTAGAGGTTTGTATTTCTAGATCACAGGTAAATCTTAAATGGAAATGTATAACAAAAGTTTAGAAATAATAAAGGGCTTCTTGAACAGTAATTATATGAGAAGCAAACTTCAATTATCTTGTTATATCTCATTTAAGAATCTTACATATTTATTAAAGCATTCTAGACATTTATTAATACTGGAATAAATGAAGATATCAAAACAGTTTCATAAAATAAAGTTGGAAATAACAACTGTCTCTACATATTAGTAATCAGTTGCACGCACGGCAGAAAGCAGTAAGCTTTAGCGAAAGTGTCTAACAGCTTTCTTGTATTCGAACTGACAGAGTAATCTCATTAAACATCACCCAACACACGTTATGCGCAGATACATGCATCTATTCAATGTAAGGGACAGGCAATAAATCTAAAAATAATATAACAGCATTTTAATTTTACCAGAATGCATATAAGAGTTTCTTAAAAATAAAAAAATTAATAAATATGTAATTTATCATTTAACATTACAAAGTATGGAAAGGAGCTTGAATTTAATGAGCAAGCTCACAGTAGCAATCAGTGCTCCTAAAATTAACCAGACCTCTGGTTCATTTTAAAAATGTACCCAAATTGCCCTCAAAATTAAGTGTAAGGTTACTTTATAAATATTAAAAAAAATAATAATAATCATCTTTATTTATTTTACAAATAACTGCACAAAGCAGTTTTAAGGGGTTAAAGTGTTCTGATGTGGGGTGTTAGAAAAAAAAAAAAACGGCACTGAATAGTGCCTTTACATTGCCGTCTATGAGAACTGTGTTGTTACTGTGTATTTACCCATATAAACATATGTATATATTTAACCTTTTTTGCCCATCACTACAAGACATACCTCCTTGGCTGCGCTAGGTTCTCTGCCATGACTATCGGCACAGTGCTTTTTGTAAAAGAAAAGGTGCCGGTACTCAAAAAAAAAAGTTGCCGGTACTCATTGATTATTGATTGATATATTCTGCTCAGTAACTTTGAGAAAAGCAAGGGTACAACATTATTTACAATGTTTGATGTATTTTATTATTATTATTATTATCGTTTATTTGTAGAGCGCCAACAGATTCCGCAGCGCTATAAACAAATGCGGAGTACAACAAAACAATTATAGGGATCAAATGGGTATAGGGCCCTGCCAAGAGTTGCACTGTTGTAGTTAGCTCTTAAGAAGGTGATCTACAAACAGCTGGACACTTAGACATACATACTAAGGGGGTTCAGGGGATAGCAATGGAGGAGAGGAACTGGTATAAAGAAAGGTTAGTGTATTTTGTATGCATCCCTGAACAGTAGAGTCTTTAGGGAGTGCTTGAAGCTTTCAAAACTAGGGGTGAGTCTTGTGGAGCGAGGCAGAGAGTTCCACAAGATGGGAGCCAGTCTGGAGAAGTCCTGTAAACAGGAGTGTGATGAGGCAACAAGAGAGGAGGAGAGTAGGAGGTCAAGAGCAGAGAGAAGGGGACGGGAGGGAGAGTATCTGGAGACAAGGTCTGAGATATACGGGGGAGCAGTGCAGTTGAGGGCTTTGTATGTCAGAGTGAGAATTTTGTGTTTAATCCTACAGGCAAGAGGAAGCCAGTGAAGGGATTGGCAGAGAGGTGCATCAGATGAAGAGCGACGTGTAAGGAAGATGAGCCTTGCAGAGGCATTCGTTATGGATTGTAAAGGAGCTAGGCGGCAGCTGGGGAGACCAGAGAGGACAACATTGCAGTTATCAAGGTGGGAAAGGATGAGAGAGTGGATTAGAATCTTAGTTGTGTCTTGTGTAAGGAAATGTTTTGCACTAGGTGTTTTAAATATTTAATTAAAATTAAATTTTAGATAGGGTATGGCGTAAGCCGAAACACATCAGCCACAGTGCAAACCCTTGTACATGAAGTTTTCTAAGAACCAAAAACCTATTCTATTTTATCAATGTGCAATAGCTTTGAAATCATTCCATTGCAGAATTCATTGAAAGCATTCTTGAATCATATATTGTGTTACTCTTCAGTCCTTGATAGGCTTAGGGCACACAAATTCTCATAAGTAAGGTTGTTTAGACAAGTATCTTTGTAATTGTACTTATATGTTCATGGTTCTTACCTTGATTTACTCATTTATTTACAGTACAACATTCATGTTTAGCTTTAATCACCTGGTGCTTTTAGTAAATGGCATAATGTAAAGTCAGTTTATTTCAATACATTCTTATAATCCACTGTAATACAAGTAAATAGTAATTATCAAGTGGACACATTCCAACAATGTGCTGAATTGACTTTAAAATTAACCTGTCTTACTTTGACTATAAGAGAGGTATTATATTTAATTGCTTAAAGAAATCTCAAATAGTATCTTTATATTTGTAGTTCATATGTATAGTAACAATAGCATGCAAGTTTATATATGATATATATATATATACATATATATACATATATATATATATATATATATATATATATATATATATATATATATACAGGGTATTTTATACAGAGTATTTTGACCACATCATCCTCTTTATGCATGTTGTCTTACTCCAAGCTGTATAGGCTCAAAAGCCTACTACCAATTAAGCATATTAGGTGATGTGCATCTCTGTAATGAGAAGGGGTGTGGTCTAATGACATCAACACCCTATATCAGGTGTGCATAATTATTAGGCAACTTCCTTTGCTTTGGCAAAATGGGTCAAAATAAGGACTTGACAGGCTCAGAAAAGTAAAAAATATTGAGATATCTTGCAGAGGGATGCAGCACTCTTAAAATTGCAAAGCTTCTGAAGCGTGATCATCGAACAATCAAGCGTTTCATTCAAAATAGTCAACAGGGTCGCAAGAAGCGTGTGGAAAAACCAAGGCGCAAAATAACTGCCCATGAACTGAGAAAAGTCAAGCGTGCCACTGCCAAGATGCCACTTGCCACCAGTTTGGCTATATTTCAGAGCTGCAACATCACTGGAGTGCCCAAAAGCACAAGGTGTGCAATACTCAGAGACATGGCCAAGGTAAGAAAGGCTGAAAGACGACCACCACTGAACAAGACACACAAGCTGAAACGTCAAGACTGGGCCAAGAAATATCTCAAGACTGATTTTTCTAAGGTTTTATGGACTGATGAAATGAGTGAGTCTTGATGGGCCAGATGGATGGGCCCGTGGCTGGATTGGTAAAGGGCAGAGAGCTCCTGTCCGACTCAGACGCCAGCAAGGTGGAGGTGGAGTACTGGTTTGGGCTGGTATCATCAAAGATGAACTTGTGGGGCCTTTTTGGGTTGAGGATGGAGTCAAGCTCAACTCCCAGTCCTACTGCCAGTTTCTGGAAGACACCTTCTTCAAGCAGTGGTACAGGAAGAAGTCTGCATCCTTCAAGAAAAACATGATTTTCATGCAGGACAATGCTCCATCACACGCGTCCAAGTACTCCACAGCGTGGCTGGCAAGAAAGGGTATAAAAGAAGAAAATCTAATGACATGGCCTCCTTGTTCACCTGATCTGAACCCCATTGATGGTGAACAGATCAAAACACTGACAGAATCCATGGATGGCAGGCTTTTGAGTGTCCTTGCAAAGAAAGGTGGCTATATTGGTCACTGATTTGTTTTTGTTTTGTTTTTGAATGTCAGAAATGTATATTTGTGAATGTTGAGATGTTATATTGGTTTCACTGGTAAAAATAAATAATTGAAATGGGTATATATTTGTTTTTTGTTAATTTGCCTAATAATTATGCACCGTAATAGTCACCTGCACACACAGATATCCCCCTAAAATAGCTATAATTAAAAACAAACTAAAAACTACTTCCAAAACTATTCAGCTTTGATATTAATGAGTTTTTTGGGTTCATTGAGAACATGGTTGTTGTTCAATAATAAAATGAATCCTCAAAAATACAACTTGCCTAATAATTCTGCACTCCCTGTATATATATATATATATATATATATATATATATATATATATATATATTCAAAACAAAACTCAGTATTCCATCAATTGCATGCAACTAGAATCTCCTTGAGCTGCTATTTTTTAACAATGCACTGCAAATTTAAGGTAGAAATAGTAGTTTTGGAATAAGACAGACCATTATTGTGACCTTAAAGAGACAGTCAAGTCCAAAAAAACCTTTCATGATTCAAATAGGGCATATCATTTTAAACAACTTTCCAACTTACTTTTATCGTCAATTTTGCTTTGTTCTCTTGGTATCCTTAGTTTCATAAAGATAACATTGAGCTCATGCGCGTGAATTTACCGAGGAGTGAGCACTGATTGGCTAAAAAGCAAGTCTGTCAAAAAAAACTGAAATGAGGGGGCAGTTTGCAGAAGCTTAGATACAAGTTAATCACAGAGGTACAACGTGTATTATTATTACTGTGTTTGGTTATGCAAAGCTGGGGAATGGGTAATTAAGAGATTATCTGTCTTTTAAAACAACAAAAAAACTGGTGTTGACTGTCCCTTTAAAGAATAAGACTAGATAATGACTTTTCTTTATTTGTTTTGGTATCTGCATGATAAAAATTTAGACATATCCTTTGAGGTATGAATGCCTGAAACTTGCAAGCAATGGTAGAAAAAAGAGATCCCAAAGTGTTGTAATTTATTTAGTTGAAAGAAGAATATGAACTACTTGTGGAAATGTATTTGCACTGCAATTAGTCTTGAAAATATCATGATGCTAGAATTATTATTTTGAACTTTTCAGGCTCTATCCTAGTTTGTAGTATAGTCTTGAGTGGAGTTCAAAATTGCGCTAATATTTGCGCTTGACTCATAATACCAGCACACGCAAATGTATGTAACGTTGGTATTTGAAGTCTACTGCAATGTGAAAGCGTGCCCGCATTCGCATTGCATGGAAGCTTTGCGCTCAATAGCACAAGCTTATATGGCATGAGAACCAAGCAAAGCAAAGGGGGAAAGTCTCTCTGCGATGGTAAGCAGTTTTAACCCCATAAAACAGCTTGGTGCATTTTTATTTATTTTTTAATTGAAGATGATTATTTTTTTTTATTTTTTATTATAGAAACAAATTCTATAGTATGGGGCCAATTGGGGCACTTTTTGAAAATTAACCAGAGATCTGATCTCTGGTTAATTTCCAGAGCGCTAATTGTTAACGCGAGTTAGCGGTAGCAATAACCAGCCACTTGAAATGGCTGGCTATTTATTGCGTGCCTGTAAAATTTGCCCATTTACGGGCGTGCGATAAATTAGAGCTCCTCTTGTAATCTAGCCCAAAATGTTAAGTTATGTGTAATGAAATAACTTTGCAATATATTTTCATTATCTATTTTGACCCTTTTTTCATGTATTTTTACTTCTTAAAAATGGGCAATTTCTAATTCTCAGAACTTAAAAAGCATCCTGTTGACTTTTCAAGGCTAACTCGGTTACACATCTGTCCCTAATTGGATTTATCAGTTAAAAACAGCAAAACAATGCCCTTTATACTAATTTTATGAATGTGGCTAGCCTTGTTGTCTGTGTACTAAAGCCTTAATTGGCTTCTCCCTATAAGGCAAATGGTGCATGGAGTTTGGCTATTCAAATAAAATTGCAGTAAAAAGGATGTTAATTTGTTTTAAAAATGTTAAGACTTAGCTGATATGTATTTCTATAGCAAAACAACAAAAATGTCTTGTAACTAAAGGTGCTCACTGTTATGTACTTGAAATGCAAAAAGAGATTGCAAAAGACAAAAAAGATTGCCCCACTCTATAAATCTATGTATGAAAGGAAAAAATAAACTATCTGTTTGGCACATGCATACTACATAATTTTATTAATAATATTTGCCAACAAAACCGGAGTCCAGACCGACTACTGCACACACACAAGCACATACTGTTAAAAGTAGCTTAAACTCAGCATCGGTTATATATATAGAATAATATTATGTACAATGTATTAAAAAATGGCGTTTAAATAAATATCCCTCTTATGAGATTTTTACCATTGAATTAAATGTCAATAGAAATACAAATGCAGGTGAAAAGAGTAGCAAAAATAAATATTATCAGTTGTTATTGTAAAAACCGATATATTTGATTCAATGTCAGAGGTTAAATGATTAAAAAGTCACTCAATTAAAATCATGTGAGTCAGTTTCTATAAAGATCACTTTTGATTAAATATTGATACATATGTATCAGTTCAGCAGTTCAGCATCAGTTCAGCTCCCCTCCCCCTCCGAGGAAGAGTTATGTGAAACGCACGTCAGGGGCACTCTCACGAGGTCATAGTACCGCCTCTGCATTTCGATGGGGTATAGTGCCAAAGTCGAGCACCTATAGCTCTAAACAGTAGGCAAACTAGCTAGCTTAGAAAATGTACTAAGAAAATAAATGTGTTCAGAGCGCCTCAAATTGGCTAGGTGTTCTACAATGTGTAGAGTGTGTATTTAGAAATATTTTAATTGTAAATCTAGTACTTTACACAATAATAAAACATGCCACGTGGGTACAGTGGTAATAAATGACAATAAAAACAATAAGATGTGGATCCACTCTTGTACAAATTAAATATTGAATATATCTATATAAAAACACTGAATATAAAATGATACAGAGGCAATAATAATGGTAGCCCCAATAAAAATATGAGAAAGTTAAAATTCCAAACAATGTCTGAAAGAAATCAATCCAATGTGTGGATTAAAAAATGCAGTAAATCAAATGAATGAATTGCAAATATAAAGAAAACAGAAAGTGTAAACTTGCTTATTCAAAAGTGAAAAAAATGATGTGAAAAATTGAAAAAAATTACAAAGGAAAAAATGAAAAAATGCTGCTAAAAAAAATAAAAAAAAGAGAACAAAAGTCAGTGATCAAAAAAAAAAAAGCGAAAAAGAGGACAAAGTCAGTGATTTTAATCCAAGAAACAAAATCCTAAAAAAAGCTAAATGTGAAGATCCAAATAAAAGTCAAAAGTTAATAATGTGTAGAAAAGGAAACCTTTTTTCCTAGTGGTGAGAGTCTGTCTGAGGTTCCTGATGGTGAGAATAAAGTCAACGGTCTTTTAGCTCAAACCCAATTAATGGGCTAGTATTCCTGTTCCTTGAAAAAGGCCTAGATGAGGCCGAAACGCATTGACCACAGCTGGTAAGCACTATTCTGATTTTATAAGCTTTTAGTAACATCTACAGTATTGTTATTATTATTATCGGTTATTTGTAGAGCGCCAACAGATTCCGCAGCGCTAATGTTTTTATTTGCTTTTAGGTTTAATTTATGATTTAAAAAGAAAAGCTTTTTTTGGATTGGAGTTTCTCCCAGCCACCAAAGGTTCTCACCATCAGGAACAGGAACACTAGCCCATTAATTGGGTTTGACCTAAAAGACCGTTGACTTTATTCTCACCATCAGGAACCTCAGACGGACTCTCACCACTCGGAAAATAAGGTTTCTTTTTCTACACATTATTAACTTTTCACTTTTACTTGGATCTTCACATTTAGCCTTTTTTAGGATTTTGTTTCTTGGATTATAATCACTGACTTTGTTCTCTTTTTATCATTTTTTGAGCAGCATTTTTAAAAAAATTTCCTTTGTAATTTTTTCAATTTTTCCCATCATTTTTTTCACTTTTGAATAAGCAAGTTGACACTGTCTGTTTTCTTTATATTTGCAATCACTAAGGATAATTTTTCAGTCCCTTTTTATACACATTATCACCACCAACACTGGTACATAATATCTCTTACGGTATCCTCCTCCTAGTCAATATCAGCAATCCATTCATTTGATTTATTGCATTTTTTAATCCACACATTGGATTTATTTCTTTCAGACATTGTTTGGAATTTTAACTTTCTCATATTTTTATTGGGGCTACCATTATTATTGCCTCTGTATCATTTTATATTCAGTGTTTTTATATAGATTTATTCAATATTTAATTTGTACAAGAGTAGATCCACATCTTAATGTTTTTATTGTCATTTATTACCACCGTACCCACCGTGGCATGTTTTATTCTTGTGTAAAGTACTAGATTTACAATTAAAATATTTGTAAATACACACTCTACACATTGTACAAAACCTAGCCCATTTGAGGCGCTCTGAACACATTTATTTTCATAGTACCGCCTCTCTTTTAAAATTGTTTGCTCAGTACGATAACCTTATATTTCATTTGAATGCATCCGCAGTTAAAAATAAAAGTAATACAAGTCTCCGCTATAGAAGGGACTTTTTTCAGTACAGTGTGTGTATGTCTTTACCAAACTCAGCAGTGGACAGTGTCTGTATTAATAATTACCAATTGTTGGCTGTATTTACAGCGTAAGGGATATTTATTATTATATTATTTATTATATCTATAATCAGATTCAGTACTAGTTAGTGTTCGGATCAACAGTTACCGGTAAATGTTGGCTGTCTTTACAGCAATACCCAATAATTTTTAATACTCCAACACTACCAGATTATAAAAAAACATTATTTGAACAACTAATAACATTTTATAGGTGGGCTTAAGCTAGCCTGGTACAAGCTAGTTATGTTATATTATAGCTGCCATTGATAAACACTAGACATGCATGTTAACGTTTATTACTGCCATCAACAATTTTACCAACAAAAAGCAACTAATTTGAGACAAACATACAGTTTGTTGCTGAACTGATACATATGTATCAATATTTAATTTTATTTTGTTGGCAAATATTATTAATAAAATTATCTAGTATGCATGTGCCAAATAGATAGTTTATTTTTTCCTTTCATACATAGAGTAATAGAGTGGGGCAATCTTTTTTGTCTTTTCCAATGTCTTTTTGCATTTCAAGTACATAATTGTATATATTTATTGCCCACAACTCTAGAATTCAAGGGTAAGCTAATTCCAGCAGTAATAGATTTAACCCTTAAATTTTGATCAGAAAATACATTCTCCCTCGCAACTTTCTTTACTAAAGGTGCTCACTGCCACTTCAAGTCCCCCACATAATAATAACAATACTAATAATAATAATGTGTTAGCTATTTGAAAGGTTGTTGAAATAATACTCATATGCTAAATCACTTGAAACTGATGCAGTGTAACTGTAAAAAGCTGACAGGGAAATATCACCTGAGCATCTCTATGTAAAAGAGGAAGATATTTTACCTCACAATTTCCTCAGCTCAGCAGAGTAAGTTCTTTGTAAAAAGTTATACTTCAGTTACTGCCCAGCTGCAGGTAAAAAAAAATATTAAGAAATGAACAGCAGCCAATCAGCATCAACAGTGCTGATGTCATGAACTCTTTTACTGTGATCTCATGAGATTTCACTTAACTCTCATGAGATTTCATAGTAAACTTCCTTAAACTGAATAGGGAAATAACATGAGTTTGCACGAAAGCTCACTCCCTTAGCTGTCCCGGGACAGACATACTGATTTGCTGCTTAGAAGTCCTTTACAATGGGAGGTGGCAACTGAGGAATTTTTTAGGTAAAATATCTTTCTTTTTTACATAGAAATGTTCAGGTGATATTTTCTAGTCAGATTTTTACAGCTATGCTGCATCACTTTCAAGTGTTTGAACATTTGGGTATCATGGCCCTTTAAATGCTTGATTCTTGTTTGATTTCTTCAAGAAATACAGCTGAACTGGACAACCTTCACCATCTTTATGGTTAACCACATGGGTGATATTAACAGAGAATTCTGGAGCAATATTTGTATAAAACATCCTCCATAAACTTGACCAATGCATAAAGAGCACAAAGGGCTCCATGTACTAAGCCGTCAATTCATCCGTCATTGTAGACGCGGATAAACTTGCCGTTACTCGCCGCGGGCGAAATGGTGTCCGCTGTCGCTATGTACTAATAATCCCCCAATAAATAGACAAGTCTAGCCTGCCGCGAGCAGTGGCGGATTATTGATAAATTTGACGCCTCGCTCGCCGCGACTAAGCTGATGTACTTAACTTTCAGTTGAATTGTCTGGCCAATTATTAACACGTGACAAGCAAGGTGTCACGAACATCATAGTAGTCGCGGGAATAGAATTTTGCTCCTATAAAAGTTCAACTTATCTAAACAACTTTATTATTGTTCAAAATTTTTGAAGAGTGATTACAGAGCGTTATTTTTGTAATATTTATTTACAATTTGGATATGGCTTCATCTGGATCTGATAATATATAAATATTAATATAAAAATAATTATAAAGATTGACAACTATACAATACACATTTAAAAGATAGATTACTCTTTAATTACAGTCGACAAATTGGGCGCAATTTATGTACATGGAAATGAGAGACAAATTAGACGCCAATTATGCTGTAAGTACAATGCTGATATTACTGCCTTTTATATATGTCTAGACTAGCGTCTAGATTGACTTTCCTATTGTTTTGTACCTTGCCCGCCACCTAAAAGGTGGCGAGGCAAAAATAACGAGGTGGGAGCGGAAATTGTAGCGAGCGGACAAATAGATTTTTTAGTACATTCGTTTTTGGCGAGTTGGTGGTCAAATGTGTCTAATTACAGTGAAAAATGGAGAGGTAGCGAGGTTTGGCGGATAAGTACGCTCGCAATTTTAAAGATGCGAGTTTGAACATAGTTGACGACTTTGTACATATCAGTTTGACGCGAGATTTGTTGCGGGTAGCTCGCTGACTGCTTAGTACATGGAGCCCAAAGTCTTATTATTCTATGTAGGCATCTGCTCAAAAGTGTAAAGAACATCAACTGCCAAGAGATCATGTAGAAATAAACACTGAGGAAGGTTGCAATGTAAAGGTTGCAGAACTTAAAGTCTTACACTGCAGGGTAAAAGATTTTGAAAACTTGTAATTTATTTGTGGGAGCATGAGATTATCTGGGCACCTAGGGTTAGAGAGGGAATTTTGAATGGTAGAGTGTAAATATTACAATGTGAAGCTAGATGTCCAAAATAAAGACATGCCTTTGTTTGCTACTTATGCTGTCATGTATGCTAGTTAAAAGGCCAGAGACTATCAAGGAAAAATATCCACTGAGGATTATTAGAAAAAGTACAAAACAAACACTGAAGTATTCATTTCAGTTTCAATTTAAATCAGATTTTATTTAACTTTTTTCAGACAAAAAGGTCATGTGTTAATACTGCAATTTCATATGCATGATGAAAGATTAAAGGGACAGTCTACTCCAGAATTGTTAATGCTTAAAAATAAAAATAATCCCTTTATTATTTATTCCCCAGTTTTGCATAACAAATACTAGTTAGTAAGCCTGCCCAGAGGGCAGTCTATGTGTTGTAAATACAAAAAAGAAAAAATAGAACTACAGAAAAAAATAAACACATTATCCAAAATAACAAAATTCAACCTAATCTCTATTAAAATAAAAAAGCCCCCCCCCCCCCATAAAACACCCCCTAATCTAAAGCTAAACTACCAATAGCCCGTAAAAGGGCTTTTTGTAGGGCATTGCCCTAACTTAAACAGCTCTTTTGCAGTTAGTCCCCCCTAACAGTAAAACCCACCACCCACCAAACCCCCCAAAATAAATAAACCTATCACTAAAAAACCTTAACTACTCATGAGTCATTGCCCTGAAAAGGGCATTTGCAAGGGTATTCAGCTCTCTTCCTACACTTAAAAGGGCATTCAGCTCTATTAAGAAGTGCCCAAAACCCTAATCTAAAAAAAAAGTCTAACCCCCCAAAATTAAAAAATAAATAAAGCTAAGTTTAAATTAACCCCTTAATGACCACAGCACTTTTCCATTTTCTGTCCGTTTGGGACCAAGGCTATTTTTACATTTCTGCGGTGTTTGTGTTTAGCTGTAATTTTCCTCTTACTCATTTACTGTACCCACACATATTATATACCATTTTTCTCGCCATTAAATGGACTTTCTAAAGATATCATTATTTTCATCATATCTTATAATATACTTTAAAAAAAAATATAAAATATGAGGAAAAAATGGAAAAAAACACACTTTTTCGAACTTTGACCCCCAAAATCTGTTACACATCTACAACCACCAAAAAAAAAACCCATGCTAAATAGTTTCTAAATTTTGTCCTGAGTTTAGAAATACCCAATGTTTACATCTTCTTTGCTTTTTTTGTAAGTTATAGGGCCATAAATACAAGTAGCACTTTGCTATTTCCAAACCATTATTTTTCAAAATTAGCGCTAGTTACATTAGAACACTAATATATTTCAGGAATCTCTGAATATCCATTGACATGTATATATTTTTTTTTAGTAGACATCCCAAAGTATTGATCTAGGCCCATTTTGGTATATTTCATGCCATCATTTCGCCGCTAAATGCGATTAAATACAAAAAATTGTTCACTTTTTCACTAATTTTTTCACAAACTTTTGGTTTCTCACTGAAATTATTTACAGACAGCTTGTGCAATTATGGCTTAAATGGTTGTAAATTCTTCTCTGAGATCCCCTTTGTTCAGAAATAGCAGACATATATGGCTTTGGCATTGCTTTTTAGCAATTAGAAGGCTGCTAAATGCCACTGCACACTACACGTGTATTATGCCCAGCAGTGAAGGGGTTAATTAGGGAGCATGTAGGGAGCTTTTAGAGGTAATTTTAGCTTTAGTGTAGTGTAGTACACAACCCCAAGTATTGATCTAGGCCAATTTTGGTATATTTAATGCCACCATTTCACCGCCAAATGCGATCAAATTAAAAAAACTTTACATTTTTCACAATTTTAGGTTTCTCACTGAAATCATTTACAAACAGCTTGTGCAATTATGGCACAAATGGTTGTAAATGCTTCTCTGGGATCCCCTTTGTTCAGAAATAGCAGACATATATGTCTTTGGCGTTGCTTTTTGGTAATTAGAAGGCCGCCAAATGCCGATGCGCATCACACGTGTATTATGGCTAGCAGTGATGGGGTTAATTATGTAGCTTGTAGGGAGCTTGCAGGGTTAATTTTAGCTTTAGTGTAGAGCTCAGCCTCCCACCTGAAACATCAGACCCCCTGATCCCTCCCAAACAGCTCTCTTCCCTCCCCCACCCCACAATTGTCCCCGCTATCTTAAGTACTGGCAGAAACTCTGCCAGTACTAAAATAAAAGCTATATTTGGCTTTTTTTGGGGGGGTGGTTTCTTAGCATATTTACATATGCTACTGTGTAGGATCCTCCCTTAGCCCCCAACCTCACTGATCCCCCACCAAACAGATCTCTAACCCTCCCCCTCTGCCTTAATGGGCGCCATCTTGGGTACTGGCAGCTGTCTGCCAGTACCCAGTTTAGTAAAAAAGAGTGCTTTTTTAATTTAATTGCCCTTTTCTGTAGCTTCCCCCCCTCCCCCCTCTAGATCAACCCCCCACCCCTTCCAGATCTCTTAGATTATTTGTTTATTTATTTTAATGGGTTTTTTTTAACTTTTAACACCCTTTATTTTTCTGAAGTGTAGCGGTTCCCTCCCGCTCCCGCCCCGTGCACGTGCCCGCCCGCCACCCCCCGTGCACGCGCGTGCTCCAGTGCGCGCTCCCGTCTGTCCAGCCCCCGATCCCGCCCCCCTCCACTTCATTCGGCACATTGATGGCCGCCCACCCACCTCCCAGACTTGCTCCCACCCACCAACGATACCGGCCACCGATGTCTGGTGCAGAGAGGGCCACAGAGTGGCTCTCTCTGCATCGGATGGCCAAGGGGGGTTATTGCAGGATGCCTCGATATCGAGGCATCACTGCAATAACCGGAAAGCAGCTGGAAGCAAGCAAGATCGCTTCCAGCTGCTTTCCAGACCAAGGACGTACGCCACACGTCCTCGGTCATTAACTGTATGTTTTTTGAGGACGTGTGGCGTACGTCCTTGGTCGTTAAGGGGTTAAGCTAAAATTACAGAAAATAAAAAAATCTAATATTCCGGAAAATAAAAAAACAAAATGATCAAACTTTAAAAAATTAAACCTAATCCCTATGATTAGAGCTTGGACGATCCTCTTCCAATCGCCGTTGTATACTGAATAGTGAATTCAAGGTACGCGATTAAATGTGGCGTCCCTTGAATTCCTATTGGCTGATTTGATTCTTCAAATTCAAATCAGCTAATAGGATGAGAGCTACTGAAATCCTATTGGCTGTTTAAATTAGCCAATAGGATTTCAGTAGCTCTCATCCTATTGGCTGATTTGAATTTGAAGAATCAAATCAGCTAATAGGAATTCAAGGCATGCCATCTTTAATCGCGTACCTTGAAATCACTATTTAGTGTGTGGAGATTGTATGAAGATCCTCCACGCTCCATGGCTCCGTGGTTGCCGGTCTTCAGTTCCAGGATCGCCGGTCTTCAGCTCTGCGGTCATCGGTCTTCAGCCCCGCCCTTCGCTCCACGCTGGCTTGTTCCTGAAAGAAGAAAGAATATGTTGCCGCTTGGAAGACTTCACCGCCTGGAACAGGACCTTCTCCACTGGACTTCAGGAACCGTGAGTACCAACCTGGGGGTTAGATTTAGGTTTTGTTTTCATATTTGGGGGGTTTGTTTTATTTAGATTAGGGATGGGGAATTCTTAAAAAAGCTAAATGCCCTTTTAAGGGCAGTAAAAGAGCTAAATGTCCTATTAAAGGCAATGCCCATACAAATGCCCTTTTCAGGGCAATGGGAGGTTTAGGTTTTTTAGCGTCAGGTTTATTTTTTTGTAACTGTAAAAGAGCTGTTTAACTTAGGGCAATGCCATGCAAAAAGCCCTTTTAAGGGCTATTGGTAGTTTAGCATTAGATTAGGGGGTGTTTTTATTTTGGGGGGGCTTTTTTATTTTCTTAGGGATTAGGTTTAATTTTTTAATTTTTAATAATTTGTTTATTATTTTCTGTAATGTTAGATTTTTTTATTTTTTTGTAATTTTAGTTTAATTTAAACTTAGTTTTTTATTTTTAAAGTAATGTTAGGTTTTTTATTTTAATTGTAATTTTGTATTTTTAATTTAGATAATTGGGTTTAATTGCGTTGTAGGTTTTGGCGGTTTAAGGGGTTATTAGGGTAATTAGGTTTATTGCAATGTGGGGGGTTTGCAGTTTAGGGGTTAATAGGATAATTTGTTTTTTTTGCGATGTGGGGTTTTTGCGGTTTAGGGGATAATAGGTTAATTAGGTTTACTGCGATGTGGGGTTTTTGCGGTTTAGGGGTTAATAGGTTAATTAGGTTTATTGCGATGTGGGGGTTTAGCGGTTTAGGGGTTAATAGGTTAATTAGGTTTATTGCGATGTGGGGGTTTAGCGGTTTAGCAGTTAATAGGGTAATTAGGTTTATTGTGATGTGGGGGCTTTGTGGTTTAGGGGTTTTAGGGTAATTAGGTTTATTGCAATGTTGGGGTTTTACGGTTTAGGGGTTAATAGGGTAATTAGGTTTATTGCGATGTGGGGGTTTTGCGGTTTAGGGGTTATAGGGTAATTAGGTTTATTGCAATGTTGGGGTTTTGCGGTTTAGGGGTTTATAGGGTAATTAGGTTTATTGCGATGTTGGGGGTTTGTGGTTTAGGGGTCAATATGGTAATTAGGTATATTGTGATGTGGGGGTTTTGTGGTTTAGGGGTTAATAGGGTAATTAGGTTTATTGCGATGTGGGTGGTTGACGGTTAAGGGATTAAAATGTTAGGTTATTTGCAGATTTGGGGTCAATTACTTTATTATTTTGTGATGTGTGAGTTTTTGGTTTAGGTGTTAATACTTCGTGTGGGAGGTTAAGTTTTTTTTGTTATACTTTGTGCGGGTGGCGTGTTTTTTTTTGTAAGGCTCCATTTGCCTTCGCTGCATCACAGTGGATTCTGAAAATGGCAGGGTGGTGAAAGAATCTACCTTCCTTGGATTCTTTCACCAAATTCTTTTGACTGCGCGTGCAGCCAACATTCTGTTGGCTGCCTCGCGCTGCCAACATTCCTTTGAGGATGCGTGCGCAACTGCCGACAGCAACGGACATTACAAACGCAATTATAGTATATATACTTTTTACCTCTGTGATTACCTTGTATTTAAGCCTCTGCAGACTGATAATTTATTACAGTTTTTTTGACACACTTGCATTTTAGCAAATCAGTGCCAACTTATAAATAACTCCAAGGGAGTGAGCACAATGTTTTCTATATGGCACACATGAACTAGCGCTTTCTAGCTGTGAAAAAAATTACAATTCACTGAGATAAGAGGCGGCATTCATGGGCTTAGACATTTGCATATGAGCCTACCTAGGTTTAGCCTTCAACAAAGAATACCAAAAGAACCAAGCAAATTTAAAAGTAAATTGGAAAGTTGTTTAAAATTGCATGCCCTGTCTAAATCATGAAAGTTTAATTTTGACTTGATTGTTTCTTTAAAGGGACATTCTGGTCAAAATTTAAATGCACATTGATGAATTACATCTTTAAATAGAAACATATTTGCAATATACATGTATTGGCAAACAATGCTAGCAAAAGTTATCACTGTTTTAGTGTTAACATTTTTTCTCTGCATGTGCATGTGAAGCATAGCTAGATATTCTCAGCGCACCAGTAATTTAAATACTGCAGTTGCTCAGAGTGCCAGTGGGGCTTGTAACATGTCAGCAATGAAAAAATGTAGTCATTAACAGATGGTACAAGCACCTTAGTCTCTCTGACCAAGTGCTGTGTTTAAAATGCTGGTGCGCGGTGCATATCTAAATACACTTTTGAAAAAGCTATAGCTTTTCTAAGAAACATTTTTGCTAATATATATTGAAAAAAAGGCTTCAACTGAACTGAAATGCATCCATGTGGGTTCAAGTTTTGGCTGGAATGTCCCTTTAACATCACCCAAAAAATGATCTGACTAGGGTGATTGACAACCCCTGCATTCATGCAATTGGTTGCACAAGAACAGGGGCAGATTCTTAACTCTAAGTATCACTGGCAGCGAACTCGGGCTGCAAGCTGCCTAGCATCTTAAATGTGGACTGATGCTTATCAACATTATTTAATAAACTAAAGTAAATAACATAATGCAATTTAGTGATTTCCTTTCACAACAAAGCGCAAAATATGATCTACTTCTTACTTGGATATTCTTAGAATTTTGCTTAGCCTATTATCACAATGCCAATACCTAAGAGAAAAGATTCACAACACTTTGAAATATGTATGCATTATATACTTACATGTGTTTGTTGATTACATTGTTTTGCATTTAGGAAATACATAAGAAATTAGAAGAGCAATACTATATATAAAAGAAATATTACTTTCATTATAAAAACAATTTAGCTATAAAACAAACAAGTTATTATTCTAAAACATTTTCTTTAATTAACTCATGTTTGCTTTATCTAAGGAGCTTTAGGTTTTATCAGTTAATTATTACCCTTAATTCTATTCCAGTAACAAGGTTATTATAATGGAGATAACGGTTTGGGAAACTTGGCATATTACTTCACTACTTTCTGTGCATGTTAGGAAACAACATTAAAACAAAATATAAGAAGCTAATAAGCACTAAAACTATACATAAAATAGGCTCCATCAAGCATAAAATCCTGATAAGGTTAATAAAAATACATAAAACTCAATTCTAAATATGCTTTTTTTAATATAGATATATTTTCTACCTGCACAGATCAGGCTCATAAAGCAGTCTTTCACTTTGAGGATTTCACATAGCAGATAGACCCATATTATTTAATGCTTTTCAGCTTCAATTGATTTCTCCTTTATTTAATGCAACAAAAGTAGATGTCTGTTTTAATCATAAAATACACTTCTCACTTGTTCTCAAGCTTTTTCTTTAAAGCAGTATGCCAACCTGCAATTTAAATGAAAAAAAAAAAATAGATTTTTTTTTTTTTAAATAAATTTTTTAGTTATTTTTTCCCAACAATAGCTCTAGTGGTTGTTTCATGTTAAATTCTGCTTTCAAAAGCTTTATAAATCAGATAACTAGTCATTAGAAACATTAAAGTGAGCTTTAACACTTTAGCACTTTTAGAATTACAATGAAGTACAGTAAAAATGGACTGTTTATTTTCTTGAAATTATGTGCACAGTAAAAAAAAATATATATATATTTTGGTGTTGATGTTTTTAAACATTTTTTATATGA
This sequence comes from Bombina bombina, assembly GCF_027579735.1. Lineage (NCBI taxonomy): Eukaryota > Metazoa > Chordata > Amphibia > Anura > Bombinatoridae > Bombina > Bombina bombina. The sequence goes on along the minus strand of NC_069499.1, from coordinate 211,536,237 downwards.
GATAGTAGAGATTACAAAGCAGTGATAATTAACATGCCTTGCTCTTGCACAATTGTGTGAGAGCAGAAGGCAGAGCTTTAAAAGCAATTGCTTGTGTATTGATAACTACTGAAGGTATATCTTGCTCACATGCCAGAAGGTAGGTGGACAGGAGCCCTGGCTGGAAACATTGTTCATGCACAGGTTGATAATTTGGGTCCAAAAAGTGTAGCAAATTGACTATTTAGGAAGAAATAAAAAATAATATTTCATGCCCCCTATTCTAATCCATTTGATGAGCCTTGAATAACTTCATGCTCATATTATTTTTTTTCACTTTTATATGCCATTATAATTCATTGTAGTCCACTTTTTGAACTAAACATAAAACTTGTGTGGCAAATTTATTGGCACCCTTTTAGTCAATACTTTGTGCTACCTCCCTTTGCCAAGATAACAGCTCTGAGTCTTCTCCTATAATGCCTGATGAAGTTGGAGAATACATGACAAGGGATCTGAGACCATTCCTCCATACAGAATCTCTCTAGACCCTTCAAATTTAGAGGTTGAAGCTGGCGGACTTTCCTCTTCAGTTTACCCCACATGTTTCCTAGTTTCCTATGGGGTTCATGTCAGGGGACTGGGATGGCCATGGCAGGATCTTAATTTTGTATTCAGCAAACCATTTTTGTGTTGATTTTAATGTATGTTTTGGATCATTGTCCTGCTGGAAGATCCAAACACGGCCCTTTGTAAGCTTTCTGGCAGAGGCAGTCAGGTGTTTATTTAATGTCTATTGATATTTGATAGAGTCCATGATGCCATGTATCCAAACAAAATGTCCAGGACTTCTGGCAGAAACACAACACCAAAACATTAAAGAGCCCCCATCATATTTAACCATGGGCACAAGCTACTTTTAAATATGGCTACCTCTCTGTGTGTGCCAAACCCACCTCTGGTGTTTATTGCCAAATAGCTCTATTTTGGTTTCATCTGACCATAGAACCCGATCTCATTTGAAGTTCCAGTAGTGTCTGGCAAACTAAAGATGCTTGAGATTGTTTTTGTATCAGAGTAGAAACGTTTTACTTGAAACCCTTCCAAGCAACTTGTGGTGATGTAGGTGACGTTGGATTGTAGTTTTGGAGACTTTCTGACCCCAAGATGCAACTAACTTCTGCAATTCTCCAGTTGTGATCTTTGGCAATATTTTAGCCACTCAAACCATCCTCTTCACAGTGCATTGAGACAATATAAACACACGTCCTCTTCTAGGTTGATTCATAACATTTCCAGTTTACTGGAACATCTTAATTATTGCCCTCATGGTGGAAATGGGCATTTTCAAAGATTTTGTTATTTTCTTATAGTCATTTCCCATTTTGTGAAGCTCAACACCCTTCTGCCGCACATCACAACTATATATTTATTGGTCTTATGCATTGTGATGAATGACTAAGGGAATTTGGCCTATTTGTTACCTTATATTTATACCTCTGTGAAACAGGAAGTCATGGTTGAACAATTTCCTGTTCCTAGTCACTCAGGTGTACTAAAATGTAAAATATCACTGGTAATATACTTTGAATATATTTTTCCCATATGAATTCATAGGTGTGACAATAAATGTGGCACACATATATTTAAGAAATATATATATATATATATATATATATATATATATATATATATATATATATATATATATATATATATATAAAAACCTGTGTTGTGTTTGATATCCATGAGAGCAGAGTATTTTTTGGAAATTGCATAAAAGCAATATTGGATAATTGGAAAACACTTCAGGCTGATGATAGATTAGATCCACTGGTTGCAAAGGTCCTAATTTTCTCCAATAGAAAGGGGTAGAGTATTAAGGATATGTTAATACAAGCTAATTCAGTGGATAATTATAAGAATAGAGTTTCTCATTTTTTTTATAAGAAAATCTGGTATACATCAATGGGATGCTAGGTGGATTTTTGAGTTAGATACAGTACATCCAAGGGGCCTGAATTATCATTTGTCTCTATTCTATTTCTGTTATGTCTCTCTTAATACCAGGGAATAACCCTTTAATACTTTGTCCCTTCTAGTAAGATAAATGCAGTTCATGATTGTTACCACTAGACAATGGAGTATCTGACTGGGTCCCCATGATCGAAAGTTCTGCAAGGTGTCAATATATTTAAAAGGGATCCAATGCGATGTTAACAATGTTTGTGAAATATTCAAAAGTGCAGACATTACTATTTAAAGGCCATGAGTTTTACTTTACATTGCAATGGTTATCAATGCTGGCAAAATATTCCAAGCAATATCTGCACCAACATTGTCGATGTAAAGTAAATGCATATCATTTTAACATTGTATATAAATGTTTATTAGTCAGGCACATTACAGACATTACATAGGTGTATGCATTCTTTGGGAGTTAGCTGGGTGTTTCAGGGAAGTGTAGCTAATACATGAAGTAAGGGTAGGTGATATTTGGGAGTTAGCTGGGTGTTCCCGGGGGAGTAAACGTAGATGTAGGCATTCTGTGGGAGTTAGCCAGTCGAATTAGCCAGGGAGTGTAACCTATATTTTGATTGGGATAAATCACCAGCAGTGAGATATATTCCAATCTCTGAAGTACAGGCTACGAGTAGGGTGTCAGTCATGTTTGACTTGCCACCTTTTCAGTGGTGAAACTTTACAGTATGAGACAGGTAATGTAGGTACAGTTGCAGTTAGGTCACGCAGGTATTAATTTAAGTGTTATAAAACAAAAACCGTGTATGCTATGTATATTTATGTATATATAAACAGTATATGTATATACTGTATATATATATAGTTAGAAACAGAAAGGATTATTCACAGTCAATCAGAGACAGATATCAACTGAAAGACTTTCCAGCGCTATCTTAAAAAATCAACCACAAACTACCTTTAAAATCCAGATATTTCTCTGAAAAGTAGTATAATAATATTTGTATATAGCTGCCTATTCCAGATAATTAAACACAAATAAGTCCCTCAGGCTTATTATCAAAAGGTGAATACAAAAAAGAGGCCTGGATGGCGCTTATATGCAAATATAAGAAAAATTGAGAAAATGTAGCAGGTAGTGATAAAAGTATTAATATACACAATCCTGAATTATATGTGCATGACTTTGAATAAAAGTACTAAAGCAATTGAAATACACAATTAATATATATTGTAACAGATGAAAAGTTCATATAAAGTGATATATGTAGAAATATAAGATGGTGTAGTCAGATGTGGGATCTTCTCCTATATATCCCCCACTCAGATGTACACTTACTTCAAAGACCCTCAATCATATGAGGTAAGGATGATTTGTGTCAGCGAAAGAATGGCACCTCCTGGAGTATGGAAACTTGATCACCGGAGCTGTATCTCCCCCTGATGTCAGTAGTAGAGAACTCTGTATCAGCACCTAGTTGTATGTCTATCTTCACAGCTTGTGTGCAGATTCAAATGAAAACTCCTGGTCACATCAGTAGTTCCTCAGTGCTGTTCACCACAGATAGCAGCTGTTTAATAAATCCATTTGACTTGCTGCAGGGAAGTCCCACTGGGAAATTTGGTTATGTGTGTAAATGATTATGCAATAAGTGAGCACTGTACAGATATACCTGTATAGTACAATACTAAACCTTTAGCATCATACACAGAGCTGGGGATGCCGCCTCCTGAAATAAATATTACTCAGTTCTGCTCTGACTGTTTTATGGACAATTCAAATCTACATTATCAGCTGTTGTCACTGAGTATTGTCAACCTGTTGCAAAGCTTGTGGGTCACACTGGGTATGTTTGACACTGACACTCACTAATACGGTATATATATATATATATATATATATATATATATATATATATATATATATACAGGGAGTGCGGAATTATTAGGCAAGTTGTATTTTTGAGGATTAATTTTATTATTGAACAACAACTATGTTCTCAATGAACCCAAAAAACTCATTAATATCAAAGCTGAATAGTTTTGGAAGTAGTTTTTAGTTTGTTTTTAGTTATAGCTATTTTAGGGGGATATCTGTGTGTTCAGGTGACTATTACTGTGTATAATTATTAGGCAACTTAACAAAAAACAAATATATACCCATTTCAATTTTTTTTTTTTACCAGTGAAACCAATATAACATCTCAACATTCACAAATATACATTTCTGACATTCAAAAAAAAAACAAAAACAAATCAGTGACCAATATAGCCACCTTTCTTTGCAAGGACACTCAAAAGCCTGCCATCCATGGATTCTGTCAGTGTTTTGATCTGTTCACCATCAACATTGCGTGCAGCAGCAACCACAGCCTCCCAGACACGGTTCAGAGAGGTGTACTGTTTTCCCTCCTTGTAAATCTCACATTTGATGATGGACCACAGGTTCTCAATGGGGTTCAGATCAGGTGAACAAGGAGGCCATGTCATTAGATTTTCTTCTTTTATACCCTTTCTTGCCAGCCACGCTGTGGAGTACTTGGACGCGTGGGATGGAGCATTGTCCTGCATGAAAATCATGTTTTTCTTGAAGGATGCAGACTTCTTCCTGTACCACTGCTTGAGGAAGGTGTCTTCCAGAAACTGGCAGTAGGACTGGGAGTTGAGCTTGACTCCATCCTCAACCCGAAAAGCCCCACAAGCTCATCTTTGATGATACCAGCCCAAACCAGTACTCCACCTCCACCTTGCTGGCATCTGAGTCAGACTGGAGCTCTCTGCCCTTTACCAATCCAGCCACGGGCCCATCCATCTGGCCCATCAAGACTTACTCTCATTTCATCAGTCCATAAAACCTTAGAAAAATCAGTCTTGAGATATTTCTTGGCCCAGTCTTGAGGTTTCAGCTTGTGTGTCTTGTTCAGTGGTGGTCGTCTTTCAGCCTTTCTTACCTTGGCCATGTCTCTGAGTATTGCACACCTTGTGCTTTTGGGCACTCCAGTGATGTTGCAGCTCTGAAATATGGCCAAACTGGTGGCAAGTGGCATCTTGGCAGCTGCACGCTTGACTTTTCTCAGTTCATGGGCAGTTATTTTGCGCCTTGGTTTTTCCACACGCTTCTTGCGACCCTGTTGACTATTTTAAATGAAAAGCTTGATTGTTCAATGATCACGCTTCAGAAGCTTTGCAATTTTAAGAGTGCTGCATCCCTCTGCAAGATATCTCACTATTTTTGACTTTTCTGAGCCTGTCAAGTCCTTCTTTTGACCCATTTTGCCAAAGGAAAGGAAGTTGCCTAATAATTATGCACACATGATATAGGGTGTTGATGTCATTAGACCACACCCCTTCTCATTACAGAGATGCACATCACCTAATATGCTTAATTGGTAGTAGGCTTTCGAGCCTATACAGCTTGGAGTAAGACAACATGCATAAAGAGGATGATGTGGTCAAAATACTCATTTGCCTAATAATTCTGCACTCCCTGTATATATATATATATATATATATATATATATATATATATATATATATATATATATATATATATATATATTCACATACCCCATTTATGTTGCTTTCTTAATTAAATAATTAAAATCCAAATAATTTCTGCATACTTATGATCTGGAACTTCTTAATTATTGCCCTGATGGTGGAAATGGGCATTTTCAAAGCTTTTGTTATTTTCTTATAGTAACTTCCCATTTTGTGAAGCTCAACAACCTTCTGCCGCACATCACAACTATATTCATTGGTCTTATGCATTGTGATGAATGGCTAAGGGAATTTGGCCTATGGGCTACCTTATATTTATACCTCTGTGAAACAGGAAGTCATGGTTGAACAATTTCCTGTTCCTAGTCACTCAGGTGTAATAAAATGTAAAATATTACTGGGAATATAGTTTAAATATATTTTCCTATATGAATTCATAGGTGTGCAAATAACAAATATTTTTTTTTTATAAACCTGTGTTGTGTTTGATATCCATGAGAGCAGAGTATTTTTTGGAAATTGTGTAAAAGCAATATTGGATAATTGGAAAACAGTGATGATAGATGAGATCCACTGGTTGCAAAGGTCCCAATTTTCTCCTATAGAAAGGGGTAGATTATTAAGGATATGCTAATACAGGGAGTGCAGAATTATTAGGCAAATGAGTATTTTGACCACATCATCCTCTTTATGCATGTTGTCTTACTCCAAGCTGTATAGGCTCGAAAGCCTACTACCAATTAAGCATATTAGGTGATGTGCATCTCTGTAATGAGAAGGGGTGTGGTCTAATGACATCAACACCCTATATCAGGTGTGCATTATTATTAGGCAACTTCCTTTCCTTTTGCAAAATGGGTCAAAAGAAGGACTTGACAGGCTCAGAAAAGTCAAAAATAGTGAGATATCTTGCAGAGGGATGCAGCACTCTTAAAATTGCAAATCTTCTGAAGCGTGATCATCGAACAATCAAGAGTTTCATTCAAAATAGTCAACAGGGTCGCAAGAAGCGTGTGGAAAAACCAAGGCGCAAAATTAACTGCCCATGAACTGAGAAAAGTCAAGCGTGCAGCTGCCAAGATGCCACTTGCCACCAGTTTGACCATATTTCAGAGCTGCAACATCACTGGAGTGCCCAAAAGCACAAGGTGTGCAATACTCAGAGACATGGCCAAGGTAAGAAAGGCTGAAAGACGACCACCACTGAACAAGACACACAAGCTGAAACGTCAAGACTGGGCCAAGAAATATCTCAAGACTGATTTTTCTAAGGTTTTATGGACTGATAAAATGAGAGTGAGTCTTGATGGGCCAGATGGATGGGCCCGTGGCTGGATTGGTAAAGGGCAGAGAGCTCCAGTCCGACTCAGACGCCAGCAAGGTGGAGGTGGAGTACTGGTTTGGGCTGGTATCATCAAAGATGAGCTTGTGGGGCCTTTTCGGGTTGAGGATGGAGTCAAGCTCAACTCCCAGTCCTACTGCCAGTTTCTGGAAGACACCTTCTTCAAGCAGTGGTACAGGAAGAAGTCTGCATCCTTCAAGAAAAACATGATTTTCATGCAGGACAATGCTACATCACACACATCCAAGTACTCCACAGCGTGGCTGGCAAGAAAGGGTATAAAAGAAGAAAATCTAATGACATGGCCTCCTTGTTCACCTGATCTGAACCCCATTGAGAACCTGTGGTTCATCATCAAATGTGAGATTTACAAGGAGGGAAAACAGTACACCTCTCTGAACAGTGTCTGGGAGGCTGTGGTTGCTGCTGCACGCAATGTTGATGGTGAACAGATCAAAACACTGACAGAATCCATGGATGGCAGGCTTTTGAGTGTCCTTGCAAAGAAAGATGGCTATATTGGTCACTGATTTGTTTTTGTTTTGTTTTTGAATGTCAGAAATGTATATTTGTGAATGTTGAGATGTTATATTGGTTTCACTGGTAAAAATAAATAATTGAAATGGGTATATATTTGTTTTTTGTTAAGTTGCCTAATAATTATGCACAGTAATAGTCACCTGCACACACAGATATCCCCCTAAAATAGCTATAACTAAAAACAAACTAAAAACTACTTCCAAAACTTTGATATTAATGAGTTTTTTGGGTTCATTGAGAACATGGTTGTTGTTCAATAATAAAATTAATCCTCAAAAATACAACTTGCCTAATAATTCTGCACTCCCTGTACAAGCTAATCCAGTGGATATTTCTGTTATGTCTCTCTTAATACCAGGGAATAACCCTTTAATACTTTGTCCCTATTAGTAAGATAAATGCAGTTCATGATTGTTACCACTAGACAATGGAGTTTCTGACTGGGTCCCCATGATTGAAAGTTCTTTGAGGTGTCAATATATTTAGAAGGGATCCAATGTGATGTTAAAAATGCTTGTGAAACATTAAAAAGTGCAGACATTACTCTTTAAAGGCCGCATCACAAACAGGAGTTTTACTTTACATTGCAATGGTTATCGATGCTGGCAAAATATTCCAAGCAATATCTGCACCGACATTGTCAATGTAAAGTAAATGCATATCATTTTAACATTGTATATAAATGTTTATTAGTCAGGCCGATTACAGACATTACATAGGTGTATGCATTCTGTGGGAGTTAGCTGGGTGTTTCAGGGAAGTGTAGCTAAAACATGATGTAAGGGAAGGTGATATTTGGGAGTTATTTCGGTGTTTCCCGGGGGAGTAAACGTAGATGTAGTCATTCTGTGGGAGTTAGCCAAGCGAATTAGCCAGGGAGAGTAACCTATATTTTGATTGGGATAAATTGCCAGCAGTGAGATATATTCCAATCTCTGAAGTACAGGCTACGAGTAGGGTAGTATATAAATATATTTATGTATATATATATATATATATATATATATATATATATATATATATATATATATATAAAAATATATATATTTATAGTTGTAAACAAAATCATTCAAATCCCTTTGCAAATCAGCTTTATTGTCAAAATTTACTGACTTATAGCTGTTTGCAATGAAAAACTCAAACAAGAGCAATTGAAATAGCTCAACACAACAAATGCTTTAAGTAGTTTCCCCAAGTTCAATTGAAAAACTTTTAATGAAATTTATTCAACCCCCTGAGGAGAATCCCTCACAACAGCACAAATATGCATAACAGGTTTTGTCTCAAGAACACCTGATGCAACTAATCAAGGGATTCATTAGTTGTACCAGGTTTTCTTGCACTAAAAATATGAAATACCTGAACTGGCTAGGGGTCTGTTTAGTTTCATGTTTGAGTGCATGTTATAAATATGGCTAAGTAAAAAGAATGGTCCAAAAAGTGAAGACAAGAGATCATCACTCATCACAAACCAGGAACAGCATACAAAAAGATAGCAAAGGAACTGTTGGAAGCATAGTTCACAGTTAAAGGGACAGTGGTTACACTACCTGGATGGGGCAGAAAAAGGAAGCTATCAACCAGATTTCTGAGAAGGCAGGTGGAAAAAACCCAGAGTGACTGCAAAAGACCTGCAGCAATAAATGGTGGTAACAGCAACTGAGGTTTCAGTTTGCGCAGTAAGGCGCATAATATAAACGGAAACGGTTTCCATGCCAGAACTCCAAGATGTAAACCACCACTGACCCAAAAGTTGGCTTCATATAAATAAGCCACAGAAGTTTTTGGATTCTGTTCTGTGGAGCGATGTAACAAAATTGGTACTTTTTGGCCCGATGGATCAGCGGTATGTCTAGAGGAAGAAGACTGAAGCATATGAGGAAAAGAACTCTCAGCCTACAGTTAAGCATGGTGGTGGCTCTGTGATGCTCTGGGGCTGCTTTGCATCTTCTGGCACTGGAAACCTCTAATTTCCATGCTCCATTAAGTCATATCTAGTCTAACCTGTACTCATATTTAATAGGTATTTACTGTATAGCATATCCAATAGGTATTTATGGCATATTTTCTAATAGTATCATTAATATTAAGTATTCATATACGTTTAATTTTGATATTTAATTTCTTTCTGTGCCTTTGATCAATATATGTATCCATTACATATATTCCTCAATTTTTGCTCTATATATATAATACTATAGTAATTTATATAAACTGATAAGCTGATATTAACTATAGCTTTTGTTTGAATTGCATATATATTGAGCGTTGTCACTAAGGGTTAATTTATGTGAGCATTTGTTTTTATGCACCTCCCAAGGGCGGGGTTAAGGGCTTTAAATTAGCTACACCTGTTAACATGCTTTATGTCTATGACTACAGCCTGCATGGCTGAAACCGGTCAGATGTTTTAATGATAGCTCTCATTTCTATAAGTATCTATAAAGTATCCAATAAAGTTTTTTTGATTATTTTACAAAGCACTCCCTTTCTTTCTTTCTGGGACGCCTTGGGAACTTTTTTTCGTCATTATGCATGGAGTACTGGGACTCCATTCCTGCATCTTAGTCCGCAGCAAGCTAGGGCTGTCTTTTACATTACATCAGATTTGGAGGAGGAGTTACGGGGCATATTCTGGAGACAAGCTGAGCAGAGTTGGAGTGAGACACACATCAGGTGGGATCGTAGCGAAATTCTTGGACAGCGTGACACGAACCAGGCTAGATCCACGGACACCGGACAAAGGAGACTGGTAATATAAGTTGCCATTTGTGGCTGTATCAAAAGGGTAGTTTGCATTTGCACTATTAGGGGTTGATACCACCGGTTATGGGCCCCAGTGTTATTTAAGGCTGAGAGCTAATCCTGCTAGCCATACCTACACAGCACTCCCTTTCTTTCTTTCTGGGACGCCTTGGGAACTTTTTTTCGTCATTATGCATGGAGTACTGGGACTCCATTCCTGCATCTTAGTCCGCAGCAAGCTAGGGCTGTCTTTTACATTACATCAGATTTGGAGGAGGAGTTATGGGGCATATTCTGGAGACAAGCTGAGCAGAGTTGGAGTGAGACACACATCAGGTGGGATCGTAGCGAAATTCTTGCACAGTGTGACACGAACCGGGCTAGATCCACGGACACCGGACAAAGGAGACTGGTAATATAAGTTGCCATTTGTGGCTGTATCAATAGGGTATTTTGCATTTTCACTATTAGTGGTTGATACCACCGGTTATGGGCCCCAGTGTTATTTAAGGCTGAGAGCTAATCCTGCTAGCCATACCTTGGAACTCTTGCTTCTTGCTATTTATTTACTTACTTGCTCGTTTGCACCACTGCTACATACAAGCAGCTGTGAACATTTCAACACATATGTTGGGATAAATACTACATTGGTTTGCTCACTCTGCATGTTGCTATGGTAACGGCTTGTAACTCTTGACGCCCACTTTTTACTGCACTGTCTTTTGTTCCTCTGTGTCATTGTATTTTCCCTGAATCAGTGTAGAATTTTCTACTATCCCCCTGAATATGACAGTCATCTAGTTTTGGCAGTTAAAAGCCTTTTTTTCTAAAAAAGACAGCCCTATATATTATTATATATAAAGAAAAAAATTTTTGCTATTGGTGTGCATTTTTCATTATTTATGGACATTATGGCAGCTACAGACTCCTTTTATTCCCTTAAAGAGACAGATGATGAGGATCTAGACCTATTGGAATTAGATGTTTTTGATCAAGACATACCCAACACAAAATTGGGGGACTGTTTTTATGATATGGAACTTTTGAAACAAAAAGAACAAAAACTTAAATGGGACAAGTGGATCCTATCTAAATACATAAATATGAATATGGTACCTAGGGGACTGAGGATCAATACATTTCCCACATATGACATCAAGGATGTGGACTTTATAGAACGTTGGAATCAAACACTCACTAACTGTTCTTTAAAACTCATTGCATTATTGATTGAATATAAAGATATGTTATTTAATGAAGTTAAAAATAAGATCACACTGTTACAAGTAGATATGAATAAGTTAAACAATGTGAGATATATCCCCATTATGATAACACACTTAAGAAAGTAATAGAGGAATCTAGGAAACTGATTATTCAGTCGAAACATTCGAAATTCTCAGTGGGCCCGGAGATGACCATGGGGGGGGGGGGCGGGGCAATATACAGAAATACAATACACTAGACTTCCAACAACAGAGATATCCGGTGAGGGAGAACAGGGGCACTCTAAAACACAGGTACCAATAATGGACAACACTGTGATTAATCTTTCATCTTATAACCTCACTGAACTTGAGAGGAAGGTTCTGAGTTATGGTCTTGTGTTTGTCCCCTCACGGAAATTTGAATTATTCCAGACCATTCTGGATGTCAATAGACTCGTGAGAGACCTGACATTTAGAAAGTTCTTCCCAGAATCTGAAACTAATACAATTTCTAACATTGCCTATGACACAAATGTCATTGACTATGACAGAATGACATTCACTGATAAATGTGCCCTTACTAGTCTGGAGGATTTATCAGGCTTAGAAGCAGGTTATCAAATGCTAGATCAAACCAAAACACACAAATTGAAGTCTACATATAACTTTTATCCTCTACAAGTCAGAGGTAAAAGCCTGGAAGTTTTCCACAAAAGGGTTATGGAGGACCTCATGACACTTTCCCACTCTCAGAACAAACATACCTCTAATTTAACTAGAAGATAAAGAGAGGCCATTACACATCTCCAGCATAACAACCACATTGTCTTTAGACAATCATATATATATATATATTGAGCGTTGTCACTAAGGGTTAATTTATGTGAGCATTTGTTTTTATGCACCTCCCAAGAGAGGGGTTAAGGGCTTTAAATAAGCTACACCTGTTAACATGCTTTATGTCTATGACTACAGCCTGCATGGCTGAAACCGGTCAGACGTTTTAATGATAGCTCTCATTTCTATATGGAGTCTGCCATTTTTGGAGTTTTTTAAAAGTATCCAATAAAGTTTTACACAGCACTCCCTTTCTTTCTTGCTGGGACGCCTTGGGAATTTTTTTTCGTCATATAAATAAGCCACAGAAATTTTGGGATTCTGTTCTGTGAAGCGATGTAACAAAATTGGAACTTTTTGGCCCAATGGATCAGCGGTATGTCTAGAGGAAGAAGACTGAAGCATATGAGGAAAAGAACACTCAGCCTACAGTTAAGCATGGTTGTGGCTCTGTGATGTTCTGGGGCTGCTTTGCATCTTCTGGCACTGGAAACCTGTATCGTGTGGAAAGCAAGATGAATTAATTGAAGTATCAGGAAATGCTTGGAGAAAACGTAATGCCGTCTAAGGAAGCTGTAGCTTGGGCATCATTGGACCTTCCAACAAGACAATGATCCTAATCATACCTTAAATTTCACCAAGGCTTGGTTGCAGAAGTTCTGAAAGATTCTACAGTGGCCATCACAGTCACCTGACTTGAACCCCATAGAAAATCTTTGGTAGGATGTGAAGAAGTCAGTTGCAGCACGCAAACCCAAGAATAAAACAGAACTGGAGGTGATTGCTCATGAGGAATGGGCTAAGATTCCTCAGGAATGCTGCCAGAAGCTGGTGTCTGGCTATGCATCTCATTTGAAGCAGGTCATAACAGCAAAAGGGTGCTATACTAAGTACTAAAGATACTTGCCATGAAGGGGTTGAATCATTTTGAGACTGTATAATTCATTAAATGTTGCATTTTCAGTATAATTTGGGTTAACCACTTAAAACATTCATTGTGTTGAGCTATTTCAATTGCTTTTGTTGATCTGTTCATTGCAAACAGCCAAAGGTCTTTACATTTTGACAATAAACCTGATTTGCATTGTGGGTTGAACAATTTTGATTACAACTGTATGCATAAATCTTGAAAAAAGAATTGTCCTTTTCACCCACTAATAAAGTGGATAAATTTGCTATTGTAAAAGATTTGCACATGTTCGCAAGAAAAGTTGTGTTACAGAAAATACATACTGGCAAAGAGAAGCAGCTAATATTAGACCAAAGGAATAAGCAGTCCCTTAGAGATCTTACAGCTCTGTTGGAAAATAATGAGGTACAAGAAAGTCCAATAGACATTAGAAATTGGTCATATACCATTAAAGAATAAATCATCCTACATGCCACCCTTGTCTATGGTTCCATCAATTAATACATTTGTCAAACTAGTAGAAAATGATATAGCATTACTTGATGTCAATACTGGACATCAAGATAATCTTACGCATAAACAAAGAAAATCTTTAAAAGAATTGATGGAAGACAAGGACATCACAATAAAACCATCAGACAAGGGTGGTAATGTGGTGATTTTGGATACAGTAGATTACAAACGTGAATGTTAGAGACAGATTATTGATACTACACAGTATGAACTGTTGCTGGGGGACCCTACTATTGAATATCAGTTGGAATTGGAATTTATCTTAAGAGAAGCCATGAAAGCAGGAATTATTAATAAAAATGAATTTGATTATCTGTATGTGAAAGAACCAAGAACAGCTACGTTCTGTACAATTCCTAAACTACATAAGACCAATCGTCTCAGGTCAATCCAGTCTAAATGAAAATATTGGCCATTATATTTATTATTGTCTTCAACCATTTGTTTATGTTCTTCCTTCTATCACTAAATATATTAACAATATATTACGCAAATTGGATGACCTCACGGTAGCACCCAACACAAGATTAGTAGCAATTGATGTTGAAGCTTTATATTCCTGTATTCCTCATGAATAAGGAATAGAGGCATGTAAGTATTACCTTCAACAAAGAGGAAAGGACTATTCTAGACATACTGCGTTTGTCTTAGATCTTCTGAGATTTGAACTAGAGAGGAACTGTTTTGTGTTCAATAACAAATTCTATTGTCAAATTTTAGGTACATCATCTAGGTGTCATAATCATAACCTTATGTCGCAGATTTGACTAACTTCAAAAGAAAAGTTCTACAGAGGCTTGGCACCGAGGTCATTGAGGGCATAACTGATGAATGTGATAGCGGTATTCGAGGTAATTATAAATTAATGTCCAAATTAATATTTATATTGTTTAATTGTCTGCACCAAAAATGTGTCTCTTATGTTTATGTTTTTTAAAAACATTATTAACTGTTTTTTAATGTGCTATTTACTCGTATTATCAATTTTTCTTCCTTCTCTTTCTATCTTTATTTAAAAAGCCGGAATGAAAATCTTAACAGTCAGCACATTTTAGGTTCATCACCATCGATAGCGGTTGCTTATTGGAGGTTGACATTTAACCACCAATAAGCAAGCATAACCCAGGTTCTCCACAAACATTGGGCATGCTCCTATGGATCCTATTTATGCTTTTTAAAGAAACATAGCAAGAGAATGAATAAAAATAGATAATACGAGTAAATTAGAAAGTTGCTTAAAATTGCAGGCCCTATCTGAATCATGAAAGAAAAGCTGTCATAGGCTCCAGATATTCTGCTATTTCATTGTAAAGTTCCATAATAGCTTCTCTGTCCAAACGGAATCTCTGGCTAATCTCCCGATCAGAAATGGCTTCCAAACCCATACATGGAAGGAAAACTCTAGGGACTCTCAGTCTTCGACCTCTCCATCTTTGAAATCCATTGTTTTCAACTGGTGCCTGTATAGCCCTTCTTCCTCGTAATTGAATCAATCTGAATAGAAACATATGTAAAATGTCTCCATCTTTATTCAGTGATCCAAAAACCAATAATGAATTGTATTCGCTAACTAAATGGTCGCAAAGCAAATCACGCAAAGCTAGAGTGAAAGTTGTAGCGGACAGATTACTTGTAACATTGATAATTTCCGATTAGAGCGAATTTCCATGCGATCGATCATGTAGTAAGTGGAAAAAGGGTTAGGAACGATTAGTGTTGTAAAATTATGATCGCTGATGAAAAAAATTGTGGTTTTTCAATTCGATTGCGGATTGGTAACTAAGTGATGCAGATTGTGAGCGAATTTTGACGCGGAAATACAGACGACGGGTCACTTCGATGCTTAGTACATGGCGCCCTTGGTCTGTAGAAAAATAAGAAAACATAAGTGATAATGGGTAATATATGGATTGATTAAAATATACGCCTAGATTACGAGTTTGGCGTTAACAGGGGTGCATTGCTAACAAGCCTTTTTTTCTAACGCTACCTTAAGACAACACTTGTATTACGGGTTTTTTTAAACCTGGCATTAACCGCAAAAAGGTGAGCTCAGAGCAAAATTTAGCTCCACGTCTCACCTCAATACCAGCGTTGCTTACGGTAGCGTTAAGCTGGCTAAACGTGCTTGTGCACGATTTCCCCATAGGAAACAATGGGGCTGAGCCAGCTGAAAAAAAACTAACACCTGCAAAAAAGCAGCGTCCAGCTTCTAATATAGCCCCATTGTTTTCTATGGGAAAATAAAAAATATGTCTACCCCTAACACCCTAACATGACCCCCGAGTTTAAACATCCCTAATCTTACACTTATTACCCCTAATCTGCCGCCTCCGCTATCGCTGACACCTACATTATATTATTAGCAACTAATCTGCCGCTCCGGACACCGCCGCCACCTACATTATCCCTATGAACCCCTAATCTAAAACTAACTCTAACCCCCTGAAGATCACCCTACCTTGAGCCGTCTTTTTTTTAGTAATTTAGTTTATTTAATTTAATTCTAAATAATTGTAGGTGGTTTAGGTAATTAGTTTAATGATAGTGTAGTGTTAGGTGTAATTGTAACTTAGGTTAGGATTTATTTTACAGGTAATTTTGTGCTTATTTTAGCTAGGTAGTTATTAAATAGTTAATAACTATTTAATAACTATTGTGCCTAGTTAAAATAAATACAAAGTTGTATGTAAAATAAATATAAATCCTAAGATAGCTACAATGTAGTTATATTGTAGCTATCTTAGGGTTTATTTTATCGGTAAGTATTTAGTTTTAAATAGGATTAATTTATTTAATTATGTTAAATTAATTTCATTTAATTTAAATTATATTTAAGTTAGGGGGGTTAGACTTAGGGTTAGACTTAGGTCTAGGGGTTAATAAATTTATTATAGTAGCAGCGACATTGGGGTCGAAGATTAGGGGTTAATAAATGTAGGTAGGTGTTGGCGACTATGGGGGGGGCAGATTAAAGGTTAATAAAATTTAACTAGTGTTTGCGAGGCGGGAGTGTGGCGGTTTAGGGGTTAATACATTTATTTAAATGGCAGCGATGTCTGGTCAGCAGATTAGGAGTTAATAATTGTAGGTAGGTGGCGGCGACATTGGGGGTGGCAGATTAGGGGTTAATAAAAATAATGTAGGTGTAGACGATGTTAGGGGCAGCAGATTAGGGGTTCTTAAGTATAATGTAGGTGGCGGCGATGTCCGTTCGGCAGATTAGGGGTTAAAAACCTTTATTTTAGAGTTTGCGATGGGGGGGGGGGCTCGGTTTAGAGGTTAATAGGTAGTTTATGGGTGTTAGTGCACTTTGTAGCACTTTAGTTAAGAGTTTTATGTTCCCACATTAGCCCATAAAACTCTTAACTACTGACTTTTAAATGCGGTCGAAGTCTTGACAGGAAAGGGTCTACCGCTCACTTCTTCCAAGACTCATAATACCAGCGTTAGGAAAATCCCATTAAAAAGATAGGATACGCAATTGACGTAAGGGGATTTGCGGTAGCCTCGAGTCGCGGAAGAAAAGTGAGCGGTGAGCCTGTACCTGTCAGACTCGTAATACTAGCATTAGGTAAAAAGCAGCGTTGGGACCTCTCAATGCTGCTTTTTAAGGCTAACGCCAAACTCGTAATCTCGGTGATAGTTTTTAAAAAAATACCTTGTTATGTGTCAAATACAATTTGTCCTTATCCATCATGGGGAACTCACGAAATAGCAAGTGGACTCAAGATATATATCCTTAAATATTGCAATTATTTTTTCACTTTTTATTGTATTGTTTATTTGTGTGAAGTGAATTTTGTACTTTTTATTTTTACTACAGTTAAACATGGTGGTGGCTCGGTGATGCTCTGGGGCTGCTTTGCATCCTCTGGCACTGTAAACCTGCATCATGTGGAAGGCAAGATGAATTCATTGAAGTATCAGGAAATACTAGGAAAAAACATCATGTTGTCTTTGAGGAAGCTGTAGCTTGGGTGTCATAGGACCTTCTAACAATACAATAATCCCAAGCATACCTTAAATTCCACCAATGCTTAGTTGCAGTAGAAGTCCTGGAAATTTCTACATTGGCCATCACCATCATCTGACTTGAAGCCTATAGAAAATCTCTGGTATGATGAGAAGGTAGTGGCTTCACAAGCAAACCTAAGAATATTAGTGAACTGGATTGCTCATGATGAATGGGCTAAGATTCCTCAGGTCATAACAGCAAAAGGGTGCTATGCAAAGTATGATGCTTGCCATGAAGGGGTTGAATAATTTTGAGACTGCATAATTCATTAAAATGTGCAGTTTTAGTTGAATTTGGGGAAACCACGTAAAGCATTTGTTGTGTTGAGCTATTTCAATTGCTTTTATTTGATTTTTTCATTGAAAACAGCTAAATGTCTGTATATTTTGACAATAAATCTGATTTGCAATGTGGGTTGCACAATTTTGATTACAACTGTGTGTTATATACCCTGTATATATACCCCGTTTATGTTGCTTTCTTAATTAAATAATTAAAATCCAAATTATTTCTGCAAAATTATTATCTATTTCTATTAAGGTGCACTTGAAGTTTTTTACTATAGTATCTCAATTTTTGCATTTGAGTAACAATACTGTATAATTGATTGTGTGATTGTATTGAGTCAAAACCCTTTCTAATTTACAGCAAGTACACTTCTGTATTGCTGAATACTGTTATATTTATCACATTTTTTTAATGAATCAGTTTGATAGCTTTTTTCACATTTGTAGCAAGAAGATATATTTAGGGTGACTTTTGAGTCATGTCTTGAATCTTGAATGAATACTTGACAAATTTTCATTATCCCTTAGAGATTTTGTGGTATGCTATTTAGGGATATGTCGGTATTGTATGATTTAATTTTTTCTTCTACAGGACTGTAGGTCACAAAGGTTTAAAACATTCACCTTCATCAGAATTGAGTGGGTTATTATCTTCAGGAATAGGTCATGGTTCATAGATCACAGACAATTTAATTTAAACTTCAGCTGAAGGAGAATGATCAACTTCTTTTCACTTAATTTAAAAAGAGCAATGATAGATAAGTTTAAAGCAGTATATTAAGTGAATTAATACTCACTCTGAATTAACTACATACCTATGTTTCTAAAAGCAACCGTTATACATTTGCCCTAAAAAAAATGATTAACATTTTCTGTTTTTTAGCTTTATACATTTTATTATATTTATTAATATTTTTTTCTCACATTTATATTATGTGCTTATTAAATACAAAATATTGTTATATGTGATATATATTGCTTATATAAATGTACTATTTATGAAATAGACAATATTTTTCTAAAATACAGTATCT
Source organism: Bombina bombina (assembly GCF_027579735.1). Lineage (NCBI taxonomy): Eukaryota > Metazoa > Chordata > Amphibia > Anura > Bombinatoridae > Bombina > Bombina bombina. The sequence continues at coordinate 211,517,343 of NC_069499.1, read as the reverse complement.
ATAGTTCAAAGTGTGAAGCAAGCAAGTAAATTCCTAAATTTTGCTTGTATAAACCTTTGTTTTAAAACTAGTTACATCAAATTAATACCAAATTATTACTCTTGTTAATCCTTTTGCTGAAACTAAAGAGTGGGCAAAAATCAATAGTTAAGAAATTCAATTTATGTAAAATTTAAATGAATAAGCCAAAAAATGAATTTTTTAAAATATTTAAAAATGAAGTTGATGTATATTTAAATAAGTAATTGGTAAATAAAATGTATGTGAAATGAATCAGCGTATTAATTAATAATTGAACACATTTGAAACTGAAGTTAATGCATATTAATTCAGGTTACATTTATAATTAATGATTTACAATTTTAAACATTGTTATATATATGGTGATAGTTATTAGAGTCCTTAATTAGTGCCAGTACTAGTACATCTAAAAGGTTAGTGAATCACATGGTGTATTATCTAATGGTAAATGAAAATATGTGATAAATGTGGATGAACCTTATTGTGGAAGTAGGTTCCTAGAGAAATAATTTGTGTGCTTTGGAAAACACCTTGCAGAGGACAGTGAGGGGAACAGCAGTCATACTGAAATGAAAAAGTACTTGTTAATGCATTCAAATATATATATATATATATGATTATATGGTATGATTAACAAATGAAGCAGTATAAGCCACATACATACACACAATTATATATATATATATATATATATATATATATATATACATACATACACACACACATATATAATATACAATCACATACACAGTAGCACACTGGGGTTAACTGCATCTGCTATGTATTTGAGCCGTTTCTCAGAGGAGCAGGAGATTGTGTGAGAGGTTCCATAATGTTTACATACCCTAAGTTTCAGACTACAGACGTAGTGGCATTTTCTCCTGTTCATTCCTGCATGTGCTCTGCTTTTAGACTTCTAGATTGATCGGCTGATTATGAGAATCGAAAGTGAAAGTAAAAATAGCCATTTTACAAATGTGTGCTAAAAGCAACCACTAGATGGAGCTGGTTTGCAAGAAATCATAAACAAATCAATATTACAGCCACTTCTGAGGATTTTTTTATATAATTGCGGTGATTAATCACGGTTTTAAATTGCATATGCAATTAATCATGCAGCCCTAATACACATGTATATATATATATATATATAGTCTATATCCAATAAAGGACTGCACTCACTGGATTTAGTTTCAGAAACCTTCAAATCTTTATTGTGGTAACGTTTCGGGGTTCGCAGACCCCTTCCTCAGACCAGACAACAGTGCAAGTGAACAAAGTGTGCAATATATAGCACTAGCCCCACCCATCACAAACATCAAAATTGCGCCAAAAATCCATCACCATGGTAACACACAAACAAGGCCCCATGACCATACCACCAGAAAACACAATCAAAATACAAAATAAAACAAACTGCATATGCAAGTATTTTGCATAACCTCATAGTTGAACACTAATATGTACAATCATCAGTAGTAGTAGATATTCAGTAGTTACAATAGAATCACTGTAATTAGTTACTGATCCAGTTTAAGTAGCTTAAAGTATATTTAGACAAGCAATGATGGAAAACACACTAATCAAATAATCAAATAATCAAAGTAAACATCATGCAAGAAGAGGAATCTATCCATCAGTTGCACTGTTTAAAAACATATCCACCTCCCTGTATCCAGTTACAGGACTCAATCTTAAGGAAATATACACATAAGCCATATCATATAAACATTGCAACATAGATTAGGCATTTAAACTTCTAGCATTTGAACTAGATGAAAAATAAACAAATAATAAAAAGTCAATCAGATATATATAGATATATATGAGGTCTGTTACTGCTAATTCAATGTCCCCCATATTTATCCCAAGGCTTGCTATGACCAATCCTATGTAAAAGTATGTGAGCTATAAGTACTAATCTGACATTCTGGCAGATACAAATATACAAAAATACAAAATTGTCAAGCCCCCTGGGCGCGCAGAGCAATGTGTTGTGTCCCATGCGAGTTGAATATAACAAAAAGGCCCGTAGTTCCCAGTGTCAGGGTTCTATGCAGGATGTCTTAGCCGGTGTATTATACCCTAGTGTTGGGAGCTAAGATAGATGTAAACATGGGTGCGTGTATTTACCTATGTAGCAAGTCTGTGTACCGAGTCTGTAGTGCATCAGTGAAACAGGCGCGGCTCAACCCGGTATAGCGTGAGTGAGCTTGGAGCACGACCGCATGGCTAATTAGCATAGCCTGTCAGTCAGTCAATGGGCGTAGCTAGGTCACGGAGTGACAGCGGAGCCTGTGATTAGAGTTATGCCGGGCTGCTACTATACCTATTTCAACTGAGCTTCTTTGTGAGCCCCAAGAAAATCAAAGCTAGTATATCAGGCTTATATTAAATGGTCACATAGGTCTTAAATATGGTCTATTGTGAATAAGTATGTATAATCATATGTGTGCCTAAACATCAGAGCATTTGGTGGGAGCTATAAAAAACCGCTGTGTGCGTGATAATGGGAGGCAGGCAGATTCAGGATAAGACGAACCTAGAGCAACACGGATTTACTGCTTAAAACGTGAATCATTAGAAATTAAAAGATAAAAAATATAAAAAATTAAAAATAACCAAATTAATATTAAACCGTTAGTGAATAAATTAAATTAAATCAATAGCCAGCCTGCATCACAGGCCAAGTAGAGAAAAAAGGGGGGTAGTTGGGTACTGCCATCATGGGTCTTACATGCTCATAAGAGCCACTAGGGTGTAATTTATATGAATGTTAGATCATGCACCACAGATATTATTACGGGGTAATTCTATTTAGAATAGGCACCATAGTAACAGTTTGACGAATGGTATACCATAGTTCAATGGTCTAATACCCCTACAGGTCCTCCCAAATGTAACATGTATAAAACATACTTGTGCCCGAGAAGGTCACTCGTACAGTAGGATCTCAATACAGATATCATTGACCCCCTGTATACATATGGCAATCAAGTTGAGTTAGAGAGACACAATCAAAAGAGGGCACGCTACAGGTAGACATTTCAGTTGAGCCAAAATTTGCAGAGAATAGCAAAAGACAGAAAATATCAAAAAATCAAAAAATATATATCAAGGCAATATCAAGATGCTAAATGCACAGCGCCTACGGGTCACCATATCAAAAATGTATAGTACAAGTGCACCCTAACCAGCATATATAATACACTAAGTGCTGTCAATACGAATACATTGTTGTGCACAAGGACATATACAGCTATGGTGAGTCAAGGCATCAGAGGAAACAGTGCCAATCATTCGACATGTTTAATCCTCTGGGGTAGATGGTATCTAGTCTATGGATCCATCTAGCCTCCATCTGCAAGAGTGTCCTGCCCCGGTCACCCCCACGCCTGAGGGGGGGGACGTGGTCAATTAAAATGAAGCGTAAATCTCTTACCTTGTGGCCTGCTTGCACGAAATGTCTTGCCACCGGTTGATCCGAGGTCCCTTTGTCGATAGCAGTTCTTATCGCCGAGCGATGGTTTGCCATTCTTAAGCGTGCGTTGTCTGTTGTTTTGCCAACATAAAAACGTCCACAGCAACAGCTCAGTAGGTATACGACATGGCTTGTTGTACAGGTGATGAAGTGCTTTATAGTGAATTTCTGGGTAGTATGGGGGTGTCTGAATACTTTGCATGGGATCATACCGCTGCAAGTTGTGCAGCCCTTGCATCTGTAACAACCCATTTTGTTAGTTCTAAGCCATTTCTTGGTGTAACTATGTTGAGGATCTGTTTGCATAAGTATGTCCCTTAGACTTCTACCCCGTCTCTTGCAGATGGAGGCTAGATGGATCCATAGACTAGATACCATCTACCCCAGAGGATTAAACATGTCGAATGATTGGCACTGTTTCCTCTGATGCCTTGACTCACCATAGCTGTATATGTCCTTGTGCACAACAATGTATTCGTATTGACAGCACTTAGTGTATTATATATGCTGGTTAGGGTGCACTTGTACTATACATTTTTGATATGGTGACCCGTAGGCGCTGTGCATTTAGCATCTTGATATTGCCTTGATATATATTTTTTGATTTTTTGATATTTTCTGTCTTTTGCTATTCTCTGCAAATTTTGGCTCAACTGAAATGTCTACCTGTAGCGTGCCCTCTTTTGATTGTGTCTCTCTAACTCAACTTGATTGCCATATGTATACAGGTGGTCAATGATATCTGTATTGAGATCCTACTGTACGAGTGACCTTCTCGGGCACAAGTATGTTTTATACATGTTACATTTGGGAGGACCTGTAGGGGTATTAGACCATTGAACTATGGTATACCATTCGTCAAACTGTTACTATGGTGCCTATTCTAAATAGAATTACCCCGTAATAATATCTGTGGTGCATGATCTAACATTCATATAAATTACACCCTAGTGGCTCTTATGAGCATGTAAGACCCATGATGGCAGTACCCAACTACCCCCCTTTTTTCTCTACTTGGCCTGTGATGCAGGCTGGCTATTGATTTAATTTAATTTATTCACTAACGGTTTAATATTAATTTGGTTATTTTTAATTTTTTATATTTTTTATCTTTTAATTTCTAATGATTCACGTTTTAAGCAGTAAATCCGTGTTGCTCTAGGTTTGTCTTATCCTGAATCTGCCTGCCTCCCATTATCACGCACACAGCGGTTTTTTATAGCTCCCACCAAATGCTCTGATGTTTAGGCACACATATGATTATACATACTTATTCACAATAGACCATATTTAAGACCTATGTGACCATTTAATATAAGCCTGATATACTAGCTTTGATTTTCTTGGGGCTCACAAAGAAGCTCAGTTGAGATAGGTATAGTAGCAGCCCGGCATAACTCTAATCACAGGCTCCGCTGTCACTCCGTGACCTAGCTACGCCCATTGACTGACTGACAGGCTATGCTAATTAGCCATGCGGTCGTGCTCCAAGCTCACTCACGCTATACCGGGTTGAGCCGCGCCTGTTTCACTGATGCACTACAGACTCGGTACACAGACTTGCTACATAGGTAAATACACGCACCCATGTTTACATCTATCTTAGCTCCCAACACTAGGGTATAATACACCGGCTAAGACATCCTGCATAGAACCCTGACACTGGGAACTACGGGCCTTTTTGTTATATTCAACTCGCATGGGACACAACACATTGCTCTGCGCGCCCAGGGGGCTTGACAATTTTGTATTTTTGTATATTTGTATCTGCCAGAATGTCAGATTAGTACTTATAGCTCACATACTTTTACATAGGATTGGTCATAGCAAGCCTTGGGATAAATATGGGGGACATTGAATTAGCAGTAACAGACCTCATATATATCTATATATATCTGATTGACTTTTTATTATTTGTTTATTTTTCATCTAGTTCAAATGCTAGAAGTTTAAATGCCTAATCTATGTTGCAATGTTTATATGATATGGCTTATGTGTATATTTCCTTAAGATTGAGTCCTGTAACTGGATACAGGGAGGTGGATATGTTTTTAAACAGTGCAACTGATGGATAGATTCCTCTTCTTGCATGATGTTTACTTTGATTATTTGATTATTTGATTAGTGTGTTTTCCATCATTGCTTGTCTAAATATACTTTAAGCTACTTAAACTGGATCAGTAACTAATTACAGTGATTCTATTGTAACTACTGAATATCTACTACTACTGATGATTGTACATATTAGTGTTCAACTATGAGGTTATGCAAAATACTTGCATATGCAGTTTGTTTTATTTTGTATTTTGATTGTGTTTTCTGGTGGTATGGTCATGGGGCCTTGTTTGTGTGTTACCATGGTGATGGATTTTTGGCGCAATTTTGATGTTTGTGATGGGTGGGGCTAGTGCTATATATTGCACACTTTGTTCACTTGCACTGTTGTCTGGTCTGAGGAAGGGGTCTGCGAACCCCGAAACGTTACCACAATAAAGATTTGAAGGTTTCTGAAACTAAATCCAGTGAGTGCAGTCCTTTATTGGATATAGACTGTATACTTGTTTGACTTTGCACCCTGGTTGATGACTACACAGCATTGGGAGTGCAGACACACACGGAGGATATATATATATATATATATATATATATTAAGCACACTGAGCAAGGAGTCCATATCTGGTTTCCTCTTTTTCCCATAGGAAGACTAAATACACACAGAGAGAAGCACACTCACAGGAATGAACAACCGGCTCAATACCATTGCTTGCCTATTCTATGGCAATTTACCACCTGGGTGCAGATTCTTTTAGCCTAGTAATGCTTTTCACAGAGTACAACTTTCCTGTAGCATATCAGTCTGATCCCACCAATTACAGTCAGTCCAGCACAAAAATACCAGGCAATTCCTCTCTGAACAAGGAACACAGCAACCCCAGACAATCATTTCAGCCTCATCAGTGAGGTGTAGCCATATTCCTCTAAGCACACTGAGCAAGGAGTCCACGTCTGGTTCCCCTTTTTCCCATAGGGAGACTAAATACACACAAAGAGAAGCACACTCAGGAACAAACAACTGGCTCAATACCATTGTTAGCCTGTTCTATGGCAATTTAACACCTGGGTGCAGCTTCTTTTAGCCCAGTAATGATTTTCACAGAGTACAACTTTCCTGTAGCATATCAGTCTGATCCCGCCAATTACAGTCAGTCCAGCACAAAAATACCAGGCAATTCCTCTCTGAACAAGGAACACAGCAACCCCAGACAATCATTTCAGCCTCATCAGTGAGGTGTAGCCATATTCCTCTAAGCACACTGAGCAAGGAGTCCACGTCTGGTTCCCCTTTTTCCCATAGGGAGACTAAATACACACAAAGAGAAGCACACTCAGGAACAAACAACTGGCTCAATACCATTGTTAGCCTGTTCTATGGCAATTTAACACCTGGGTGCAGCTTCTTTTAGCCCAGTAATGATTTTCACAGAGTACAACTTTCCTGTAGCATATCAGTCTGATCCCGCCTATTACGGTCAGTTCAGCACCAAAATACCAGGCAATTCCTCTCTGAACAAGGAACACAGCAACCCCAGAAAACCATTTCAGCCTCATCAGTGAGTTGTAGCCATATTCCTCTAAGCACACTGAGCAAGGAGTCCACGTCTGGTTCCCCTTTATCCCATAGGGAGACTAAATACACACAAAGAGAAGCACACTCAGGAACAAACAACCGGCTCAATATCATTGCTAGCCTGTTCTATGGTAATTTACAACCTGGGTGCAGCTTCTTTTAGCCCAGTAATGCTTTTTCACAGAGTAGAACTTTCCTGTAGCATATCAGTCTGATCCCACCTATTATTGTCAGTCCAGCACCAAAATACTAGGCAATTCCTCACTGAACAAGGAATACAGCAACCCCAGACAATTGTTTCGTCCTTCCTTGGGTCTCGTCAGTGAGGTGTAACTATATTCCTCTAAGCACACTGAGCAAGGAGTCCACGTCTGGTTTTGAGCCGGTTGTTTGTTCCTGTGATTGTGCCTCTTTCTGTATGTATTTAGTCTCCTTATGGGAAAAAGGGACAATCAGACGTGGACTCCTTTCTCAGTATGCTTAGAGGAATATAGCTACACCTCAATGATTGTCTGGGGTTGCTGTGTTCCTTGTTCAGAGAAGAAATGCCTGGTATTTTGGCACTGGACTGACCGTTAAAGGTGGGATCAGACTGATATATTACAGGGAAGTTCTAATCTGTGAAAAGCATTACTGGGCTAAAAAGAAGCTGCACCCAGGTGGTAAATTGCCATAGAACAGGCTAACAATGGTATTGAGCCAGCTGTTCATTCCTGTGAGTGTGCTTTTCTCTGTATGTATGTGTATATATATACAGGGAGTGCAGAATTATTAGGCAAGTTGTATTTTTGAGGATTAATTTTATTATTGAACAACAACCATGTTCTCAATGAACCCAAAAAACTCATTAATATCAAAGCTGAATAGTTTTGGAAGTAGTTTTTAGTTTGTTTTTAGTTATAGCTATTTTAGGGGGATATCTGTGTGTGCAGGTGACTATTACTGTGCATAATTATTAGGCAACTTAACAAAAAACAAATACTGTATATACCCATTTCAATTATTTATTTTTACCAGTGAAACCAATATAACATCTCAACATTCACAAATATACATTTCTGACATTCAAAAACAAAACAAAAACAAATCAGTGACCAATATAGCCACCTTTCTTTGCAAGGACACTCAAAAGCCTGCCATCCATGGATTCTGTCAGTGTTTTGATCTGTTCCCATCAACATTGCGTGCAGCAGCAACCACAGCCTCCCAGACACTGTTCAGAGAGGTGTACTGTTTTCCCTCCTTGTAAATCTCACATTTGATGATGGACCACAGGTTCTCAATGGGGTTCAGATCAGGTGAACAAGGAGGCCATGTCATTAGATTTTCTTCTTTTATACCCTTTCTTGCCAGCCACGCTGTGGAGTACTTGGACGTGTGTGATGGAGCATTGTCCTGCATGAAAATCATGTTTTTCTTGAAGGATGCAGACTTCTTCCTGTACCACTGCTTGAAGAAGGTGTCTTCCAGAAACTGGCAGTAGGACTGGGAGTTGAGCTTGACTCCATCCTCAACCCGAAAAGGCCCCACAAGCTCATCTTTGAGGATACCAGCCCAAACCAGTACTCCACCTCCACCTTGCTGGCGTCTGAGTCGGACTGGAGCTCTCTGCCCTTTACCAATCCAGCTACGGGCCCAGACTCACTCTCATTTCATCAGTCCATAAAACCTTAGAAAAATCAGTCTTGAGATATTTCTTGGCCCAGTCTTGACGTTTCAGCTTGTGTGTCTTGTTCAGTGGTGGTTGTCTTTCAGCCTTTCTTACCTTGCCCATGTCTCTGAGTATTGCACACCTTGTGCTTTTGGGCACTCCAGTGATGTTGCAGCTCTGAAATATGGCCAAACTGGTGGCAAGTGGCATCTTGGCAGCTGCACGCTTGACTTTTCTCAGTTCATGGGCAGTTATTTTGCGCCTTGGTTTTTCCACACGCTTCTTGCGACCCTGTTGACTATTTTGAATGAAACGCTTGATTGTTTAATGATCACGCTTCAGAAGCTTTGCAATTTTAAGAGTGCTGCATCCCTCTGCAAGATATCTCAATATTTTTTACTTTTCTGAGCCTGTCAAGTCCTTCTTTTGAGCCATTTCGCCAAAGGAAAGGAAGTTGCCTAATAATTATGCACACCTGATATAGGGTGTTGATGTCATTAGACCACACCCCTTCTCATTACAGAGATGCACATCACCTAATATGCTTAATTGGTAGTAGGCTTTCGAGCCTATACAGCTTGGAGTAAGACAACTTGCATAAAGAGGATGATGTGGTCAAAATACTCATTTGCCTAATAATTCTGCACTCCCTGTATATATATATATATATATATATATATATATATATATATATATATATATATATATAACGTAGCATGGGTGCACTCTCACAAACAAAGGTTCAAATATCAGGGTGCAAGAGTATTTATATATATATATATATATATATATATAATGTTCCAAGGTAATTTTTAACTCAAATAACCAACTCACTTATGCAGTTGCCAGGGAGCAAAGTCAAATGTAATGCAGTTTTCCATGAAGAGACTACACTCACTGGGCTTGTATAAAAAATAGCTTTTATTTATCACAGGTTTAAATAGGGAATAGAGAATGACGTTTCGATGTCCTACTGGCATCTTTATCAAATGTTCCCAGATAGTCAGGATAGCAACATCACCAGCATGGTTTAAAGTCACTCCTTTATGAGCAATCAGTAAACCGCATACAGTTTGCCGCTCTGTATCTGATTCAACGTGTTCAATCCATTGTCAGGTTGATGCTTCATGCTGATTGGATCATTCCTCAAATGTATCATTCATTATGATGGAAAACAGAGAGCCGCATGGCTAATTTGCATACTATCAACATAACCGTTAAGCCCCTCTGGAGTGCGCCATAGAGCTGAATAGTAATGAAGTCTATAAGAATTTAGACACATATTCTGTCGGGTGATACACACGTTAGTGTTTCCAGTGACACCACCGCCACTTCTGGGTCATCCTGAGATAATGCGTTAATCCCATATCCCTTCATGCATTGCCAAATATCGTAGTCTCAAATTGTTGTAAATGTTGCGATCAGGCATCAACCACTTACAGATGATGTGTCTTATTGTGTTGAAGTAGAGATTGCTCATATTGGGAGAACTTTATTTGTTGGATAAGAGATCATCCAACACACTTAGTGAAAAAGAAGTAAAATAAAAGCAATTACTGCCCCACTGCAACACAATAGGAGAAACGTATGTATTGTCCTAGGAGGAGACTTTTGTTAATTATATTATAATTGCAGAACAAAACTTTTTATTTATATTTATATAGTGGAAGGGTTAACCACATCGTAATAATCATAGTCACCAATTTTAGAATAATCCATGTTGGAAACAGTTGTGTTCAAGAAATGAATAGTCAAAAGTGCAATTTTATGTTAAGTCCCCTGGGAGACACAGTGTCCAGTATAAATATCCATATAGCTTCCAATTGAAGTAGCTTTTTAGCATGATCCCCATCCCTCTTTGGGGGGAATACGGTCAATCATCATGCTGTGCAAGCTAGATAAATTATGTTTATGTGTGACAAAATGATGTGCCACGGGAAGGTCTGATTCTCAATTGTTCAGCGCCTTCCTGATGGAGTATCTGTGGTTGGCCATCCTTTCTTTGAATGTATTTGTGGTTTAACCCACGTAAAATAGGGAACATGGGCAAATGAATATATAAATTAAATAAGTACTGCTGCATGTAAGCCGATATCGGAAGGAGTATTGCTTATTTTTGTGTGGGTGTTGAAAGGAATCCCCTATGAGTAAGCTGTTGCAGGTGACATAATCTCCACAGCTGAAGCACCCCACTCTTGTAGATTTTATCGATACTCTGTCCGATATCGGCTTACATGTAGCAGAACTTAAGTAATTTATATACTCATTTGCCCATGTTCCCTCTTTTATGTGGGCATTCAAAGAAAGGATGGCTAACCACAGATTCCATGTGGAAAAGCATGGTCAATTTCAAGGTTACAAATCCACCTCCAGAAATCTTAATTTTCCTGTGTCCACTGTGTGAAACAATGTCAAGATGTTCATGGCACTGTAGCTAATCTCCCTGGACAATGACGAAAGAGAAACATTGATCAAATATTGCAACAAAGGATTGTTTGAATTGTGGATAAAAAAAACCTTGATCTACTTCCAGACAAATTCAAGCTGGACTTCAGGCACTGGGCTCAAATGTGTAAGCTCACACTATATGTGGCCATCAGAATGAAAAGGGACGCTATGGTAGGAGACCCAGGAGGACCCCACTGCTGACACAGAAACATAAAAAAGCCAGATTGGAGTTTACCAAAACTTATCTGAGGAAGCCAAAATCCTTTTTGGAGAATGTGCTGTGGACAGACGAAACTAAATTACAGCTTTTTGGTAAAGCCCATCATTCTACTGTTTTCAGAAAAAAGAAATGAGACTTTTAAAGAAAAGAATACAGTCCCTACAGTCAAACATGATGAAGGTTCACTGATGTTTTGGGGTTGCTTTGCTGCTTCAGGCACTGGATGTCTTGAATGTGTGCATGGCATTATGAAAATCGGAAAATGGAGAGTACTGAACTGGTCAGCAATAAATCCAGATCTCAATCCCATAGAGCACCTGTGGAGAGATCTCAAAACAGTAGTTGGGAAAAGGAACACTTCCAATCTGAGAGACCTGGAGCAGTTGGCAAAAGAAGAGTGGTCAAAAACTCCAGTAGAGCAGTGTAAGAAACTCATTGATGGTTACAGGAAGTGATTGATTTCAGTTATCTTTTCCAAGGGGTGTTTTTTGTGTCATACTAATAAAAACAAAATAAATAAACATGAGAATGCCTTAACATTGTAATAGCAACAATTTTCTGGGCGAAGTAGTACATTATCTGTGTATATGTGTATATATATATATATATATATATATATATATATAGTAGACAATTTCCAGTTCAGCCCACCGATAGCCAACTCGCCTGGGTGCAATGATATAGCATCAAATAGAAAACAAGAGAATGCACTCTCATGACTTTTTCAAGCCCAATTATGAAAGCGCTGGAGATGTAAATAAATGAGGTTAAACAGGGGGGTTCCACTGGTCAGAAGATAAATAGTAGACAATTTCCAGTTCAGCCCACCGATAGCCAACTCGCCTGGGTGCAATGATATAGCATCAAATAGAAAACAAGAGAATGCACTCTCAGGACTTTTTCAAGCCCAATTATGAAAGCACTGGAGATGTAAATAAATGAGGTTAAACAGGGGGGTTCCACTGGTCAGAAGATAAATAGTAGACAATTTCCAGTTCAGCCCACCGATAGCCAACTCGCCTGGGTGCAATGATATAGCATCAAATAGAAAACAAGAGAATGCACTCTCAGGACTTTTTCAAGCCCAATTATGAAAGCGCTGGAGATGTAAATAAATGAGGTTAAACAGGGGGGGAAAAAGTATTTAGTCAGCCACCAATTGTGCAAGTTCTCCCACTTAAGAAGATGAGAGAGGCCTGTAATTTTCATCATAGGTATACTTCATATACTCATTACCTGTATTAATGGCACCGTTTTGAACTTGTTATCAGTATAAAAGACACCTGTCCTCAACCTCAAACAGTCACACTCCAAACTCCACTATGGTAAAGACCAAAGCAGCTTGGTGTGAAGAAATCAACTGATGGAAGACATACAAGACCACTGATAATCTCCTTCTATCTGGGGCTCCACGCAAGATCTCACCCCGTGGGGTCAAAATGATGACAAGAACAGTGAATAAACATCCCAGAATCACACGGCGGGACCTAGTGAATGACCTGCAGAGAGCTGGGACCAACGTAACAAAGGCTACCATCAGTAACACACTACGCCACCAGAGACTCAGTGTCACGCTCAGCTGCTGGGAAGCTCTGCAGTCCTCTCTGTGTGCTTGATTGACAGGTGTCTGAGCCACCCCTTCCTGATGATGTCACAACCAGGCTTTTTATTCTTGAGAACAGTGGGGAATAAGTCTGGACAGAAACTAGAAAGAACTCAGGCCAACTCTAAGAGAACTGTGATCTCTCAAACACAGTCCAGTTAAGGGTCAAATAGGTAATAAGGGTGATAGAGTGGCGCACAAAGCTAAGTTCCCAGAACAAATAAATAAAAGAGATAAATACCAATATCCTTATAGAAATGTATATATATATATATATATATATATAAAAATGCTAGTTAAGCACTAGATAAACGTTGAATCAAAAAGATTATTTAATAGTCAAATCACAAACTCAATAAAATAGATTAAATAAAATCAGTTAAACAGATAAACATATGATAATAAATAAATATTGCATAAATTAATTCTGGCAGTTAAAAAAGAAACAGCTAATTAAATTTAATATATTCTGATATGATGTGGCCACATCGTCTAAAATCAGCTAATCAAATACTAAAACCAAACATTTAATCAGTAGATATGAAATGCAGAAAATATGAAATGCAGAGAATAATAGGATGCGTGTTCTAAAGAGGCTAATACTCAAATATATAACTGCTAAATACAGAAAGAGAACTCTCACAGATGTTATAGTTATACATATAATTGTACTTCTGCTGACATTAGAACATCGAAAAAAGGCAATCCGATATAATGGCTTAAAAAGTTCAAATTTCCCTTTTTGTGCACAAAAGGAAAGTGCCAAGTGCAAAAGTCACCAAGAGCAAATGTAATAGTATATAGCTCATATGTTAGTGAATCTCAAAGTGGTGAGTCTCTCCAAGTACTTTGTAGGATATTAATATAAATTACTGACCGGTCAGATAAATGTTAGCTCCGAAAGTAATAAAGGTGTAGTTGAAAGTATAATCCAGGTACCTGACAGACTTGCGGCTAAGAGTGGCTCCGATATTGTATCCGCGCTCACGGCAGAGTGAGCGGCTATGAGCACTACACGCTGAGCTTGTTTCCTGCTCCCAAGCGTGACTCCAGCGTCTTCACTGTCTGCGTACGTGCTTTGTCACCTGACAATTAGCATCCAATGGGGACTCTGCAAAAGCGGTCCGGATTCAAATGTCACTTTCAAGTGTAGATAGTAAAAGGTATCCAATGTGGGATCCAAAAGTAAGTAAGTCTCTTCTATGCGATTCGGCATGTTGATAAATGCACAACGTGCCGAAACGCGTAGAAGAGACTTACTTACTTTTGGATACCTTTTACTATCTACACTTGAAAGTGACATTTGAATCCGGACTGCTATTGGAGAGTCCCCATTGGATGCTAATTGTCAGGTGACAAAGCACGTACGCAGACAGTGAAGACTGTGGATTATACTTTCAACTACACCTTTATTAATTTTGGCGCTAACATTTATCTGACCGGTCAGTAATTTATATTAATATCCTACAAAGTACTTGGAGAGACTCACCACTTTGAGATTCACTAACATATGAGCTATATACTATTACATTTGCTCTTGGTGACTTTTGCACTTGGCACTTTCCTTTTGTGCACAAAAAGGGAAATTTGAACTTTTTAAGCCATTATATCGGATTGCCTTTTTTCGATGTTCTAATGTCAGCAGAAGTACAATTATATGTATACCTATAACATCTGTGAGAGTTTTCTTTCTGTATTTAGCAGTTATATATTTGAGTATTAGCCTCTTTAGAACATGCATCCTATCATTCTCTGCATTTCATATTTTCTGCATTTCATATCTACTGATTAAATGTTTGGTTTTAGTATTTAATTAGCTGATTTTAGACGATGTGGCCACATCATATCAGAATATATTAAATTTAATTAGCTGTTTCTTTTTTAACTGCCAGAATTAATTTATGTAATATTTATTTATTATCATATGTTTATTTGTTTAACTGATTTTATTTAATCTATTTTATTGAGTTTCTGATTTGACTATTAAATAATCTTTTTGATTCAACGTTTATCTAGTGCTTAACTAGGCTTTTTATTCTTGGCTTCCTGTTTCTCCAGTGCCAGTTTGTTTGTTAACTTTGTGGCTTCTGATGGGATTTCGCTGAGGAATCTCTCTAACTGCTGCTTTTCTGTTGCCAATCTCTTCAAGGATTTACTATGCTGGATTAACCTTCAACCTCCTGATTACCTGTCTCCAAACAATGCAAGTACTGTTTGTTTTGTGAAACTTTCAAACTTCCTGTTTACCTGCTGCAAACTCTGCATATTCAGACTACTCTATGTACTGCCAAACTATTCAAATTCTGTTATTTCTATGAAACCTTCAATCGGCATGTTTACCTGTTTCCAAACTCTGCAAATACAATTATTCAGTGTAAACCTTCAAACTGCTTGATATCCTGTTGCCAATCTCAACAAGTACTGATAATTCTGTGTTAACCTTCAAACTACCAGCTTACCTGTTGCTATCTCTGCAAGTTCTGACAACACAGTGTTAACCTTCAAACTACCTGATTACATGTTGTTAATTCTGCAAGTTCTGACTACACAGTGTTTACCCTCAAACTGCCTGATTACCTGTTGCATACTCTGCAAAGACTGTCTACACAGTGTTAACTCTCAAACTGCCTGATTACCTGTTGCATACTCTGCAAAGACTGTCTACTCAGTGTTAACCCTCAAACTGCCTGATTACCTGTTGCATACTCTGCAAAGACTGTTAACCTTCAGACTGCCTGTTAACAAATGACCTACTCCTGCATTATTAACTGTTTCCTGTTTTACCCTTCTTCTCTCTGAGTATAAGTGGACTATCCCTGCTCTCCTGATACTGTGGAAGACATTTCCTGAAACCAGTTCCTTATTCAGAAATCTATCTGGCTGATATCATGAATTACTTTGGCACAGGCTAACCCTGCTCCATATCGTGAGTACTTTGTTTTTTGGAGGTTGTCGTGGGGTCACGTCCTGGATTAAACTCAGAGTGCAAGGGTGTTGTTTAAGTTCGCCCTAGCATTTGGGTCTTCTTCTGGACATTTCCTAACCTGACAGTACAAACTGGCCATAATATGGACCCTGAAGAGTTATCCAGGGCTGTGGCTCTACAAGGGCAACTTCTAGGAAATCATTCTGCTCATTTGCAATCTTTGGATTCCAAGCTTGACCAGATTACTGCTCTGCTACATAACCTCTCCGCTCCTTCTCAAGCGACGGTGACTCCTGCTGCCACTGCTACTAGCACCAATGCTGTCTTTAATCCACCTCAAACTGTTGGACAGAATATACCACGAATCCCACTTCCAGATAAATATGACGGTAATCCTGAAGAATGCCGTGGATTCCTTAATCAGTGTCGTTTACACTTCAGAAACAATCCTCAAGTTTTTTCCAATTCTACTTCCAAAATCACCTTTATTATTTCTCTCTTGAAGGGTAAGGCTCTAGCCTGGGTGTCCCCTCTTTTAAAGAAGAATGATCCGTTACTACAGGATGTGGAATTATTTGTGTCCATTTTTTCTTCTGTTTTTGACAAGCCTGGGAGGTCTGCAGCTGCTGAGGCAGGATTGTTGGATCTGAGACAGGGATCCCTTTCGGTAGCTCAATATGCTATTGAATTCAGGACTTTAGCCGCAGAAACTGATTGGAACCATGGAGCCTTACGGGCAGCCTTTCGCAAAGGACTTTGCGAACGCCTTAAGGATGAACTTGTATTTTGGGAACTCCCGATTCATTGGAGGGTCTTATCAATTTTATTATTACTCTTGACGCCCGGCATTCTGAACGTCTTCAGGAGAGAGATAGGAATCGGAGATCCTTTGTTAAATCTTCTTTTCGTCCTCCTATTCGAACCTCAAGTCTTTCTAATAATAATTCCCAATCTCCTGAGTCTGTGGAACCCATGGAAGTAGGAGCTATTAAATTGTCAGAAACTGAACGCCATAGAAGGCGTACTCTTGGGTTATGTCTGTATTGTGGTACCAAAGGACATTTACTGAAGGACTGTCCTATCCGGCCAGTAAAAGCCAAGGCTTAACTTTTGATAGAGGGACAGAGTTAAGCCAGAATCCCATGTCTTCCCTCAATTCTAAACTTTTTGTTCCTGTAACTATCTCTTTTGGAAACACCAAGTTTCGAGCTCAAGCTCTCATCGATTCTGGAGCTGCTGGAGTATTCATTGATTCAAACTTTGCTGACTCTCTCAGGATTCCTCTTCAAGCCAAGAAACAGTTAATTAAGGTAACTACTGTCAGTGGACAGCCTCTAGGTACTGGTATCATACAACATTCTACCATTCCTCTTCTTTTGACTGTGGGCATACTTCATTCTGAAATTATTCGTTTTGATGTCATTTCTTCTCCTCACATACCATTGATTCTGGGGTTACCTTGGTTGCAGCTTCATGATCCAGTTTTCTCATGGTCTAAAGGAGAACTTATTTCCTGGGGAACTACCTGTTTCAAACATTGCCTGCAAAATCCCTGCAGAGGTTTCTTGGCTTTGCCAATTACTATAGAAAGTTTATAAAGAACTTTGCTGACATCACGTCTCCACTCACTTCTTTTACTAAGAAAGGGCAAAATTGTAAGAACTGGTCCTCTTTGGCAGTACAGGCTTTTGAAACACTAAAATCAGCATTTTCTTCTGCACCTCTTCTCAGTCATCCAATTCCTGATTTCCAGTTTATTTTGGAGGTTGACGCTTCCTCTATAGCAGCTGGAGCTGTTCTCTCCCAACGTGATCCGACTACCAACAAGATACATCCTGTGGCGTTCTTTTCGAAAAAATTCAATCCTGCCGAGTTAAATTATGATGTGGGCAATAAAGAGCTTTTTGCTATAAAATTAGCTTTGGATGAATGGAGGCATTGGTTAGAGGGTACCAGTCAACCTTTTTTCATTCTGACAGATCACAAGAATCTTTTATACCTCCAAACAGCTACACGTCTCAATCCTCATAAGGATCGGTGGGCCTTGTTCTTCTCCAGGTTTAATTTTGTACTTTCCTATGTTCCTGGTTCAAAAAATTCCAAGGCAGATGCTTTATCTAGGCAGTTCCAATCTTCTGAACCTTCTCCATTGGATTCAGAACCTATACTATGTCCAGTCAAAGTTTTGGCTCAAGCATCCTCTTTTCCAGTACAGGCTTTACATGCTGCTCAAGTCCGGGTACCATCTTCTTGCAAACTACCTTCTGGTATCCTGTATGTACCCAAAGGATTACGTCTTAAGCTTCTACGTTGGGCTCATGACAACATTTCAGCAGGTCATCCGGGAATAACCAATACATTGTGGAAACTGAAGCAGCATGTTTGGTGGTCCACTATGAGGAGGGATGTTAAGGATTATATTGCTGCTTGTAGTTCTTGTGCTTCGAACAAACAATCTTCTCATCGACCGTTTGGTCTATTACACCCTCTTCCTATTCCTCATTACCCTTGGTCTCACTTATCCATGGACTTTGTTACAGATCTTCCTGTTTCTGCTGGAAATACGACCATTTGGGTAGTGGTGGATCGGTTCTCCAAGTCTGCTCACTTTATACCTCTTCCAGGCTTGCCTTCAGCTCAAAGACTTTCTGAACTCTTTGTTCTACATATATCTCGTTTACATGGTTTTCCCACTGACATAGTCTCAGATCGTGGAGTCCAATTTGTTTCCAAATTTTGGAGGTCTTTTTGTAAACACTTCGCAATCAACATATCACTTTCTACTGCACATCATCCTCAATCCAACGGACAGACTGAGCGTGTAAATCAAGCCTTGGAATCTTTTCTAAGACATTATGTAGACCATCACCACTCCAACTGGTCTCAGTTATTGCCTTTGGCGGAATTAGCTCACAACTCATGTTATAACGCCTCATTACAGACCTCTCCCTTTAAGGCAGCTTATGAATTTGAACCTAGAACCTTTCCTATGATTACCAGTTCTACTGAAGTCCCTGGAGCAGATCGTATAGTGAAAAATCTCAGTAATCACTGGCAACTCATTCGTCAAAATCTACTCTCTTCTTCCTTAAGACATAAGAAATATGCTGATTGCAGAAGGTGCAAGGCTCCTTTACTTCGTACTGGAGACAGAGTATTTTTATCCACCAGATTCATACGTCTAAAACAACCTTGTACCAAGTTGGGTCCTAAGTACATTGGACCTTTTCGAATTGTTTCCAGAGTTTGTTCTTCTGCATACCGCCTGGCCTTACCCAAGACTCTCAAGATCCATCCAGTGTTTCATGTCTCCCTACTCAAGCCAGTCATCTACAATCGGTACTCTATCAAGAGTAAACCACCTCCTCCACTTTCCGTAGAGGGAACTTCTGATTTTGAAGTCAGCCAGATTCTCGATTCCAAGCTACAGGGCAATCGGCTGTACTACCTGGTCCATTGGAAGGGTTATCCTATCTCTGAATGATCTTGGGAACCGGCCTCTCATGTTCATGCTCCAGCTCTTGTCAAGTCTTTTCACAAGAAATACCCTGCCAGGCCCGGTGGGGTCCCCCGGAGGGGTCCTTGTGGAGGGGGCACTGTCACGCTCAGCTGCTGGGAAGCTCTGCAGTCCTCTCTGTGTGTTTCATTGACAGGTGTCTGAGCCACCCCTTCCTGATGATGTCACAACCAGGCTTTTTATTCTTGGCTTCCTGTTTCTCCAGTGCCAGTTTGTTTGTTAACTTTGTGGCTTCTGATGGGATTTTGCTGAGGAATCTCTCTAACTGCTGCTTTTCTGTTGCCAATCTCTTCAAGGATTTACTATGCTGGATTAACCTTCAACCTCCTGATTACCTGTCTCCAAACAATGCAAGTACTGTTTGTTTTGTGAAACTTTCAAACTGTTTACCTGCTGCAAACCCTGCATATTAAGACTACTCTGTGTACTGCCAAACTATTCAAATTCTGTTATTTCTATGAAACCTTCAATCTGCATGTGTACCTGTTTCCAAACTCTGCAAATACAATTATTCAGTGTAAATCTTCAAACTGCTTGATATCCTGTTGCCAATCTCAACAAGTACTGATTAATCTGTGTTAACCTTCAAACTACCAGCTTACCTGTTGCTATCTCTGCAAGTTCTGACAACACAGTGTTAACCTTCAAACTACCTGATAACATGTTGTTAATTCTGCAAGTTCTGACTACACAGTGTTTACCCTCAAACTGCCTGATTACCTGTTGCATACTCTGCAAAGACTGTCTACACAGTGTTAACTCTCAAACTGCCTGATTACCTGTTGCATACTCTGCAAAGACTGTCTACTCAGTGTTAACCCTTAAACTGCCTGATTACCTGTTGCATACTCTGCAAAGACTGTCTACACAGTGTTAACCTTCAGACTGCCTGATAACAAATTACCTACTCCTGCATTATTAACTGTTTCCTATTTTACCCTTCTTCTGTCTGAGTATAAGTGTACTATCCCTGCTCTCCTGATACTGTGGAAGACATTTCCTGAAACCAGTTCCTTATTCAGAAATCTATCTGGCTGATATCATGAATTACTTTGGCACAGGCTAACCCTGCTCCATATCGTGAGTACTTTGTTTTTTGGAGGTTGTCGTGGGGTCACATCCTGGATTAAACTCAGAGTGCAAGGGTGTTGTTTAAGTTCGCCCTAGCATTTGGGTCTTCTTCTGGACATTTCCTAACCTGACACTCAGATCCTGCAGTGCCAGACGTGTCCCCCTGTTTAAGCCAGTACATGTCCGGACCCGTCTGAAGTATGCTAGAGAGCATTTGGATGATCCAGAAGCAGATTGGGAGAATGTCATATGGTCAGATGAAACCAAAGTAGAACTGTGTGGTAGAAACACAGCTTGTCATGTTTGGAGGAGAGAGAATGCTGAGTTGCAACCAAAGAACACCATACCTACTGTGAAGCATGGGGTGGCAACATCATGCTTTGGGGCTGTTTCTCTGCAAAGGGAACAGGACAACTTATCCGTGTACATGAAAGAATGAATGAGCCATGTATCGTGAGATTTTGAGTTCAAACCTCCTTCCATCAGCAAGGGCATTGAAGATGAAACATGGCTGGGTCTTTCAGCATGACAATGATCTCAAACACACCACCCAGGCAATGAAGGAGTTGCTTTGTAAGAAGCATTTCAAGGTCCTGGAGTGGCCTAGCCAGTCTCCAGATCTCAACCCCGTAGAAAACCTTTGGAGGGAGTTGAAAGTCTGTGTTGCCCAGCAACAGCCCCAAAGCAAAATTTATTTGCATATTATTTTGGAAAATAAGTATTTGATCACCTACAAACAAGCAATATTTCTGGCTCTCACAGACCTGTATCTTCTTCTTTAAGAGGCTCCTCTGTCCTCCACTCATTACCTGTATTAATGGCACCTGTTTGAACTTGTTATCAGTATAAAAGACACCTGTCCACAACCTCAAACAGTCACACTCCAAACTCCACTATGGTGAAGACCAAAGAGCTGTAGAAGGACACCAGAAACAAAATTGTAGACCTGCACCAGGCTGGGAAGAAGGAATCTGCAATAGGCAAGCAGCTTGGTGTGAAAAAAATCAACTGATGGAAGACATACAAGACCACTGATAATCTCCCTTGATCTGGGGCTCCACACAAGATCTCACCCTGTGGGGTCAAATTGATCACAAAAACAGTTAGCAAACATCCCAGAACCACACAGGGGGACCTAGTGAATGACCTGCAGAGATCTGGGACCAATGTAACAAAGGCTACCATCAGTATCACACTACGCCACCAGGGACTCAGATCCTGCAGTGCCAGACGTATCCCCCTGTTTAAGCCAGTACATGTCCGGGCCCATCTGAAGTATGCTAGAGAGCATTTGGATGATCCAGAAAAGGATTGGGAGAATGTAATATGGTCAGATGAAAAGTAGAACTGTTTGGTAGAAACACAACTCGTCGTGTTTGGAGGAGAGAGAATGCTGAGTTGCAACCAAAGAACACCATACCTACTGTGAAGCATGGGGTGGCAACATCATGTTTTGGGGCTGTTTCTATGCAAAGGGAACAGGACAACTGATCCGTGTACATGAAAGAATGAATGGGGCCATGTATCATGAGATTTTGAGCGCAAACCTCCTTCCATCAGCAATGGCATTGAAGATGAAACATGGCTGGGTCTTTCAGCATGACAATGATCTCAAACACATCGCCCGGGCAACGAAGGAGTTGCTTCGTAAGAAGCATTTCAAGGTCCTGGAGTGGCCTAGCCAGTCTCCAGATCTCAACCCCATAGATAACCTTTGGAGGGAGTTGAAAGTCTGTGTTGCCCTGCAACAGCCCCAAAACATCAGTGCTCTAGAGGAACCAACATACCAGCAACAGTGTGTGACAATCTTGCGTAGACTTACAAAAAAAATTTGATCTCTGTCATTGCCAACAAAGGATATATAAAAGTATTGAGATGAACTTTTGATATTGACAAAATACTTATTTTCCACCATAATTTGCAAATAAATTCTTTCCAAATCAGACAATGTGATTGTCTGGATTTGTTTCCACATTTTGTCTCTCATAGTTGAGGTATACCTTTGATGAAAATTACAGGCCTCTCTCATCTTCTTAAGTGGGAGAACTTGCACAATTGGTGGCTGACTAAATACTTTTTTGCCCCACTGTATATATTTATATAATATACAAAAAAAATTGCTTAATTTGTAAATCGTTTTAATTTTATTTTTGGTTATTTCTCAATTCAGTTACAATTAAAAGGGACGTGGTTGTTAAATAAAATACCAACGGCTAGATTACGAGTTTTGCATTATGAGTCTTGTAGGTACAGCTGTCCCGCACACATTTTTGTCCGTACCACAAATTAACTTACTCAATTTGCGTAAAGTCTATTTTCAATGGGACTTCCATTGCGCCGGTATTACAAGCTTTTTTTTTTGTATTTTTTTTTGCAAAGCTTTATTTATATAAATCAAATATGACATTACAGGAGCACTGGGCATTTGACACAGAGATCAGGTACAATATTTCAAGCTGTTGGACAATGTTTAAAAGTCTATGTATCATTTTCTTTTAAGACAGAGACCTCCTGTGGTTAGGTGGCCGCCGAGATCTCTTGTAATAATGCGTTGTCTTCACCCGATTCTCTTTGGGGGGCTGGTATTAGGACAGAACAACAAGCTCCTGCAATTCGTTTCAACCTTGCAGATTTTTTTTTTTTTTTTAGTCTTTATATTTCTCATTGAAATTCAAAACATTGACTCTGGTGAATAAATATAACTTTAACAATAACCGTGATTAAAGTTTGGTTCCTTCAAGGGTAGGGTGTTAGTTTAGAGAATTCTCCATGGGGGGGGTAGGAGGACTTAAGGAGAGGAGGAGGGGGGGCTAGGATGGGGGGGAAAGGGTACATCTTGTTGGAGAGGGGAAAGGGGAGAGAGAGTGGGGATGATGGGGGAAGGATGGGACATGGGGGGGGGTAGGGGGAATGGAAAGGTCTTGTGGACCGCCGCGAATGAGAAGGGGGTTAGGCGGGGGGAAGTTTTGTTCAGATTGGAGTGTCTTTCCACGTTAGGTTCATGTATTTGTGAAAGTCGGGTCTCCCTGTCTTAATGTAGTGGTATCTTTCTAGCTGTAGGGATGTTGTGACAAGGTTTTCCCATTCTAATTTGGTGGGTATTGACTGAGTCTTCCATTTCTTGGGTATCAAAGCTTTAGCTCCATTTATCATAATGATATATAGGGATCTATTATATTGATGGTTAAATTCCGGGAGGTCTAAGTAGAGTAGGGATGATGCTGATGGCTGGGTAGAGATTTGGAGTTTCCTGTTAATTTCAGTAAACAACTCATTCCAGTAGTCCCTTATTTTGGGGCAGTCCCACCATATGTGTAACATGGTGCCCTCTGCCCCACAACCTCTCCAGCATTTCCCTGTTGTATTGGGGTAAATCTTTTTGAGTCTATAGGGGGTCAGGTACCACCTGCTCAGGAATTTGTATTGGACTTCTTGGGTTCTGGTCGATATTGAGCATTTTTTTGTTATATTAAAGGCTCTGTACCATGTTTTGGGGTCATATTCCTGACC
Organism: Bombina bombina; assembly: GCF_027579735.1. Taxonomy (NCBI): domain Eukaryota; kingdom Metazoa; phylum Chordata; class Amphibia; order Anura; family Bombinatoridae; genus Bombina; species Bombina bombina. The sequence continues at coordinate 211,493,267 of NC_069499.1, read as the reverse complement.
CAATTCCCTGTGCCACCCCCGTGTGAACACAGGGAGGACATTGGAACCACTGTTTTGTATTATTTCATAAAGAAGGGAGATCAGGTGCTTAGTTTGAGTGGTTAGGGTGCAAAGATTCTCGAAGGGTGTAAGTGATCTGAATAGTAAGGATTTGTGCCTATGCGTTGATACATAGTGTGAGAGCTGTGCGCAGTGAAACCAAGATGCAAATAAGACTGGGTCCCAGTCTCTAAGGTCCTGTTGTGATTTAAGTTTCTTGTTGGATAGGGCATTATTTATCGACAATTTGTTTAGGGGTGGGTTCTCCCCGTCCTGTCTCACAGAGACTTGCATGTTTGTAGCTGGGTTACCTCTAATCGGGGTAAGCGGGGATGTCGGAGTCGAGATATGGGTTTGAGTGGCTGTTATCTTGTCCCATACCATCATAGTTTCTTTAAGAAGAGGGTATTGTTGTAGTTGTGGGGGGCGGTGTTTATGCGGGATCCACGCCATGGATCCCACATTGGAGTATTGGAGTATATCTGAGTCTAGTCTTATCCACGCTTTGTGGGTGAGGTTTTGGCACCACTCTACTATGTGTTGTAATGAAATAGCTTGACTGTAGGCATTTAAATTAGGGAGGCCCGTTCCCCCCTGTGATCTGGGGCGATATAAGGTGTTCCTATTTATTCTGGGTTTGATACCCTGCCAAACATAGTCTTCCATAGCTTTTTGAATGTGATGGATGTATGGGGTATTTGGTGAAAGTGGGATAGTTTGTAGGATGTAAAGAATACGGGGCAAAACATTCATTTTAACAATGTTAATTCTACCTATCCATGAGAAGGATTTTTTCCTCCATCTCGAGAGATCTGTAATTATTTCCTCCTTGATTTTTTTGTAGTTTGCCTCTATGGTATCGGACAGGGTCGGTCTAATAATGATCCCTAGATACTTGAGTTCCTTGTTTACTATTCTAAGAGGGCAGTCTTTGGCTATATGGTTGATGATGTCTTTTGATTCATTGATGTTAAGAAGTTTGGATTTATTGAGGTTTAGATGAAAGTTGGAGACAGCTCCGTATTGTTCCATTTCCCTCAACACTTCAGGCAGTGAGTGTAGTGTGTTTGTAAGTGTAATTAGTATGTCATCCGCGTACATAGCTAGTTTATACTCTATGTTATGCACTGTGATACCTGAGATAGCAGTGTTCGTCCTAATTTTACTGGCCAGGGGCTCTATTGAAATGGCAAACAGGACGGGGGAAAGTGGGCACCCCTGCCTGGTCCCATTCGAAATTGGGAATGGGTCTGATAATACTCCGTTCACATATACTTTGGCGTTTGGGGTGGAGTACAAGGAGGAGATCCATTTCATAAGGCCAGGGCAAAAATTCATTTTCTGAAGAGTGGAAAGCATGAATGACCAATTAACTTGGTCAAACACCTTCTCTGCATCTGTTGAAAGGAGAGTGAGAGGAACAGATGTTATTTTGGCATGTGAGATCAGCTGGATAACTTTGAGCGTGTTATCTCTTGCTTCTCTGTGTGGGATGAATCCCGTCTGATCTGTTGAGATCAGTTGTGGTAGGAATTTATTAATTCTGTTTGCTAGGAGTTTGGCCAGGATTTTGATATCAGAGATTAGCAATAAGATAGGGCGGAAGTTTTCTGGTTTTGTAGGGGGTTTGCCAGGTTTCGGTAATACTACTATGTGTGCTTCCAGCATGGAGCCAGGCAGAGACCCCCACCTCCTGAGTTGCATTAAAGATGTCCTGTAAGTGAGGGGCCAATGTGTGGGCAAATTTTTTATAGTATTTGGAGTTTAGGCCATCTGGACCGGGGCTTTTACCTGATGGTAGATTATTTATAGTTTGTAAGATTTCAGTTATAGTGAAAGGCTCGTCTAGTGAGGCCCTATCATCCTCCGAAAGAGATGGTAACTCCACTCCAGCCAAGTAATCCCGTATCTGGGATTTATCTTCTCTACCATTCTGTGGGCCCACTGAGCTAGTACTGTTTGGTTGTATGTTATAGAGTAGCTTGTAGTATTCCATGAATGTGTTTGCTATGCCGTTCGCATCATGTTGGGTAACATCGTCAGAATCTTTGATCTCATGTATATACGTTTTAATTTTTTTGCGCGCTAGAGCCCTAGCTAATAGTTTGCCTGCTTTGTCGCCCTGCTCATAGAATGTTTGATTCAGGAAGAGTGCCCTTTTTTGTTGTTCTACATTTAGATGAGTTGATAAATCCATCTTAGCCTGTGTCAGGTCAGTCAGGAGAGAGGTGTCAGTGGGGTTGTTTTTGTGTTGATGTTCTAAATGAGTTATTTTATTTAGTAGGGAGTGGAGTTTTTCTCTTTTAAGTCTATTCTGTCTGTCCCTGATCTTTATCAGTTCCCCTTGGATAACGCATTTGTGCGCTTCCCATATGGTAGTTAAGGGAAGAGTGTCTGTTTTGTTCAGTTGGAAATATTCTTGAAGTGATTTGGTGAGGTTTGCGGTCATGACAGGGTCGTCTAGCAGTGTGTCATCGAGTTTCCACACTTGGGCTGAAATCGGGGAGTCTGGCCAGTGAATCGTGCAAGAGACGGGGGCATGGTCTGACCATGTGATGTTCCTTATGGTGCAGTCTGATATAATGGTGAGACCCAGTGTGTCCGAGTAAATGTAATCTATTCTGGAGTATTTATTGTGGGGATGAGAGTAAAAGGTAAAGTCCTTAGTTTGTGGGTGTGTAATTCGCCACACATCGTGGACCACCACCTCTTTCAGATATTGTGTTATCAATTTTAGTGTCTTGGGAGATATGCTGGAGGAGCCATCAGAAGTATCTATACTTGGATCTATTGGGATATTAAAGTCTCCTCCGATATAGAGTGCTCCTTTTTGAATTTCATGAATTTTTTGCGTCATCCGTTTGAGGAAGTGGGCTTGTGCTGTGTTGGGAAAGTAGAGGTTTATTAATGTTACTGGTCTGTTGTATAGGAGGCCTACTATCATGATATAGCGGCCGTCAGGGTCTTTTTCAATTTTCGTGGGGTTGAAGGGGATTTTCTTGTGGATCAGAATACCCACCCCTCCCTTTTTATTTGGCCCTGATGCAAAGTATGCTTGGGTATAGTGTTTATGGAACCATTTAGGTTCGTGGCCTTTTTTAAAGTGGGTTTCTTGTAAGAGAATTATATCTCCTTTCATTCTTTGGAGGTCAGTGAGCACTATCGCTCTTTTGTTTGGGCTGTTCGAGCCATTTACGTTGACTGTGATCAGTTCTATACCCTGGGGCAGGGACTGTTTTTTATCAGCTGGCATTTCGGTGGGTGATGTTAACTGGACAAGACCAGTGTGCAGGTGGTGTTGGGGGAAGGGGGTAGATAGAGCAGGAGGTACAAAAGAATATCTCTGGGCCTATAGTGTAGAACCCGGGGTTGGGTAAGATTGGGATGTGAGTGAGCCTGCCCCCACCCGCGGCGGCCAAACCTGCAAAGGAAAAGGTCCATGTAGGACAGTAAAATAACAGAGGCAATCAAGTTAAACAGCTCAAGAATGAGAAATACAAAAAGAAAACAAACAAAAAAAAGCAGTCAAACAGTAACTGTACACTTTCTAGGGGAAGAGGCCCTAGTTCCTTGCCTATGAGTTTAGTGTTTATGTGAAATTATAGATTAAGTGAGTGAGTGAGTGTGTATTTAAGGTCAGCCGTAGGGCTGTGTGCGACGTGAGCATGGTGGTGAATGTTGTGTGTGGGCATTGGGGTTGGTCTAAGTGTGAGTGGAGTCTCTTTCTGTTCTTTAGTCCTATCTCTGTGGGTGTTAAGTATTTGGAATGTGATTACATTATTAGTAGGTGTAGGAGCATTGTACAAGCATCACAACATGAATTAACAGGGAACCATTGGTTCAACTTATCCTAACACAAAGTAGGTGATGGTATTGCCAAGGACTCCTAAGGGATGTGGATCCTACTTAGTCCGAAATAGTCTCTAGGTGAAGAGTTCATATTTCTTCAGATCAGATTGCGATGAAGGATCAGCACAGTTCTACCCAGTCGGTTTAATGGGGTAGTCCCTTCTTTCTGTGGTTATTGTGCTCCAGTTACATTGTGTCGTCCGCAGCTGATTCCTCCGCAGTGGCGGGTGGATTCTGCAGGTGCTCCAATGCCGGAGGAAGCTTGATTGACAGATTGAGGGAGTTGTTAAAAGAGGGTAGGTCTTCCACTGAGCGGAACACTGTGGTGGTATTGTTTTTTGTGGCAACTATGCATGTGGGGAATCCCCACCTATAAGGGATACCTTTTTCCCTCAGGACTGTTGTGATAAATTTCAGCTCCTTTCTTTTTTGTAGAGTAGCCGGGCATATATCCGAGTATATTTGAATTTCTATCCCCGCATGTGTGAGGGGCAATGTATTCCTTGCCCCCTTGAGTATTTCTTCTTTATCTCTGAATTAGAGAAGTTTTACTATCACATCTCTTAGTGGTGCTTTGGCTGGTGGTCTTGGTCGCAGGGCCACGGTGGGCTTGCTCGATAGGGACCTCAGGCGCAGATGGCGTGTTTTTCGCTGTCCGAAAGAGGCTTTGTAGATGCCCCTGCAGAGCGTCAGGGGGATTGATTCAGGAATCCCTCGGATCCGCAGGTTGTTCCTGCGGCTCCTGTTTTCCAAATCTTCCATTCTCTCCATTAGGTTATGTAACATATCTGCATGTATTTGAGTGTTAACAGATTGAGATCGTAGTTCTGACTGCTGACTTTCCTGTTTTTTTTTCTATGGTGATTACTTTGTGTTCTAGAACTGAAATGTCTCTCTTGAATTCAGTGAACATGTCCTTCACTTCTTGCATAGCCTCCCTTATATCTTCTCTAGAGGCAAAATATTTAAGGTCGCTTTTAGTGACCTGTTGAGAGGCGTCTGGGTAGCCTATGGTAGTTTGAGTTTCTATTTCATGTCTGTGTTTAATAACTGACTCGCATATAGGCTTTGGGACAGTTTCAGCTGATTTTAAGTAGTTGCTCATGGTAGAGGATTTAAAGTCTTTATGCATTTTGGTAGGCCTTTTGTTGGGCATTTCTCGCTGCATGGGTTCTGTGTGATTTCTGTCTCTTTGAGTTTCTTTTATTTATTTGCTTAGGTTGCCTCAGAGAAAATGATCAACCTTTTTGCTGTTAGCTATTCAACAAGTAGCACTATTTGGGGCTTTTTTGTTTGTGTCTCTGCTGCTAGCCTGCGAGTGTGACTGCTCTCTTAAGGGTGTTATAAAGATGCAGGTAGAGTTGTGGCTCAGTGGGGCATTGATAGCGTGAGGGTATTAGCAACAGACTGCATTACTTAGTGTCCTGACAGTGAGGAGGCCTTCCTGATTAAAGTTAGGCCTTATGTCAGTTTTACTGCCTGCCTTTAGGAATGTTTTTACTTTTTATTTTTATTTGATGTGCTGATGCTTGTCTGCTATAGCTGGCTTTGCTAACTATTTACCCCTCTGCTTATTGCGCTAGTGCTTTTAGGCCCCTTTATTATTATTTTTTAATTTTTTTATTTTTTTCAAGACCTGTGGGGATACTTGTCTGTCAGCCATTTAGGTGTGCGGCATTTACAGATCTCGGCCCCGGCGGCAAGCAGTGGTGTTCAGTGGTGGCCGGTCTGGCCGTGTGAGAGATCGGGTGGAGGAGTGTCGGAAAAAGCTCACCTGCCGGAGACGTTCCGGTTTCTGTTCAGCTATCCTCCCGTTTGGCGCTCAGTGTGCACCGGAGTCCCCCCTGAGGACTTGTACTCAGGTATAGTACCGGCTCGATCGGTTAGCGCTCTAAGAGATGGGTCTGCAGGGGTTTTGATTAGCTATCTCCCGGTTCCTCTAGTTCCGAGTCGGCGTTAGAGAGTTCTTAATCAGTTTAGTGCTGCGGCTTGTCTCGGCGCCTGTGAGTGATTAGGCCTTGGTGCGCCGGTGGGCCTTTTCTGCGCCGTCTTTGCTGCCTGTTAGCTTTCACTTCAAGAGGCTCTCCCAAGGTGATTACGGGTATCTCAGTGATAATTACGGCTGTAAGTTAGGTTGATGTTGGTATATGTGCACTCAGTTATGGTCGGCAAGTTAACTAGGGCATCAGAGCTATTCTTTCAAGCGGCCATATTCCTGTGCGGCCAAGCTCCACCCCCTACAAGCTTTTTTTTTAAGGCCAAAAAGTGAGCGGTACAGCCTATCCCGCAAGATTCGTAACGCATTTTGAAGTCAGTAGTTATGAGTTTTACACTACAAAGCTGTAACATAAAACTCATAACTAAAGTGCTAAAAAGTACACTAACAACCATAAACTATCTATTAACCCCTAAACCGAGGCCCTCCCACATCACAAACACTAAAAAAAATTATTAACCCCTAATCTGTCGCTCCTGACATCACCACCACTAGAATAAACATATTAACCCCTAAACCGCAGCACTCCCGCCTCGCAAACACTAGTTAAATATTATTAACCCCTAATCTGCCGCCCCCAACGTTGCCGCCACTATACTAAAGTTATTAACCTCTAAACCTAACCCCCCCCTAACTTAAAAATAATTAAAATAAATCTAAAGGATTGATTGATTGGAACAGCCAATAGAATGCAAGCTCAATCCTATTGGCTGATTGGATCAGCCAGTAGGATTGAAGTTCAATTGCATCAGCCAATAGGATTTTTTCAACCTTAATTCCGATTGGCTGATAGAATTCTATCAGCCATTCAGAATCTACGGGACGCCATATTGGATGACGTCACTTAAAGGAACCTTCATTCGCCGGCTCTCCCCATTGATATCTATGGGGAAATCGTGCATGAGCACATACAACCAGCTCACCGCTGTCTTAAGCAACACTGGTATTGGAGTGCGGTATGGAGCTCAATTTTGCTCTATGCACATTTCTTGTATTTTAATGCCGGGTTTCTGAAAACCTGTAATACCAGTGTTGTAGGTAAGTGAGCGGTGACAATAACGTGCAAGTTAGCAATGCACCGATCTTACCGCAAAATTTGTAATCTGGCCGCAAGTTATCAAAATCCTGCTGGTAATAATGTAGCTGTCATTTTGAAATGCTGGTCATAAAGGTATATTTTGACCCTTTAAGCTAATAAAAGAGAGACATAGGTCCTCATTTATCAAAGCAGTTTCAATACGTTCACTGATCCTCGCTGCAGCGATTACACATCCGACTTGTTTCTAAAATAAGGCTTATTATGCTTGTGTCAACAAAGCTATCTGTTGATAACTTTAAAGTATCTTCAATGTATTAAAGTACTTCAATGTATTATTCAATCAACACAAAAGACAGATATGATATGATTTGAATCACAATGCATTTCATCTCTACTTTTACTTAGTTAAGCTCTTTTTGTATCCTCTAAAATGGTTTTATTATTATTATCATTATACTTTATTATTTTCATACTTTATGCCAACATATTCTACAATGCTGTCCATAGCTACAATTGATAAATAAAACATTGATACAATACTTGTAACGGGAGAAGGCCCAATTAAAGGGGGAATTGAAGGCCAAATTACAGGGGGAATTTACAATCTAGAAGGTTAGGAGGGTGAGAAATTGGAGGTGAAGACTGCAAGGGTGAGAATGTCAATACCAAGTTAGATGAGGGCAATTATTAGGTAAGTGGAATTCATTTGTTACTAAGTTCGGTGGTTGGCTTCCCTGAACAAAAGTGTTTTTAAGGAGTATTTAAAAGAAGTCTGATTAGGTGCCCCATGAGAGGCCTACATTTTAGCACAGAAAGAAGTGATAATGGAAGATGCAAGGAAAAAGGTCATTGTCACATCTTAGGGAGCAGGATGGAGTATATTTGTTGAATTGTTAGGACAGGTAGTGGGGAGTGGTGTTAGTAAGGGCTTTGTAGGTCAGGATGAGAATTTTAATTTAATTCTGCTGTGAATGGTGAGCCAGTGAAGTGACTTGCAGAGAGGTTAAGCAGTGACAGAGCAACGGGAAAGGTGGATTAACCTGGCAGAGACATTTAGGATTGATTAAAGGGGGAGAAGTGGCAGAGAGGAAGACCAGTTAGTAGGTTATTGCAGTTGTCAAGTCAGGTAATTACAAGGGAGGGGATTGTTTACTTAGTGGTACCAGCACTGAGAAACAGATGAATTTCAGAAATATTGCATAGGTGGTTTGCCAGGATGAAGAGAGAAATTAGATGAGGGGGATGAAAAACAGAGTGGAGTCAAGTGTAACACCAAGGTAGCATACTTGGGGTGATGGAGATATAGTGATGCTATCAACAGTGATAGAACAGTTAGAAGTAAGGGTAGAACTAGAGGGGAGGATTAGAAGGCACTCAGTATTGAACATGTTAATATTTAGGGGTAAGCATCCATTCAGGAAGAAATGCCAAATAAGAAGTAACTAAGGGAAAGAGAGCAGGGGTTGAGAGGTAGATCTTAGTGTAATCAGGATATAGGTGATTTTTGAAGTCGTAGCTGTTGATAAGTCTATCCAGTAAATAAATATAGAAGATCGAGAACAGAGCATTGAGAAGGAGGATTCACCAGCAAATGACACAGAAAATGACCCTTCATAGAAGGATGAGTAAATCCAAGAGAGCAATGTCACAGAGACCAAGAGAGCTTATAGTCTGTAGGAGGAGGGGTGGTCAACTGTGTTGAAGGCAGCTGAAAGGTCAAGTAAGATAAGTATAGAGTAGTGGCTGTTACCTTTAGCAAAAAGAAGATCATTAGCAACCTTGGTGAGGGCAGTTTCAGTAGAGTGTTGGGGACTGAAGCGAGATGGCAGGGGGTCAAGCAAGGAGTGGGAGGACAGGAGGTTGGTAAGGCAGTTGTAAACTAATTTTTCCAGTAATTTTGCTGTTAGTGGAAATAGTGATATGGGGCTGTAGTTTACAGGTGAATTAGGGACAAAGGAGTTTTTTTGTTTGTTTTTTTAGTATGGGAGTGACCTTTACATGTTTTATAGAAGATGGAAATGAACAGGTAGAAAGGGATCAAGGTTATAATTGATAATTTTATATAAGAACCTAATATGCAATCAGGTTTGCATGCCTGTAGGTTTTTTCCCCACTTTTTTTGCTCTATGGGGGAAAAGTTTGGCTTTTTGCGCACATTGGGTTAGCGTGCAAGAAAAAACTATTTACTTTCAACTTGTAATATGAGTGCTACCCGGCGAGTGCAAAACCCTTATTTCTTACTTCTAGCAGAGTTAACACGTAAGCATGAGCATTAAATATGGCTACACTTTTAATATGGCCCTAAATAAATAGTATACCTATTACTATATAATCTCTTATATGCACACATATAAATTACAAATCTACTATTTGGAAATAACAAATATTTAGCAGAAACAATTTAAGCAGAAACAAGTTTGTATGGACAAGAAAATAAATTGTATAAAATGTATCACAAGTCTAAAAAGCAGTAGTATATATAAAGGGACGTCCCTCTTAAGTCTTTAAAATGTCACACTTAAAACGAGAATCCTAATCACCAAACTGAAAAACAGAATTTATGCTTACCTGATAAATTACTTTCTCCAACGGTGTGTCCGGTCCACGGCGTCATCCATAACTTGTGGGAATATTCTCTTCCCCAACAGGAAATGGCAAAGAGCACAGCAAAAGCTGTCCATATAGCCCCTCCCAGGCTCCGCCCCCCCAGTCATTCGACCGACAGTTACGAGAAAAAAAGGAGAAACTATAGGGTGCCGTGGTGACTGTAGGGTATAGAGAAAGAAATTTTTCAAACCTGATTAAAAAACCAGGGCAGGCCGTGGACCGGACACACCGTTGGAGAAAGTAATTTATCAGGTAAGCATAAATTCTGTTTTCTCCAACATTGGTGTGTCCGGTCCACGGCGTAATCCATAACTTGTGGGAACCAATACCAAAGCTTTAGGACATGGATGAAGGGAGGGAGCAATCAGGTTACCTAAACAGAAGGCACCACGGCTTGCAAAACCTTTCTCCCAAAAATAGCCTTCGAAGAAGCATAAATATCAAATTTGTAGAATTTGGCAAAAGTGTGCAGAGAAGACCAAGTTACTGCCTTACATATCTGATCAACAGAAGCCTCGTTCTTGAAGGCCCATGTGGAAGCCACAGCCCTAGTAGAGTGAGCATTGATTCGTTCAGGAGGCTGCCGTCCGGCAGTCTCATAAGCTAATCGGATGATGCTTTTCAGCCAGAAAGAAAGAGAGGTAGCAGTAGCTTTTTGTCCTCTCCTCTTACCAGAATAAACGACAAACAAAGAAGAAGTTTGTCTGAAATCCTTTGTTGCTTCTAAATAGAACTTTAAAGCACGGACTACATCTAAATTGTGTAACAAACATTCCTTCTTTGAAACTGGATTCGGACACAAAGAAGGAACAACTATCTCCTGGTTAATATTCTTGTTGGAAACAACTTTTGGAAGAAAACCAGGCTTGGTACGCAAAACAACCTTATCTGAATGGAACACCAGATAGGGTGGGTCACACTGCAAAGCAGATAATTCAGAAACTCTTCTAGCAGAAGAAATAGCAACCAAAAACAGAACTTCCCAAGATAGTAACTTGATATCTATGGAATGTAAGGGTTCAAACGGAACCCCTTGAAGAACTGAAAGAACTAAATTTAGACTCCAGGGAGGAGTCAAGGGTCTGTAAACAGGCTTGATTCTGACTAAAGCCTGTACAAAAGCTTGTACATCTGGCACAGCTGCCAGTCGTTTGTGTAACAAGACAGATAAAGCAGAAATCTGTCCTTTTAGAGAACTCGCTGACAATCCCTTATCCAAACCTTCTTGGAGAAAGGAGAGGATTTTAGGAATTTTAATCTTACTCCAGGAGAATCCCTTGGATTCACACCAACAGATATATCTTTTCCATATTTTATGGTAAATATTTCTGGTCACAGGTTTTCTGGCTTGGACCAGAGTATCTATCACTGAATCTGAAAACCCACGCTTGGATAAAATCAAACGTTCAATTTCCAAGCATTCAGCTGCAGAGAAACTAGATTTGGATGTTCGAATGGACCTTGTACTAGAAGATCCTGTCTCAAAGGTAGCTTCCATGGTGGAGCCGATGACATATTCACCAGGTCTGCATACCAAGTCCTGCACGGCCACGCAGGAGCTATCAGAATCACCAAGGCCTTCTCCTGTTTGATCCTGGCTACAAGCCTGGGAAGGAGAGGGAACGGTGGAAACGCATAAGCCAGGTTGAACGACCAAGGCGCCACTAATGCATCCACTAGAGTCGCCTTGGGATCCCTGGATCTGGACCCGTAGCAAGGAACCTTGAAGTTCTGACGAGACGCCATCAGATCCATGTCTGGAATGCCCCATAATTGAGTCAACTGGGCAAACACCTCCGGGTGGAGTTCCCACTCCCCCGGATGGAAAGTCTGACGACTCAGATAATCCGCCTCCCAGTTGTCTACTCCTGGGATGTGGATTGCAGATAGGTGGCAGGAGTTATCCTCCGCCCATTTGATGATTTTGGATACTTCTCTCATCGCCAAGGAACTCCTTGTTCCCCCCTGATGGTTGATGTAGGCTACAGTAGTCATGTTGTCTGACTGGAATCTTATGAATCCGGCCTTCGCTAGTTGAGGCCAAGCCCGGAGAGCATTGAATATCGCTCTCAGTTCCAGGATGTTGATCGGCAGAAGAGACTCTTCCCGAGACCATAAACCCTGAGCTTTTAGGGAATCCCAGACCGCGCCCCAGCCTAATAGACTGGCGTCGGTCGTGACAATGACCCACTCTGGTCTGCGGAAACTCATTCCCTGAGACAGGTGATCCTGGGACAACCACCAACGGAGTGAGTCTCTGGTCATCTGGTCTACTTAAATCTTTGGAGACAAGTCTGTATAGTCCCCATTCCACTGCTTGAGCATGCACAGTTGTAATGGTCTTAGATGAATTCGAGCAAAAGGAACTATGTCTATTGCTGCAACCATCAACCCTACTACTTCCATGCACTGAGCTATGGAAGGCTGCAGAATAGAGTGAAGAACTTGACAAGCGTTTAGAAGCTTTGACTTTCTGACTTCTGTCAGGAAGATCTTCATTTCTAAAGAATCTATTATTGTTCCCAAAAAGGGAACTCTTGTTGATGGAGACAGGGAACTCTTTTCTACGTTCACCTTCAACCCGTGAGATCTGAGAAAGGCTAGAACAATGTCTGTATGAGCCTTTGCTTTGGAAAGAGACAACGCTTGGATTAGAATGTCGTCCAGATAAGGTGCCACTGCAATACCCCTTGGTCTTAGAACCGCTAGAAGGGACCCGATTACCTTTGTGAAAATTCTTGGAGCAGTGGCTAGCCCGAATGGAAGAGCCACGAACTGATAATGTTTGTCCAGAAAGGCGAACCTTAGGAACTGATGATGATCTTTGTGGATAGGAATATGTAGATACGCATCCTTTAAATCCACGGTAGTCATAAATTGACCCTCCTGGATTGTAGGTAAAATTGTTTGAATGGTTTCCATTTTGAACGATGGAACTCTGAGAAATTTGTTTAGAATTTTTAAATCCAGAATTGGTCTGAAAGTTCCCTCTTTTTTGGGAACTACAAACAGATTTGAGTAAAACCCCTGACCTTGTTCCACAGTTGGAACTGGGTGTATCACTCCCATCTTTAACAGGTCTTCTACACAATGTAAGAATGCCTGTCTCTTTATTTGGTTTGAAGATAAGTGAGACATGTGGAACCTTCCTCTTGGGGGTAGTTCCTTGAATTCTAGAAGATAACCCTGAGAGACTATTTCTAGTGTCCAGGGATCCTGAACATCTCTTGCCCAAGCCTGAGCAAAGAGATAGAGTCTGCCCCCTACTAGATCCGGTCCCGAATCGGGGGCTACCCCTTCATGCTGTTTTGGTAGCAGCAGCAGGCTTCTTGGCCTGTTTACCCTTGTTCCAGCCTTGCATTGGTTTCCAAGCTGGTTTAGTCTGGGAAGTGTTACCCTCTTGTCTAGAGGCTGCAGAGTTGGAAGCCGGTCCGTTCCTGAAATTGCGAAAGGAACGAAAATTGGACTTATTCTTAGCCTTGAAAGGTCTATCTTGTGGGAGGGCATGGCCCTTTCCCCCAGTGATGTCTGAAATAATCTCTTTCAATTCTCGCCCAAAAAGGGTCTTACCTTTGAAAGGGATATTAAGCAATTTTGTCTTGGAAGATACATCCGCCGACCAAGACTTTAGCCAGAGCGCTCTGTGCGCCACAATTGCAAACCCTGATTTTTTCGCCGCTAACCTCGCTAACTGTAAAGCGGCGTCTAAAATAAAGGAATTAGCTAACTTAAGTGCGTGAATTCTGTCCATGACTTCCTCATAGGAGTCTCCCTACTGAGCGACTTTTCCAGTTCCTCAAACCAGAACCACACCACTGTAGTGACAGGAATAATGCACGAAATAGGTTGAAGGAGGTAACCTTGCTGTACAAAAATCTTTTTAAGCAAACCCTCCAATTTTTTATCCATAGGATCTTTGAAAGCACAATTGTCCTCAATGGGAATGGTCGTGCGCTTGGCTAGTGTAGAAACCGCCCCCTCGACCTTAGGGACTGTTTGCCATAAGTCCTTCCTGGGGTCGACCATAGGGAACAATTTCTTAAATATAGGAGGAGGGACAAAAGGTATGCCTGGCTTCTCCCACTCCTTATTCACTATGTCCGCCACCCGTTTAGGTATCGGAAAGGCATCAGGGTGCACCGGGACCTCTAGGAACTTGTGCATCTTGCACAATTTTTCTGGGATGACCAGATTGTCACAATCATCCAGAGTAGATAGCACCTCCTTAAGTAATGCGCGGAGATGCTCTAATTTAAATTTAAATGTCACAACATCAGGTTCCTCCTGCTGAGAAATTCTTCCTGTATCAGAAATTTCTCCATCTGACAAACCCTCCCTCACTGCCACTTCAGACTGGTGTGAGGGTATGACTGAAAAATTATCATCAGCGCCCTCCTGCTCTACAGTGTTTAAAACAGAGCAATCGCGCTTTCTCTGAAATGCTGGCATTTTGGATAAAATATTAGCTATGGAGTTATCCATTACTGCCGTCAATTGTTGCATAGTAACAAGCATTGGCGCGCTAGAAGTACTAGGGGTCGCCTGCGCGGGCATAACTGGTATAGACACAGAAGGAGATGATGTAGAACTCTCTCTACCTCCTTCATCTGAGGAATCATCCTGGGCAACCTTACTATTTGTGATAGTACTGTCCTTAATATGTTTGGACGCTATGGCACAATTATCACATATATTTGAAGGGGGAACCACATTGGCTTCCATACATACAGAACATGATCTATCTGAAGGCACAGACATGTTAAACAGGCTTAAACTGGTTAATAAAGCATAAAAACCGTTTTAAAACAAAACCGTTACTGTCTCTTTAAATGTTAAACAGGGCACACTTTATTACTGAATATGTGAAAAACTATGAAGGAATTATCCAAATTTTACCACAGTGTCTTAATGCATTCAAAGTATTGCACCCCAATTTTCAAGCAGTTAACCCTTAAAATGTGGAAACCGGAGCCGTTTGCAATTTTAACCCCACTACAGTCCCAGCCACAGCCTTTGTTGCAACTTCACCAATCCCAGGGGGGTATACGATACCAATTTAAGCCTTCTAGGAACGTTTTCAGTGGATACCAGACCTTCACACATGCAGCTGCATGCACTGTACTCAAAAGTAACTGCGCAATAATGGCGCGAAAATGAGGCTCTGCCTACTATAGTGAAAGGCCCTTCCTGACTGGGAAGGTGTCTAAACTAGTGCCTGGCGATAAAAACGTTCCCCAAACAATAAAAGTGTGAAAATTACTTCAAACTTGCAAAATATAACTTAAATAAACAATCGATTTAGCCCTTATGAGTGTCCACCAGTTAATAGCCCATAATAAGCCCTTTATTCTTTCTAAGTCTAAGAAAATGGCTTACCGATCCCCATGAGGAAAAATGACAGCCTTCCAGCATTACACAGTCTTGTTAGAAAAATGGCTAGTCATACCTTGAGCAGAAAAGTCTGCAAACTGTTCAGAGCGGCAAAGAGAATGACTGGGGGGGCGGAGCCTGGGAGGGGCTATATGGACAGCTTTTGCTGTGCTCTTTGCCATTTCCTGTTGGGGAAGAGAATATTCCCACAAGTTATGGATGACGCCGTGGACCGGACACACCAATGTTGGAGAAATATGTATACCACCTTACAACATCCAATAGCACTATTTCTCAAATGAAACTCCAAACATGGGAATATCTATAGCTGGTGAAATAGACTCTTTATCACAGGAATTTAACATTAACTAAAAACACTTTTGCAGGAATTTGGAGTTTCATTCAAGAAAAAGTGTATTTAGGATTGTGATTTTACAAATTCTGTTTATGCCTCACAGTTTCTGTGTAACATTAAATGGTCAGTCTACTTGAAAATGTATCTTATTTAAAAATATAGATATTCCCTTTATTACCTATTCTCCAGTTTTACATAACCAGCACGGTTATACTTTATTAATATAATTTTCACCTCTGTTATTACCTTATAGCTAAGCTTCTGCAGACTGCCCCCTTATCTCAGTTCTTTTGACAAACTTGCATTTTACCCAATCAGTGCTGACTCATAAATAATTCCACTGGAATGAGGGCAAATGTTATCTATATGACACACATGAACTAGCACTGTTAACTGTATTAATATTGTGCAAAAAATTTATAAGGGCTCAAAGATATGAGATCTCAGGTGAAATAAAGGCAGGCAAAAGGATTTAACATATAAATACATACATAAATAAAAAGAGAGAAGCGCTCAACCTGGAAACGAACAATAGCATAATAGCATGTTCTATGGCTAGTTACCACCCAAGAAGCAGCCTCTTTTTACTCAACATGTGCCTTTCACAGAGAAGAACATTTCTGAAGCATATCAGTCCGAACCTGACTTAAAGGGACAGTATACACTCATTTTCATAAAACTGCATATAATAGATAGTGATGTCGCGGACCTAAAAATTTTCGTTCGAGAACGGCGAACGCGAACTTCCGCAAACGTTCGCGAACCGGCCAACCGGGTGAACCGCCATAGACTTCAATAGGAAGGCAAATTTTTAAAACCCACAGGGACTCTTTCTGGCCACAAAAGTGATGGAAAAGTTGTTTCAAGGGGACTAACACCTGGACTGTGGTATGCCGGAGGGGGATCCATGGCAAACTCCCATGGAAAATTACATAGTTGATGCAGAGTCTGGTTTTAATCCATAAAGGGCATGCATCACCTAACATTCCTAAATTGTTTGGAATAACGTGCTTTAAAACATCAGGTATGATGTTGTATCGTTCAGGTAGTGTAAGGTTTTTTTTTTTTTAAATGTAAACTACTGTTTTAGCAGATATGACTTGCACTGGTGTGACACTGTGCCCTGGCAGGACCTGGAACGCACAAGTGTGAGGGAAACTGCTATTATTTCACAGTAAAAAAAAGGTTTTTTGTTTTTTTAAATGTATGTACACTACTGTTTTAGCAGATATGACTTGCACTGGTGTCACACTGTGCCCTGGCAGGACCTCAAACGCACACGTGTGAAGGAAAATGACTGCTATTATTTCAAATTAAAAAAAGTTTTTTTGTTTTTTTTTAAATGTACACTACTGTTACACCAGATATGAGTGGTGGCACTGGGCAAGTGGGCACAGTATACACTGTGAGCCTGAGCTGGCAGGCAGGCAGGCTGCAATTAGATTACACAGGAAAAAAAAAAAAACAGACTGATGTTCTAGCCCTAAAAAGGGCTTTTTGGGGTGCTGTCCTTACAGCAGAGATCAGATGAGTCCTTCAGGACTGTAGTGGACTCTGAATACACTAGCCTAGCTATCGATTTCCCTATTAAATCAGCAGCAGCTACACTGTCCCTCCTCTCACTAAGAATACAGGCTCCAAATGAATGTAAAATTGATGTTGTCCAGGAGGTGGGAGGGTCTGGGAGGGAGTGTCTGCTGCTGATTGGCTGGAATGTGTCTTGTGACTGTGAGCTACAGGGTCAAAGTTTACTCAATTATGACGAATAGGGGGCGGATCGAGCATCACATATGTTCGCCGTTTGCTGCGAACGCGAACATGCTATGTTCGCTGCAAACTATTTGCGGCAGAACTGTTAGCGACATCACTAATAATAGACACTACTATAAAGAATAAGATGCACAGATAATGATATAAAAATTCAGAATAAAACTGTTTAAAAACTTACTTAGAAACTTTAAGTTTAGCTCTGTTGAAAAGGTAACTGGAAAGCCCACTGCAAGTGGGAAATAAGACACTCCCCCCTCCCCCTTCTTTTGCATATGAAAAGACCCTTTACAAAAACAGGAGCAAGCTGGAGTAGGTAGCTGACGGTATTCTCATAAAACTTTGGGGCTTGGTTAAGAGTCTGAAAATCAGAACAATGTTATTTAAAAATAAGCAAAACTATTCATTTAAAAAAAAACAAAAAAACTTTATGGGCTATATAAATAAATCATCTACAAAACATTTATGCAAAGAAAATATGAGTGCATAATGTCCCTTTAACAGTACAGTCTAGCCCAGAAATACCAGGCAATCCCTCTCTGAATGAGAGAAACAGCAAAACCCCAGACGTACGTTTCATAATTCTTTTATTAGAAAAATAATCATATATGCATATATACAAAATAAAATCATAATAACAAATGCAAACAAAATATCTCTTGTTACAAAACTGAAATATTGACCCAAATTTTTGTCATCAGAAAAAATCAAAATGCAAACATTAAACTTAAATAATCACGCAAAATAAAATTAAACATATTTCAAATACAGACAGAAACAAACTGGAGAAAAAAACAAACAAACAACTAAATAATCCAATCCTTCCACTTCTTTGTCTTCCAGATGCCTTCAGAATCTAATTCCCCATATCGCCTCCTATCAAAAGAAAAATACAAAAACAACTTCCCATGGATCATACCCACACAATTACCTACAGTAACTAACTCTTTTTTAAAAATCTAAATATTACGCACATCCCACAACACCTCCTTCACACAACATGCCCACAACCATATCAATCTTGCTTTCTCCTTTTCCACACCACTTTCACACAAACCATACATCATCATATTAAAAGTAAAAAAACTGCACTCCAGTCAAACCCTTAATCATCCTTTTCAAACTTCTCCAAACATCCCTAGCATACTCACAATTCCAAAACAAATTAATAACACTCTTGCTTTGAGTGTCTTTTTCTTAGGACTCAAAGGAGATCCTTTAAATCTGCCTCTGTGACATTCCGACCTCCTAGGCTCCCCCTTGCCAGCCTCATAACCAGTAACTTCAGCAAGTTGGTTCACATCTCTTTTATCTAGATAAGCAACAGAAGAGGCATCAGAAAAGTCACCTATTCAGTGGCTTGAGTCAGAAGGAACGTCTTTAGTAGAGACAGAAGGAAACTCTGAAATTAAAGAGTCAGCATCACTTGTAGTATCTGGATCTGCACCCTTAACTACTGGAAGATTTAAATCAGGACTCTCCCATCCATCAGAATCCGCATCTTTTTTTCGCTTAGAGGCAGATTTTTTCCCTTCAGTGTCCATATCCTCCTCAGAACTAGAGGACACAACAGCAGACCAATCAATGTTTTCCCCTTCATCCAGAACAGCATCAGGAACAGCATCACAAGATTACTCAGTGAAGCAAAAATTCTCTGTCCCAGGAACAGCAACAGTATCATCCACAGAATTGGGCAACAGGGCTTCAAGAACATCTGAAGCAGCTATCACATTAGATGTAGCAAGATTTACTTCCTGAAGATGAGATTGGGCTTTCTCTACCTTCTCAGCCACAGGAACCACCACAGGAGCATCAGACACCTCTCCGACAAGGACCCCAACTGCAGATTTCTTACACAAAAGAGGTAATATAGAGTTCAATGCCTCATCAGAGACCTCCTCCTCATTCACAGATGGCTCATCTGCAACTGAAGATTTTTTTTTGCAACATCAGCATAGGAAGGCTTCACTCTATCAAGCCCCTGAAACATCATCAAAGGACACATCCTGCACAAATGACTTGAAGAACCACACAGGTCACAGTTCCGGCGTTTACTACAGTGGGCAACAAGATGATCCTCCTCACTGCAATTTCGACATCTGGCACCTGGGCAATTTTCAGCAATGTGACCAAACAGGTTGCAACTACGGCAAAAAAGAGACGTCATCATAGTATAGGAAACCTCTATTTCCACCAATGGTGAAAGTCTGTGGAGGGTGTTTCTTTCCACCAATACCTAATTCATCTGGCACAAACCGCACCCAGAACCTGCGCTTTCCATTGAAAGTCCCAAACTGATTCTTCAGCTTGCTACCTCCTTGAACATCATCAAAGTAGCGACAAAGAAACAGACAAATTTCCACATCAGTGACCAAAGGGTTGTACATATGTACTATCAACGGGATTCTTCTCTCCCTCTGCACACAGGCAACAAATTTCATGCCAACCAACTCTGAAGCAGCAGCCATATCAATAGTCCATTGATAGCAGGTCTGTAAATAATGCTCATCGGTGAAAGCCACATCAAAAATCCCTCTTGAAGGGAATGACTGTACACAATGCAAACTTGCTCTTGGCATCTTCAAAACACCCTCCAAAACCACCTGCTAGACATGAGCCAAACCAATCTTCTCTCGAAAGTCCTCAAAAATCAGCACCCAAAGTGTATGGGGAACATTTGGCACATTGGTAGCAATATTTGCCCTATTGCCTCTTTAGGCTGGATTTCAGAGCGCCCCCCCAAAAGCAGCATGTGGCTGAAGACCAGGGATGATGCCACAAGGCCAAGGGGATGGCCCTACTACCCAGTTGCTCTATGCCTAAGGAGTAGCCCACCCCCCAATAGCAGCAGGAGCCCAAACCCCAAAGGGAAAGGACCCTAGGCCGAAGGAGCAGGTCTCCAGGCAGCAAATCTTTCAGCCAAGACCAAGCACAGAAAACTGCACTTTATCCAAGCCAAAGGCCCGAGAAGCAACCTCAGCTGATCATTTCAGCCTATTGTGAGCCTCATCAGTGAGGTGCAGCCATATCCCTCTAAGCACACTGAGCAACTGGTCCACGTCTGGATTCCTGCATCACACTTAGGGAGACTTCCCTAAGTGTCATAACTTGCATAAATAAAAAGAGAGAAGCGCTCAACCTTGAAATGAACAATAGCATAATAGCTTGTTCTATGGCTAGTTACCACCCAAGAAGTAGTCTCTTTTTGCTCAACATGTACCTTTCACAGAGAAGAACTTTCCTGAATCATATCAGTCTGATCCTGACAAAACAGTATAGTCCAGCCCCGAAATACCAGGCAATCCCTCTCTGAATGAGAGAAACAGCAAAACCCCAGATGTACATTTTGGCCTATTGTGGGCCTCGTCAGTGAGGTGCAGCCATATCTCTCTAAGCACACTGAGCAATGGGTCCATGTCTGGATTCCCGCATCACACTTAGGGAGACTTCCCTAAGTGTCATAACTTGCATAAATAAAAAGAGAGAAGCGCTCAACCTTGAAATGAACAATAGCATAATAGCTTGTTCTATGGCTAGTTACCACCCAAGAAGCAGCCTCTTTTTGCTCAACATGTGCATTTCTCAGGGAAGAACTTTCCTGAATCATATCAGTCTGATCCTGACTTAACAGTACAGTCCAGCTCCAAAATACCAGTCAATCCCTCTCTGAACGAGAGAAACAGCAAAACCCCAGATGTATGTTTCGGCCTATTGTAGGCCTCGTCAGTGAGGTGCAGCCATATTCCTATAAGCAAACTGAGCAATGGGTCCATGTCCAAGTCAGGATCAGACTGATATGCTTCAGGAAAGTTCTTCTCTGTAAAAGGCACATGTTGAGCAAAAAGAGGCTGCTTCTTGGGCGGTAACTAGCCATAGAACAAGCTATTATGCTATTGTTCATTTCAAGGTTGAGCGCTTCTCTCTTTTTATTTATGCAAGTTATGACACTTAGGGAAGTCTCCCTAAGTGTGATGCAGGAATCCAGACGTGGGCCCGTTCCTTGGTGTGCCTAGAGGGATATGGCTGCACCTCACTTATGAGGCCCACAATAGGCTGAAACATACGTCTGGGTTTTTGCTGTTTCTCTCATTCAGAGAGGGATTGCCTGGTATTTTGGGACTGGACTGTTCTGTAAAGTCAGGATAAGACTGATATGCTTCAGGAAAGTTCTTCTCTGTGAAAGGCACATGTTAAGCAAACAGAGGCTACTTCTTGGGTGGTAAGAGGCAGCGGACAAGTTATGGAGTTTTTAGACTGCTGCTTTATAACTGCTGTTTCCGACAAGCCTGAAGGCTCGTGCGGAAACAAGGGGAACATTCGGCCCTTGTAAATCTACCCCTTGAAGTTAATTAGAAAGTTGTGCAAAATCACATGCTGTTTCTGAATCATAAAAGTAAAACTTGTGTTTCATGTCCCTTTAGAGAAAAACACATGAACCTGTATATTTTCCAGTTTCTTGGATTTTACTGAAACTTTACCAACTTGATGCGTTGGGGGGTAGTTATCAACGTGTCAACTTTCCTGCCTTCGCCGGCCCAATACACCTACCTAAGCTCGCCTCACATCGCCGCCGCGGACCTGAAAAATTTCGCCTAAGTTATCAAATAAAGCTGTCAAAAAGCCGCGGGGCGATGAGCAGCGGACTGTGAGAGTTATCACTCATCCGATCTCGCTGCTCTTCGGCTTTTTCCCAGCTTTATTGCTAGCCTGGCACTAAGCACTCAAACTAAACTGCACTGTTCTACCCCCTATACCGGCGCCCCCGGAGCCCCCCGCAACTAAATAAAGTTAGTAACCCCTAAACCGCCGCTCCTAGACCCTGCCGCAACTCTGATAAATGTATTAACCCCTAAACAGCCGCTCCTAGACCCTGCCGCAACTCTGATAAATGTATTAACCCCTAAACCGCCGCTCCCGGACACCGATGCCACCTACATTATACCTATTAACCCCTATCCTGCCCCCCCTACACCGTCACCCTCTATAATAAAGTTATTAACCCCTATCCTGCCCCCCACTACACCGCCGCCACTGTAATAAATTTATTAACCCCCAAACCTAAGTCTAACACTTACCCTAACACCCCCCTAACTTAAATATTAATTAAATAAATCTAAATAATATTTCTAATATGAACTAAATTAATCCTATTTAAAACTAAATACTTACCTTTAAAATAAACCCTAATATATCTACAATATAAATAATAATTATATTGTAGCTAATTTAGGATTTATTTTTATTTTACAGGTAACTGTATTTATTTTAGCTAGTTAGAATAGTTATTAAATAGTTATTAACTATTTAATAACTACCTAGCTAAAAGAAATACAAAATTACCTGTAAAATAAATCCTAACCTAAGTTACAATTAAACCTAACACTACACTATCATTAAATAAATTAAATAAATTACCTACAAATAACTACAATTAAATACAATTACATAAACTAACTAAAGTACAAAAAATAAAAAAAGCTAAGTTACAAAAATAAAAAAATAGGTTACAAACATTTTAAAAATATTACAACAATTTTAAGCTACTTACACCTAATCTAAGCCCCCTAATAAAATAACAAACCGCCCCAAAATAAAAAAATGCCCTACCCTATTCTAAATTAAAAAAGTTCAAAGCTCTTTTACCTTACCAGCCCTTAAAAGGGCCATTTGTGGGGCATGCCCCAAAGAATTCAGCTCTTTTGCCTGTAAAAGAAAAATACAACCCCCCCCAAACATTAAAACTTACCACCCACATACCCCTAATCTATCCAAAACCCCCCTTAAAATAACCTAACACTAATCCCCTGAAGATCATCCTACCTTTAGTCGTCTTCACTCAGCCGATTCACCGATGGAACTGAAGAGGAGACCCGGACCGGCAGAAGTGATCCTCCAAGCGGCGCTGAAGAAATCTTCCATCCGATGAAGTGATCCTCCAAGCAGCGCTGAAAAAGTCTTCCATCCGGTCGATGTCATCTTCTAAGAGGCGCTGAAGAAGTCTTCTATCCGGGCGATGTCATCTTCCAAGCCGGGCCTTGAATCTTCATCCCGCCGACGCGGAACATCCTTCTTTACCGACGGACTACCGACGAATGAAGACTCCTTTAAGGGACGTCATCCAAGATGGCGTCCCTTCAATTCCGATTGGCTGATAGGATTCTATCAGCCAATTGGAATTAAGGTAGGAAAAATCTGATTGGCAGATTGAGCTTGCATTCTATTGGCTGATCGAAACAGCCAATAGAATGCAAGC
Organism: Bombina bombina; assembly: GCF_027579735.1. Taxonomy (NCBI): domain Eukaryota; kingdom Metazoa; phylum Chordata; class Amphibia; order Anura; family Bombinatoridae; genus Bombina; species Bombina bombina. Next base: position 211,469,992 of record NC_069499.1, on the reverse strand, counting down.
TCAATCTGATTGGCTGATCGAAACAGCCAATAGAATGCGAGCTCAATCTGATTGGCTGATTGGATCAGCCAATTGGATTGAACTTGAATCTGATTGGCTGATTCAATCAGCCAATCAGATTTTTCCTACCTTAATTCCGATTGGCCAATCGGAATTGAAGGGACGCCATCTTGGATGACGTCCCTTAAAGGAGCCTTCATTCGTCGGTAGTCCGTCGGTAAAGAAGGATGTTCCGTGTCGGCAGGATGAAGATTCAAGGCCCGGCTTGGAAGATGACATCGCCCGGATAGATGACTTCTTTAGCGCCTCTTGGAAGATGACATCGCCCGGATGGAAGACTTTTTCAGCGCCGCTTGGAGGATCACTTCATCGGATGGAAGATTTCTTCAGCGCCGCTTGGAGGATCACTTCTGCCAGTCCGGGTCTCCTCTTCAGTTCCATCGGTGGCTCGGCTGAGTGAAGACGACTAAAGGTAGGATGATCTTCAGGGGATTAGTGTTAGGTTATTTTAAGGGGGGTTTGGGTTAGATTAGGGGTATGTGGGTGGTGGGTTTTAATGTTGGGGGGGGTTGTATTTTTCTTTTACAGGCAAAAGAGCTGAATTCTTTGGGTAATGCCAAATGGCCCTTTTAAGGGCTGGTAAGGTAAAAGAGCTTTGAACTTTTTTAATTTAGAATAGGATAGGGCATTTTTTTTATTTTGGGGGGGTTTGTTATTTTATTAGGGGGCTTAGATTAGGTGTAAGTAGCTTAAAATTGTTGTAATATTTTTAAAATGTTTGTAACCTATTTTTTTTATTTTTTGTAACTTAGCTTTTTTTATTTTTTGTACTTTAGTTAGTTTATGTAATTGTATTTAATTGTAGTTATTTGTAGGTAATTTATTTAATTTATTTAATGATAGTGTAGTGTTAGGTTTAATTGTAACTTAGGATAGGATTTATTTTACAGGTAATTTTGTATTTCTTTTAGCTAGGTAGTTATTAAATAGTTAATAACTATTTAAAAAATTATTCTAACTAGCAAAAATAAATACAAAGTTACCTGTTAAATAAATATAAATCCTAAGATAGCTACAATGTAATTATTAATTATATTGTAGCTATCTTACGCCTAGATTTAGAGTTTTGTGGCCAAAAGGGGTGCGTTAGCTACGCATGCTTTTTTCTGGCCGCACCTTTTAAATACTGCTGGTATTTAGAGTTCACAGAATGGCTGGGTTTTCAGTGTGTTAGGCTCCAAAAAGGGAGCGTAGAGCATAATTTAACGCCACTGCAACTCTCGATACCAGCGGTGCTTACGGACGCGGCCAGCTTCAAAAACGTGCTCGTGCACGATTCCCCCATAGAAAACAATGGGGCTGTTTGAGCTGAAAAAAAATCTAGCACCTGCAAAAAAGCCGCGTTCAGCTCCTAACGCAGCCCCATTGTTTTCTATGGGGAAACACATCCTATGTCTGCACCTAACACCCTAACATGTACCCCGAGTCTAAACACCCCTAACCTTACACTTATTAACCTCTAATCTGCCGACCCCGCTATCGCTGACCCCTGCATATTTTTTTTAACCCCTAATCTGCCGCTCCGTAAACCGCTGCTACTTACAATATCCCTATGTACCCCTAATCTGCTGCCCCTAACACCGCCGACCCCTATATTATATTAATTAACCCCTAATCTGCCCCCCACAACGTCGCCTCCACCTGCCTACACTTATTAACCCCTAATCTGCCGACCGGACCGCGCCGCTATTATAATAAAGTTATTAACCCCTAATCCGCCTCACTCCCGCCTCAATAACCCTATAATAAATAGTATTAACCCCTAATCTGCCCTCCCTAACATCGCCGACACCTAACTTCAAACATTAACCCCTAATCTGTCGACTGGAGCTCACCTCTATTCTAATAAATGCATTAACCCCTAAAGCTAATTCTAACCCTAACCCTAACACCCCCTAAGTTAAATATAATTTTTATCTAACAAAATAAATTAACTATTATTAAATAAATTATTCCTATTTAAATCTAAATACTTACCTGTAAAATAAACCGTAATATAGCTACAATATAAATTATAATTATATTGTAGGTATTTTAGGATTAATATTTATTTTACAGGCAACTTTGTAATTCTATTAACCAGGTACAATAGCTATTAAATAGTTAATAACTATTTAATAGCTACCTAGTTAAAATAATTACAAAATTACCTGTAAAATAAATCCTAACCTAAGTTACAATTAAACCTAACACTACACTATCAATAAATTATTTAAATACAATACCTACAATTATCTACAATTAAACCTAACACTACACTATCAATAAATTAATTAAATACAATACCTACAAATAACTACAATTAAATAAACTAACTAAAGTACAAAAAATAAAAAAGAACTAAGTTACAAAAAATAAAAAAATATTTACAAACATTAGAAAAATATTACAACAATTTTAAACTAATTACACCTACTCTAAGCTCCCTAATAAAATAACAAAGCCCCCCAAAATAAAAAATGCCCTACCCTATTCTAAATTAAAAAAGTTCAAAGCTCTTTTACCTTACCAGCCCTGAACAGGACCCTTTGCGGGACATGCCCCAAAGAATTCAGCTCTTTTGCCTGTAAAAAAAACACATACAATACCCCCCCAACATTACAACCCACCACCCACATACCCCTAATCTAACCCAAACCTCCCTTAAATAAACCTAACACTAAGCCCCTGAAGATCTTCCTACCTTATCTTCACCATACCAGGTTCAACGATCCGTCCTCGGAAGTCTTGATCCAAGCCTCGGAAGTGTTGATCCAAGCCCAAGCGGGGGGCTGAAGAGTGATGTCCATCCTCGGCTGAAGTCTGGATCCAAGCGGCGGCTGAAGAACTCCATCATCGGGCTGAAGTCGGAAGTCCATCATCGGGATGAAGTCTTCTATCAAGCCGCATCTTCAATCTTCTTTCTTCTGGAGCGGAGCAGAGCCATCTTCTTTCCAACCGACGCGGTTCCAACCTCTTCAACCGACGCCTACTCGCCGAATGACGGTTCCTTTAAATGATGTCATCCAAGATGGTGTCCCTTGAATTCTGGATTCTATCAGCCAATCGGAATTAAGGTAGGAATATTCTGATTGGCTGATGGAATCAGCCAATCAGAATCAAGTTCAATCCGATTGGCTGATCCAATCAGCCAATCAGATTGAGCTCACATTCTATTGGCTGTTCCGATCTGGTAAGGTAAAAGAGCTTTGAACTTTTTTAATTTAGAATAGGGTAGGGCATTTTTTTATTTTGTGGGGCTTTGTTATTTTATTAGGAGGCTTAGAGTAGGTGTAATTAGTTTAAAATTGTTGTAATATTTTTCTAATGTTTGTAAATATTTTTTTATTTTTTGTAACTTAGTTCTTTTTTATTTTTTGTACTTTAGTTAGTTTATTTCATTGTATTTATTTGTAGGTATTGTATTTAATTAATTTATTGATAGTGTAGTATTAGGTTTAATTGTAGATAATTGTAGGTATTTTATTTAATTAATTTATCGTGTAGTGTTAGGTTTAATTGTAACTTAGGTTAGGATTTATTTTACAGGTAATTTTGTAATTATTTTAACTATTTTAGCTATTAAATAGTTCTTAACTATTTAATAGCTATTGTACCTGGTTAAAAAAAATACAAAGTTACCTGTAAAATAAATATTAATCCTAAAATAGCTATAATATAATTATAATTTATATTGTAGCTATATTAGGGTTTATTTTACAGGTAAGTATTTAGCTTTAAATAGGAATAATTTATTTAATAAGAGTTAATTTATTTTCTTAGAATAAAATTATATTTAACTTAGGGGGGTGTTAGTGTTAGGGTTAGACTTAGCTTTAGGGGTTAATCCTTTTATTACAGTAGCGCCGAGATTCGGTCGGCAGATTAGGGGTTAATAATTGAAGTTAGGTGTCGGCGATGTTAGGGAGGGCAGATTAGGGGTTAATACTATTTATTATAGGGTTATTGAGGCGGGAGTGAGGCGGATTAGGGGTTAATAACTTTATTATAGTAGCGGTGCGGTCCGCTCGGCAGATTAGGGGTAAATAAGTGTAGGCAGGTGGAGGCGACGTTGAGGGGGCATATTAGGGGTTAATAAATATAATATAGGGGTCGGCGGTGTTAGGGGCAGCAGATTAGGGGTACATAAGGATAACGTAGGTGGCGGCGCTTTGCGGTCAGCAGATTAGGGGTTAATTATTGTAGGTAGCTGGCGGCGACGTTGTGGGGGGCAGGTTAGGGGTTAATAAATATAGGGGTCGGCGGTGTTAGGGGCAGCAGATTAGGGGTACATAAGTATAACGTAGGTGGCGGTCGGCAGATTAGGGGTTAAAAAAATGTAATCGAGTGGCGGCGATGTGGGGGGACCTCGGTTTAGGGGTACATAGGTAGTTTATGGGTGTTAGTGTACTTTAGAGCACAGTAGTTAAGAGCTTTATAAACCGGCATTAGCCCAGAAAGCTCTTAACTCCTGACTTTTTTCTGCGGCTGGAGTTTTGTTGTCATATTTCTAACGCTCACTTCAGACACGACTCTAAATACCGGCGTTAGAAAGATCCCATTGAAAAGATAGGATACGCAAATGACGTGGATCTGCGGTATGGAAAATTTGCGGCTGTAAAGTGAGCGTTAGACCCTTTAATGACTGACTCTAAATACCGGCGGTAGCCCAAAACCAGCCTCTAACGCTGGTTTTGACAGCTACCGCCCAACTCTAAATCTTAGGGTTTATTTTAAAGGTATTTAGTTTTAATTAGGAATAATTTATTAAAGTATAGTGTAGTGTTAGGTGTAATTTTAACTTAGGTTAGTTTTTAGTTTACAGGTACATTTCTCTTTATTTTAGCTAGGTAAGCTATTAAATAGTTAATAACTATTTAATAGCTATTGTACCTAGTTAAAATAAATTGAAAGTTACCTGTAAAATAAAAATAAATCCTAAGATAGCTACAATATAATTATGATTTATATTGTAGCTATATTAGGGTTTATTTTACAGGTAAGTATTTATTTTTAAATAGGATTAACTTAGTTAATAAGAGAAATAATATTTAGATTTATTTAATTAATATTTAAGTTAGGGGGGTGTTAGGGTTAGTGTTAGACTTAGGTTTAGGGGTTAATAATTTTATTACAGTGGCGGCGGTGTAGTGGGGGGCAGGATAGGGGTTAATACATTTATTATAGGTGGCAACGGTGTAGGGGGGGCAGGATAGGGGTTAATAAATTTATTATAGGTGGCGACGGTGTAGGGGGGGCAGGATAGGGGTTAATAAATTTATTATAGGTGGCGGCGGTGTAGGGGGGGCAGGATAGGGGTTAATAAATTTAATATAGGGTACGGCGGGTTCAGGGAGCGGCAGTTTAGGGGTTAAACTATTTATTTATTTGCGGTGAGGTGCGGGATCAGCAGGATAGGGGTTAATAACTTTATTATAGAGTGCGACGGTATAGGGGGGGCAGGATAGGGGTTACTAGGTATAATGTAGGTGGCGGTGGGCTCCGGGAGCGGCAGTTTAGGGGTTAGGACATTTATTATAGTTGCGGTTGGCTCCGGGAGCGGCGGTTTAGGGGTTAATATGTATAGAATAGCTTGCGGTGGGCTCCGGGAGCGGCGGTTTAGGGGTTAAACACTTTATTTAGTTGCGGCGGTGTAGGGGGGACAGATTAGTGGTGTTTAGACTCGGGGTACATGTTAGGGTGTTAGGTGTAGACAGCTCCTATAGGAATCAATGGGATGTCTGTCAGCAGCAAACTTGTACTTTCGCTATGGTCAGACTCCCATTGATTCCTATGGGATCTGCCGCCTCCAGGGTGGCGGTTTGAAAACCAGGTACGCTGGGCCGTAAAAGTGCCGAGCGTACCTGCTAGTTTTTTGATAACTAGCAAAAGTAGTCAGATTGTGCCGCACTTGTGTGCGGAACATCTGGAGTGACGTAAGAATCGATCTGTCTCGGACTGAGTCCGGCGGATCGAAGTTTACGTCACAAAATTCTACTTTTGCCGGGATCTAGCCTTTGATAACTAAGGCGAATCAGCCTCGCCACAAATACGCTGCGGAATTCCAGCGTATTTGAGGTTGACGGCTTGATAACTAGGCCTCGTTGTGTTGTTATGCGTTTTGAGTAGGGATGAGCAAATGTTTTATAACATTCAAAAAATGAAATGAATTTTAACACATACGTTTGTTCGTTTCAAATTTTTAATGTTTGTACAACATTCTAACATTCATTTAAAGTAATAGTATTTCTAATGCTTTCTTTAAATGTAATATTTGATTCAAATTTTTATAAAATAATGCAATATTCGAAATATAAAAATTCTTATTGATATACTTGTAATAGTATTTCTAATGCTCTCTTTAAATATAGTATTCAGATTATGCAATATTCTAAATATAAAGTTTTGAACTTATATATTTGTATCTATTATGTATCAGTTTACTAAATTCCCTAACACATGACCTATTGAACTTCTGAATAGTATTTGTTAAATCAAATATTACATTTAAAATTTTGATTGTGGATATTCAATCTAATTATAAACATTTGGAAACCAAAGTAACATTCAATAACCAGAAATATAATTTGATTTTCAAATATTAATGAATTTTCATTCTTATCAACATTCAATTGTCCAAAGCCAATGTCCACAGGACTATTCGTTATACTAAATGAATTACCCTTTCAACACATTCACCCATCCCTACTGTGAGGTACATTTATTTAAATTGCCTAATAGTTGCCCTCTTCTAACTCCACACTAACATCATTATCACCTTTGCAGTCCCCACCTCCTGTTTCCCATCCTCCTACTTATTTAGATAGTAAGTTCCCAGGGGAACAGGGCTCTTAATTCCCCCTGTATTTTTTTGTTTAATTTTGTCCGGTGTCTTATATCCAGTATCACTGTTGTACTTTTATCTTTGTATCCATGGACAGTGCTGCGGAATCTGTTAGCACTTTATAAATAAATAATAATAATAAAATAATAATCATTTTTCTTAATTTAGTATAATTTTCTAACATCACCATGACAACCCTAACTGCTATAGCAATAATACTCCAAACACTTTCAAAACTACTTGCTGTTGCATAGTTCAGGTACAATATTCATCTCACATTAAATATTATATAATTTTCTGCTGCTTTCAGCTACAGTATATTGTTATATATTTCTAAATACAGCAATGCTTTTCTTTGCCTTTTACATTTTCATTGTGCTGTTCATTTTCATGCTTCACACAAATTTCTAAGGCTTCATGATAATTTAGAGTTAAATATTAAAAAACTTTATTTTGTAATTCAGCTTTAAATTTGTATGTTCATATAGCTAGTGTCATAGCACGCCCACCTGCCTGCGATTTTAATACCAAGATAATAACTTGGGATTTCCCTTTACTATAACATACACCATTATGAGTATAGGTCTCCACGGACTATTTTATTTAATCTACTTCATCTGTAGCTTGCATTTTGTGTTACACAGAAATTGCAGGGTGGCTGTAGAATCCCATTGGCATACAGATAAACCTTTGGAAGATACAATAGCTATTTCATCAGCTCACCTGCAACAGAATGCTAACTTTATTACATCATACAACCCACAAGAACAATCTGGTATCTCAGAAGCATGATTTGTTCTTTCTTGATGTACTTTAATTAAAATAATCAACTTGATCTAATATTTGTACACAGGAACAATTATAATTAAGCTATTAATTAGCTGTGCCACAGAATTACAACAATGTAGTTATAATTACAGAAGCAAACCCTTTATATTTGTAGTTTGCAAGTAATTCAAAATTACACACAACATTAGCAGCCTAATGTCATAGTTTAGAATTGTATGTTTTTAAAGGGAACCACAACACCTGCTTGACATGTTCTAAACTAACTTTTTTTAATTGTGCAAAATAAACTAACAAACTATTCTGTATGCAGTATTTTCATCTTACTGAATTCTGTTGTAGATAAAAGCTTTATCATTTAAACATTGCTCTTCAGCCTTGTACCTGCAAAGTAAGCTGCCATATTGCAAAGTCGGTTCCCCAACAGTGGGTCACGTGATGCACACGGCACCTTCCATTTCAAAAGGAAGCAGATTGAGCCCTGCAGTGTCTAACAAGAACGGCTTCAGGCAGACAGGCACAGGCACTGTTATGTTTATAAATAGCACGAGCAGAAAAGCAATTGTGAGGGGGAGGAGAGGGAGGCACATGGGGGGGGTGTAGAAAGAAAGCATATACTCTGCATATAAAATTGTAACAAGGCATTTGCATTCATCTACATTACATATTTACTCCGGAGTCTTTCTTCCAAGTTCCCCCTGTGCATGCCTCTCCTCCCCCCCTCCCACTTCCTTCCCTAGATGTGCTATTTAGAAACATGACTGTGCCTGTGCCTGTCTGCCTGAAGCCGTTCTTCTTAGACACTGCAGGGCTCAATCTGCTTCCTTTAGAAATAGAAGGTGCCGTGTGCATCACGTGACCCACTGTTGTGGAACGTGCATTGCAATATGGCAGCTTAGATTGCAGGTACAAGGCTGCAGAGCAACGTTTAAATGATAAAACTTTTATCTACAACAGAATGCAGTAAGATGAAGACTGCATACAGAATTGAAGTCAGTATATTTTGCCTAATGAGAAAAAGTTGGTTTAAAATATTTCAAGCCGGTGTTGTGGTTCCCTTTAAGATTGACATGTTTGCAATAACTCTGTATGTAGACAACAGGAGAAAGGCTTCTTATGCATCCATATCTGGTTAATAAACAATTTCTTACACTAAAGTAGGAGGAACAATACTGATATATATATATATATATATATATATATATATATATATATATATATATATAAGAAGGCCAAAGAGACCCCATCCTCAGACAATTTCAAATAATACAATCAAGTGTACTCACCACTCCCTGTCATTATATGTGTTAGCTAGTTGCAGGCCGCCTCACCCCCGTGTGCACGCTATGCCGAAACTGGAAGTGACGGTTGATGTCATCACGTAGAGATCTGGCTGTCCACCTAATTTCTATTGGACAGTAATCTATAAACAAAACAGTTACCATAGTGATCATACAAGAACGCAAACGAATGAATGAAACAAGTGTACAGTTTTAACAAATGGGACAAGTGTACAATTTTAAACAAGTGTACACTTTTAAACTATATATGAGAACAAGGAATTATGGGAAAAAGGGGAAACCAGACGTGGTCTCCTTGCTCAGTGTGCTTAGAGGAATATGGCTACAGCTCACTGACGAGGCCCAATGAAGGCCAAATTGATCGTCTGGGGTTGCTGTGTTCCTTGTTCAGAAAGAAAATGCCTTGTATTTTGGCGCTGGACTGACCGTAATAGGTGGGATCAGACTGATGTACTACAGGAACGTTTTTCTCTGTGAAAGGCATTACTGGGCTAAAAGAAGCTGCACCCAGGTGGTAAATCGCCATAGAACAGGCTAACAATAGTATTGAGCCAGTTGTTCGTTCCTGTGAGTGTGCTTCTCTCTGTGCGTATTTAGTCTCCCTATGAGAAAAAGGGGAAACCAGACGTGGACTCCTTTCTCAGTGTGCTTAGAGGAATATGGCTACACCTCACTGACAAGGCCTAATGAAGGCTGAAACGATCGTCTGGGGTTGCTGTGTTCCTTGTTCAGAGAGGAATTGCCTGGTATTTCGGCGCTAGACAAACTGTAATAGGCGGGATCAGACTGATATACTACAGGAAAATTCTTCCCTGTGAAAGGCATTACTGGGCTAAAAGAAGCTGCACCCAGATGGTAAATCGCCATAGAACAGGCTAACAATAGTATTGAGTCAGTTGTTCGTTCCTGTGAGTGTGCATATATATATATATATATATATATATATATATATATATATATGAATATCTATTTAAAACATTGTGAAATATTCATAGTAAATACACAGTATAACACTTTATTAAAAATGAATATTGCATAAATATGCTTTTACATCTACTTGACAGTACAGGGCTCCAATGTTTATATGTGTATATATGTCTGTAAATACATAAATACATAAACAAAAGAAATAAAACAAAAGAAAATGGTAGGAAACAGAGATTGAGGCCATAATTTTCAAATAATTATAAATAGTATAAGGCACAGTTCAAGTAATATGTGCTAAACTTATGAGGAGCCTATGGCCAGAGTTGATGCCTGAATTAATATTGTGGCAAAAATGTCATTGTTGTGACAAGGATAATAAAACAACACACTGGTGGAACTCAAAAAATGGCAACAGTGCCTTTATTACAGAGCAACGTTTCGGGGCTCCTGCCCCTTTATCAAGCTAACATATATGAAGAAAAAACACACATTTATGTACATAGGAGACCAATCACAAACTCAGAGGGAGGGGTCACACACCTGTTAAGGTCTCACCTGACCTAACAAATAAGTGAGTAATTCTCACATAGTCAAAATTTTAACCCCTTCAGAACCTCATGTGAAAAAGACTCCATTTAAAAACAGATGCAGCAAGTTGCTAAATAAACTATGCTATATGGCTAAATATTTGGCTACATGTAAAATATCCATAGTGTATTGATCAACTAGCACAAAAACAAAAACAAAATGAACAGAGGCCTTACATAAAAGGAAGTAAATCAAATTCCCTATTTAATCCCTTGGGGTGCATAGTATCTAACTTCCAGATCCATCTGGCCTTCTTACACAGATGAAGAGGCAGCACAGATTGCTACCCTGACCCTGGGACCAAGGGGATTTCTGACTGCCCCGGATAAAGATTTACAAAAGCGGGAGTTGGAGAAACTTATGAAAAGGCAAGTGAATTTACAACTGCATGTCTATGGGGTCCAATGCGGCCCCAGCCTATGCCTGTTTGGTCATGGACCACATTGAAGAAAGAGTAGTTTACAATGACCCCTTGTTCAAGGAGCATTGTCAGGGGTGGTTCTGCTACATAGATGATCTGTTCATCGTGTGGCGGGGCCCCCCTGAAAAATTAAGGGATCTCCAGACCAACATTGAGAATGCTGTTCCTTTCCTAAAATTCAGCTGCAAACATGATTGCCACAAGGTGGAGTTTCTGGACACTACTGTCCTCAAACAGAATGGGTCCTTAACTACTGATTTATTTGTGAAGCCCACAGACCGCAATACCTTATTGCATCGTACCAGTTTTCACCCCCTAAGGTGTTTGACAGTGTCCAAAAATCCCAATTAATGAGGGTGGACAGAATAGTCACAGACCCCCAAAAGAAAACAGCCAGATTTGCCGAGATGAAAAATAATTTATCCAAAGGGGTTATGATAGTCAGCAATTAGATATAGTAGAATAATCTATTAAAAGTCCCCATAAGTCCCATACTATATCTGCTAATAAAAGAATGAATTTTGTTACATCTTATAACACCATGAGCCAAAAAGTGTTCAATATTATCAAGAGGAATTGGCCTTTACTTAAGGAAGCTTGTCCAGAAATTGAAGAATTCCAGAATATCCCTAGAGCATTACCCTCAGACCTTGTAAAGATCTTTCAAAAGAAATTGTCCTCCTATTGTAAGTGGGATTGGCTCACTTTTGGAGCATTTATCACAGTGGCTCGATGCTCTTTTAAGACCACTGGTGGTATCCTTGAAAAGTCATCTGAGGGATACTAAGCATATCCTCAACTTGGTAAGAGAAGTTGAATGGGATAACGATACTGACTCTTGGTTCACGGTTGATGTCACAGTCTTGTATTCCTCAATACCCCACCAGAGGGGTGTTGAGGCAATAGGGTTTTTCCTGAGACAATATGCGGAATACACTATTGAATTTCAGGAATTTATCCTAGAAGTCACTCAGTTCCTCTTGTCACATAATTTTTTCAAGTTTGAGGTTGTTTTCTATCTCCAGGTATGTGGGACAGATATGGGGGCCAAGTTTGCCCCCTCCTACGCCAAACTGTTTCTAGGTTGGTGGGAGCTGTCCCACATATATGGAGATGGGAACCCCTTCCATCGGTATATCTCTTTTTATAAGAGGTATATCGATGATCTTGTCTTTGTGTTTAAAGGAGATCTACAGCTGGCTTTGTCATTTGTGGATTGGCTGAATACTAACGATTTAAACCGGATTTTCACTTTTGAATTTCAGAAAGAGTGCATAAATTACTTGGATGTGACTCTTAAAGCAGGATCGGATGGCACTGTACACACAGATGTATATAGAAAACCCATAGCATTGAATTTGGGTCAGTCTAATTTCAATCTCCACTAATATCTAACTCCCTATCCTGACATCAAGAAATATGTTTATTCTCTCATTACATCTAAACCATTTTTATTAATTTTTGTACATTTTGTACACTAATCCTTAATAATTAATAGGATAGGAGACTTAGGAACCTGAAGTGTTAAGCTGATGATATCAATGTTGATCCCTAACAATCATCTAGAGGTTCTTCTATTGCTTTAACATGATAATTCATAAATATCATGTTAATGAAATGAAGCGCTGGTCTTAGTTTCCAGTATCCCTGTAATTTAACATATTGCTTCTCCTTGTGACTTGAAATTGTCTGGTCTAGTAATAATGTACCTGTAATTTAAATTATAACTTTACTAGCAGGATTGATTATTAATTATTAATGTTTACATAGAGCTAGGATCTTACCTTGATCCGTTTTTTATTTATTTATATCTTAGTTGTACAGTGTTTTTTTACAATGATCAGGGTGGCCAAGTGGTTAGACTCTCCATCTAGCGATCAATAGGTTACGGGTTCGCTTCCCACATACACTAATTGAACTGAAGTTTATATATATATATATTTTTCTATTTTTCATTAAGTGTTACCTATCTATTATCTTTTATATTAATTGCTAGGATCATAAGATGTGTCTCTTTATTTATCTATTTATTTTTTTTATTACTGCAATGTCACTGTTAGCTATTTACTATATTTCTGTGTACATAGAGGGTAGCTTTATCTCTTCACTATTAGGTGATCAAGGTTTAATAGGTTTAAAATATGGTGTTCTAATCAGCTGTGTTCAATTGTTTTTTTTTTTTTTTTTTAACCAATGGCTGTAGAATGGGGGCTATTTAATAGTATACCTCTGTCAGTTTTAGTTAAGCTATGAATACGGCTCAAGCCGAAATGCGTATGCTTTCATTCACAGCTGTTTTTGAACTATGGGCTTTGTATGTGTTTTATGGTGGAGTGAAATTTGAACTTTTTAAATTACCCTGATAGGAGGTATAAACGCTAAGTTTTACACTATGGATTGGCTCAATTCTTCTGTTTTCTATATGTAAATACATAAATACACATAAAAATACATGCATACATATGTGCACACATATAGAAATATATATATATATTTACATATTAGGGATAGAAGTAAGCTTTTTGCGCTCGCCGGGTTCCGCTCATTTCATTTTCTTGCTCTCACGCTAACCCAACGAGCACACAAATTTGAAGTTACAATATAACATGCGTGTTCACTTATTCCCCCATAGAAGTCAATATAGCAAAAGAAAGTGTGGGGGGGAAACAAAACACTTTACAATCGCGCAAACCTAATCACATATTCTCGTGTGTTCTAACCGTACATGAAATATGAATAATTCACATTACTTTCTTCACATAGAAAAATATGTTCTATTCATTCATAAATAGTGATGTTGCAAAGATAAAATTTTCTGTTCGCGAAAGGCGAATGTGAATTTCCGTAAATGTTCATGAATGGCGAACCGGGCGATGCCATTTGCAACTAGACTTCAATAGGCAGGTGAATTTTAAAACCCACAGGGACTCTTTCTGGCCACAATAGTGATGGAAAAGTTGTTTCAAGGGGACTAACACCTGGACTGTGGCATGCCGGAGGGGGATCCATGGCAAAACTCCCATGGAAAATTACATAGTTGATGCAGAGTCTGGTTTTAATCCATAAAGGGCATAAATCACCTTACATTCCTAAATTGTTTGGAATAACGTGCTTTAAAAACATGGACCCTTGCCCCAACACTGTGTGCCAGACATGCCATTACTTCCTTTTGCACAATCGAGTACAGGTTGGGGATTGCCTTTTGTGCAAAGAAATTTCGGCCGGATACCTTCCACTGTGGTGTCCCAATAGCTACAAATTTTTGGAACGCCTCAGACTCCACCAGCTTGTATGGTAAAAGCTGGCGAGCAAAGAGTTCAGACAAGCCAGCTATCAGACGCCGGGCAAGGGGGTGACTTTGTGACATTGACTTCTTACGCTCAAACATGTCCTTGACAGACATCTGACTGTGGGCAGATGATGAGCAGGAACTGCTCCGGAAGAGAGACGGAGTGGCGGATGGTTGAGAGGGGGCAAGGAGGACAGCAGTGGTTGACGTGGCTGAAGATGCTGGACCAGGAGGAGGATGGTAGCTTTGAGTTTGTGTGCTACTTGGACACATGTGTTGATCCCATAGGTGTTTGTGATGTGCGATCATGAGCCTTCGCAAAACAGTTGTACCTAGGTGGGTGTGGGACTTCCCACAACTCAGTTTCTTTTGGCACAGGTTGCAAATGGCATCGCTGTTGTCAGAGGCAGACACACAAAAAAAATGCCACACTGCTGAGCTCTGCAATGACGGCATTCTGGTGGTGGCAACAGCATGCGTTGATGGGCATCGGCGGGCTGTCTGGCTGACCCCTGGTGACAATGCATGCTGTCTGACTGTGCCACTAGCTCCTTGAGACGACCTCCCCGTGCTTCCAAATCGTCTCCTCCTCCTCCTCTCTGTCTCCCCATCTGAACTTTCCCCCTGTTCTTCTTCTCTTCTAGCGGGCACCCATGTGACATCCACAGATGCATCATCATCATCAACCGCTTCACTTGTATCTGACAACTTAGCAAAGGAAGCAGCAGTGGGTACAACATAATCATCATCACACCGTACGTCCATGTGTGTAATGCTGCCTGACTGAGACATATCCCTGTTATCTACATCCTCTGGCAATAATGGTTGTGCATCACTCATTTCTTCCAACTGATGTGTAAATAACTCCTCTGACAGATCAAGTGAAGCGGCTGTGGTGCTAGTGTTGGTGGTGGTGGAAGGCGGGCAAGTGGTAACTTGAGAGGTGCCCGAAGCGAAGCTGGAGGAGGATGGTGCGTCAAGGTTCCCGAGCGGAAGCTGTAGAAGATTGGGTTTCCTGTGTTAGCCAGTCAACTATGTCCTCAGAACTTTTCGAGTTTAGGGTACGTGGCCTCTGAACCCTGGGCATTATTCTAGGGCCAAAGGGAATCACAGCACCACGACCACGACGGCCTCTGCGGGGTGGCCTGTCTCTGCCTGTCATTTTTTTTTTTGATTAGTGGTACTATGCGTGCAAGCTACTGTGACAACAGATATGAGTGGCACTATGCACTGGCAGAAGTTGGCAGAGTAGACGCCGTAGGCCTGATACACACGCTTGCAGACAACTAACTGCTATTCAATCTATTACAGTCAAAATTGTATTTTTTTTTTTAAATGTACACTACTGTTACACCAGATATGAGTTGCACTGGTGTGACACTGTGCCCTGGAAGGCCCTGAAACGCACACGTGTGAAGGAAACTGACTGCTATTATTTCACAGTCAAATTTCTATTTTTTTTTTTTTTTTTTTAATATACACTACTGTTACACCAGATATGAGTTTCACTGGTGTGACACTGTGCCCTGGCAGGCCAAGAAACGCACACGTGTGAAGGAAACTGACTGCTATTATTTCACAGTCAAATTTCTAGTTTTTTTTTTAATGTACACTACTGTTACACCAGATATGAGTTGCACTGGTGTGACAATGTGCCCTGGCAGGCCCTGAAATGCCCACGTGTGAAGGAAACTGACTGCTATTATTTCACAGTCAAATGTCTAGGTTTTTTTTTTTAATGTACACTACTGCTACACCAGATATGAGTTGCACTGGTGTGACACTGTGCCCTGGCTGGCCCTGAAACGCACACGCGTGAAGGAAACTGACTGCTATTATTTCACAGTCAAATTTCTAGTTTTTTTTTAATGTACACTACTGTTACACCAGATATGAGTTGCACTGGTGTGACACTGTGCCCTGGCAGGCCCTGAAATGCACACGTGTGAAGGAAACTGACTGCTATTATTTCACAGTCAAATTTCTAGTTTTCTTTTAACCCCTTAATGACAACTGACGTACCAGGTACGTCATGCAAAAACTAACAGTTAATGACAATAGACGTACCTGGTACGTCAGTTGTCTAACAGTGTGCTGGAAGTGATTGCAATCGCTTCCAGCAGCTCTGAGGGTATTGCAGTGATGCCTTGATATGGAGGCATCCTGCAATACCCCTTTACAAGCCTCCGATGCATAGAGAGCCACCCTGTGGCCCTCTCTGCACTGGTAGCTATGATGCCGTTGTCCCGGTGGGAGGGTGCGTTTGTGCGCGTTCATGGGGGCGTGCGTGCGCCTGCACATGGGCACGCATGCACGGGGGGTGGGGAGGTGGTGGGCGCACGGGCACGCATTAGCCACACTGACACCAATGAGGGCAGAAAGGGAGAAAAAAGTAAAAAAAAAAAATATATAGAAGGATCTGGGAGGGGGTGGGGGTATTGTGGGGGGGGGGGGGCTGCTACACTACAGAAAGAGTTTTAAAGTTAAAAATAAAATGAAAACTTTGGTTTTTGGGGCCAAACTGGGTACACACAAACTGGCAAGTGAAAAGAAAGCTAAAACCGCCTTGTTTCACTTTAAGGCAGTTTTCACTTTACAGCGGGGCTCCGGTCCCTAACCCGCTGTATGAGCCGGGTATACCTGTACTGGCAGACAGCTGCCAGTACCCAAGATTGCAGTAATTAGGTAGGGGAGAGGGTTAGAGAGCTGGAGGGGGGATCAGGGAGGTTGGGGCTAAGGCAGGGGTCCATCACAGCTAAAATATTTTATTATTTTTATTTAAAAAAAAAAAACTCTTTTATTTAGTACTGGCAGACTTTCTGCCAGTACTTAAGATGGCGGGAACAATTGTGGGGTGGGGGAGGGAAGAGAACTGTTTGGGAGGGATCAGGGGGTGGGATTTGTCAGGTGGGAGGCTGATCTCTAAAATTAACCCTACAAGCTACGTAATTTAACCCCTTCACTGCTGGGCATAACTCACGTGTGGTGCGCAGAAGCATTTAGCGGCCTTCTAATTACCAAAAAGCAACGCCAAAGCCATATAAGTCTGCTATTTCTGAACAAAGGGGATCCCAGAGAAGCTTTTACAACAATTTCTGCCATAATAGCACAAGTTGTTTGTAAATCATTTCAGTGAGAAACCTAACATTGTGAAAAATGTAAAGTTTTTTTCTTTATTTGCTCGCATTTGGCGGTGAAATGGTGGCATACAATATACCAAAATGGGCCTAGATCAATACTTGGGGTTGTCTACTACACTACACTAAAGCTAAAATTAACCCTACAAGCTCCCTAATTAACCCCTTCGCTCCTGGGCATAAAACACGTGTGGTGCACAGCGGCATTTAGCGGCCTTCTAATTACCAAAAAGCAACCCCAAAGCCATATAAGTCTGTTATTTCTGAAAAAAGGGGATCCCAGAGAAGCATTTACAAACATTTGTGCCATAATTGCAGAAGCTGTTTGTAAATAATTTCAGTGGGAAACCTAAAGTTTCTGACAAAATTTGTGAAAAAGTGAACTTTTTTTTTATTTGATCGCATTTGGCGGTAAAATGGTGGCATGAAATATACCAAAATGGGCCTAGATCAATACTTTGGGTTGTCTTCTAAAAAAAAATATATATATACATGTCAAGGGATATTCAGGTATTCCTGACAGATATCAGGGTTCCAATGTAACTAGCGCTAATTTTGAAAAAAAGTGGTTTGGAAATAGCAAAATGTTACTTGTATTTATTGCCCTATAAATTGCAAAAAAAGCAAAGAACATGTAAACATCGGGTATTTCTAAACTCAGGACAACATTTAGAAACTATTTAGCATGGGTGTTTTTTAGTGGTTAGAGAGTCAAAAAATTATTTTTATTTTTAAATGTAAACTACTGTTTCACCATATATGAGTGGGGGCACTGGGCAAGTGGGCACAGTATACGCTGTGAGGCTGACACACACGCTGGCAGGCAGGCAGGCAACTGCAATTAGATTACACAGGAAAAAAAAAAAGCAGACTGATGTTCTAGCCCTAAAAAGGGCTTTTTGGGGTGCTGTCCTTACAGGAGAGATCAGATGAGTCCTTCAGGAGTGTAGTGGATACTGAATACACTAGCCTAGCTATTGATTTCCCTATTAAATCAGCAGCAGCTACACTGTCCCTCCTCTCACTAAGAATGCAGCTTCCGAATGAATCTAAAATGGATGCTGTCCAGGAGTTAGGAGGGTCTGGGAGGGAGGGTCTGCTGTTGATTGGCTGGAAAGTGTCTGCTGACTGGGAGGTACAGGGTCAAAGTTTACTCAATGATGACGAATAGGGGGCGGACCGAACATTGCATATGTTTGTTCGCCGGGAACTATTCGCCGGCGAACTATTCGGGACATCACTATTCATAAATACATATTTCTACATATATCTGATGGTATATTTGTACAATATATATCCATAACTATATCTATCTATCTATCTATCTATCTATATAGATAGATAGATAGATAGATATAGATATAGATATATATATATATATATATATATATATATAGATACTGTATATATGAATATCTATTTAAAACATTGTGAAATAAATACAGTAAATACACAGTATAAAACTTTATTAAAAATGAATATTGCATAAATATGCTTTTACATGTTTTCAATGTTTTCATCTACTTAACAGTACAGCGCTCCAATGTTTATATGTGTATATATGTCTGTAAACACATAAATACACATAAAAATACATACATATGTGCACACATATAGACATATATATATATATATATATACAGTGTATATATATATATATATATATATATATATATATATATATATATATATATATATATATATATATATACATATTAGGGATGGGCGAATGTTTCACAACATTAGAAAAATAAAACAAATTTTAAAACATTCGTTCGTTGGTTTCAAATATTTGTACAACATTCTAACATTCATTTTATGCTATATTTGAATTCGAAAAATTCTAATTTATATATTTGTAATAGTTTTTCTAATGCTTTCTTTAATAATATTCAAATTATGCAATATTCAAATTTGAAAAATTTGAAAAATTTGAATTTATATATTTGTATTAGTATTTCTAATTCTTTCTTTAAATGTAATATTTGAATTATGAAATATTCAAATTCGAAAAATTCTAATTTATATATTTGTAATACTATTGCTAATGCTTTCTTTAAATTTAATATTCAAATTATGCAATATTTGAAATAGAAACATTCAAATTGATATATTTGTATCTATTATGTATCAATTTACTAAATTCCCTAGCACATAAACTATTGTACTTCTGAATAGTATTTGTTAAATCAAATGTGGACATTTGATCTAATAATGAACATTCAAATTCGAATTTGACATTCGGAAACTGTATATAGCATTCAATTATAGAATTTTTGAGAATATTCGTTCTTGTCAACATTCGATTATGTCAATCAAATTTCTATAATAACATTCTTTCTAACATTCAAATATAAACACATTCGCCTATCTCTAATATGTATACATCTTTAGATTTTTTTTCTAACACCTGAGACCTAATATCTATGAGTGCAATATTTTTTTTTTAAATAATTTTTATCAGATAGTGTTATTATGAGTGTAGGGGCTCCATGTACTAAGCAGTCAGCGAGCTACCCGCAACAAATCTCGCGTCAAAACTCGCAAACTGATATGTACAAAGCCGTCAATTGTGTTAAAACTCGCATCTTTAAAATTGCGAGCGTACTTATCCGCCAAACCTCGCTACCGCTCCATTTTTCACTGTAATTAGACACATTTGACCACCAACTCGCCAAAAAAACGAATGTACTAAAAAATCTATTTGTCCGCTCGCTACAATTTCCGCTCCCACCTCGCTATTTTTGCCTCGCCACCTTTTAGGTGGCGGGCAAGGTACAAAACAATAGGAAAGTCAATCTAGACGCCAGTCTAGACATATATAAAAGGCAGTAATATCAGCATTGTACTTACAGCATAACTGGCGTCTAATTTGTCTCTCATTTCCATGTACATAAATTGCGCCCAATTTGTCGACTGTAATTAAAGAGTAATCTATTTAAATTTGTATTGTTAGTTGTCAATCTTTATAATTATTTTTATATTAATATTTATATATTATCAGATCCAGATGAAGCCATATCCAAATTGTAAATAAATATTACAAAAATAACGCTCTGTTATCACTCTTCAAAAAATTTTGAACAATAATAAAGTTGTTTAGATAAGTTGAACTTTTATAGGAGCAAAATTCTATTCCCGCGACTACTATGATGTTCGTGACACCTTGCATGTCACGTGTTAATAATTGGCCAGACAATTCAACTAAAAGTTAAGTACCATCAGCTTAGTCGCGGCGAGCGAGGCGTCAAATTTATCAACAATCCGCAACTGCTCGCGGCGGGCTAGACTTGTCTATTTATTGGGGGAATATTAGTACATAGCGACAGCGGACACCATTTCGCCCGCGGCGAGTAACGGCGAGTTTATCCGCGTCTACAATGACAGATGAATTGACGGCTTAGTACATGGAGCCCTAAGTGTCCTTTATAATGTATTTTTAATGTGTTTTGTTAAACTTTTTTTTGTTTCTTGAAACAGTTAACCAGATCTCTATGAACTCGGTAATCATTCTAGCATAAATTGCGATTGAACTCAAGTGATTGCGTTTACTTTCAACTTGTAATACTGGTGGTAAACCCATCAAGCGCAAACAGCCGTGGTAAACCCCTTATCGCTCACGCGTAACTGTTAGCACTCTACTCGTTATCTGGCCCTATATAATTTAATTGTCTTTGCAGTAGTCTTTGTGCCACTAAGGGAGTTAAAGTGATGTTAAATTATGTTTATATATATTTTTATAGTATCTTAAATAATAATTAGTTATTCTTAATAATTTTTATGACATGTGCAAATTATTTGGCATATGCGTAACACATTAATATACAACCAGTTCAAGCAAACACGTAATAGGCTGTAAAGTAGGCCAGCTAAAATGTATCATATTTAAAATGACTGATGGCATATTTTATTTCCATATCCCTTCTCTATCTGCAATTATACAAATGAGGACCTATTTGTACATTCATTTCTAAAGATGATTTGTCTGAAGATAATGTATCCATGTTCTATATAATTTAGCTAAAATCTGTCTACAAAAAATCAGATGTCAGACAGAATTAATTTGTTTTCATGTTTTTATTTTGAAAGTTCATTTCATCAAATACAATGGCAATTGTTTATGTCATGTTTAATTTCCAGAGGAAAGATAAAGACTTAGTGAAGTTGCTTCCCAGTAGTGAGAAAATTGGTACACTAAAAGAAGTTGACATAAAGGATGAATTTGCTTGTGCCACCACGACCATCTAGCTTCTAATCTCACTTTTTAATTAATTATCTGTCAGAATCACTAAATCGTCTATAAATGACTACATAGGATTTCAGCAAATTGGCCCTAAAAATAAGACACAGGCTTAAAATGATCTTCATCTTGACCCTGCTATTCTTGTTATTGATTTTCTAGTCTTTTTACTTTTCAGTTCAGAAGAGAAATAAACTCTTTGAATTGAAATAAAGTCAATTAAATACACTTTTAGGAACACAGACGATGACAGAGTATGTCTGCTAAGTAAAGGTTAGCTACATACCATTTTGTGATATGTTTGTTATAAAGGTGCTGCTGAATGTTCTGTATATTTGAAGCTGCCAATTACCAGACATCTCAAGTATGGTATGAAAAAAAATATGACATTCGTATATAAATGTAAAAATGAATTTAAGGTCAGCTAACAAAATATTATGGTTTCATTGCTAACTCAGTTATTTTTTTTTTCTAGGGGTTTTCTTAT
Source organism: Bombina bombina (assembly GCF_027579735.1). Lineage (NCBI taxonomy): Eukaryota > Metazoa > Chordata > Amphibia > Anura > Bombinatoridae > Bombina > Bombina bombina. The sequence continues at coordinate 211,447,933 of NC_069499.1, read as the reverse complement.
TTTGGATCTCTTTGACTTCTTGAGGTTGAACCCTCATAAAAGTTGCACTTCTAAAAGAAGGTCCAGAATGTTGTGCTTTTTTTTTATACAATATGGACAGAATAAGCTTTTTGGCTCAATTACCTACATTATTTTCAAGAAAAGTGAACAAAGATAAAACAATTAATGAGTCTTACTAAGTTTTTATGATGTAGCAGACACAATTATAAATGTTGGGATGCAATGAAAACTTTATGTGATATCTACATAGTAGTGTAGTTATAATGTAAGTTTAAACATACTTTTCAAAGGAGAAATTTTGAGACGAAAGTTTAAGATAATGGTTATACATAGAGATTGCCCAAATATTTACTGAAAGCTGTACTAAAGTATATAACTTTCCTTCTAAAAACTCAGATCAATGCACTAAATATGTACATCATGCCAGACTTCCCTCCCTCACAAATAATATGACTGATATGTTGGATTATTCCATTTTCAGGGAACAACTGTTAGATGCCATCAAAAATTTTAAACCTGGGTAAAGTCCTGGTCCAGATGATTCTCAGTGAAAAGCTACACAATATTAAAAGAAATACTATGGGGCCAATTTATCAATGTGTGGGTGGACATCATCCGCTGTTAGATATATAATTACCCTAATAAAGTCTAATAATTAAACATGCGTTCTTGGACCCAACTAGCTTGTGTTAATTAGTACTTTTCTTAGCACTTTAATCACTATTCCCCCCCCCCCTATTGGGGGTGTTCTATATGGCCTGCCTGTTTACCCTGAAAAAATATAATAATAAGACCAATTTTAACTAGGTTGTGTTTTAAGTAATACCATTCTTAGCACTTTAATCTCTGTAACTCCCCCTATTTGGTGAGGTCTATACGGCCTGGATGATTACCCATACAAAATATAATAATAAGACATCTGCTCTTGGTCTGCGACCCATGGTAACTATGTTGTGTTAATCCTTCGCATTTTAATAGCTGTTACTCATACTCACCCTATCGGTGGAGGTCTATATGGTCTGCATGATTACCCTTACAAAATATAATAACCAAACATATGCTCTGGGACCCATGGTAAGTAGGTTGTGTTAAGTAGTACTGTTCTTTGCAGTTTAATACCTGTTACAACACCAAATGGTGGCAGGTCTATCTGGCCTTCATGATTAGCTGCACCCAAACCCCAAAAAAAGCCGAGTGGTCTTAGACTAACACCCATGGCTAAATCGGTTGTTTCAATTAGTACTATTCTTAGCACTTTCATCCCTGTTACGGGTGATCTACATGGCCATCATGATTAGCCGAACAAAATACTACAATCCAACCTTTGCTCAGTCTTCATAGGCCCTTCATTGTCTGTATTTTGATAGTACAGTTTTTATTATTTTTATAGCTGATACAACACCGAATGGTGGCAGCTCTATATGGCCTGCATGATTAGCCGCACCCAAAACAAAAATAAATCCAATCGGTCTTGGATTAACACCCATGGCTAACTCTGTTGTTTCAAGTAGTACTATTCTTAGCACTTTCATCTCATCATCCCTGTTACTTCCAGGACTCTCAGTGGTGGTGGTCTACATGGCCATCATGATTAGCCTAACCAAATACTACAATCCAACCTTGGCTCAGTCTTCCTAAGGCCCTTCATTGGCTGTATTTTGGTAGTACTGTTCTTATTAGTTTAATAGCTGATACGACACCGAATGGTGGCAGCTCTATATGGCCTGCATGAATAGCTGCACCCAAAGCCAAAAAAAAGCCAAGCGGTTTTGCACTAACACCCATGGCTAACTCTGTTGTTTCAAGTTCTACTATTCTTAGCTCTTTTATCTCATCCCTGTTACTTCCAGGACTCTCAGTGGTGGTGGTCTACATGGCCATCATGATTAGCCTAACCAAATACTACAATCCAACCTTGGCTCAGTCTTCCTAAGGCCCTTCATTTGCTGTATTTTGGTAGTAATGTTCTTATTAGTTTAATAGCTGATACGACACCGAATGGTGGCTGCTCTATATGGCCTGCATGAATAGCCGCACCCAAAGCCAAAAAAAAGCCAAGCGGTTTTGCACTAACACCCATGGCTAACTCTGTTGTTTCAAGTTCTACTATTCTTAGCTCTTTTATCTCATCCCTGTTACTTCCAGGACTCTCAGTGGTGGTGGTCTACATGACCATCATGATTAGCCTAACCAAATACTACAATCCAACCTTGGCTCAGTCTTCCTAAGGCCCTTCATTGGCTGTATTTTGGTAGTAATGTTCTTATTAGTTTAATAGCTGATACGACACTGAATGGTGGCAGCTCTATATGGCCTGCATGAATAGCCGCACCCAAAGCCAAAAAAAAGCCAAGCGGGTTTGCACTAACACCCATGGCTAACTCTGTTGTTTCAAGTTCTACTATTCTTAGCTCTTTTATCTCATCCCTGTTACTTCCAGGACTCTCAGTGGTGGTGGTCTACATGGCCATCATGATTAGCCTAACCAAATAATACAATCCAACCTTGGCTCAGTCTTCCTAAGGCCCTTCATTTGCTGTATTTTGGTAGTAATGTTCTTATTAGTTTAATAGCTGATACGACACTGAATGGTGGCAGCTCTAAATGGCCTGCATGAATAGCCGCACCCAAAGCCAAAAAAAAGCCAAGCGGTTTTGCACTAACACCCATGGCTAACTCTGTTGTTTCAAGTTCTACTATTCTTAGCTCTTTTATCTCATCCCTGTTACTTCCAGGACTCTCAGTGGTGGTGGTCTACATGACCATCATGATTAGCCTAACCAAATACTACAATCCAACCTTGGCTCAGACTTCCTAAGGCCCTTCATTGGCTGTATTTTGGTAGTACTGTTCTTATTAGTTTAATAGCTGATACGACACCGAATGGTGGCAGCTCTATATGGCCTGCATGATTAGCCGCACCCAAAACAAAAATAAATCCAAGTGGTCTTGGATTAACACCCATGGCTAACTCTGTTGTTTCAAGTAGTACTATTCTTAGCACTTTCATCTCATCATCCCTGTTACTTCCAGGACTCTCAGTGGTGGTGGTCTACATGGCCATCATGATTAGCCTAACCAAATACTACAATCCAACCTTGGCTCAGTCTTCCTAAGGCCCTTCATTGGCTGTATTTTGGTAGTACTGTTCTTATTAGTTTAATAGCTGATACGACACCGAATGGTGGCAGCTCTATATGGCCTGCATGAATAGCCGCACCCAAAGCCAAAAAAAGCCAAGCGGTTTTGCACTAACACCCATGGCTAACTCTGTTGTTTCAAGTTCTACTATTCTTAGCTCTTTTATCTCATCCCTGTTACTTCCAGGACTCTCAGTGGTGGTGGTCTACATGGCCATCATGATTACCCTCACCAAAATATAACAACAATACGTGCGTGCAAGGAACCATGGTAAGCTTACTTCCTTTCGCAAAATCGAGTATAACAGTTGCAGGCAGAGTTTCTGACCCTGCATTATGGCTGCACCTCTCCCTAAAAGAGGCATTCGTTACAGAGTCTGTAGGCATGTATGCAAAGAGCTGGCCTGCCTAAAAAGAGGAGCAAGGCTGTACAGGTTGTTCTCCTTCAGCCGTTTTATACGCTTTCCCGCGGCCACGACCCTCAACAACCACAACAGAATGAAACACCACATATGCCATCCTTTTGAACAACCGAGTACAAGTATGGCATTGATTTTAGTTACACGGCAATATTTATTATGAACCGTGAAATTGAAAACAAAATTTTGGAAACCCAGTACAGTACAGGTCATTTTTAGAATAGTGTTCCGGACCCCGAACAAAAACAACAGCAGGAAAGAGGACATATGGCATCCTTTTGAACAATGGATGACAGTTAAGGCATAGATTTTACAAAGCCATAGATAATTTTTTTGCAACTGTGAAATAAAAAAAACCATTGATTGGACACCCAGAACACTTGTTTATCCTTAGGCTCCCGGAGCCTCAACTGAAACAACAGCATGAAAGAGGACATATGGCATCCTTGTGAACAATTGATTACAGTTAAGGCATTGATTTTAGAATCCCAGAGATGATTTATATGACCCGGGAAATAGAAAAAAACATTGATTAGACACCCAGTACACTTATTTATCCTCAGGCCTTTTTAATAAGAGGGTCCTGGAGCCTCAACCGAAACAACGGCATGAAAGAGGACATATGTCATCCTTTTGAATAATAGATTACAGGAAAGGCATTGATTTTAGAATCCCAGAGATCATTTATATGACCCGGGAAATATAAAAAAACATTGATTAGACACCCAGTACACTTATTTAACCTCACACCTTTTTAATAAGAGGGTCCCGGAGCCTCAACCGAAACAACAGCATGAAAGAGGACATATGTCATCCTTTTGAATAATAGATTACAAGAAAGGCATTGATTTTAGAAACCCACAGATCATTATTTGCAACCGTAAAATAGAAAAAAACATTGATTAGACACCCAGTACACTTATTTATCCTCAGGCCTTTTTAATAAGAGGGTCCCGGAGCCTCAACCGAAACAACAGCATGAAAGAGGAGATATGTCATCCTTTTGAATAATAGATTACAGTAAAGGCATTGATTTTAGAAACCCACAGATCATTATTTACAACAGTGAAACAGAAAAAAACATTGATTAGACACCCAGTACCCTTATTTATCCTTAGGCCTTTTTAATAAGAGGGTCCTGGAGCCTCAACCGAAACAACTGCATGAAAGAGGAGATATGTCATCCTTTTGAATAATAGATTACAGTAAAGGCATTGATTTTAGAAACCCACAGATCATTATTTGCAACTGGGAAATAGAAAAAGACATTGATTAGACACCCAGTACACTTATTTATCCTCAGGACTTTTTAATAAGAGGGTCCCGGAGCCTCAACTGAAACAACAGCATGAAAGAGGAGATATGTCATCCTTTTGAATAATAATTTACAGGAAAGGCATTGATTTTAGAATCCCAGAGATCATTTATATGACCCAGGAAATAGAAAAAAACATTGATTAGACACCCGTTACACTTATTTATCCTCAGGCCTTTTTAATAAGAGGGTCCCGGAGCCTCAACCGAAACAACAGCATGAAAGAAGAGATATGTCATCCTTTTGAATAATAGATTACAGTAAAGGCATTGATTTTAGAAACCCACAGATCATTATTTGCAACCGTGAAATAGAAAAAAACATTGATTAGACACCCAGTACACTTATTTATCCTCAGGCCTTTTTAATAAGAGGGTCCCAGAGCCTCAACTGAAACAACAGCATGAAAGAGGACATATGTCATCCTTTTGAATAATAGATTACAGGAAAGGCATTGATTTTAGAAACACTGAGATAAGTAGTTGCAACCGGGAAATCTAAAAAAACATTGAACAGACACCCAGTACACTTCATTATCCATAGGCCTTTTTAGCAGAGGCTCCAGAGCAGGGAGCTGGGCATAGGAGTACAATGGAGTGTGACAATAATAATGTGAAGGTGAAGATTGCGTTGTTGTGGCATTTTAATTTTGTTATCGTGGGAACTTATTACTTGCAATGACCTTGCTCTGGTAAATCCATATCACAAATGTGTTATTTAAGGCACTGTTTGTCTATTTTTTTTGAATATCAGCATTTGGTAAATGAAGCTCAACTTAAGGCTGGTGAGAACCGACCTTTCCTCTGGCTGTTTGCAAATGTTGTGGCTCTGGACAAACATGTGAATAAGGGGCCATCAGCCATATTCTGCACGCAACCCCTTTGATGATTGACGATAAACATGTGTCACCTGCAAGCAGAGCTCGTTACTTCTGTCTAAATCATCTTCCTGGTATGGACAGGCCACTGTTTTCCACAGCAAGTCTGAAGCTTGAACTACAAGATTGTCTTGAGTATGGTAGGAAACCAAAGTTTATTTAATTCTGTACTATCACCACAAAAACTGAACTTCTTGAAACAACGAAAATGCCAGCAATTTCATGTGCTTATGGATGACAAGGACGTCCTGTCCTGTGGTGCACAGAGATGGAGAGGATTTTGGGCCTCCCTGTACACTACCCAGATGTCTCAAACATCATCAGAAACACAAGACAGCGACTCTTGTGAAGTTCCTGGAGTGTTCCATTAGCCATCTCTTTGCGCCCCGAAAGGAATACTTTATCAGTGTTTTTGTATACATACGACAACAGCTCCGGAGACTGTGGTGACGCACATGTTATTTACTGTTGTTCCAGCTGTGGCAATATCAATTGACATTAAAAAGTTAAGATTTGTGGGTGGCGGAGCCTATATCTGTTGCGGTAGGACGTGTGTTTGAGGAGCTCCAGGTCTTACAAGTTACTTTGGAGTTAGTTTTCAACCTTAATTTAATTTTCTTTTTGGGATACATAGTCACACTTTCTGGGGCTATCCAAGAGGAGCCTGGAGATACCTTACTCATATCGGCTTACCTATGTTCCTCAGCTGACTGCGTTACAGTTAGCCGCGACACTGAGAGGCCTCTCTAGCCTGATAGTGCTGTCATTGTCAAAGCTGCCGCCAATATACCCCCCCAGGACCCTGGGTTATCAAACCAGTTCTATAGTAACTGGACAACTCATTAATCACAACTATTGACAAAGAGAAGGAAAAGCACTAGTCACCCCTTATATCAACGGGTACGGAGACCTGTATTTTGCATTTCCAATATGGCGTTGGTCACCAAAATAATCCAGAATGAAAAAAAAAGGTAAGATTTTGAGAGTGACTAGTGACGCACATTTTATGCACGCTGTGGCAATTGCAATTTGCATTAAAAAGAATCGGCTAACAACCACTACCTACGACCACACCTGACTCCTGAAGTCATGCTTCAGTTATTAAGTCAAGTTAAATTAATTTTTTTTTTATTATTATGGTCAGCAGAGGCTCCAGGACCCTCAACAAAACCAGCAGCAGGAAAGAGGACATATGGCATCCTTTTGAAAAAAAGATTATAGGAAAGGCATTGATTTCAGAAACACAGAGATCATTAGTTGCAACCGGGAAATAGAAAAAAACATTGATTAGACACCCAGTACACTTATTTTTCCTTAGGCCTTTTTAATAAGAGGCTCCCGGAGCCTCAACAGAAACAACAGCATGAAAGAGTACATATGGCATCCTTGTGAATAATAGATTACAGGAAAGGCATTGATTTTAGAATCCCAGAGATCATTTATATGACCCGGGAAATATAAAAAAACATTGATTAGACACCCAGTACACTTATTTATCCTCACGCCTTTTTAATAAGAGGGTCCCGGAGCCTCAACCGAAACAACAGCATGAAAGAGGACATATGTCATCCTTTAGAATAATAGATTACAAGAAAGGCATTGATTTTAGAAACCCACAGATCATTATTTGCAACCGTGAAATAGAAAAAAACATTGATTAGACACCCAGTACACTTATTTATCCTCAGGCCTTTTTAATAAGAGGGTCCCGGAGCCTCAACCGAAACAACAGCATGAAAGAGGAGATATGTCATCCTTTTGAATAATAATTTACAGGAAAGGCATTGATTTTAGAATCCCAGAAATCATTTATATGACCCAGAAAATAGAAAAAAACATTGATTAGACACCCGTTACACTTATTTATCCTCAGGCCTTTTTAATAAGAGGGTCCCGGAGCCTCAACCGAAACAACAGCATGAAAGAGGAGATATGTCATCCTTTTGAATAATAGATTACAGTAAAGGCATTGATTTTAGAAACCCACAGATCATTATTTGCAACCGTGAAATAGAAAAAAACATTGATTAGACACCCAGTACACTTATTTATCCTCAGGCCTTTTTAATAAGAGGGTCCCAGAGCCTCAACTGAAACAACAGCATGAAAGAGGACATATGTCATCCTTTTGAATAATAGATTACAGGAAAGGCATTGATTTTAGAAACACTGAGATAAGTAGTTGCAACCGGGAAATCTAAAAAAACATTGAACAGACGCCCAGTACACTTCATTATCCATAGGCCTTTTTAGCAGAGGCTCCAGAGCAGGGAGCTGGGCATAGGAGTACAATGGAGTGTGACAATAATAATGTGAAGGTGAAGATTGCGTAGTTGTGGCATTTTAATTTTGTTATCGTGGGAACTTATTACTTGCAATGACCTTGCTCTGGTAAATCCATATCACAAATGTGTTATTTAAGGCACTGTTTGTCTATTTTTTTTGAATATCAGCATTTGGTAAATGAAGCTCAACTTAAGGCTGGTGAGAACCGACCTTTCTTCTGGCTGTTTGCAAATGTTGTGGCTCTGGACAAACATGTGAATAAGGGGCCATCAGCCATATTCTGCACGCAACCCCTTTGATGATTGACGATAAACATGTGTCACCTGCAAGCAGAGCTCGTTACTTCTGTCTAAATCATCTTCCTGGTATGGACAGGCCACTGTTTTCCACAGCAAGTCTGAAGCTTGAACTACAAGATTGTCTTGAGTATGGTAGGAAACCAAAGTTTATTTAATTCTGTACTATCACCACAAAAACTGAACTTCTTGAAACAACGAAAATGCCAGCAATTTCATGTGCTTATGGATGACAAGGACGTCCTGTCCTGTGGTGCACAGAGATGGAGAGGATTTTGGGCCTCCCTGTACACTACCCAGATGTCTCAAACATCACCAGAAACACAAGACAGCGACTCTTGTGAAGTTCCTGGAGTGTTCCATTAGCCATCTCTTTGCGCCCCGAAAGGAATACTTTATCAGTGTTTTTGTATACATACGACAACAGCTCCGGAGACTGTGGTGACGCACATGTTATTTACTGTTGTTCCAGCTGTGGCAATATCAATTGACATTAAAAAGTTAAGATTTGTGGGTGGCGGAGCCTATATCTGTTGCGGTAGGACGTGTGTTTGAGGAGCTCCAGGTCTTACAAGTTACTTTGGAGTTAGTTTTCAACCTTAATTTAATTTTCTTTTTGGGATACATAGTCACACTTTCTGGGGCTATCCAAGAGGAGCCTGGAGATACCTTACTCATATCGGCTTACCTATGTTCCTCAGCTGACTGCGTTACAGTTAGCCGCGACACTGAGAGGCCTCTCTAGCCTGATAGTGCTGTCATTGTCAAAGCTGCTGCCAATATACCCCCCCAGGACCCTGGGTTATCAAACCAGTTCTATAGTAACTGGACAACTCATTAATCACAACTATTGACAAAGAGAAGGAAAAGCACTAGTCACCCCTTATATCAACGGGTACGGAGACCTGTATTTTGCATTTCCAATATGGCGTTGGTCACCAAAATAATCCAGAATGAAAAAAAAAGGTAAGATTTTGAGAGTGACTAGTGACGCACATTTTATGCACGCTGTGGCAATTGCAATTTGCATTAAAAAGAATCGGCTAACAACCACTACCTACGACCACACCTGACTCCTGAAGTCATGCTTTAGTTATAAAGTTAAGTTAAATTAATTTTTTTTTATTATTATGGTCAGCAGAGGCTCCAGGACCCTCAACAAAACCAGCAGCAGGAAAGAGGACATATGGCATCCTTTTGAAAAAAAGATTATAGGAAAGGCATTGATTTCAGAAACACAGAGATCATTAGTTGCAACCGGGAAATAGAAAAAAACATTGATTAGACACCCAGTACACTTATTTTTCCTTAGGCCTTTTTAATAAGAGGCTCCCGGAGCCTCAACAGAAACAACAGCATGAAAGAGTACATATGGCATCCTTGTGAATAATAGATTACAGGAAAGGCATTGATTTTAGAAACCCGTGGATAATTTTTTGCAACCGTGAAATCTAAAAAAACATAGATTAGACACCCAGTACACTTCTTTATCCTTAGGCATTTTTAGCAGAGGCTACAGGACCCTCACCAAAACCAGCAGCAGGAAAGAGGACATATGGCATACTTTTGTAAATTAGATAACAGGAAAGGCATTGATTTTAGAAACACAGAGATCATTAGTTGCAACCGGGAAATAGAAAAAAACATTGATTAGACACCCAGTACACTTATTTATCCTTAGGCCTTTTTAATAAGAGGCTCCCGGAGCCTCAACAGAAACAACAGCATGAAAGAGTACATATGGCATCCTTGTGAATAATAGATTACAGGAAAGGCATTGATTTTAGAAACCCGGGGATAATTTGTTCCAACCGTGAAAACTAAAAAAACATAGATTAGACACCCAGTACACTTCTTTATCCTTAGCCCTTTTTAGTAGAGTCTCCAGGACCCTCACCAAAAGCAGCAGCAGGAAAGAGGACATATGGCATACTTTTGTAAATTAGATTACAAGAAAGGCATTGATTTTAGAAACACAGAGATCATTTATATGACCCGGGAAATAGAAAAAAACATTGATTGGACACCCAGTACACTTCTTTATCCTTAGGCCTTTTTATAAGAGGGTCCTGGAGCCTCAACAGAAACAACAGCATGAAATAGTACATATGGCATCCTTGTGAATAATAGATTACAGGAAAGGCATTGATTTTAGAAACCCGGGGATAATTTGTTCCAACCGTGAAATCTAAAAAAACATAGATTAGACACCCAGTACACTTCTTTATCCTTAGGCCTTTTTAGCAGAGGCTCCAGGACCCTCAACAAAACCAGCAGCAGGAAAGAGGACATATGGCATACTTTTGTAAATTAGATTACAGGAAAGGCATTGATTTTAGAAACACAGAGATCATTTATATGACCCGGGAAAAAGAAAAAAACATTGATTGGACACCCAGTACACTTCTTTATCCTTAGGCCTTTTTATAATAGGGTCCCGGAGCATCAACAGAAACAACAGCATGAAAGAGTACATATGGCATCCTTGTGAATAATAGATTACAGGAAAGGCATTGATTTTAGAAACCCGGGGATAATTTGTTCCAACCGTGAAATCTAAAAAAACATAGATTAGACACCCAGTACACTTCTTTATCCTTAGCCCTTTTTAGCAGAGGCTCCAGGACCCTCAACAAAACCAGCAGCAGGAAAGAGGACATATGGCATACTTTTGTAAATTAGATTACATGAAAGGCATCGATTTTAGAAACACAGAGATCATTTATATGACCCGGGAAATAGAAAAAAACATTGATTGGACACCCAGTACACTTCTTTATCCTTAGGCCTTTTTATAAGAGGGTCCCGGAGCCTCAACAGAAACAACAGCATGAAAGAGGACATAAGGCATCCTTTTGAAAAATAGATTACAGGAAAGGTATTGATTTTAGAAACACAGAGAAAATTTGTTACAACCGGGAAATCTAAAAAAACATTGAATAGACACCCAGTACACTTATTTATCCTTAGGCCTTTTTAGCAGAGGCTCCAGGACACTCAAAAAAACCAGCAGAAGGAAAGAGGACATATGGCATCCTTTTGAAAAAAAGATTATAGGAAAGGCATTGATTTTAGAAACCCGGGGATAATTTGTTGCAACCGGGAATTTGAATAAAAAAAATGATTCGATGGACACCCAGTACAATTATTTCTCCTTAGGCCTTTTTATAAGAGGGTCCAGGACCCTCAAACAAAACACCAGCAGGAAAGAAGACATATGGCATCCCTTTGAACAATAGAGTACAGGAAAGGCATTGATTTTACAAACCCAGCGATAATTTTTTGCAAATGGAAATTTGAATAAAAAAAATGATTCGATGGACACCCAGTGCACTTCTTTCTCCTTAGGCCTTTTTATAAGAGGGTCCTGGACCCTCAAAAAAAAACACCAGCAGGAAAGATGACGTATGGCATCCTTTTGAACAATAGAGTACAGGTACAGCATTGATTTTACAAACCCAGAGATCATTTTGGTCAATTGTTAAATAGAAAAAAAAATGAGTGGACACCCAGTACACCTCTTTCTCCTTAGGCCTTTTTATAAGAGGGTCCAGGACCCTCAAAGAAAACATTAGCAGGAAAGAAGACATATGGCATCCTTTTGAACAATAGAGTACAGGAAAGGCATTGATTTTAGAAACCCATAGATAATTTTTTGCAAATGGAAATTTGAATAAAAAAAATGATTCGATGGAAACCCAGTGCACTTCTTTCTCCTTAGGCCTTTTTATAAGAGGGTCCTGGACCCTCAAAAAAAACACCAGCAGGAAAGAGGACGTATGGCATCCTTTTGAACAATAGAGTACAGGTACAGCATTGATTTTACAAACCCAGAGATCATTTTGGTCAATTGTTAAATAGAAAAAAAAAATGAGTGGACACCCAGTACCTCTTTCTCCTTAGGCCTTTTTATAAGAGGGTCCAGGACCCTCAAACTAAATACCAGCAGGAAAGAGAACATATGGCATACTTTTGAACAATAGAGTACTGGTACGGCATTGATTTTAGAAACCCACAGATAATTGTTTGGAAAAGTGAAATACCCCCAAAAACCATGCTTGGACTCCCACTCCAGGTCGTTCTCCTTCAGCTTTTTTATAAGAGGGTCCAGCACCCTCAACAGAAACAACTGCAGGAAACACCACCACATATGCCGTCCTTTTGCACAAACGAGTACAGGTATGGCATCCATTTTAGAAACCCAGAGATAATTGAGAGGAACCAGGAACATTTTTCTAAAAATTTGATGGGGCACCCATTACAGGTCGTTCTCCTTCAGCCTTTTTATACCATGGGCCACGACCCGCAACAGGCACAACAGCATGAAACACCACATATGCCACCCTTTTGCACAATAGAGTACAGGTATGGCATAGATGGAACACGGAGATAATTTAGAGCAACCAAGAGACGGATAAAGATGCTTGGTCAGTCCTACTCTTTCAAATTTGTGGCATTTTGCGTTCAATTTAATGGTCCACCAGATATGAGTGGTGTGCTAAGTTGTACAATTCGTAACAGTTTAATCACTAGTGTTATGTGCCTTATTTTTTTTATTTGAGTTTTGTACCTACAGAGCTGCAGCAGAGGCCAGAAAATTCGGAATGTACAAATGGCTGAAAAATTGGAGTATTGTTGTAGCAACTGCTGTAGCAGCGGCCAGAAAAATCGATGTTTGTAAAACATTTATAAAGTCCCCTAAAAGCTTGTGGCTTGAACACTAGTTGTTGGCAGATAAGTCAAGCAAGTCCTCCAGCTTTATAAAAAAAAAAAAAGGCCAGCCTGTGTACCAGTTGTAGCCCAAGCCAGCTCATCTCATCATCAGGCATTTTTTATTCAAATGTATCGCCCAATATCAGTCCCTTCGGGATCCAGCCCTCATTCATTTTTATAAAAGTGAGATAGTCAAGGCTTTTTTGACCTAGGCGACTTCTCTTCTCAGTGACAAAACCTCCTGCTGCACTAAAAGTCCTTTCGGACAGGACACTTGAAGCGGGGCAGGCCAGAAGTTCCATTGCAAATTGGGATAGCTCAGGCCACAAGTCCAGCCTGCACACCCAGTAGTCAAGGGGTCCATCGCTCCTGAGAGTGTCAAGATCCACAGTTAAAGCTAGGTAGTCTGCTACCTGTCGGTTGAGTCTTTCTCTAAGGCTGGATCCCGAAAGGCTCTGATGGTGCATGGGAGTAAAAAAGGTACGCATGTCCTCCATCAACAAGATGTCAAGAAAGCGTCAGGTCCTTGCCACCGTGGTCGTGGGAGGAGGAGGAGGAGGAGAATTAATTTCATCTCTTCCCCTGTTACATTCCCGTGGTGCTGTGACATCACCCTTATACGCTGTATAAAGCATAGTTTTTAATTTAATATGAAAATACTCCATCCTTTCCGACTTGCGGGAATTTGGTAACATTTCAGGCACTTTATGCTTATACCGGGGGTCGAGGAGCGTGGACACCCAGTACAGGTCGTTCTCCTTCAGCTTTTTTATACGAGGGTCCCTCAACAGGCACGACAGCATGAAAGAACCCATTTGAACAAGGTTGGATGCTGAGCTAATCATGTCGCGTTCCTCCTCCTCACTGATCTCACTGATGGTATCTTCTTCCCCCAGCCACGTACAACACCATGGGTACCAGAGAGGTGACAACAACGAGCACCCTGGGATGACTGTTGTGCTCGGTCTTCCTCCTCCTCCTCAAAGCCACTTTGCTCCTCTGACTCCTCTTCCTCACAATCCTCTTCCTGCGTTGCCACAGGTCCAGCAAGCGATGCTGATTCGGCTGTTTGCGGGGGTGATGGACACCACAACTCTCCCGCTTCCTCTTCATGCTCATCTACTGCCTGATCCAGCACTCTTCGCAGGGCACGCTCCAGGAAGAAAACAAATGGTATGATGTCGCTGATGGTGCCTTCGGTGCGACTGACAAGGTTTGTCACCTCCTCAAAAGGACGCATGAGCCTACAGGCATTGCGCATGAGCGTCCAGTAATTTGGAAAATATATCCCCAGCTCCCCAGAGGCTGGCCTAGCACCCCGGTCATACAAATACTCATTAACAACTTTTTCTTGTTGGAGCAGGCGGTCAAACATTAGGAGTGTTGAATTCCACCGTGTCAGGCTGTCGCAAATCAAGCTCCTCACTGGCAGGTAGTTTCGATGCTGGATATCGGACAAGTGCGCCATGGCCGTGTAGGAACGTATGAAATGGCCACACACCTTCCTGGCCTGCTTCAGGACGTCCTGTAAGCCTGGGTACTTATGGACAAATTGTTGTACAATTAGATTACACACATGTGCCATGCACGGCACATGTGTCAACTTGACCAATTTCAATGCCGCCACCAAATTACTTCCATTGTCAGAAACAACCTTGCCAATCTCCAGTTGGTGCGGAGTCAGCCACTGATCCACCTGTGCGTTCAGGGTGGACAGGAGTGCTGGTGTGGTGTGACTCTCTGCATTCAGGCAAGTCAACCCCAAGACGGTGTGACACTGCCATATCTGGGATGTGGAATAGTACCTGGGGAGCTGGGGGGGGTGCCGTTGATGTGGAGCAAGATGCAGCAGCAGAAGAGGACTCAGCCGAGGAGGTTATGGAAGAGGATGGAGTAGGAGGAGTAGAGGAGGTGGCAGCAGGCCTGCCTGCAAGTCGTGGCGGTGTCACCAACTCCTCTGCAGAGCCACGCATTCCATGCTTGGCAGCCGTCAGCAGGTTTACCCAATGCGCAGTGTAGGTGATATACCTGCCCTGACCATGCTTTGCAGACCAGGTATCAGTGGTCAGGTGGACCCTTGCCCCAACACTGTGTGCTAGACATGCCATTACTTCCTTTTGCACAATCGAGTACAGGTTGGGGATTGCCTTTTGTGCAAAGAAATTTCGGCCGGGTACCTTCCACTGCGGTGTCCCAATAGCTACAAATTTTTGGAACGCCTCAGACACCACCAGCTTGTATGGTAAAAGCTGGCGGGCTAAGAGTTCAGACAAGCCAGCTGTCAGACGCTGGGCAAGGGGGTGACTTTGTGACATTGGCTTCTTACACTCAAACATGTCCTTGACAGACACAAGACTGTGGGCTGATGAGCAGGAACTGCTCAAGGTGAGAGACAGAGTGGCGGATGGTTGAGAGGGGGCAAGGAGTACAGCAGTGGTTGATGTGGCTGAAGATGCTGGACCAGGAGGAGGATGGCGGCTTTGAGTTTGTGTGCTGCTTGTACTCATGTGTTGATCCCATAGGCGTTTGTGATGTGCGATCAAAGCAGTTGTACATAGGTGGGTGTTGGACTTCCCATGACTCAGTTTCTTTTGGCACAGGTTGCAAATGGCATCGCTGTTGTCAGAGGCAGACACACAAAAAAATACCCCACTGCTGAGCTCTGCGATGCCGGCATTCTGGTGGTGGCAACAGCATGCGTTGATTGACGTGCTGTCTGGCTGACCCTGGGTGCCGATGCATGCTGTCTGACTGTGCCACTAGCTCCTTGCGAGACCTCCCCCTGCTTCCAACTCATCTCCTCCTCCTCCTCTCTGTCTCCCCATCTGAACTTTCCCCCTGTTCTTCTTCTCTTCTAGCGGGCACCCACGTGACATCCACGGATGCATCGTCATCATCAACCGCTTCACTTGTATCTGACAACTCAACAAAGGAAGAAGCAGCGGGTACAAAATCATCATCATCACACCGTACGTCCATGACTGTAATGCTGCCTGACTGAGACATATCACTGTTATCTACATCCTCTGTCAATGATGTTTGCGCATCACTCATTTCTTCCAACTGATGTGTAAATAACTCCTCTGACAGATCAAGTGAAGCGGCTGTGGTGCTAGTGTTGGTGGTGGCGGCATGCGGGTGAGTGGTAACTTGAGAGGTGCCCGAAGCTAAGCTGGAGGAGGATGGTGCATCAAGGTTCCGAGCGGAAGCTGTAGAAGATTGGGTGTCCTGTGTTAGCCAGTCAACTATGTCCTCGGAGTCAGAAATGTTCGAGTTCGGGGTACGTGGCCTCTGAACACTGGGCATTATTCTAGGGCCAAAGGGAATCACAGCAGCACGACCATGACGGCACCTGCGGGGTGGCCTGCCTCTGCCTGTTTTTTTTTTTTAAATGTACACTTACACTACTATTAAACAAGATATGAGTGGTGACATTTCCTTTTGCACAATCGAGTACAGGTTGGGAATTGCCTTTTGTGCAAAGATATTTTGGCCGGGTACCTTCCACTGCGGTGTCCCAATAGCTACAAATTTTTGAAACGCCTCAGACTCCACCAGCTCTTATGGTAAAAGCTGGCGAGCTAAGAGTTCAGACAAGCCAGCTGTCAGACACTGGGCAAGGGGGTGACTTTGTGACATTGGCTTCTTACACTCAAACATGTCCTTGACAGACACAAGACTGTGGGCTGATGAGCAGGAACTGCTCAAGGCGAGAGACGGAGAGGCGGATGGTTGAGAGGGGGCAAGGAGTACAGCAGTGGTTGACGTGGCTGAAGATGCTGGACCAGCAGGAGGATGGCGGCTTTGAGTTTGTGTGCTGCTTGTACTCATGTGTTGATCCCATAGGCGTTTGTGATGTGCGATCATGTGCCTTCGCAAAGCAGTTGTACCTAGGTGGGTGTTGGAATTCCCATGACTCAGTTTCTTTTGGCACAGGTTGAAAATGGCATCGCTGTTGTCAGAGGCAGACACACACAAAAAATACCCCACTGCTGAGCTCTGCAATGACGGCATTCTGGTGGTGGCAACAGCATGCATTGATTGACGTGCTGTCTGGCTGACCCTGGGTGCCGATGCATGCTGTCTGACTGTGCCACTAGCTCCTTGCGAGACCTCCCCCTGCTTACAACTCATCTCCTCCTCCTCCTCTCTGTCTCCCCATCTGAATTTTCCCCCTGTTCTTCTTCTCTTCTAGCGGGCACCCACGTGACATCCATGGATGCATCGTCATCATCGACCGCTTCACTTGTATCTGACAACTCAACAAAGGAAGCAGCAGTGGGTACAACATCATCATCATCACACCGTACGTCCATGACTGTAATGCTGCTTGACTGAGACATATCACTGTTATCTACATCCTCTGTCAATGATGTTTGCGCATCACTCATTTCTTCAAACTGATGTGTAAATAACTCCTCTGACAGATCAAGTGAAGTGGCTGTGGTGCTAGTGTTGGTGGTGGCGGCAGGCGGGCGAGTGGTAACTTGAGAGGTGCCCGAAGCTAAGCTGGAGGAGGATGGTGCATCAAGGTTCTGAACGGAAGCTGTAGAAGATTGGGTGTCTTGTGCTAGTCAGTCAACTATGTCCTCAGAGTCAGAAATGTTCGAGTTCGGGGTACGTGGCCTCTGAACACTGGGTATTATTCTAGGGCAAAAGGGAATCACAGCACCATGACCACGATGGCACCTGCGGGGTGGCCTTCCTCTGCCTGTCATGTTTTTTTTAAATGTACACTTACACTACTATTAAACAAGATATGAGTGGTGGCACTGGGCAAGTGGGCACAGTATACGCTGTGAGCCTGACACAAAAAAAGCAGACTGATGTTTCACAGTCAAAAAGTTTTTTGTTTTTTTTAAATGTACACTTACACTACTATTAAACAATATATGAGTGGTGGCACTGGTCAAGTGGGCACAGTATATGCTGTGAGTCTGACACAAAAAAGCAGACTAATGTTTCACAGTCCAAAAAGTATTATTTTTTTTTAATGTACACTACTATTAAACAAGATATGAGTGGTGGCACTGGGCAAGTGGGCCCAGTATAAGCTGTGAGCCTGACACAAAAAAAGCAGACTGATGTTTCACAGTCAAAAAAGTTTTTTTTTTTTTTTAAATGTACACTTACACTACTATTAAACAAGATATGAGTGGTGCCACTGGGCAAGTGGGCACAGTTTACTCTGTGAGCCTGACACAAAAAAGCAGACTGATGTTTCGCAGTCAAAAAAGTTTTTTTTTTTAAATGTATGCTTACACTACTATTAAACAAGATATGAGTGGTGGCACTGGGAAAGTGGTCACAGCATACGCTGTGAGCCTGACACAAAAAAGCAGACTGATGTTTCACAGTCAAAAAAGTTTTTTTTTTTTTAAATTTACACTTACACTACTATTAAACAAAATATGAGTGGTGGCACTGGGCAAGTGGGCACAGTATACGCTGTGAGCCTGACACAAAAAAGCAGACTGATGTTTCACAGTCAAAAAAGTTTTTTTTTTTTTTTTAAATGTACACTTACACTACTATTAAACAAGATATGAGTGGTGGCACTGGGCAAGTGGGCACAGTATATGCTGTGAGCCTGACACAAAAAAGCAGACTGATGTTTCACAGTCAAAAAAAGTTTTTTTTTTTAAAATGTACACTACTATTAAACAAGATATGAGTGGTGGCACTGGGCAAGTGGGCACACTATACGCTGTGAGCCTGACACACACGCTGGCAGGCAGGCAACTGCAATTAGATTACACAAGCAGACTGATGTTTCACAGTCAAAAAAGTTTTTTTTTTAAATTTACACTACTGTTACACCAGATATGAGTGGTGGCACTGGGCAAGTGGGCACAGTATACGCTGTGAGCCTGGCACACACGCTGGCAGGCAGTCAAAAAAGTTTTTTTTTTTAAATTTACACTACTGTTACACCAGATATGAGTGGTGGCACTGGGCAAGTGGGCACAGTATACGCTGTGAGCCTGGCACACACGCTGGCAGGCAGGCAACTGCAAATAGATTACACAAGCAGACTGATGTTTCACAGTCAAAAACATTTTTTTTTTAAATTTACACTACTGTTACACCAGATATAAGTGGTGGCACTGGTCAAGTGGGCACAGTATGATGATGTTTCACAGTCAAAAAAGTTTTTTTTTTTTAAATTTACACTACTGTTACACCAGATACCCGGCGTGGTGAAGATAAGGTAGGAAGATCTTCAGGGGCTTAGTGTTAGGATTATTTAAGGGGGGTTTGGGTTAGATTAGGGGTATGTGGGTGGTGGGTTGTAATGTTGGGGGGGGGTATTGTATGTTTTTTTTACAGGCAAAAGAGCAGAATTCTTTGGGGCATGCCCCGCAAAAGGCCCTTTTAAGGGCTGGTAAGGTAAAAGATCTTTTCAATTTTTATTTTAGTATATGGTAGGGCATTTTTTATTTTGGGGGGCTTTGTTATTTTATTAGGGGGCTTAGAGTAGGTGCAATTAGCTTAAAATTGTTGTAATATTTTTATAATGTTTGTAAATTATTTTTTTATTTTTTGTAACTTAGTTCATTTTTTATTTTTTGTCTTTAGTTAGTTTATTTAATTGTATTTATTTGTAGGTATTTGTATGTAATTAATTTATTGATAGTGTAGTGTTAGGTTTAATTGTAGATAATTGTAGATATTTTATTTAATTAATTTATTGATAGTGTAGTGTTAGGTTTAATTGTAACTTAGGTTAGGATTTATTTTACAGGTCATTTTGTAATTATTTTAACTAGGTAGTTATTAAATAGTTATTAACTATTTAATAGCTATTGTACCTGGTTAAAATAAATAAAAAGTTGCCTGAAAAATAAATATGAATCCTAAAATAGCTACAATATAATTATAATTTATATTGTAGCTATATTAGGGTTTATTTTACAGGTAAGTATTTAGCTTTAAATAGGAATAATTTATTTAATAAGAAATAATTTATTTAGTTAGATTTAAATTATATTTAACTTAGAGGGGTGTTAGTGTTAGGGTTAGACAGCTTTAGGGGTTAATAACTTTATTATAGTAGCGGTGAGATCTGGGCGGTCGGCAGATTAGGGGTTAATAATTGTAGGTAGGTGGCAGTGATGTTGGGGGCAGCAGATTAGGGGTTAATAAATATAATATAAGGGTTGGCGGTGTTAGGGGCAGCAGATTAGGGGTACATAGGGATAATGTAGGTTGCGGCGGTGTGCAGTCGGCAGACTAGGGGTTAAAAAAAATAATTAGAATGGCGGCGATGTGGGGGGGCCTCAGTTTAGGGGTACATATTTAGTTTATGGGTCTTAGTGTACTTTAGAGCACAGTAGTTAAGAGCTTTATGAACCAGCGTTAGCCCAGAATGCTCTTAACTCCTGGCTTTTCTCTGCGGCTTGAGTCTTGTCGTTAGATTTCTAACGCTCACTTCAGCCAAGACTCTAAATACCAGCATTAGAAAGATCCCATTGAAAAGATAGGCTATGCAATTGGCATAGGGGGATCTGCGGTATGGAAAAGTCGCGGCTGGAAAGTGAGCGTTAGACCCTTTCCTGACTGACTCTAAATAACAGCGGGCGGCCAAAACCAGCGTTAGGAGCCCCTAACGCTGGTTTTAACGGCTAACGCAGAACTCTAAATCTAGGCGTTAGTTAATAAGAGTTATAATATTTAAATGTATTTAATTAATATTTAAGTAAGGGGGTGTTAGGGTTAAGGTTAGACTTAGTTAGGTTTAGGGGTTAATAATTTTATTATAGTGGCGGCGGTGTAGGGGGGGCAGGATAGGCGTTAATAAATGTATTATAGGTGGCGGTGGTGTAGGGGGGGCAGGATAGGGGTTAATAAATTTATTATAGGTGGCAGCGGTGTAGGGGGGGCAAGATAGGGGTTAATAGGTATTATGTAGGTGGCAGCGGGGTCCGGGAGCGGCGGTTTAGGGGTTAACATATTTATTATAGTGGCGGCGGGATCCGGGAGCGGCGGTTTAGAGGTTAATCAGTTTATTAGAGTGGCGGTGGGCTCAAGGAGCGGCGGTTTACGGGCTAATACATTTATTTAATTGCGGCGGTGTAGGGGGGGCAGATTAGGGGTGTTTAGACTCGGGGTAAATGTTAGGGTGTTAGGTGTAGACATCTCCCAAAGGAATCAATGGGATTTCGGGCAGCAGCGAACATGAACTTTCGCTATGGTCAGACTCCCATTGATTCCTATGGGATCCGCCGCCTCCAGGGTGGCAGATTGAAAACCAAAAGTGCCGAGCGTACCTGCTAGTTTTTTGATAACTAGCAAAAGTAGTCAGATTGTGCCGAACTTGTGTGCTGAACATCTGGAGTGACGTAAGGATCGATCTATGTCGGACTGAGTCCGGCGGATTGAAGCTTACGTCACTAAATTCTACTTTTGCCGGTGTGTAGGGCTTGATAACTAAGGCGAATCAGCCTTGCCACAAATACGCTGTGGAATTCCAGCATATTTGAGGTTGACGGCTTGATAACTAGAGGCCTTTGGCTCAATATAAGTATATTTGTTATATGTTCTATGTTTACGTTGTGCCTCTGCTTTTCTTTACTACTTTCAGTTTCTCTGTTATCATAATATAAGATGTAGAATCATAAATTCATACATTTTACATATTACTTATCCCTAAATCTTCTGAGCATAACACCTATTTTGTATATGCATTGCTTTTTACACTACCCAGTATAAACAACTACATTTTTAGTTACACAATAAAAATACTAATTAAAAAAAAAAAGGAAATATATTTTTTAAAAAAAAAAATGCTAAAGAAGACATTCTTGAGTAAATTTGATGTACTTACTCTCTTACGGCTAGATTTGGAGTTTTGTCGGTAACGACCCGAAAAACTAACGCCGGCTTTTTTCTGGCCGCACCATAAAAATAACTCTGGTATCGAGAGTCCACATAAAGGCTGCGTTAGGCTCCAAAAAAGGAGCGTAGAGCATTTTTAATGCAGCTTCAACTCTCGATACCAGAGTTGCTTACGGACGCGGCCAGCCTCAAAAACGTGCTCGTGCACGATTCCCCCATAGGAAACAATGGGGCTGTTTGAGCTGAAAAAAAAACTAACACCTGCAAAAAAGCCGCGTTCAGCTCCTAACGCAGCCCCATTGTTTGCTATGGGGAAACACTTCTACGTCTGCACCTAACACCCTAACATGTACCCCGAGTCTAAACACCCCTAGCATTACACTTATTAACCCCTATTCTGCCGCCCCCGCTATCGCTGACACCTGCATATTATTTTTAATCCCTAATCTGCCGCTCCGTAAACCGCCGCTACTTACATTATCCCTATGTACCCCTAATCTGCTGCCCTAACACCGCCGACCCCTATATTATATTTATTAACCCCTAATCTGCCCCCCACAACGTCGCCTCCACCTGCCTACACTTATTAACCCCTAATCTGCCGACCGGACCTGAGCGCTACTATAATAAAGTTATTAACCCCTAATCCGCCTCACTAACCCTATCATAAATAGTATTAACCTCTAATCTGCCCTCCCTAACATCGCCGACACCTAACTTCAATTATTAACCCCTAATCTGCCGACCGGAGCTCACCGCTATTCTAATAAATGTATTAACCCCTAAAGCTTAGTCTAACCCTAACACTAACACCCCCCTAAGTTAAATATAATTTAAATCTAACAAAATTAATTATCTCTTATTAAATAAATTATTCCTATTTAAAGCTAAATACTTACCTGTAAAATAAATCCTAATATAGCTACAATATAAATTATAATTATATTATAGCTATTTTAGGATTAATATTTATTTTACAGGTAACTTTGTATTTATTTTAACCAGGTACAATAGCTATTAAATAGTTAAGAACTATTTAATAGCTAAAATAGTTAAAATAATTACAAAATTACCTGTAAAAGAAATCCTAACCTAAGTTAAAATTAAACCTAACACTATACTATCAATAAATTAATTAAATAAACTACCTACAATTACCTACAATTAACCTAACACTACACTATCAATAAATTAATTAAATACAATTGCTACAAATAAATACAATTAAATAAACTTGCTAAAGTACAAAAAATAAAAAAGAACTAAGTTACAAAAAATAAAAAAATATTTACAAACATAAGAAAAATATTACAACAATTTTAAACTAATTACACCTACTCTAAGCCCCCTAATAAAATAACAAAGCCCCCCAAAATAAAAAAATGCCCTACCCTATTCTAAATAACTAAAGTTCAAAGCTCTTTTACCTTACCAGCCCTGAACAGGGCCCTTTGCGGGGCATGCCCCAAGAAGTTCAGCTCTTTTGCCTGTAAAAGAAAAAATACAATACCCAAGCCCCCCAACATTACAACCCACCACCCACATACCCCTAATCTAACCCAAACCCCCCTTAAATAAACCTAACACTAAGCCCCTGAAGATCTTCCTACCTTATCTTCACCATACCAAGTTCACTGATCGGTCCTGAAGAGCTCCTCCGATGTCCTGATCCAAGCACAAGCGGGGGGCTGAAGAGGTCCATGATCCGGCTGAAGTCTTCCTCCAAGCGGGAGCTGAAGAGGTCCATGATCCGGATGAAGTCTTCTATCAACGGCATCTTCAATCTTCTTTCTTCCGGATCCATCTTGCAGACCTCCGACGCGGAACATCCTGCTGGGCCGACGGACTAAAGACGAATCACGGTTCCTTTAAGGGACGTCATCCAAGATGGCGTCCCTCGAATTCCGATTGGCTGATAGGATTCTATCAGCCAATCGGAATTAAGGTAGGAATATTCTGATTGGCTGATGGAATCAGCCAATCAGATTCAAGTTCAATCCGATTGGCTGATTCAATCAGCCAATCAGATTGAGCTCGCAATCTATTGGCTGTTCCGATCAGCCAATAGAATGCAAGCTCAATCTGATTGGCTGATTGGATCCAATCAGAATATTCCTACCTTAATTCCGATTGGCTGATAGAATCCTATCAGCCAATCGGAATTCGAGGGACGCCATCTTGGATGACGTCCCTTAAAGGAACAGTCATTCGTCTTTAGTCCGTCGGCCCAGCAGGATGTTCCGCGTCGGAGGTCTGCAAGGTGGATCCGGAAGAAAGAAGATTGAAGATGCCGTTGATTGAAGACTTCATCCGGATCATGGACCTCTTCAGCTCCCGCTTGGATGAAGACTTCATCCGGATCATGGACCTCTTCAGCCCCCCGCTTGGGCTTGGATCAGGACATCGGAGGAGCTCTTCTGGACGGATCGGTGTGATACCCGGTGAGGTGAAGACAAGGTAGGATGATCTTCAGGGGCTTAGTGTTAGGTTTATTTAAGGGGGGTTTGGGTTAGATTAGGGGTATGTCGGTGGTGGGTTGTAATGTTGGGGGGCTTGGGTATTGTATTTTTTCTTTTACAGGCAAAAGAGCTGAACTTCTTGGGGCATGCCCCGCAAAGGGCCCTGTTCAGGGCTGGTAAGGTAAAAGAGCTTTGAACTTTAGTCATTTAGAATAGGGTAGGGCATTTTTTTATTTTGGGGGGCTTTGTTATTTTATTAGGGGGCTTAGAGTAGGTGTAATTAGTTTAAAATTGCTGTAATATTTTTCTTATGTTTGTAAATATTTTTTTATTTTTTGTAACTTAGTTCTTTTTTATTTTTTGTACTTTAGCAAGTTTATTTAATTGTATTTATTTGTAGCAATTGTATTTAATTAATTTATTGATAGTGTAGTGTTAGGTTAATTGTAGGTAATTGTAGGTAGTTTATTTAATTAATTTATTGATAGTATAGTGTTAGGTTTAATTGTAACTTAGGTTAGGATTTCTTTTACAGGTAAATTTGTAATTATTTTAACTATTTTAGCTATTAAATAGTTCTTAACTATTTAATAGCTATTGTACCTGGTTAAAATAAATACAAAGTTACCTGTAAAATAAATATAAATCCTAAAATAGCTATAATATAATTATAATTTATATTGTAGCTATATTAGGATTTATTTTACAGGTAAGTATTTAGCTTTAAATAGGAATAATTTATTTAATAAGAGATAATTAATTCCGTTAGATTTAAATTATATTTAATTTAGGGGGGTGTTAGTGTGAGGGTTAGACTTAGCTTTAGGGGTTAATCCATTTATTAGAATAGCGGTGAGCTCCGGTCGGCAGATTAGGGGTTAATAATTGAAGTTAGGTGTCGGCGATGTTAGGGAGGGCAGATTAGGGGTTAATACTATTTATTATAGGGTTAGTGAGGCGGATTAGGGGTTAATAACTTTATTATAGTAGCGGTGCGGTCCGCTCGGCAGATTAGTGGTTAATAAGTGTAGGCAGGTGGAGGCGACGTTGAGGGGGGCAGATTAGGGGTTAATAAATATAATATAGGGGTCGGCGGTGTTAGGGGCAGCAGATTAGGGGTACATAAGGATAACGTAGGTGGCGGCGCTTTGCGGTCGGCAGATTAGGGGTTAATAAGTGTAGGTAGGTGGAGGCGACGTTGTGGGGGGCAGGTTAGGGGTTAATAAATATAATACAGGGGTCGGCGGTGTTAGGGGCAGCAGATTAGGGGTACATAAGGATAACGTAGGTGGCGGTCGGCAGATTAGGGGTTAAAAAAAATTATTCGAGTGGCGGCGATGTGGGGGGGGCCTCGGTTTAGGGGTGCATAGGTAGTTTATGGGTGTTAGTGTACTTTAGAGTACAGTAGTTAAGAGCTTTATGAACCGGCGTTAGCCCAGAAAGCTCTTAACTACTGACTTTTTTCCTGCGGCTGGAGTTTTGTCGTTAGATGTCTAACGCTCACTTCAGACACGACTCTAAATACCGGAGTTAGAAAGATCCCATTGAAAAGATAGGATACGCAATTGACGTAAGGGGATCTGCGGTATGGAAAAGTCGTGGCTGAAAAGTGAGCGTTAGACCCTATTTTGAGTGACTCCAAATACCGGCGGTAGCCTAAAACCAGCGTTAGGAGCCTCTAACGCTGGTTTTCACGGCTACCGCCAAACTCTAAATCTAGGCCTAAGTTTGCCTACCTTTAGGTAAATGGGTGCATAATTGTGTAAAATGGTGTTTTTAAATGCTCTATACTGACTTTTATGGTAATTTAAGCAATTTATGGTTTTATGGGATTTTATGGGATTTTCTTAAACCTTTTTTTTTAAAGAAATTCTGATCACCAAAATATAAATGGTGCATTACAAAAATACATTATTTGAACCCTAAATAAATGTGATGACTCCAAAGGAATCATAAATGCAACAAAAAATAAATAAAAAGTTCATATAAGGATATGCGTGTTCTTGCTGAGGCTCTTCTTATTCTTTGTATCCTTAGAGTTTCTCAAAGAAAGGAGAGAGAAATAGCAACATAGTGTGATTCTGTAACAGTATCCAGGATATATATCAAACTCTTGGCCAAATGCCTACTCACATGTATCAGAGCTTATGACCAAGCTCAGGGAAATGCGCACACCCACTTTATACTGGTGGATAAACAGTACTCTCATGGCAATGTAGTATTATGTAAAAGAATTTATTAAAATACAGTAAAAGTGTCCCGAATGCTGAACACTTTACACAAAGGTTAATAGAGCAATAAATGCTGGTTATAGCTCACAAAAGCAAACTCCACTGCAGGATGCAAGCAGATACAGGCAGCAGAAACTTATAGAATGCGAGCTCAATCTGATTGGCTGATTGGATCAGCCAATCCGATTGAACTTGAATCTGATTGGCTGATTCAATCAGCCAATCAGATTTTTCCTACCTTAATTCCGATTGACTGATAGAATCCTATCAGCCAATCGGAATTCGAGGGACGCCATCTTGGATGACGTCATTTAAAGGAACCTTCATTCGGACTTAGGACGTTGTTAGAAGAGGATGGATCCGCGTTGGCTGCTTCAAGATGGTCCCGCTCCGCGCCGGATGGAAGAAGATAGAAGATGCCGCCTGGATGAAGATGTCTACCGGTCCATATGCCCTCTTCTTGCCGGATAGGATGAAGACTTTGGACCCTCTTCTGGACCTCTTCTTGCCGGATAGGATGAAGACTTCGGACCCTCTTCTGGACGGATTGGTGATACCCAGCGTGGTGAAGATAAGGTAGGAAGATCTTCAGGGGCTTAGTGTTAGGTTTTTTAAGGGGGGTTTGGGTTAGATTAGGGTTATGTGGGTGGTGGGTTGTAATGTTGGGGGGGGTATTGTATGTTTTTTTTACAGGCAAAAGAGCAGAATTCTTTGGGGCATGCCCAGCAAAAGGCCATTTTAAGGGCTGGTAAGGTAAAAGAGCTGTAAAATATTTTTTTTAAATAGGGTAGGGCATTTTTTATTTTTTATGGGGCTTAGAGTAGGTGTAATAATAATAATTTATTTAATAAGATTTATTTTATTTCATTAGAATAAAATTAAATTTAACTTAGGGGGGTGTTAGGGTTAGGGTTAGACTTAGCTTTAGGGGTTAATACATTTATTAGAGTAGCGGTGAGGTCTGGTAGGCAGATTAGGGGTTAATAATTGTAGGTCAGTGGTGGCAAGGTTGGGGCGGCAGATTAGGGGTTAATAAATATAATATAGGGGTCGGCGGTGTTAGGGGCAGCAGATTAGGGGTACATATGGATAACATAGGTTGCGGCGGTGTACGGAGCGGCAGATTAGGGGTTAAAAATATTATGCAGGGGTCAGCGATAGTGGGGGCGGCAGATTAGGGGTTAATAAGTGTAAGGTTAGGGGTGTTTAGACTCGGGGTACATGTTAGGGTGTTAGGTGCAGACTTAGGAAGTGTTTCCCCATAGGAAACAATGGGGCTGCGTTAGGAGCTGAACGCTGCTTTTTTGCAGGTGTTAGTTTTTTTTTTAGCTCAAACTGCCCCATTGTTTCCTATGGGGGAATCGTGCACGAGCACGTTTTTGAAGCTGGCTGCGTCCGTAAGCACCGCTGGTATTTAGAGTTGAAGTGGCAGTAAATTATGTTCTACGCTCCCTTTTTGGAACCTAACGCAGCCCTTCAGACAACTCTAAATACCAACGTTGTTTAAAAGGTGCGGGGGGAAAAAAGCATGCGTAGCTAATGCACCGCTTTGGCCGCAGAACTCTAAATCAAGCCGTTAGAGTTTCAGCTTTGAGAACTGAAAGCCTCTTGAACTTTTATATTTAAAAAAACTCATGTGTCTCTGTGGGTTTTTAGCAGCAGAATCTATTTTGCAATGTAATTGCCTTAAAAACACACTTCCCATATCGGCGGAGAACAAAACCTAGAAGTTATTGTGAGTCAATGTCAGATTGTAATCGAAGTCTATAAATTTAAGCTGCTATCTACCTGTTCCTCTATTGCCCTAAAATAGCAAACAAATGTATATTTGTTAACAAACAACCCCCTAAGGAATATCATCAGTTTTTTTTCCACAAGGAATGTTTTTTCCAAAACACATTTTTTTCCCCTCTGTGCACGTCTATATTGTAAATTATCAGTGTGAGCTTTCATTCTCTGAAATCACAATTTTGCATATATAATTGTATTTTTTTTGTAAACTCCATTACTGCATGGAAATCAAGATAGACCCCCATTTATCAAGCTGTCAGCTAGGTGACTTACAGCAAGGTGAACAGGTATGCAGTGGTTTGCATCTTCTGTATTAATATTTGACATGCAAAGTCATCACAAAAAGCAGACTGAATAGACCAGCAAATGGATGATATCTTTGAAGGCCTGATTGATCCAAAAATGATTCCAAAGTTGAAAGAAAATTTAATTCTCGTGCAAAACACAGGATAACAAAAGCTACATGTACCAGAGGAGGGTAAATTTATATTTCCTTTGTAACTTTTGTTAAAATGTTACTTTTGCTGCTTGTATTTATAGTTTTGCATTAATAGTATCATCATTATTATTATTATTATTATTTGTTCTTACATTTTACTTTCTCATGCATCTCATTAGGGTAATTGTAGAATAAAATGGACATTAAAACATTCAGGGGATAGATTACAAGTGGAGCAGTATTTAAGACTCCCAATTGCTCGCTAACTCTACTAGAGGTAAGTGTTTTGCGCACTTCAGATAGCGCTCATATTACAAGTAGAATGTAAACTGTTTTTGCACAAGCACTAACCAGATGTGCACAAAAAGCTGAATTTAGGATATAGCGCACATGTTAACGTATTCCCACATAGAAGTCAATGGAGAAAAAAAGTGGTGGGGGGGAAACTAACACCTAAATCACACACAAACCCAATCGCATATTCTCAAGTGCGCTAACCCAACATGAAAATATGAATATTTCACATTCCAATGTTCTTCACATAGAATAATATGTCATATTTATTCATAAATACATATTATTACATATATCTGAAGGTATTTTGCTAAATGATATATATATATATATATATATATATATATATATATATATGTGTGTATATAGATGATTTTATATAGGTATAGACATTCACAGATATATATATATATATATATATATATATATATATATATATATATATATATAAAATATATATATATATATATATATATATATATATATAAAATATATATATAAAATATATATATATATATATATATATAAAATATATATATATAATATATATATATATATATATATATATATATACATATATATATATATATATATATATATATATACAGGGAGTGCAGAATTATTAGGCAAATTAGTATTTTGACCACATCATCCTCTTTATGCATGTTGTATTACTCCAAGCTGTATAGGTTCGAAAGCCTACTACCAATTAAGCATATCAGGTGATGTGCATCTCTGTAATGAGAAGGGGTGTGGTCTAATGACATCAACACCCTATATAAGGTGTGCATAATTATTAGGCAACTTCCTTTCCTTTGGCAAAATGGGTCAAAAGAAGGACTTGACAGGCTCAGAAAAGTCAAAAATAGTGAGATATCTTGCAGAGGGATGCAGCACTCTTAAAATTTCTGAAGCGTGATCATCGAACAATCAAGCGTTTCATTCAAAATAGTCAACAGGGTTGCAAGAAGCGCGTGGAAAAACCAAGGCGCAAAATAACTGCCCATGAACTGAGAAAAGTCAAGCGTGCAGCTGCCAAGATGCCACTTGCCACCAGTTTGGCCATATTTCAGAGCTGCAACTTCACTGGAGTGCCCAAAAGCACAAGGTGTGCAATACTCAGAGACATGGCCAAGGTAAGAAAGGCTGAAAGACGACCACCACTGAACAAGACACACAAGCTGAAACGTCAAGACTGGGCCAAGAAATATCTCAAGACTGATTTTTCTAAGGTTTTATGGACTGATGAAATGAGAGTGAGTCTTGATGGGCCAGATGGATGGGCCCGTGGCTGGATTGGTAAAGGGCAGAGAGCTCCAGTCCGACTCAGACGCCAGCAAGGTGGAGGTGGAGTACTGGTTTGGGCTGGTATCATCAAAGATGAGCTTGTGGGGCCTTTTCGGGTTGAGGATGGAGTCAAGCTCAACTCCCAGTCCTACTGCCAGTTTCTGGAAGACACCTTCTTCAAGCAGTGGTACAGGAAGAAGTCTGCATCCTTCAAGAAAAACATGATTTTCATGCAGGACAATGCTCCATCACACGCGTCCAAGTACTCCACAGCGTGGCTGTCAAGAAAGGGTATAAAAGAAGAAAATCTAATGACATGGCCTCCTTGTTCACCTGATCTGAACCCCATTGAGAACCTGTAGTCCATCATCAAATGTGAGATTTACAAGGAGGGAAAACAGTACACCTTTCTGAACAGTGTCTGGGAGGCTGTGGTTGCTGCTGCACGCAATGTTGATGGTGAACAGATCAAAACACTGACAGAATCCATGGATGGCAGGCTTTTGAGTGTCCTTGCAAAGAAAGGTGGCTATATTGGTCACTGATTTGTTTTTGTTTTGTTTTTGAATGTCAGAAATGTATATTTGTGAATGTTGAGATGTTATATTGGTTTCACTGGTAAAAATAAATAATTGAAATGGGTATATATTTGTTTTTTGTTAAGTTGTCTAATAATTATGCACAGTAATAGTCACCTGCACACACAGATATCCCCCTAAAATAGCTATAACTAAAAACAAACTAAAAACTACTTCCAAAACTATTCAGCTTTGATATTAATGAGTTTTTTGGGTTCATTGAGAACATGGTTGTTGTTCAATAATAAAATTAATCCTCAAAAATACAACTTGCCTAATAATTCTGCACTCCCTGTATATATATATATATATATATATATATATATATATATATATATATATATATATATAATCTGAATAAGAATAAGCACTCTCTGGATTTTAAACAGCAAATATTTATTCGGCAGTGACGTTTCGGGGCATTCACCCCTTCCTCAGACAACCCAAAATGTGAAACAAGCAGTGTTAAATAATGACTCACTCCCCTCCCCCATCAAATTTCAGCCAATCAAAATACATCCAAAGCAACCAATAAGGGATGCATGTTAAACCAAAGAAAATTACATTACTGTATAATGTCAACAAAAGTGTATAATGTTAAAAAACATTTGTGTAGTATATCGATGTATCATATCATGTACTAGTGTATCAGTGACAATGTGGTAAATGGCTATGGAATATCATCAAAATATAGAACATAAAGTAAATCTGCCTGTTTATATTATACACTGTAATTGAAACATGAGGTATTCACTAGGCTTATTATTACAATGAGCAGTGGCTCGATTATATCTCATATGTTGTACACGAAAAACTATTGATAACATAACTGCAACTCAACTTACTGTTCGTGAGCAGTATTTACTCTAGAAAATCACCAATGTGTATGGGCATTTCGCCATTAGCTAACACGCTAACCACCGCGTGTATTGAGGGTGCGTGTCATCATCCGGGTAAGCTACATGGACCACTCCCGGAACTCAGTATCCTAAGCGTTGTTATGCGTTGTCATGGCAACCCACCACGACGTCACGAAACATGCCAGAAAGAGGCCAAAATGTATGTGTCTGCTGTAGGTTACCATGGCAACCCACCAAACATATAAGCAGTGTGAAAATCTGTACGTGAGCATCACTAGTGTCACAATCTATTCGCATAATGCTTACTTATTTGGGAGCTTACTTATATGGCAACTGCACACGTAGTGGCTATAACCTATTGCAAGTTATCCAGTGCTGGATCTGTCAGCGGATATGTTGAATAAAGCTAATTGGTACACAATGTAATCGAAACAGATCTCAAGAACTCAAATTGGATGTAATTAAATTTACTAGAAGGGATCATTATACCAAAGATAGAGGAGTATATGGCTATACTGTATTCATTCAGAATCTAGCACCAATATCAATAATAATCCGTCTATTACAGTGCTGCAAAGCCAATAACTAAACTAATGATTGGACTATATCCTGTATATACATAATGGCTGATTCCCTAGCTACTCTCAGACGGGAAAATCACAGACCTTGTTAAGGATAGTTTAAATCCTGTGGTTTCTTCAAAGGGGTCTGAGCTTGTATATTGGTGAGATAAATAGGACCCCACATAAGTCTAAATGAACTTAGGGCTAGAGTGACCAAATGGATAAAATCAAGGGATCATATGGCATTATGTCACTAGGATCCTACCTGAGAGTGGGTCTTCGTAATTCCTGGAGTATGGTATTATCAGAAATCTTCAGTAGGTAGACTACGTCTGGATACTTAATATATCCACAGGAATTTAGTAAAATGTACGTGGACTCTCATTACTAAATAGGATGTTAAGAGACAACCTCCCAGTTATAGCTCAAGGATAGGTACTATAAGAAGCAGTGCCAGTCCACATTTGCATTCAATCCACCTGGTTGTACAGTTCCAAGTCTATGGATCCACTTAGCCTCAATTTGTAGGAGCTTCTTCTTTCTGTTGCCTCCCCGTGTCAGAGGTGGCACGTGATCGATAAGTATGAAGCGCAGGTCCTTCACAGTGTGGTTCATCTGTAAAAAATGGCGTGCCACTGGTTGTTCCGATGTGCCATCTTTTAGCGCAATCCTGATGGCACTCCGATGGTTAGCCATCCTCTTCTTAATGTCATCATCCGTCTTACCGACGTAATACAACCCACATGTGCAATTCAACAGGTAGACCACAAATGAGGTAGAGCAAGTAAGATGATGTTGGATCTTAAAACTCTGATTAGTATGTGGATGATGGAAGGTTTTGCTCTGTATCATCGAGTTGCACGTTGTGCATCCAAGGCACTTGAAGCATCCCTGTCTCTTCGATTTTAGCCATGTTTCCTTGATGTAGGCATGTCTTGGATCAGTGATCATCAGCATATCTTGGAGGTTACGACCTCTTTTGTATCCCATCCTTGGTGGGGAGAATTCTTTAAAAGGTAGTTGTTGGTCTGTGGTCAATAGATCCCAATGGTCCTTCAATGAATTTGCTACAATCCCAATGTTTGGTGAGTATGTCATAGTACAAGTCATCCTTTTTTCAACTGGTTTCATTCCTCCTGTTTTCAGTAGGGTGCTCCTTTCTGTGTCTTTAGCTATTCTATGAGCTTTTTGAATAGTTGTATAGGCATAACCCCTCTGTAGAAATTTGATGGACATTTCTTCTAGCTGTCTTTCGCCATTAATCTTTATAGAGTTGTTCCTCACTACTCGGTAGAGTTGTGCCAATGGGATGGCTCTGATGAGAGATCTCGGGTGACTGCTACTTGCCAACAATAGGGAGTTCCTGTCTGTAGGTTTCTGGTACATGGTGGTTTCTAGTTGCCCATTCTCCTTAAGTATTCTCAAATCGAGGAAATCAATGGCTTCTTTGCTGGCCACCATCTTAAATTTCACCGGATGTGGTAGATCATTGAGGTCGTGTACCCACTCCTGTAGATGTTCTTCTGTACCTCTCCACACCAGTAGCACATCATCAATGTATCTCATATACTTAATGATTTCAGGAATCTCATAAACCTTCATGATGTTGGATTCATAATCTTCCATAAATAAGTTCGCATAGGATGGGGCCATGTTTGACCCCATGGCGGTCCCCGTGATTTGTTGGTAATACTTTAATTCAAATCGGAAGAAGTTAAGTGTCAAACATACTTCAAGGATCTTGATAATGTAGGTACTGCTAGGCCCGACGTAGGGATATCTAGAGAGAGCTTTAGTGACTGCCCTCATTCCATCTTGGTGTGGGATGATGGTATATAGGCTTGTGACATCCATAGACACCAAGAAGTCATCTACAGTCAGATCTTGAACCTGTGAAAGATGTCCCATTACGTCTGTCGAATCTTTAACGTATGATTTCATGTGTCCCACCAGTGGTTGGAGAAATTAATCAATCCACTTTGCCAATGGACTCAGCAGGGATCCCCTTGCTGACACGATCGGGCGTCCAGGGGGTTTCTCCAGGCCCTTATGTACTTTGGGCAGGGTATACATAATGGGGCAAATAGGATATGTCACTCGCAGCCACTCATATGTGTCTTTATTGACCCATCCTTCCGCTACACCTTCAAGCAGTAAGTTATCAATTCTTTCTTGAAATAGATTGGTAGGGTCCTTCTTAAGGGGTAGGTATACCCGGTCATCATTTAGTTGTGAGAGTATCTCTTCTTTGTAATCCTTGTAGTTCAGGACTACTATGGCCCCGCCTTTGTCCGCATTGCGGATCACGATATTCGGATCACGGGCCAAGCTCTCAATTGCTGCACGTTCCTCTTTGGAGATGTTATGTCTGAATAATTCTTTCGGCAATGTTGCAGCATCTTGCAGGACCAATCTAGTGTAGGTTTGTATACTGGCAGCAGTGTGTTGAGGGTCAAATGTGCTCTTCTTTCTAAAAGTGGTCCCCCATTCTTGCTGTTCTGTCATCTTGAAATGATCTTTAAGCTTCAGATTTCTTTTAAACTTTTGGATGTCCAACCAAGTGTCAAATTCGTCTGGTCTATAGGTAGGGACAAACGTCAAACTCTATTAACTCTACTCTATTAAGGAGTGTTAATTCTGCTTTATTCAGCGAGCGATCAGACAGATTCAGCACTATATTCTCCTGGTTCGTCCACGTCGTGGTGGTCTTCCAGTGAGTCCCACTCCTTCTTGGATGTGGTCTCCTTCCTTTTTTCGGTGGCTTGAACTTGTAGTCACCCCTAAAAAATGTGACTGAGAAGTTGAGGGACTTGCATAATCATGTAGTCCTGTAGTATCTGTGTCAGAGCCTGAGCTTGTATCAACAGTGTTCAGTTGTCTCCTGGTATATACCCTCTGACGGCGAGGTCGCCTAGGCCTGTAATTCTGCCTCTCTTCAGGGCTCAAGAGCCATTTATATACCTGTTTCTCCCTGTAGTCTTCAATCACTTGTTGTAATTTCTTATTTTTAAAGGCTATCAGGGAGTCCTTGTATTCCTTGACTTGTTGTGTAAGTTTGTTCACCCAATTGTCGCTCTGATCCTGTATCAGGATGGGGCCTTTCGTGGTATCAAATATCACGATTTCTTCCTTGGTTTTATTGAGTAGGACTCTGACTTCTTCCACCACCAACAATAATAGATCCATAAATATATATATTTAAAAATACAAATAATACATTCTGCTATAAACTTTATTAAATATGAATGTATGAATGTTGCAGAAATATTCTTTTTCTTTTTTCAGCTAGGTAACTGCAAAGGGCTCCAATGCACTTATACATATATCTATATGTGTGTACATATGTATTTATGTTTTTATATGTGTATATATGTCTGTTAATACATATATACACATACATACACACACACACATATATATATATATATATATATATATATATATATACACATGTGTACACACATAAATATATATACATACTGTTAGGTCTGGTAATAGGTCCTAGGTCTGGCAATAGACAAGGAGGTGGTGTAGGTATTTTACTTTCCTCTCATTGCACCTTTCAACAAATACATCCCATCTCTTCCCTCACATTTTCCTCATTCGAAACCCACATGATTCACTTATTCTCTCCTCTTTCTATAGGTGTCGCAGTCATATACCGTCCTCCTGGCTCCTCAACTCAATTTCTAGATCACTTGGCTGCATGGCTACCTTATTTCCTTTCCTCAGACACCCCTTCCCTCATTCTTGGTGACTTCAACATCCCTCTTGACAATCCCACTGCCTCCTCTGCCAAACAACTTCTGCAACTCACTTCCTCTTTTGGTTTGTCACAATGGACTGATTCTCCCACTCACAAAGATGGTCACTCCCTTGACCTGATCTTTAGCTATCGATGCACCTTCTCAAACTTCACAAACTCCCCCTTTCCTCTTTCTGACCACCATCTCTTGCAACATATCATCCTTCCCTACAACTCTCCCTCCTTCTGCTCCTCACACCAAACTTCACAGAAACATTACGTCATTAGATCAACAACAGCTTTCTAATTCCATCAAACCTCTCCTCTCATCCTTCTCCTCCTTTTCATGCCCTGACCAATCTATCTGCCACTATAATTCCACCCTTACATCCGTCTTTGACAATCTCGCCCTTCTTACCATAGCTCGGAAATCAAACACTCATCCTCAGCCCTGGCATACTCCTCTGACACGATACCTACACAGATGTTCCCGTACTGCTGAGTGGCACTGGAGAAAATCTAGGAGTTCAGCTTATTTTCAACACTACAAATTTATCTTGAACTCCTACTAGTCTGCCCTTAATTTCCATAAGCAACACTACTTCTCTACTCTTATATTTAATCTTTCTTCAAACCCAAAACATTTGTTCTCCACTTTCAGTACTCTTCTCTGCCCTCCCCCACCTCCTAATACAACTTCTCTGTCAGCTCAAAACTTTGCCAACCACTTCAATAACAAAATCAACTCCATCAGAAATGAAATCAGCTCTCAACATAATTCCATTCTATCACCCCCTCAAATGCTCTCAATCAACCACAACCCACATAACCTTAAACTTAGCTCATTCTCCCCTGTTACAGAGGAAGAAGTTTCGGCACTTATACTGCGCTCTCACCTCACTACCTGTCCCCTTGACACTATCCCCTCACAGCTACTCCCCTCCCTCTCTGCCACCCTTACCCCTATACTCACACACACTTTCAACCTCTCCTTCAGCACCAGTATATTTCCCTCATCACTGAAACATGCACTGTTCACACCTATCCTCAAAAAACCTTCCCTTGATCCTACCTCCCCATCCAACTACCGCCTTATTTCTCTCCTCCCTCTTGCATCAAAGCTTCTCGAAAAACTAGCTTATGCACGCCTTTCCCATTTCCTTACAATAAACTCTCTCTTTGACCCATTGCAATCTGGATTTCGTTCCCATCACTCCACAGAAACAGCAATTGTTAAGGTTACCAACAACCTACTTACAGCAAAATCAAAAGGCCACTTCTCTCTGCTTATTCTCCTTGATCTGTTGACCACCCTCTCTTGCTCCAAACCCTCCAATCTTTCAGCATATGTGACACAGCCCTCTCGTGGCTCTCTTCCTACCTGTCAAACCGTATCTTTAGTGTAACCTTCTCTGGGGCCTCCTTTGCCCCATCACCACTTTCTGTCAGAGTACCGCAAGGCTCTGTCCTCGGTCCCCTTCTCTTCTCAATCTACACGTCATCACTAGGTTCCCTAATAAAGTCCCAAGGTTTACAATATCATTTGTATGCCGACGACACCCAAATCTACTTCTCTGCACCAGAATTATCTCATTCCTTGCTAACCCGTGTCACTAACTGTCTTTCTCAAATCTTCAACTGGATGTCCTCTCACTACCTCAAGCTAAATCTCTCCAAAACTGAGCTCCTTATTTTCCCCCCTTCTTAAAAAACTCTCCACCCCCAATCTCTCTATAACTGTCGACAACTCCATCATTACCCCTACCCCGCATGCCCGATGTCTTGGGGTCACATTTGACTCAGATCTTCTTTCACTCCTCACATTCAGTCTTTGGCTAAAGCCTGCCACTTCCACCTTAAAAACATCTCTAAAATTAGACACTTCCTTACACAAGACACAACTAAGATTTTAATCCACTCTCTCATCCTCTCCCGCCTCGATTACTGCAACTCTGTCCTCTCTGGTCTCCCCACCTACCGCCTAGCTCCTTTACAATCCTTAATGAATGCCTCTGCCAGACTCATCTTCCTTACAATTCGCTCTTCATCTGCTGCACCTCTCTGCCAATCTCTTCACTGGCTTCCTCTTGCCTCTAGGATCAAACACAAAATTCTCACTCTGACATACAAAGCCCTCAACTGCACTGCTCCCCCCTATATCTCAGATCTTGTCTCCAGATACTCTCCCTCCCGTCCCCTTTGCTCTGCTCAAGACCTCCTACTCTCCTCCTCTCTTGTCACCTCATCAAACTCCCGTTTACAGGACTTCTCCAGACTGGCTCCCATCTTGTGGAACTCTCTGCCTCGCTCCACAAGACTCTCTTCTAGTTTTAAAAGCTTCAAGTGCTCCCTAAAGACTCTACTGTTCAGGGATAAATACAACCTATGCTAACCTTACTTTATACCAGTTCCTCTCCTCCATTGCTATCCCCTGAACCCCCCTAGCATGTAAGCTTAAGAGTCCAGCTGTTTGTTGATCACCTTCTCAAGAGCTGACTACAACAGTGCAACTCTTGGCAGGGCCCTCTACCCATTTGATCCCTATAACTGTTTTTTTTTTGTACTCCTCCTTTGTTAATAGCGCTGCGGAATCTGTTGGCGCTCTACAAATAACCGATAATAATAATAATAATAATAATAGGATCCTTTCAGATATTTTGCAATCAAACCAATCCTGGTCGGCAAACTTGTTATCCTGTGTCAAGTGGAGTGATAACGAAAAATCTATTAGGATAGTAGCGATAGGACCCAGGAGGAAGATGACTATTGTATAGGAGAATAATAAGGAGCTGAATACTAGGAAGAGACAAGGAAGGTCAAAGCGGATTCGACAAGCCAGGGGTCAAACCATTCAGTGTATTAAATGGTAAAAGTTAGAACAAGCGCCCAGGAAATTAACCTCTGGCTTTGTACAAAAGGCCTCCTAGCCGGCCAAATGAGGATTTAAATAATGGTTTTGTGTGCAAAACACCTAAACAAGAAGGCCGAGGTTGCTATAGATGATAAATAAAATGAAGGTCAATATATGGAAGGGTCCCAATCAGGTCAATGGACCACTGGGGGGCTAGTAGATGTCTAAATGATGGGTCAGAAATGGAGGTGAGATTGGAACTAAACTCCTAATCTCAAAGTAATGTTTATTACAGTAAATGATTGGAATCACAATAAATAGTTAAAGTACAATAAATTACAAATGGTAAAAACAGAGAATAAATAACAGTGTGTGAGCATATAAATCATGGATCCATGATACCTTAATATAAACACTATTTAAAAAAGACTTGTCAATATGACTGGTTATATGAGTTATTTCAACTTCAATCTTGGCGTGATGTGTTGATACAACTTAATAAGGGGTAGGATATCCATTACACGTGTGTATATTCAATACCAATAAAGGTATATGTGACAGTTGGTATCAGTTAATGCCAATGGCACATTATAAAACCAAAAAAGTGCAGCAGTCCAGAAAGATGATGATATTGTGATATAATTAGTGTCCAAAGTAGTGTATCAAATGTTTCCAAATCTTGTGCTGAAAAAATGTGTGCAAAACTGCAGAAAAAATGCAAAAATTCCAATGTGTATTCACAGTTGAGTGAAATTAAAAATAAAAAATAAAATTAGAATGATGAAAAATAAAAATAATATTAATACAAATGAGGTGAAAAAATGGTGGAAAATATATATGTGTATTTGATAGGAGTGATCCTCGATTGAGATCCTAGATGCTCCTTGTATCTTCCTATACCATTCTGAATGTCCCTATGGAAACTAAAAATGATAGTGTAGATTGTACAAATACAAAGGATAATAGTGAAATTGTGCTTACCAGCTGTGTCGACGCGTTTTGGCCTGTAAAAGGCCTTTTTCAAGACAAACCAATAGATAAACTCTAAACTCAATACAAGGGCAATGAAAAGGAGAAACTGAATGGCATTTAAAGGAAAAAGTACGCCAAAGGTGACGCGATGCATCACAGGCGATGGAGCAGCCTGGCATCAAAATAGTGTCATGGCAACCTGGAGTCATAACGCATACATATACAGTACATATTTAGACATCTATATGTATGTATCTCTATGTTAAAGCCTTTTGTCTGCCTTTTTTTCTAACACCTCATATCTTTGATTCCTTGTATCTTTTAAGTGCAATATTTTTTTTTTAAATAATTTTTATTAGAAAGTGTTATTATAAGTGTAACTGTACTTTGATGTGTTTTGTAGCACTTTTTTTGTGAAACAGTTAACCAGAGCTCACAGTTCATGCTATCCCAATGTGCATTAAGTTTAATTGTGCTCAAGCGATTACGTATACAGTAAATTCAACTTGTAATACAAGAATTAAACCCAATGCTTGCAAACAGCTGTGATAAAACCCTTTTTGCTTGTGCGTAACTGCTAGCTCTCCACTCGTAATCTGGCCCTCAAGGTTGCTAATATGCAACATAACCTGACGAGGAGAGGAGCAATGTGGTCACTTAACACTTCACTGCTATAATATATTACCTGAAAGGTGCCAAATGAAATGAAAATATATCCGGGTGCAATATAGTATGTGAATACATTCATTGAATAAATGATACATTTGAAAGTATGCAAGTTTATTGCTGCAGAAGGACATATCAAAAAGAAAAAAGGGTTTCCAATGATTATTCTGAATGAATATTATGTAAGCATGCAATACATTGCATGGTGCTTCTATGGCACTAACTTATTGATAACTTTGAATAGTGAACCATGTGTCTATTTTAACACAAAATAATATCTAGACTGACTTTTGATGGCATTTACAAGGTCCATTAAAGGGCCATAATACCCAAATGTTTAAACACTTGAAAGTGATGCAGCATAGCTGTAAAAAGCTGACTAGAAAATATCACCTGAACATCTCTATGTAAAAAAGAAAGATATTTTACCTCAAAAGTTCCTCAGTAGCCATATCCCATTGTAAAGGATTTCTAACCAGCATATTAGTATTTCTGTCCTGGGACAGCTGAAGGGATGAGTCTCGTGCACTCTAATGTTATTTCTCTATTCAGTTTAGGGAAGTTTACAATGAAATCTCATGAGAGTTAAGTCAAATCTCATGAGATCACAGTAAAAGTGTTCATGACCTCAGCACTGCTGATGCTGATTAGCTGCTGTTCATTCATTTTTTTTAATTATTTTTTTACCTGCAGCTGGGAGCAGCTGAGTATAACTTTTTACACAGAACTTACTCTGCTGAGCTGAGGAGATTGTGAGGTAAAATATTTTCATTTTTTACATAGAGATGCTCAGGTGATATTTTCCTGTCAGCTTTTTACAGTTATACTGCATCAGTTTCAAGTGATTTAGCATATGAGTATTATGTCCCTTTAAATAAAATAACTCAAAAATAGTAGCGTTTTAATAGTTTTGGAATTTTTGAAAATAAAAGGTGTTTTTTTGTCAGTTACTCCTAGAAAAATCACCTAAAATGGTAATTAAATAGAAAGAGCTCAGAAGTCTAAAAACTGTGTCTGATCAAGGCTGGAAATTGGCATTAAAATAACTTTTAAAATGCTAACATATTGACATTAGTGTGTTTTACAGTTTACATTTGTTTACAAATAATTTTATAGGGTTAAGTACACATATACAAATAAATGAAACAATAAAAAAACATATGTCCTGATGTTTTACATAAAATGCAGTTGCTTTTTCAGAAATTGTTAAAAATAAACATAATTTAATGATAGATTAAATATGTCACTGCATTCTATAAAACTACAAAAGAATTAAGAGCATACAGAACAATTAGAATAGGAAAAGACAGGCACATAACTTCTAATCATACTCTAGGCAGAATTGTTTCAGCTCAACTCTCACACTGCTAGATAGCAAGTTGAATTTAATTTAATATGAACCACAATTGCATGTACATTATCACAATATAAGTATGAGCAAACAAAAGATATGTATTAATTATTATACTTAATAAGACACACTTACATAAGTGTTATTTTAAGACATATCTTCTGTTTTTCTTAGCATTACCACACTTGAATACTTAATGCTATTTAAAGGGACATGAAATCTAAAAATGTTCTTTCA
Source organism: Bombina bombina (assembly GCF_027579735.1). Lineage (NCBI taxonomy): Eukaryota > Metazoa > Chordata > Amphibia > Anura > Bombinatoridae > Bombina > Bombina bombina. The sequence continues at coordinate 211,405,725 of NC_069499.1, read as the reverse complement.
TGATATAGATAGAACATACAATTTTAAACAACTTTACAGTTTATTTCTATTATCATTTTTTTCATTCTCTTGGTATCATTTGTTGAAGGAGCAGCAATGCACTGCTGGTTTCTAATTGAACACATGGGTGAGCCTATATATATATATATATATATATATATATATATATATATATATATATATATATATATATATATACTGTATATACAGTATATATATATATTTTTCCACAAAGTTTGTACCAGCCAACAATGGAAATAATGGCTATGGTCCAGGACCCACCGTACTCCAATGCCGACGTGGGTACCCAGGTGCACGGAGGTTAAACTTTAAAAGATAATGTGTATAAAGGAAAAAAGCACAATTAGTAAACCTTATCTAGCAACCCCATATTAAGCCTAAATAAATGTATAGATAAGAGCTGCCAGTGTCTCCAAAAAAATGTGCTCACGGATGTCAGATATATAACACACTCATTTATTATAATGTCAAACAATGTGCAAAAAAGAAAACTAAATAAATAAACAAACCACATGATAAATGGTCTAAGCAAATTGGCATATGAATTTCATTCATTACCCAAGCAAGCAATCAGGGATCCCCAATAATCAAAAAAATTGTCCGTGATTTCACTAGTTAGAAAACAGTTCCAAAGTATAAATTCTTTGAAATAGACATCAGTTGGAAATTCAAATACCCCAACAGGCTGGGTCCTCCTGTTTCGCTCCCTATGGGACAGGATAGATTAAATTCAAGTGGGCCAATACCTCAGACAGAAGAGGAATTGCTCATCAGAATTAACATATAAAAAATATGCTGATGATTTAAAGGAGAGGTTTTTAGCCAGGGGTTATTCGAATAAAGTAATCAAGAAGGGATATCAAAGAGCTAGGGAAATTCCACGTGAAAAATTATTATATGAAAAAGTGGATAAACAAACCAGCTCAGAAGTGAGGTTTATTAGCACTTTTAACTCTGAACGGGAAGAATTGAGAAAGATATTGGGGAGACATTAGAACATTCTCACCACAGATACTGACATCCAACAAATAGTAGGGGTATACCCGTTAATGACAGCTAGACGTGCTCCTTCTCTAAAGGACAAAATAGTTTATAGTCATTATAAAGGGAACAGTGATTGGCTAGGCAAACATCAAAAGAAGGATGGTTGCTATAGATGCAGTAAATGTAAGATGTGTAAACACTTCAAAAAGGTCAATACATAATGGAAACTATGGGTCATTCTCATAGAGTTAAGGGTCATATAACATGTCGCAGTGAGGGGGTAGTATATGTAGCTTACTGTTCTTGTCCCTGGCTTTATGTGGGTAAAACCTACAGAGAATTTAACTAGTGAAATCACGGACAATTTTATTGATTATTGGGGATCCCTGATTGCTTGCTTGGGTAACGAATGAAATGCATATGCCAATTTCCTTAGGCCATTTATCATGTTTTTTGTTTATTTATTTAGTTTTCTTTTTTGCACATTGTTTGACATTGTAATAAATTAGTGTGTTATATATCTGACATCCGTGAGTGAGTGTTTTTTGAGACTCTGGCAGCTCTTATCAATACATTTATTTAGGCTTAATATGGGGTTGCTGGATAAGGTTTACTAATTGTGCTTTTTTCCTTTATATATATATATATATATATATATATATATATATATATATATATATATATATATATATATATATATATAAAAGCCACCAATCAGAAGCTAGAACCTATATTATTTGCTGCTCCTAAGCTTTCCTAGATAAACCTTTCAACAAAGGATAACAAGGGAAGGAAACTAATTAAATAATATAAGTAAATTGGAAAGTGGTTTAAAATTGTATGCTTTGTCTAAATCATGAATGTCTAATTGTGACTTTACTGTCCCTTAAACTTATCATTTACCATATTAATACTGACATTCTTTGTTATCATATTGATTAATTGATAAACAGATTTTTATTGCTGATTACTCTTTGACATTATAATATTAAAGATAATACAGTGAATCCTCTTATTCATAGCTCAAGGCTTGCTGGTACTGTTAGAAAGTGGTCACCAATAAACAAAACAGTGTCTACCCCAAACTCACTTAAATCTGATACAATAACGTGAAAGGGTTCGGAGCAGTGATGTGTCCCAACGGATCGTTCACTGGATAACTTACCATGTGTCGCATACACTCATCCGGGTACCCGCTTACAATCAAACCTACAAAACTAGCGAGGGATAACACTGACTGTGTGAGTCCATAATCCTTCCGATCCACTGTCAAGATTCAGCGGCATGTGATAGGGGTGTCACAGTGATCTCATAGACCACATTGATAGGTCCAAGCACTGAGGCTCGAGCCAGTGAGGAAATGCAGATAGTTAGAACAACTCTTTATAGGAATCCAAGCTTCTAACGCTATTATCCATGCTCGCAGTAACCATCAGAAGCACACTGGTTTTCGAGTGGCCAATGGCCAATTTATCCGCTTTAAGCCCAATTGTATTAGTGAGAGTGATTGTGCCAAGGAAAGGGAAATACTATTTTCCCAGTTGTTGAAGAGAGGCTACTCTAAGAAAGTTGAGAATCTGGCCTATTTAGAGGTCACACGTATGGATAGAGATTCTATTTTACGTGACCTAAGGAGTACAAGAAAGAGTAAGAATTAAGAGACGTTTAGACAGACCTTTATAAACACATATAGCTCACAGTTTAAACAAATATGTGATATAGTTGAAAAGCATCTACCTATCTTAACATCAGAAGACAGTCTTAAGGATTTTGTGACATCTGGGTGTAATTTTGTGGCTAGGAGAGGCTGGACACGTCGGGAATTTTTTTCTCCTAGTATGCTAATACCCCCATGATCTAACACTAATAGCTGGTTAAATATTAAGGGACATTATAAGTGCTATTTTAAAGGTTGCATTGCTTGTGGACATGCCAGAATAACACTCCATTTTCAGTCAAAGGCCACTCAGAGGGTTTATGATCTCACCAATTGTACCAATTGCCAGGCTACGTATGTGATCTACATGGTGGAGTGCATCCAGTGTGAAAAGCAATACATAGATTGCACCACTAGAGAGGCGTGTAGTCACATTAGAGAACACCTTAAAAATATTGAACATGGTATTGAGTGTTCAGATCTGGCAAGACTTTTATTTATGAACGCAAGCAATGTGTCAATAGCTTCCAGTGGCAGGTCATTGAACATGTTTGCACTCCTGTGAGAGGAGGTGATAAAACTACAAAGCTTATTTACAGAGAAGGGTTCTGGATTTTCCAAGTTAAGACTAGAAAGCCCTGTGGTTTCAATATTGATGGATACATTATTATCTTTTGGTCCCGCCAATAATGGAACCACATTTGATATGCCTCCCATCTTTTATGATGTTGATTTTTAAGCATAATAAATAATGAAATAAAACAAAGTTCCATAGCATTGCTTAGCTCCTTCTCTTGACCAATAGGTATTTTTACTGTTTGCTTGTGTGGCTTCAACTACAGCCCCATACTTCTATTTGTGTGAAGGACTGTGCACATTATTACATATTTAGGTTTAATGTTCAGGTATTTAAGGATAGATTACCTAATGACCTAGTGAAGCTCTCTAGCTATATCTCCTACTCTTTTAACACAATTGTTAATTACCTTATATTAGAGTCTCAGATATCTCCTATCCTCTAGAAATTTAGCTTATATATATAGTTTTTTTAAATGTGCAGTTATATATCTCATCTTAGCTACATACTGATATATGGTATTTTCTGTTTAGTTAACCATACCCCAAGTATGATATTTTACTGATGTCTTTTTACAATATATCAATTATTCTTTCCTTTTTTCCTTGTATATATGCATTATAGTTACTATACAATTTATGCTGATTATTGCTTAGAGGGCAATTGCTTTAAGGTATATATTTATCTGATAAGCATGTTTCTGTCACTCCACAAGTTGGTTCTTTGATATGTTTTGTGATTTGTATGTTTCTTTAAGTGACACAGCTTGCTGTAATTATTGTTTCATTTTGCTGCTATTTAAACATGGTTATCTATTATGTTAGTATGTTTATGATTAAGGCAGAGGGCTGCCGATACGCGTAAGACTTCTTAAGCTGTGACACTTCATGGATGTTTTACACTTTTCTTCTCCTGAATAAATCTTCTCTTTAAGCACTTAGAGGCTCGCCTTTTTTTTTTTATCCTATTATAATATTAAAGTATAGTAATCTTATAATAATGTAACTGTTCTCCGTCATTTTTCTGCAGTCCCAAATATCTTATGTCTGCTAATTAAAGTGTGGACTTTATGCTCAAGAACACAATAGGCTAGATTTATAGACGCTTGTAAGGATAGAACAAGAGCCATTTCAGATATATTGCAGTGGAGAATGAAGGGCTAGCCATGAGTTATAAAAGCGGGCTGGGGTGGTTTCACGTAAACCTTACAAGCATGCTGAATTTTTTTAAAGGCTCCATATGAAGTGTCTTACCTTGTAGTTGAGTCTCAGTGTTACAACGCTGATGAAGTTTGTCTCTTTTTAATATTTCTTTCATATCTTTTTGACTGCTTTGAAGTTTGTTTGTTTTTTCATATGTCAGAGTGGAATTTGTTTTATGTAAAGAGAAGTTGCCTGATGAATGCAGCTCTTTTGATTATTGTAAAGCTGATCTTGCAAATTGCTGCTGTGATGAGAGGTGGTTACAAATCTTTGTAAATTTCACAGTTTAAGAATTGCAATGTTGCAAAATATTAGTTTTTCAGGTGAGTTTTATTGATCTAGGCTAATGTCTGTTTCACATTTTCAGCTAATCAGAGAAAGAGGATGAAAGAACGATAGAGAGAAAGTGTATAGGATCATCTTGGCTATTTCTGTACTTTGTACGATAAAGGTTTAGTTAAAGTTGATTTTTTAATTTTTAAAACAGGGATATTTAAACCGGAAGTGAATGGGAAATAGCTGATCATGTTAAAATGAAAAGATACATATTCAGTCTGAAAAACAGATAGCTGATTGATTGTGATTGAGTATTATCTGTCAAACTGAACCAAATTAGCATGTTGTTAAACATTTGTAAGGGCCGATGTTGCCTCATTTTCATCTGTATTGGTGAACATATATAATGATATATTTACACATACCTTAAAGCAGGGGTGTCAAACAATGCCTTCATGAAAAATAATATAAAAAATAATTATAATATGCTTATTACTTAAAGAGCGAGTGCACTGATTTCACACATCATTTTTGCCCATTCATTTCTCGATAATTTTCTATTTTACTAAAATCACATACTTTTATATTTGATAATGATATATTTTATATGTATTTATGTTATATTATATACAAAAGGTATATGTCTATCACTATATAAAGAGTGGGTCGCTATGCCGACAGCATTATGAACCACTATTTATAATGCAGAGAAAATGTTACACTATGTGCATGCATATGTTAAACTATGAGCACGCTTGGAATAGTGCTACTACAGTAGAGTACAAAAAGCACAGACTTTGTGGGAGAGCAACCAGTTGGAGCGAGTGTCTCATCTTCTTAAAAAACATTAGATCGCGTTTCATCAGGCCAGAGTAAGTTACTTAGGAGTTACAGAACACAATCTTTTGAAATGTATACAGTTATAGCAAACAACACTACTTTGTTTATCCATGTAGGTAGTGTGCGGCCCACGTGAGTTGCACTTGTATGGAAAATGGCCCACAATTCAAATAAGTTTGACACACCTGCCTTAAAAGGATAGAAAAGTCAAAATTAAACTTGCCTGATTCATATAGAGCATGCCATTTTAAGACACTTTTAAATTCACTTCTATTTTCAAATGTGCTTCATTCTCTTAGTATCCCTTGTTGAAAAAGAATATGCACATATCATACACCAGTGAGAGCTGCTGCTAATTGGTGCCTGCACACATTTGTCTCTTGTGATTGTCTAACTAGATGTGTTCAGCTAGCTGCCAGTAGTGCAATGCTGTTCCTTCAGCAATGAATAACAAGAGAATGAAGCAAATTTGATAATAGAAATAAATTGGAAAGTTGTTTAAAATTGTATGTTCTATCTGAATCAGAAAATAAAATGTTGGGGTTTACTGTACCTTTAAAGTATACAGAATATGCAGAGCAAATTGTAATCTTTAATCTACTATCATTAAGATGTTTAATCTATTATCATGAAAAAGTTATGAAAAAGGTTATAGGATACATTAAAAAAACAAAAATCACACTTGAATTCTGACAGTTTCACCATTTGAAAAAAACAATTAGAGAATTTTCTAGCTCGAATGTGAATAAACCAATGCTAGGTGTATTAAATAAAAAAAATACATAGTTTGCCGCTTGGGGTTAAATTGAATATAAGATCTCTGAAAATATTTTAATGATGCAACTTTGCATCATTAAATATTGTTATCCTCAACTATGTTATTGGTACATGGTAGTTAAGTCAAATTTATAGTGCTTAATATTAACTGATGAAAGAATAATAGAAAAACTGTGTGCTAACATAGAGCTCCAACAATTAAGATTCTATATTAAATACTGATTTGATGAAATACTAATTAATATGATAGACTTTTATTAGCGAGTGATACAAGTTTTAATTTAAAATAGTGAGTTCATTTTAATATATTATATATTTGTCATTATATTTTAGTCATTATTTTACATGATATTAAAACCATACATTATGCATACACATGGAATAAAATGAAGGTGCTTATTGTACAAAAATGTAGTCTATAGCTATCTACATCATTATTTATCCTATTTTTGTCAGATGAATGGGACCATTAATATAATATAAGGATGTTTCTCTATTCAGGTAATTAAACTCTCAATGACACTTTGGGTATAATTTCAGTTTAAGCTTATATCATTATTTTATAGTTTTTCTCACTTGAATGTAATTGATGGTGTAGTTTACAAATCTCATTCCAAGTAATATAGACTTTTTGTCTGGCACTTTTAGTATAACTTAAATGCACGCTTATATCATTATTTTATCCTTTCTGTCACCTATATGTAATTGGTTGTGTGGTTTCAAACTCTCATTTCAACTAAATTAGACCTTTTTGTTTGGTATTTCAAGCTTCAGTACATTTTAATTCCATTTTAGTGTTGATTTACATTACAACAACCCTTTTTCATTCCGTTTTTTTTTTTTTTCACTCTGCTTTTTACTTTTTGCTAAGGAACTGATTTTCAACCCTGTTGAACAGCATCTTTGACATTCATTGGGAAATCAATATTTATTTTCTGAAGCAAAGAGACTTGTTAGGAACACTGTAAAAGCTCCGGACAATCTCAGCCCTTTGACATTTCACACTTTGAATATAGTCAGGTGTGATTATTTTTTATACTATTAATAGACATCACAACTCATAACGTATATTTGTTAAGAAAAACTTATATATACAGTATATATATATATAAAAACTATAAGATCACAGGGGCGAACTCAAAAGATGAGTATCACTACTGGGAGCCAAGGCTGCGCACACTTGTAAAAGATTTTTTGAATTCTATATGTTGTAAGATCTTAACACCACAATCAATGTTAAGAAAAAAATGTATTTGAACTAATTTCTAATATATAGCAGTCAAATTAATGCATACAAGAAAATAGTACAATAGTAATGATATACTTATCACACTCTGCAATATCCCTGAAATAGGAGAAAGAAATAGAGAACAATAATGCCCTTCTGAGGGTCAGATGTGATGAAATTTCAATCTGGTTGGTGTCTCAGTGCTGCTCGTTGTGATGCCAATCAAGGTTCAATTTGAGTGAAAGAAGTACAGCTGCAGGAATCTAAAAGAACAAGCGCACAGATACACTTTTCATAGTGCAAATAAATTTAATACTATAAAAACATATAACATACATTCAACATTTAGGAGTGAATCCTACTCACAAAAGTAACCCCAATCATATGAGGCAAGTTATGGCAGTCGGATCCTTAAAGTGTCCCCACTTGTTAAAGGCAACAGTCAGATCTTTAAAAATATCCCCACTTGTTATTGGCAAGCAAGTCACGGTGGAGTAGGAGAATCTCCTTATTAGTAATGTCCTCAGTACAGTTCAAAATGAATAAAGGTAGTGGTTAGTGTTGTCAAAATTGTCCAGTCAATCTTACCGCTCCTGAGGTGAAAAGTCCGGACCAAGGCTAATAGATAGATAGATGCTGCAAGATAGCGTGGGTCTGTAAAGCAGCGTAGCAGCTTATAAAACAATGCTCCTGTTTGCTCCTGTTTGGCTTGCAAACAGGAGCATTGTTTTATATGCTGCTACGCTGCTTTACAGACCCACGCTATCTTGCAGCATCTATCTATCTATTAGCCTTGGTCCGGACTTTTCACCTCAGGAGCGGTAAGATTGACTGGACAATTTTGACAGCACTAACCGCTACCTTTATTCATTTTGAACTGTACTGAGGACATTACTAATAAGGAGTTTCTCCTACTCCACCGTGACTTGCTTGCCAATAACAAGTGGGGATATTTTTAAAGATCTGACTGTTGCCTTTAACAAGTGGGGACACTTTAAGGATCCGACTGCCATAACTTACCTCATATGATTGGGGTTACTTTTGTGAGTAGGATTCACTTCTAAATGTTGAATGTATGTTATATGTTTTTATAGTATTAAATTTATTTGCACTATGAAAAGTGTATCTGTGCTCTTGTTCTTTTAGATTCTTGCATATATATATATATATATATATATATATATATATATATATATATATAAATATATATATATATGTGCCGAAACATGTCAGCAACCAACCATGTGCTCAGTTTTGTTGCCTAATTTGTTTGCTTTTTTGTACTACCCCCATGTTTTAATTGTGTGACTACACAAATAAAATTCACTTTTTTAACCGCTTTTGGCACCTATTGCTTTAAATTTTGTTTTGACTTTTAATATTCTATTAGGATTAAGCATTGGTGCCCAGTGGTTTTTGTATGCTCCATACGATACCCCTAAGCTAGCGTGGACAGCTAGACTTCCTATTGGATTACTACAGACCATCATATCCCAGCTAAGTAATCCGTTTCACCTCATTGGATGACCCTCGACACGTGGTACGCCACACACGTACAGACGCAACAACAGCGTCCTTCACAGCACTGTCTGTAGACGGAGATTGCAGAGGCAAGTTTGCCGGGCAGAGACCGGACCGAGAGTGGGCCTTCAATTAGTAAGGATTTGAATGGATTCGTGGTGTCTGGCGTTCCTCTGTAGCAGTGGTAAGTGGGCTTAACCGCATAGCGGTAAATATTACACAGATGCATTTGGAAGCATAAAGTTTGTAAAATCCATAAGACCCATCACTGCTATTTAGAGCTTACCTGATTAATAGGAGACAACCTGTGAACACCTGTTATACCTTTTTGGGACTGTTCATCCATTTATACATTTGTGTTTGTGGATTTTTTGGAAGTGCTTGGGCGATCGCTACCAGGGGTTTTATATATATATAATAAGACTATTACTTGAATGCTTATACAGTTATTTTTGAGACACAAAATTTTCCTTTTTGCTTATATATATATATATATATATATATATATATATATATATATATATATATATATATATATATATATATATATATATATTAATCAAATAGGTTATTTTTGTTTAACACTCATTAGACATTTAGTTTGATGTCCATTTGTTTTTACTTCAAGCTAAAACTTTAGTTCAAAAATTAGATATTTGTCAATCCCCAAACTGCCTTTTAGCTTTCATGTAAGAATACATCTGTAAAACACAAGGATGTCTTCACATATTTGAATAATATAGAAAAATAAATTTAAACTTGCTATAAAAATTAGTAAAAAGGAGCCTTTTATCAAGATCCCTTTTCATTTCAAGACCTTGATGTTGTGTTTCTGCAGGAAACTCATTGGAAACTAGATGGTCCTAACAGACCTCTCCAACAATTACTCAGTGATTGAATTTGCTCTATTCACTAAAAAGGCCAGAGGATTAGCCATATTAATACATAGGTTGAGTCGCCTTTGAAGTAGTTCATGTAGTAAAAGACCCCCAAACTAGATACATTGTAGTTATATGCAAATTAAATCACACATTAGATACAGTAGTTTTGATTTATGTACTAAATATTAACCAACCTTAATGCTTAAAAAAATACTGCATGTAGTAGACAAGCTTCAGCAAGGGAGGTATCATCTTAGGTGGTGACTTTAAATGGTATGGGACTGTAAATTAGATAGAAAACCTTGTTTCATGAGGAAGGGAATACAAGCTGTACACTAAGCCATTACATTTAAAACCATAATATCACAATTTGGATATTATGATGTATCAAGGTTCTTTCACTCACTAGATAAAGATTTTACACACTTTTCCCATCCCCACAACATATACTCTAGATAAGATTATATTTTCAGCCAGGCCAACACCTTAGATCTAGTCAAATCAGCTAACATACATCTTTGCCCCTGGTCAGATCATAATCACGTGTTTATTAGTTCCTTCTTTCAGACCTACGACATTCTAGTCATCGTTGGCGTATTCATCTTATATTTCTTTCTGACCTCCCATTTCACAAGGAATTAAGAAAAGATATCATACACCTTATACAAGCTAATGATTGATAATCAATCAGTGCAAGATGATAATGCTAATGATAATCAATCAGTGCAAGATGCATTTAAGACCACAATTAGAGGTCTAGATTATGAGTTTTGCGGTATGAGTGAAAAAACAGTGTTAAGGCTCTTTTTCACTACTGCTGGTATTACGAGTTTTCCAGATATAGGTGCACCTCACACTTTTTTGGCCGCAATGCAACGTAACTACCGCAGCTTTTTTATTTCCAATAGGACTTCCATATCGCCGGTATTACGAGTCTGCCTGTCTGACCAAAAAGTGAGCAGTACACCCTATACCGTCAAGATAATACCGTAAACTGAAAGTCAGTAGTTATGAGTTTTACGCTACAAAGCCGTAACATAAAACTCATAACTAAAGTGTTACAAAGTACAGTAACACCCATAAACTACCTAATAACCCCTAAACCGAGGCCCTCCTGCATTGCAAACACAAAAATAAATTTATTAACCCCTAATCTGCCACTCCAGACATCGCCGCCACTATAATAAACATATTAACCCCTAAACCGCCGCACTCCTGCATCGTAAACACTAGTTAAATATTATTAACCCCTAATCTGACCCAATGTCATTGCTAACTACCTACATTTATTAACCCCTAATCTGCCGCCCCCTACGACGCCACCTCTATACTAAAGTTATTAACCCCTAAACCTAACCCTAAGTCTAACCCTAACACCCACTAACTTTAATATAATTAAAATAAATGTAAATAAATATTACTTTCATTAACTAAATAATTCCTATTTAAAACTAAATACTTACCTGTGAAATAAAACCTAAGCTAGCTACAATATAACTAATAGTTACATTGTAGCTATCATAGGTTTTATGTTTATTTCACAGGTAAGTTTGTATTTATTTTAGCTAGGCAGACTAGTTAGTAAATAGTCATTAACTATTTACTAGCTACCTAGTTAAAACAAATACAAATGTATCTGTAAAATAAAACCTAACCTAAGTTACACTAACACCTAACCTTACACTACAATTAAATACATTACATTAATTAAATACAATTAACTAAATTACAAAAACAAACACACACTAAATTACACAAAATAAAAAAGAAATGATCAAATATTTAAACTAATTACACCTAATCTAATAGCCCTATCAAAATAAAAAAGCCCCCCAAAATAAAAATACCCTAGCCTACAATAAACTACCAATTGTCCTTAAAAGGGCCTTTTGCAGGGCATTGCCCCAAATAAATCAGCTCTTTTATCTGTAAAAAAAATATAAACAACCCCCCCAACAGTAAAACCCACCACCCACACAACCAAACCCCCCAAATAAAAACCTATCTAAAAAAAGCTAAGCTCCCCATTGCCCTGAAAAGGGCATTTGGATGGGCATTGCCCTTAAAAGGGCATTTAGCACTTTTTCTGCGCAATCTAAAAATAAATCCCACCCAATAAACCCTTAAAAAAACCTAACACTAACCCCTGAAGATCCACTTACAGTTTTTGAAGACAGGACATCCATCCTCAACGGAGCGGCAGAAGTCTTCATCCAAGTGGACAGAAGTTCTCAATGAAGCTGGGAGAAGTCTTCATCCAAGTGGGCTGAAGTCTTCATCCAAGCCGGCAGAAGTCTTCATCCAGATGGCATCTTCTATCTTCATCCATACGGCATGGAGCGGCTCCATCTTCATGACATCCGGCGTGGAGCATCCTCTTCTTTCCACGGCTAATGAAGAATGAAGGTTCCTTTAAGGGACGTCATCCAAGATGGCGTCCCTTGAATTCCGATTGGCTGAAAGAATTCTATCAGCCAATCGGAATTAAATCAGCCAAAGGAATTGAGCTTGTATTCTATTGGCTGATTTGGAACAGCCAATAAAATGTGAGCTTAATCCTATTGGCTGATTGGATGAGCCAATAGGATTGAAGCTCAATCCTATTGGCTGATTGCATCAGCCAATAGGAATTCTATCAGCCAATCGGAATTCAAGGGATACCATCTTGGATGATGTCCCTTAAAGGAACCTTCATTCTTCAGTCACCGTTGTAAGAAGAGGATGCTCCACGCCGGATGTCTTGAAGATGGAGCCGCTCCTCGTCGGATGGATGAAGACTTCTGCAGGCTTGGATAAAGACTTTGGGCCACTTGGATGAAGACTTCTCCCGGCTTTGTTGAGGACTTCTTGCCGCTTGGGTGAAGACTTCTGCCGCTTCGTTGAGGGTGGATGTCGGGTCTTCAAAAACTGTAAGTGGATCTTCGGGGGTTAGTGTTAGGTTTTATTAAGGGTTTATTGGGTGGGTTTTATTTTTAGATTGCGGTTTGCACGAAAAAAGAGATAAATGCTCTTTTAAGGGCATTATTTGAGGGGGTTGATTGTGTGGGTGGTGGGTTTTACTGTTGGGGGGTTGTTGTTTTTTTTTTTTTTACCAGTAAAAGAGATGATTTCTTTGGGGCAATGTCCCGCAAAAGGCCCTTTTAAGGGCTATTGGCAATTTAGTTTAGGCTAGTTTTTTTTTATTTTGGGGGGGGGGGGCTTTTTTATTTTGATAGGGCGATTAGATTAGGTGCAATTAGTTTAAATATTTGATCATTTCTTTTTCATTTTGTGTAATTTAGTGGGGTTTTTTTTGTAATTTAGTTAATTGTATTTTATTAATGTCATTTATTTAATTGTAGTGTAAGGTTAGGTGTTAGTATAAGACAGGTTAGGTTTTATTTTGCAGGTACATTTGTATTTATTTTAGCTAGGTAGCTAGTAAATAGTTAATAACTATTTACTAACTATTCTACCTAGTTAAAATATATGCAAACTTGCCTTTGAAATAAACATAAAACCTAAGATAGCTACAATGTAACTATTAGTTATATTGTAGCTAGCTTAGGGTTTATTTTAAAGGTAAATATTTATTTTTAAATAGGAATTATTTAGTTATTAATACTAGGTTGTGTTTAGATTTATTTTAATTACATTAAAGTTAGTGGGTGTTAGGGTTAGGGTTATGTTTAGGGGTTAATAACTTTAGTATAGTGGCGGCGACGTTGGGGGTGGCAGATTAGGAGTTAATAAGTGTAGGTACTAGGTGGCGGCGATGTGGAGGGCTGTAGATTAGGGGTTAATAAGTGTAATGTAGGTGGCGGCGATGTTAGAGGCAGCAGATTAGGGGTTAATAAGTGTAATGTAGGTGACGGCTATGTTAGGGGCGGCGAATTAGGGGTTAATAAGTGTAGGTAGGTGGCAGCTATGTTGGGGGTGGCAGATTAGGGATTACTAAGTGTAATGTAGGTGTCGGCGTTGTCGGGGATGGCAGATTAGGGGTGTTTAGACTCGGGGTTTATGTTAGGGTGTTAGGTTTAAACATAAATTTTCTTTCCCCATAGGAATCAATGGGGCTGCGATACGGAGCTTTACACTCCTTTATTGCAGGTGTTAGGCTTTTTTTTAGCCAGCTCTCCCCATTGATGTCTATGGGGAAATCGTGCACTAGCACGTAAAACCAGCTCAAAGCAGCACTGGTATAGGAGTGCGGTATGGAGCTCAATTTTGCTTTACTCTGCAATATTGCCTGCTAACTCTGTGTTTTTGTAAACCTGTAATAGCAGCGCTATAGGGAGGTGAGCGGTGACAATAACTTGCAAGTTAGCACCGCTCCGCTCATAACGCAAAACTCGTAATATAATAATATAAGAAACAAGCCCAGGTGAAGAAATCATTAGAACTATGGTGTCTCAGGCCCACTGTAAACATAGAATTCTAGAACAACAAAACCATTCCTCTCCATCTCCATAGCTAACCACCCAAATTATGGAAACCAAAAATCACATATGTTTAATATACCTACGTAGAACTCAATGCCAACTCCTAAAACTTTTTTTACCATAAGGGTAACAAAGCAGACACTATGTTAGCAAATCAATTAAGAAACCATGCAGGTATCACACGTATACATCAAATTAAACGCAGTGATCAAATTATACGACTCCCTTCACAAACAAGAAAAAAAATATATGATTTTTATCAATCCTTATACAACATTGTATCCTTTGAAAACACCACACAGGCTCCTAAAAATATTATTCAATAGTTCCTTCAATCCCTTATACTTCCAAACCTTTAAGTCTTAGCAAAGGAACTCTTTGGCCCTACCAATATCTCTTGATGAAGTCAAGCATGTTATAAAAAAACTGAAATCACTCATGGCACCAGCTCCAGATGGTTACCCAACACTACAGAAAAATTGTGATTTTTATTTTTAAAAAAAAGCTAATTATATGGCAAACTGGGTACTGGCAGAAAGCTGCCAGTACCCAAGTTGACAGCAAATAGGTAGAGGGGGCAGGGTTAGAGAGCTGTTTGGGGGGGATCAGGGAGGTTGGGGGCTAAGGGGGGATCCTACAAGGGAGAATTTAAATTTTAAAAATAAAAATGTAAAAAGCCTTTTTCTTTTAGTACTTGCAGACTTTCTGCCAGTACTTAAGATGGCAAGGACAATTGAGGGGTGGGGGAGGGAAGAAAGCTGTTTAGGAGGGATCAGGGGATGTGTCAGGTGGGAGACTGATCTCTACACTAAAGCTAAAATTAATCCTGCAAGCCGCCTACAAGCTACCTAATTAAGCCCTTCACTGCTGGGCATAATACACATGTGGTTCGCAGCGGCATTTTGCGGCCTTCCAATTACCAAAAAGCAACGCCAAAGCCATATGCATGTCTGCTATTTCTTAACAAAGGGGATCTCAGAGAAACATTTACAACCATTTGTGCCACAATTGCACAAGCTGTTTGTTAATAATTTCAGTGTGAAACCTAAAGTTTGTGAAAAAGTGAACTTTTCTTTTTGTTTGATCGCATTTGGAGGGGTAAATGGTGGCATGAAATATTCCAAAATGGACCTAGATCAATACTTTGGGTTGTCTACTACACTACACTAAAGCTAAAATTAACCCTACTAGCTCCATTATTAACCCCTTCACTGCTGGGCATAATACACGTGTGGTGCACAGCGGCATTTAGCGGCCTTCTAATTACCAAAATACAATGCCAAAGCCATATATGTCTGCTATTTCTGAACAAAGGGGATCCCAGAAAAGCATTTACAACTATTTGTGCCATAATTGCACAAACTGTTTGTAAATAATTTCAGTGAGAACCCTAAAGTTTGTGAAAAAGTTTGTGAAAAAGTAAACAATTTTTTTTATTTGATCGCATTTGGCGGTGAAATGGTGGCATGAAATATACCAAAATGGGCGTAGATTGGGTTGTCTACTTAAAAAAATATGTACACATGTCAAGGGATATTAAAGGATTCCTGACAGATATCAGTGTTTCAATGTAACTATCGCTAATTTTGAAAAAAAAAATGGTTTTTGAAATAGCAAAATGCTACTTGTATTTATTACCCCATAATTTGCAAAAAAAGCAAAGAACATGTAAACATCAGGTATTTCTAAACTCAGGACAAAATTTAGAATCTATTTATCATGATTGTTTTTTGGTGGCTGTAGATGTGTAACAGATTTTGGGGGTCAAAGTTAGAAAAAGTGTGTGTTTTTTTTTTAATTTTGTCATCATATTTTATATTTTTTTTATAGTATATTAGAGGATATGATACAAATAATTGTATCTTTAGAAATTCCATTTAATGGCGAGAAAAACGGTATATAATATGTGTAGGTACAGTAAATGAGTAAGAGGAAAATTCTAGCTAAACACAAACACCACAGAAATGTAAAAATAGCCCTGGTCCCAAACAGTCAGAAAATTGAAAAGTGCACTGGTCTCTAAGGGGTTAATGCAGACATTTAATTAGGTTGCATTGAGAGGGTCCTGACTACACTAGACACCTTCATATTTTTTGTGAATCTACCAGATTAAATAAAGCTTTCTCAGTGATTTCTTTAAACGCTGAGAAAACATTTGATCGGGCCAGATGGGATTATTTATGGGAAGTCCTAGAAAGCTTTAAATTCCCATGAGAAATTTAACTCTTTATAAAGGCCCTTTACTCTGTGCCCACTTCTGCTGTAAGGGACATAGGCTTCTGCTCACCTCCCTTTTCCATATCAAATGGAATCAAGCAAGAGTGCCCCTTGCTCCCCCTGATTTTTGCTTTAGCTATTGAACAAAGTAGAATAGATAAGTATGGGAGGAATTACTCTGTTTGGAAGAATGCACAACGTTGTGCTGTTTGCAGATGATAGTACCATATTCTCAACCTCAGCTTTAAAAAACTATTCTGCATCTTTTGGATATCTATATATTTATATATGGATATATTTATATATTTAAGTGATATGGAAAATTATCTTTCTATAAACTAAACCTGACCAAAACAGAGATCTATACTTGGGGCTTCCAGACAACAGTTAAAAGAACAGTACCTTTTTAAGGAAGGCCCAAAGATTTCTTAAGACATTTATGAGTTAAGCTTTTCCACAGCATTTTGAATATAATTAAAGACAACTTCACACTCTCCTAAATTATTTGAGAAATCTTAAACATAAATAGAACTTTAAATCCATCTCGTGGTTAGACAGAATTACGACCCTCAAAATGAGCTTTCTCCCCAATGTGACATATTTGTTTTAATACAACGGTGAACCAAAGCGCCAGGTAGGCTGGGTCCTAACTAACAAAGGCTAAAAAAGCTACAGATTGTAAAATAAATTACACTTTAATTACACATAAACATGGTTCCATGTATTAAAAAGCCTAATAAAAACAAAACAAAAGAATACAGTTGGAGACACTTGCCTTATTGGATATTGGCTAAGTGTGAAAAAATCAAAGGCACTTGCCTTTTACAACATCTATTGAAAAGGTCGCTATAAGTACCTTGATTCCCAGTTTACGGTACTCCGAATGTCTTTAAACTAGGTTGGACACTTGGTCTGGTGGTGTGATAATGATAAATTACATCATAATTCTAAGATTATTACAGATAGAATATACAACTCCCAAATTGGATTAAGTAAAAATATTAACGAAAAAAAGTGACTGTTTATGTAAATAGAGAACTATAAAAATGTGTTGCACAACTCGGTGCTAAATCAAATATCTGTGTGCGTTCAAACAATGTGGCAAATAGATAAACTTCTAAACAGTTATGTTATATATGATCTGCAACCTCCAAATAATATGTGACAAGGATTGGCCAATCCTAACAAATTAGTGTAAAGTGGGCTAAAATCAAATACAGCAGTGCAAAATATATCAATACAAACAATGCAAATAAAAAAACAGTGGCCACTGAATGAAAAAAGATATGTGAACAGTCAATCCAAAAAAAAATAAAAAAAAAATAAAAAATAAGCGAACAGTCAATCCAACTGACAGATCTTCCTAAAAATCTTTAAATAGGATAGCGTTCCTGTAGTAATCCTGCAACCGCTGGAGCAGTGTAAAAGTATAAAGGAAAGTCTTGGTCTTCTCAGACGCCAAGCATTCCACAACGATACATCTATAGAATTAATAATATGTATATTATAGAGCTGCTGTGCCAGTGGGTAACGCTGCCTAGGAATATGACATACAAAAAAACACTGTTAAATGAAATAAACGTACGAAAAACAAAAAACACTAAATTACAGAAAATAAAAAAATAATTAAATTTTTTTTTAAACTAATTACACCTACTCTAATCCCCCTAATAAAATAAAAAAGCCCCCCAAAATAATAAAATTCCCTACCCTATACTAAATTACAAATAGCCCTTAAAAGGGCCTTTTGCGGGGCATTGCCCCAAAGTAATCAGCTCTTTCACCTGTAAAAAAAATACAATACCCCCCTAACATTAAAACCCACCACCCACACACCCAACCCCACTCTAAAACCCACCCAATCCCTCCTTAATAAAACCTAACACTAACCCCTTGAAGATCTCCCTACCTTGAGACGTCTTCACCCAGCCGGACACAAGTGGACCTCCAGAGGGGCAGAAGTCTTCATCCGATCCGGGCAGAAGAGGTCTTCCAAGCGGCAGAAGTCTTCATCCAGACGGCATCTTCTATCTTCATCCATCTGGAGTGGAGCGGGTCCATCTTCAATCCAGCCGACATGGAGCCATCCTCTTCAAATGAAGTCCAAGCAAAGAATGAAAGGTTCCTTTAAATGACATCATCCAAGATGTCCCTTGAATTCCAATTGGCTGATAGGATTCTATCAGCCAATCCGAATTAAGGTAGGAAAAATCATATTGGCTGATTGGATCAGCCAATAGGATTGAGCTCACATTCTATTGGCTGATTGGAACAGCCAATAGAATGCGAGCTCAATCCTATTGGCTGATCCAATCAGCCAATAGCATTGAACTTCAATCCTATTGGCTGATCCAATCAGCCAATAGGATTTTTCCTACCTTAATTCCGATTGGCTGATAGAATCCTATCAGTCAATCAGAATTCAAGGGATGCCATCTTAGATGACGTCATTTAAAGGAACCTTCATTCTTCACTTGGACTTCGTTTGAAGAGGATGGCTTTGCATCGGCTGGATTGAAGATGGACCCGTTCCGCTCCGGATGGATGAAGATAGAAGATGCCGCCTGGATGAAGACTTCTGCCGCTTGGAAGACCTCTTCTGCCCAGATCGGATGAAGATTTCTGCCCCTCTGGAGGTCCACTTGTGCCTGGCTGGGTGAAGATGGCTAAAGGTAGGGAGATCTTCAGGGGGGTAGTGTTAGGTTTTTTAAGGGGGGATTGGGTGTGTTTTAGAGTAGGGTTGGGTGTGTGGGTGGTGGGTTTTTATGTTGGGGGGTATTGTATTTTTCTTACAGATGAAAGAGCTGATTACTTTGGGGCAATGCCCCGCAAAAGGCCCTTTTAAGGGCTATTTGTAATTTAGTGTAGGGTAGGGAATTTTATTATTTTGGGGGGCTTTTTTATTTTATTAGGGGGATTAGATTAGGTGTAATTAGTTTAAAATTCTTGTCATTCTTTTTTTTTTTCCGGTAATTTAGTGTTTTTTTTTTTCATAATTTAGTTTATTTAATTTAATTGTAATTAATTGTAGGTAGTTTAGGTAATTAGTTTAATTATAGTGTAGTGTTAGGTGTAATTGTAACTTAGGTTAGGGTTTATTTTACAGGTACTTTTGTACTTATTTTAACTAGGAAGTTATTAAATAGTTAATAACTATTTAATAACTATTCTACCTAGTTAAAATAAATACAAAGTTGCCTGTAAAATAAATATAAATCCTAAGCTAGCTACAATGTAACTATTAGTTATATTGTAGCTAGCTTAGGGTTTATTTTATCGGTAAGTATTTAGTTTTAAATAGGATTAATTTATTTAATCATGGTAAATTCATTTTATTTAATTTAAATTATATTTAAGTTAGAGGGGTGTTAGGGTTAGGGTTAGACTTAGGTTTAGGGTTTAATAAATTTATAATAGTGGCGGCGACGTTGGCGGCGGCAGATTAGGGGTTAATAAAAAAATTTTTTTTTAAATATATTTTTATTGAGATATTAGAATTTCCAAATATAAATAATTTTTCCAGTTACAGTAAAAATACATAAGTACAATATATGCAGGTTGAGAAAAAATACGTTGCAGAGCATACTATAAGTTCCTGAGTCCGCAGATGTGTGTAACATATCGTTAAATCCTTTAAAAGGGGAGAGAGAAATGATGATAGGGGAATACAAGCTAAGGTTCCCATTATATAAGAGAGTCTTCATCAAAGTAGGAGAGTATGGAACACCAAAAGATAAAACAAATTCAACCATAGGTATGCAATATACGCAACTATGTAACAACCAATGAGAAAGTAAGTGGACTAAGCTTAAAGGGATCTCTTTTTTTTGTTTCCAGGTGGTCTATGTTCAGTGTGTAATAGTAGATGAAATAGATGTAGGGTTGGGGGGGTTACAGCAGGCAAAAGCTGCTTGAAGATTAAAGGGAGCGAGTGTGGGGGGGCGTGGTGAGCTATGGTTAAAGTGAATGTAATAGTGAGGCTTATAAACTGGGAGGGTTCCCTTGTGGTCATTGTAGAGTTGATAACATGAAACTTAGAGGACTATCACTCGGTCAACCAACACCTTATAGGCAACTATAGGTTATAGGAAGTGCATACCAATACAAGTCATTGGCTAACATCTGACATGTAAAACATCAAAAACATTGTCTCAGGTGTAATTACCTGAGAAGAGTTGCTAAAAAGAGCAGTTATGAGAAGCGTTAGACATATATAACAATAGTTCAGTTCCTAGTTATTAATCACTATGTTGAAAGATGAGACTAGGTCTGTGTGTGAGTAGAAGTGTCAAAGCTCTTCACCTTGTCGAAATCAATAGGTACTTCTAAGTTCTAGCTAGCCATGGCTATGATCAGGGAGTCTTATAATAATGATTACTAAAGGTTACCTGCTTAAGGGAGATATAATACTGGTATCTGGGAGTCTATGTTCTCTAATTGCAGAGTATGGGGTCATAGGTAACTGAGGGTGTGTGAAATTATTTGTATGAAGCAGTGGGGGGTGAATAGGGTATTAGTACAGAGTATATAAACAACTCATGTCCTCAGTTGTGCAGTGAGATAGGGATCCTGAGAGCTGTGCATTGTTCTGGGTAGTGAGGGTGCGGTATCTTGTTATCTTAAGTGAAACTGGAAGCTTATTAGAAGCTGAGCTCTCATAGGTGGTAATCAGGTATCACACTCCAGGCAAAAATAATTAAAAGTAAGGCATTGTATATCCTATGCAACAGAGGTGCATCAGTTAAATAAAGTCAGATTCATACCTCTCAATAACACATCGGAGTCTAAGTATATATAATAGTCTAACTGAGTAAACTAATAAAAGATACCTACATGTTCCAAAGTCATAAATAACAATATAGTTAAGAAGCTAAACAGGAGCGACAGGGGTCCTAGCAAGGCAAAAGGCACTCTACAATCAGTGTTGTCCATTAGTTGAAAGCATCTACGGTAACTCAAGAATAAACATGTATATGTAAATACAAACAAAACAAGCATGCCTTCTCTGTGTAGTAAACCAGCATGTTCTGTAAGAATAAGAAATGCACAGGGTGCTGGCAGTCTCAACATTAGCGAGTGGAACTATTCAACTGTGTTGATGACTGAAGTAACAGACCTATCAGTCTGGCAGATCGGCATGGCGACTATCCTCCCGGATCAAAAGGGTCAATCAGTTGTCCAGTAGAGGGTTACATGGCTGCTGCTCCGACAAGCCCAAGCCTCTCATAACCCCGTAAAAAAGCTGTTGGAACGATGCCGTAGGCCCTGAAGGACAGATGACCAAACAGTGAAGCCTGGGTAAGCAAAACAGTGCGCTGTCTATCGGGTCTCAGTATTGCTTTGGGGAGATCCCCTAGTTGCCGCTGGGCTGATAGATCAGGTTGTATCTGCAACCCCATACTTAGTTGAGTGGGTAGGCAGATCAAGGAGCTCAACAAGGATCCAGGCTGGCCTGGCAGTGTAGCTACTCCAGGAGGTGACCGCAAGGGAGAGAGGTCTATTTCACGGGCGGACAGCTCAAAAGAGACGCCTTCCTCCATGTCTGTCAGGCCGACTGCACCATCGGCTGCCAGGTGAATAGGAGGTCCGGAAGTGTGCAGAGGAGCGTGCCGCGAGGAGCCTGCATGTTGCTTCATAGGAGTTTGAGGGTCTATATATTGCTCCTCCCGGCACCGCTCATCTGGTATGGTGAGACTATTAAGGCTGTCCTCCCTGGAGCCCATCGAGCGAATGTCCAGGGTAAGTTGGGCACAACGTAGGTCCATCCGCTGGCCTAGGCGTTCGAGAAGGGCCATTACTATATCCATCTCACACTCCATAATACACTGTGGCTTTTTAGCGATGTAGAGGTGTCAAATGTGTGCTTCTATAAGGGCTTTGTTGTTATAGCTAGGTGCCTCCCTCACTTTAGCTTCCTTGATCAGAGCTGCCGGCAAGTGGTATAAAGATCTGCGTGGAGGGCCTCCGTCTAACATTTAGTTGCTGGCGCCAGGTAAGTCCATTTTTGTGGCGGGATGAACATGAATTTCAGGTGTGGGTATTATTAGGAACCCAGATATAAGGTCAGTCTGGTCAAACTATAGATGTCACCATTTAAAATCCTTAGTTTAATTTATCATACTGCGGAGCTACAGGATTTTCCGTTCCACCATGGCTGCCTCTTGGCCACGCCCCAGGGGTTAATAAATTTAATATAGTTGCAGCGACATTGGGGGGGCAGATTAGGGGTTAATAAATATAATGTAGGTGTCGACGATGTTGGGGGCAATTGATTAGGGGTGTTAGTTTTTTTTAAGCCAGCTCAGCCCCATTGTTTCCTATGGGGAAATCATGCATGAGCACGTTTAGCCAGCTCACCGCTGACTTAAGCAACGCTGATATTGAGGTGAGAGGTGGAGCTAAATTTTGCTCTACGCTCACCTTATTGCGGCTAACGCCAGGTTTAAAAAAACCTGTAATACCAGCGTTGTCTTAAGGGAGCGGTGGAAAAAAAGGCTCATTAGCAATGCACCCCTGTTACCGCAAAACTCGTAATCTAGGCGAAAGTTTTGTGTGATCATGGTTGGAAACAAATTAGACAGAATGTCAAACACTTAATTCCTCATCACGTTGAGAGAAATCCGATTCTTAAAGCTGACAATTCTCTACTTTCCAATCTCAAAAACATGAGTATGAAGTAAAAAGATAAATTATAATAATTGGGTTGCTAAACACCAGTTCTCGATGTTGAGGTTAAAGTGAAAGTCAATCCTAGCGTTATAAAAACGCTAGGATTGACTATTGAAACAAATAAAGGGGACTTTCATTCATGAAGTATAAGATACTTCATGTAGAAAGCTCCTTTATTTGTTTCAACTGATCGCTGTTCTTAGCTGCTACAGCACCCCACGGCTAAAAATTTGTTTTGCTAAGAGGTAACGTTATCACCTCTTAGCCAATAGCCGTGCGGTAAATCCGGCTTGGCGCCCATGGGTATTTTATGCTTCATGAAAGAAAGTCCCCTTTATTTGTTTCAATAGTCAATCCTAGCGTTTGTACAACGCTAGGATTGACTTTCACTTTAAGATCACGTTAGCTTACAATATTTAATGCATAAGTATATTAAATACATATACCTATGTAAATATAAGTCATCCCACTACCGTCAAACTGTACAAAAGCGATTAACTCTTGCACTGTCTCATAAGCAGAAAAAAATGGATAATTTAAATTGAGTTTTTCACAAGCTGGTAAAAAATGTAATGCATAACTATGTAAACTGAGTCTATAACAGACGATGCAGAATTTTGAGAGACAAAATTATTCGCATTTTACATCTGCTGATTTTATGCAACAATAAGGAATAACATTTTACACAAATTTCCATTCTACTTTTACTATTAAATTTGCTTCATTTTCTTGATACCCTTTATCATCCGCATATGATACAAAGAAAATGAAGCTGATAATACAACAGAGCATGCAATTTAAAAAAAAAAATCCCCTTTACTTCTATCATCTAATTTGCTTTGTTCTGTTGATATCCTTGGTTGAAAACCATAGGTAGGCTCAAGGGCTACATTAATACACTACTGGGATCTAGCTTGTAATTGGTGGCTGCACGTATATGTCTTTTGTCATTGGCTCACCTGATGTGTTTAGCTAGGTCCCAGTAGTGCATACCACCTTAATAATTTATAGCTTATATTTCTAACAAAGCTAATATATTTACTTGTACAATAAAGGATATGTGAAAAACACGTCCTGTAAAATGGTCTAAAAAATTCTACAAAAAAAAAAGCAACAAGTCATCTTTGCCCTGAGGGTTTTCAACACAGCATGTGTACATAAAACATACTACGCATGATTGTTCAATTATATAAAGATATATGAAAATATGCTGCAGAATGTAAAACTATATGAAATTAATGCTTCATAGAAGTTTTGGATGGCTGCTATATTATAGTAATGCTATTGGATTTTCTGCCTGCAGCAAAACATGGCGATTAAGAATATATTGCCTCTGTGGAACCATTAATCATATTTAGCAGCTTTCCTTTTCCTTAACCAGACAGCAAGATAGCACATAATATATCCTGTGACATAACCCCTTGTGTACTGATCTAAAATGTAGAATGTAGCATTAGATATGATATAGAATTAGTTAATACTAAATTAATGAATGTATGTGCCAAGGAAATTTAAAGAAAATGAAAAAATACAGATGGAATTTGTCAGTATTAAAAATAGGTGTTAATACCTTCTGCACACTGGAGAGCCAATCTGACTTGGTCCTAATAATTATTATTTTGTTTTTAATCACACACTATTTTTTTAACACAGACAATTTCTGTTTTTGGAATTCTTCTGCAATAGAGGCCTATTTATCAAGCCGTCAACCGCAAATACGCTGGAATTCCGCAGCGTTATTGTGGAGAGCCTGATTCCCCTTATTTATCAAAGCCTACAGACCGACAAAAGTTATAGAGTCTTAATTATCAAGCCGTCAACCGCAAATATGCTGGAATTCCGCAGCGTAATTGTGGAGAGCCTGATTCCCCTTATTTATCAAAGCCTACAGACCGGTAAAAGTTGAAATCTGTGACGTAACATACGATCCGCCAGTCTGAGTCCGACACAGATCGATGCTTACGTCATTAAAGATGATCCAAATGTAAATTCGGCACTATCTAACTACTTTTGCTAGTTAACAAATATCTACAAGGTACGCTCGCCACTATTCCGGCCCAGTGTACCTGCTTTTCAATCCGCCGCCCTGGAGGCTGCGGATGCCATAGGAATCAATGGGAGTCTGAAAGCAGCGAAAGCGTATGTTCCCTGCTGCCCGATATCCCATTGATTCCTATGGGAGAATAAAAGTTATGTTTACACCTAATACCCTAACATAAGCCCAGAGTCTAAACACCCCTAATCTGCCTCCCTGACATTGCCGCCACCTACATTATACCTATTAACCCCTAATCTGCCGACACCGTCACCACTAAATAAAGCTATTAACCGCTCCCGGACCCCGACGCTACCTAAATAATGTATTAACCCCTATCCCGCCGCTCCTGGAGCCCACCACAACTAAATAAAGTTATTAACCCCTAAAAACCTGGCCTCCCACATCACTACCACTTACTAAAACTTTTAACCCCTAAACTGCCAGCCCCCACATCGCCAAAACTAAATTAACCTATTAACCCCTAAACCTAACAACCCCTTAACTTTACATTAAATATTAACTCATTCCTATCTTATAATAAATTAAAACTTACCTTTAGATTTAAATTAAACTATATTAAACTAATAATTAATCTACCCTAACTATTATACTAAAATTACATTAAACTATATTAAACTATTAATTAATCTACCCTAACTGTTATACTGAAATTACATTAAACTACAAATTAATTTAAATATTTTATAGAGTTAAAAACCTAACCCTACTCAAATAATTTAAATCTAATATTAAAAATTACAAAGTTAGAAAAAACTAACAACTAAGTTACACAAAATAACAAACACTAAGTTACAAAAAAAATAAACACTAAGCTACACAAAATAAAAAATAAATTATCAAATATTTAAACTAATTACACCTAATCTAAGAGCCCTATGAAAATAAAAAAGCCCCCCCCCCAAATTAAAAAAACCCTAGCCAACAATTAATTAATCTACCCTAACTGTTGTACTGAAATTACATTAAACTAAAAATTAAATTAAATATATAGTTAAAAACCTAACCCTACTCAAATAATTTAAATCTAATATTAAAAATTACAAAGTTACAAAAAACTAACAACTAAGTTACACAAAATAACAAACAACTAAGTTACACAAAATAACAAACACTAAGTTACACAAAAAAAATTATCAAATATTTAAACTAATTACACCTAATCTAAGAGCCCTATGAAAATAAAAATGCCCCCCCAAAATAAAAAAAAACCCTAGCCTACAATAAACTACCAATGGCCCTTAAAGGGCCTTTTGCAGGACATTGCCGCAAAGAAATCAGCTCTTTTACCTGTAAATAAAAATACAAATACCCCCAACAGTAAAACCCACCACCCACACAACCAACACCCCAAATAAAAACCTAATCTAAAAAACCTAAGCTCCCCATTGCCCTGAAAAGGGCATCTGGATGGGCATTGCCCTTAAAAGGGCATTTAGCTCTTTTTCCTTGCCCAAACCCTAATCTAAAAATAAAACCCACCCAATAAACCCTTAAAAAACCTAACACTAACCCCCGAAGATCCACTTACAGTTTCTGAAGACCCGACATCCATCCTCAATGAAGCGTCAGAAGTCCTCATCGAAGCGGCAGAAGTCCTCATCGAAGCCGGCAGAAATCTTCATCCAACCGGGCAGAAGTCTTCATCCAATCCGGCAGAAGTCTTCATCCAGACGGCATCTTCTATCTTCATCCATCCAGCGCGGAGCTGCTCCATTTTCAAAACATCCGGCACGGAGCATCCTCTTCTTTTGACGTCTTCTTTACAATGAGGTTTCACTTTAAATTACAACATCCAAGATGGCGCCCCTTAGATTACGATTGGCTGATAGAATTCTATCAGCCAATCGGAATTAAGGTTGAAAAAATCTTATTGGATGTTGCAATGAGCCAATAAGATTGAGCTTTCATCCTATTGGCCTCTGCAAACTGCCCCTTTATTTCAGTTATTTTGACAGACTTGCAGTTTAGCCAATTAGTGATAGCTCCCAGGTAACTTCATGTGCATGAGCACAGTGTTATCTACAGTATATGAAACACATGAACTAACACCCTCTAGTGGTGAAAAACCTGTTAAAATGCATTCTTAAGAGGCGGCCTTCAAGGTCTAAGAAATTAGCATATGAACCAACTAGGTTAAGCTTTCAACTAAGAATACAGAGGCCTAGATTTGGAGTTTTGTCGGTAACGACCCGAAAAACTAACGCCGGCTTTTTTCTGGCCGCACCATAAAAATAACTCTGGTATCGAGAGTCCACATAAAGGCTGCGTTAGGCTCCAAAAAAGGAGCGTAGAGCACTTTTAACGCAGCTTCAACTCTCGATACCAGAGTTGCTTACGGACGCGGCCAGCCTCAAAAATGTGCTCGTGCACGATTCCCCCATAGGAAACAATGGGGCTGTTTGAGCTGAAAAAAAACCAAACACCTGCAAAAAAGCCGCGTTCAGCTCCTAACGCAGCCCCATTGTTTGCTATGCGGTAACCCTTCCTACGTCTGCACTTAACACTCTAAAATGTACCCCGAGTCTAAACACCCCTAACCTTACACTTATTAACCCATAATCTGCCGCCCCCACTATCGCTGACCCCTGCATATTATTATTAACCCCTAATCTGCCGCTCCGTAAACCGCCGCTACTTACATTATACCTATGTACCCCTAATCTGCTGCCCTAACATTGCCGACCCCTATATTATATTTCTTAACCCCTAATCTGCCCCCCACAACGTCGCCTCCACCTGCCTACACTTATTAACCCCTAATCTGCCGACCGCAAAGCGCCGCCACCTACGTTATCCTTATGTACCCCTAATCTGCTGCCCCTAACACCACCGACCCCTATATTATATTTATTAACCCCTAATCTGCCCCCCACAACGTCGCCTCCACCTGCCTACACTTATTAACCCCTAATCTGCCGACCGGACCTGAGCGCTACTATAATAAAGTTATTAACCCCTAATCCGCCTCACTAACCCTATCATAAATAGTATTAACCCCTAATCTGCCCTCCCTAACATCGCCGACACCTAACTTCAATTATTAACCCCTAATCTGCCGACCGAATCTCGCCGCTATTCTAATAAATGTATTAACCCCTAAAGCTAAGTCTAACCCTAACACTAACACCCCCCTAAATTAAATATAATTTTAATCTAACGAAATTAATTAACTCTTATTAAATAAATTATTCCTATTTAAAGCTAAATACTTACCTGTAAAATAAATCCTAATATAGCTACAATATAAATTATAATTATATTAGAGCTATTTTAGGATTTATATTTATTTTACAGGTAACTTTGTATTTATTTTAACCAGGTACAATAGCTATTAAATAGTTAAGAACTATTTAATAGCTAAAATAGTTAAAATAATTACAAATTTACCTATAAAAGAAATCCTAACCTAAGTTACAAATAAACCTAACACTAGACTATCAATAAATTAATTAAATAAACTACCTACAATTACCTACAATTAACCTAACACTACACTATCAATAAATTAACTAAATACAATTGCTACAAATAAATACAATTAAATAAACTAGCTAAAGTACAAAAAATAAAAAAGAACTAAGTTACAAAAAAATAAAAAAATATTTACAAACATAAGAAAAATATTACAACAATTTTAAACTAATTACACCTACTCTAAGCCCCCTAATAAAATAACAAAGCCCCCCAAAATAAAAAAATGCCCTACCCTATTCTAAATTACTAAAGTTCAAAGCTCTTTTACCTTACCAGCCCTGAACAGGGCCCTTTGCGGGGCATGCCCCAAGAAATTCAGCTCTTTTGCCTGTAAAAAAAACATACAATACCCCCCCCCAACATTACAACCCACCACCCACATACCCCTAATCTAACCCAAACCCCCCTTAAATAAACCTAACACTAAGCCCCTGAAGATCATCCTAACTTGTCTTCACCATACCAGGTTCACCGATCGGTCCAGAAGAGCTCCTCCGATGTCCTGATCCAAGCCCAAGCGGGGGGCTGAAGAGGTCCATGATCCGGCTGAAGTCTTCATCCAAGCGGGCCAGAAGAGGTCTTCCATCCGATTGAAGTCTTCATCCAAGCGGCATCCGGAGCGAAGCGGCAGCACCCTGAAGACCTCCACCGCGGAACATCCATCCTGTCCGACGACTGAACGACGAATGACGGTTCCTTTAAATGACGTCATCCAAGATGGCGTCCCTCGAATTCCGATTGGCTGATAGGATTCTATCAGCCAATCGGAATTAAGGTAGGAATATTCTGATTGGCTGATGGAATCAGCCAATCAGAATCAAGTTCAATCTGATTGGCTGATCCGATCAGCCAATCAGATTGAGCTCGCATTCTATTGGCTGTTCCGATCAGCCAATAGAATGCGAGCTCAATCTGATTGGCTGATTGGATCAGCCAATCGGATTGAACTTGATTCTGATTGGCTGATTCCATCAGCCAATCAGAATATTCCTACCTTAATTCCGATTGGCTGATAGAATCCTATCAGCCAATCGGAATTCGAGGGATGCCATCTTGGATGACGTCATTTAAAGGAACCGTCATTCGTCGTTCAGTCGTCGGCCAGGATGGATGTTCCGCGGTGGAGGTCTTCAGGATGCTGCCGCTTCGCTCCGGATGGATGCCGCTTGGATGAAGACTTCAATCGGATGGAAGACCTCTTCTGGCCCGCTTGGATGAAGACTTCAGCCGGATCATGGACCTCTTCAGCCCCCCTCTTGGGCTTGGATCAGGACATCGGAGGAGCTCTTCTGGACCGATCGGTGAACCTGGTATGGTGAAGACAAGGTAGGATGATCTTCAGGGGCTTAGTGTTAGGTTTATTTAAGGGGGGTTTGGGTTAGATTAGGGGTATGTGGGTGGTGGGTTGTAATGTTGGGGGGGGGTATTGTATGTTTTTTTTTACAGGCAAAAGAGCTGAATTTCTTGGGGCATGCCCCACAAAGGGCCCTGTTCAGGGCTGGTAAGGTAAAAGAGCTTTGAACTTTAGTAATTTAGAATAGGGTAGGGCATTTTTTTATTTTGGGGGGCTTTGTTATTTTATTAGGGGGCTTAGAGTAGGTGTAATTAGTTTAAAATTGTTGTAATATTTTTCTTATGTTTGTAAATATTTTTTTATTTTTTGTAACTTAGTTCTTTTTTATTTTTTGTACTTTAGCTAGTTTATTTAATTGTATTTATTTGTAGCAATTGTATTTAATTAATTTATTGATAGTGTAGTGTTAGGTTAATTGTAGGTAATTGTAGGTAGTTTATTTAATTAATTTATTGATAGTCTAGTGTTAGGTTTATTTGTAACTTAGGTTAGGATTTCTTTTACAGGTAAATTTGTAATTATTTTAACTATTTTAGCTATTAAATAGTTCTTAACTATTTAATAGCTATTGTACCTGGTTAAAATAAATACAAAGTTACCTGTAAAATAAATATAAATCCTAAAATAGCTCTAATATAATTATAATTTATATTGTAGCTATATTAGGATTTATTTTACAGGTAAGTATTTAGCTTTAAATAGGAATAATTTATATAATAAGAGTTAATTAATTTCGTTAGATTTAAATTATATTTAACTTAGGGGGGTGTTAGTGTTAGGGTTAGACTTAGCTTTAGGGGTTAATACATTTATTAGAATAGTGGCGAGATTCGGTCGGCAGATTAGGGGTTAATAATTGAAGTTAGGTGTCGGCGATGTTAGGGAGGGCAGATTAGGGGTTAATACTATTTATGATAGGGTTAGTGAGGCGGATTAGGGGTTAATAACTTTATTATAGTAGCGCTCAGGTCCGGTCGGCAGATTAGGGGTTAATAAGTGTAGGCAGGTGGAGGCGACGTTGTGGGGGGCAGATTAGGGGTTAATAAATATAATATAGGGGTCGGCGGTGTTAGGGGCAGCAGATTAGGGGTACATAAGGATAACGTAGGTGGCGGCGCTTTGCGGTCGGCAGATTAGGGGTTAATAAGTGTAGGCAGGTGGAGGCGACGTTGAGGGGGGCAGATTAGGGGTTAATAAATATAATACAGGGGTCGGCGGTATTAGGGGCAGCAGATTAGGGGTACATAAGGATAACGTAGGTGGCGGTCGGCAGATTAGGGGTTAAAAAATTTTTTTCGAGTGTAGGCGATGTGGGGGGACCTCGGTTTAGGGGTACATAGGTAGTTTATGGGTGTTAGTGTACTTTAGAGCACAGTAGTTAAGAGCTTTATAAACCAGCGTTAGCCCAGAAAGCTCTTAACTGCTGACTTTTTTCCTGCGGCTGGAGTTTTGTTGTTAGATGTCTAACGCTCACTTCAGAAACGACTCTAAATACCGGAGTTAGAGAAATCCCATTGAAAAGATAGGATACGCAATTGACGTAAGGGGATCTGCGGTATGGAAAAGTCGCGGCTGAAAAGTGAGCGTTAGACCCTATTTTGAGTGACTCCAAATACCGGCGGTAGCCTAAAACCAGCGTTAGGAGCCTCTAACGCTGGTTTTCACGGCTAACACCAAACTCTAAATCTAGGCCCAAGAGAACAAAGCAAAATTGGTGATAAAAGTAAATTTGAAAATTGTTTAATATTACATGCCCTATCTGAATCTTGAAAGTTTGTTATGGACCAGACTGTCCCTTTAAATATTTGATAATTTATTTTTTATTTTTTGTAACTTAGTGTTTGTTTGTTTTTGTAACTTAGTGTTTGTTATTTTGTGTAACTTAGTTGTTAGTTTTTTGTAACTTTGTAATTTTTAATATTAGATTTAAATTATTTGAGTAGGGTTAGGTTTTTAACTATGTAATATCTGAATCATGAAAGTTTGTTTTGGACTAGACTGTCCCTTTAAATATTTGATAATTTATTTTTTATTTTGAGTAACTAGGGCCTAGATTTGGAGTTTGGCGGTAGCCATGAAAACCAGCGTTAGAGGCTCCTAACGCTGGTTTTAGGCTAACTCCGGTATTTGGAGTCACTCAAAAAAGGGTCTAACGCTCACTTTTCAGCCGTGACTTTTCCATACCGCAGATCCCCTTACGTAAATTGCGTATCCTATCTTTTCAATGGGATTTTTCTAACTCCAGTATTTAGAGTCGTGGCTGAAGTGAGCGTTAGAAATCTAATGACAAAACTCCAGCCGCAGGAAAAAATTCAGAAGTTAAGAGCTTTCTGGGCTAACGCCGGTTCATAAAGTTCTTAACTACTGTACTCTAAAGTACACTAACACCCATAAACTACCTATGTACCCCTAAACCGAGGTCCCCCCACATCGCCGCCAATCGATTAAATTTTTTTAACCCCTAATCTGCCGACCGCCACCTACGTTATACTTATGTACCCCTAATCTGCTGCCCCTAACACCGCCGACCCCTGTATTATATTTATTAACCCCTAATCTGCTCCCCACAACGTCGCCTCCACCAGCCTACACTTATTAACCCCTAATCTGCCGACCGGAGCTCACCGCTATTCTAATAAATGTATTAACCCCTAAAGCTAAGTCTAACCCTAACACTAACACCCCCCTAAGTTAAATATAATTTTAATCTAACGAAATTAATTAACTCTTATTAAATAAATTATTCCTATTTAAAGCTAAATACTTACCTGTAAAATAAATCCTAATATAGCTACAATATAAATTATAATTACATTGTAGCTATTTTAGGATTAATATTTATTTTACAGGCAACTTTGTATTTATTTTAACCATGTACAATAGCTATTAAATAGTTAAGAACTATTTAATAGCTACCTAGTTAAAATATTTACAAAATTACCTGTAAAATAAATCCTAACCTAAGTTACAATTAAACCTAACAC
This sequence comes from Bombina bombina, assembly GCF_027579735.1. Lineage (NCBI taxonomy): Eukaryota > Metazoa > Chordata > Amphibia > Anura > Bombinatoridae > Bombina > Bombina bombina. The sequence continues at coordinate 211,372,583 of NC_069499.1, read as the reverse complement.
TATACTATCATTAAATTAATTAAATAAAATACCTACAATTATCTGCAATTAAACCTAACACTACACTATCAATAAATTAATTCAATACAATATCTACAAATAACTACAATGAAATAAACTAACTAAAGTACAAAAAATAAAAAAGAACTAAGTTACAAAAAATAAAAAAATATTTACAAACATAAGAAAAATATTACAACAATTTTAAACTAATTACACCTACTCTAAGCCCCCTAATAAAATAACAAAGCCCCCCAAAATAAAAAATGCCCTACCCTATTCTAAATTAATAAAGTTCAAAGCTCTTTTACCTTACCAGCCCTGAACAGGGCCCTTTGCGGGGCATGCCCCAAGAAGTTCAGCTCTTTTGCCTGTAAAAAAAAACATACAATACCCCCCCCAACATTACAACCCACCACCCACATAACCCTAATCTAACCCAAACCCCCCTTAAATAAACCTAACACTAAGCCCCTGAAGATCATCCTACCTTGTCTTCACCTCACCATTTATCACCGATCCATCCTGGCTCCAAAATCTTCATCCAACCCAAGCGGGGGCTGGCGATCCATTATCCGGTGGCTGAAGAGGTCCAGAAGCGGCTCCAAAGTCTTCATCCTATCCGGGAAGAAGAGGCGATCCGGACCGGCAACCATCTTGATCCAAGCGGCATCTTCTATCTTCATCCGATGACGACCGGCTCCATCCTGAAGACCTCCACCGCGGACCCATCTTCATCCGGCGACGTCCAACTGAAGAATGACGGTTCCTGTAAGGGACGTCATCCAAGATGGCGTCCCTCGAATTCCGATTGGCTGATAGGGGGCTTAGGGTTTAACAGTGTAGTGATTCCATCAGCCAATCAGAATATTCCTACCTTAATTCCGATTGGCTGATAGAATCCTATCAGCCAATCGGAATTCGAGGGACGCCATCTTGGATGACGTCCCTTAAAGGAACCGGCATTCTTCAGTTGGACGTCGCCGGATAAAGATGGGTCCGCGGTGGAGGTCTTCAGGATGGAGCCGGTCGCCATCGGATGAAGATAGAAGATGCCGCTTGGATCAAGATGGTTGCCGGTCCGGATCGCCTCTTCTTCCCAGATAGGATGAAGACTTTGGAGCCTCTTCTGGACCTCTTCAGCCACCGGATGATGGATCGCCAGCCCCCGCTTGGGTTGGATGAAGATTTTGGAGCCAGGATGGATCGGTGATACCTGGTGAGGTGAAGACAAGGTAGGATGATCTTCAGGGGCTTAGTGTTAGATTTATTTAAGGGGGGTTTGGGTTAGATTAGGGGTATGTGGGTGGTGGGTTGTAATGTTGGGGGGGGTATTGTATGTTTTTTTTACAGGCAAAAGAGCTGAACTTCTTGGGGCATGCCCCGCAAAGGGCCCTGTTCAGGGCTGGTAAGGTAAAAGAGCTTTGAACTTTATTAATTTAGAATAGGGTAGGGCATTTTTTATTTTGGCGGTCTTTGTTATTTTATTAGGGGCTTAGAGTAGGTGTAATTAGTTTAAAATTGTTGTAATATTTTTCTTATGTTTGTAAATATTTTTTTTATTTTTTGTAACTTAGTTCTTTTTTATTTTTTGTACTTAAGTTAGTTTATTTCATTGTAGTTATTTGTAGATATTGTATTTAATTAATTTATTGATAGTGTAGTGTTAGGTTTAATTGTAGATAATTGTAGGTATTTTATTTAATTAATTTAATGATAGTATAGTGTTAGGTTTAATTGTACCTTAGGTTAGGATTTATTTTACAGGTAATTTTGTAATTATTTTAACTAGGTAGCTATTAAATAGTTCTTAACTATTTAATAGCTATTGTACATGGTTAAAATAATTACAAAGTTGCCTGTAAAATAAATATCAATCCTAAAATAGCTACAATGTAATTATAATTTATTTTGTAGCTATATTAATATTTATTTTACAGGTAAGTATTTAGCTTTAAATAGGAATAATTTATTTAATAAGAGTTAATTAATTTCGTTAGATTAAAATTATATTTAACTTAGGGGGGTGTTAGTGTTAGGGTTAGACTTAGCTTTAGGGGTTAATACATTTATTAGAATAGCGGTGAGCTCCGGTCGGCAGATTAGGGGTTAATAAGTGTAGGCAGGTGGAGGCGACGTTGTGGGGAGCAGATTAGGGGTTAATAAATATAATATAGGGGTCGGCGGTGTTAGGGGCAGCAGATTAGGGGTACTTAGGGATAATGTAAGTAGCGGCGGTTTACGGAGCGGCAGATTAGGGGTTAAAAAAAATATGCAGGGGTCAGCGATAGCGGGGGCGGCAGAATAGGGGTTAATAAGTGTAAGGTTAGGGGTGTTTAGACTCGGGGTACATGTTAGAGTGTTAGGTGCAGACGTAGGAAGTGTTTACGCATAGCAAACAATGGGGCTGCGTTAGGAGCTGAACGCGGCTTTTTTGCAGGTGTTAGGTTTTTTTTCAGCTCAAACAGCCCGATTGTTTCCTATGGGGGAATCGTGCACGAGCACGTTTTTGAGGCTGGCCGCGTCCTCTGGTATCGAGAGTTGAAGTTGCGTTAAAAATGCTCTACGCTCCTTTTTTGGAGCCTAACGCAGCCTTTATGTGGACTCTCAATACCAGAGTTATTTTTATGGTGCGGCCAAATAAAAAGCCGGCGTTAGCTACGCGGGTCCTTACCGACAAAACTCCAAATCTAGGCCTTAGTGTTTATTTTTTTTGTAACTTAGTCTTTGTTATTTTGTGTAACTTAGTTGTTAGTTTTTTGTGTAACTTAGTTGTTAGTTTTTTGTAACTTTGTAATTTTTAATATTAGATTTAAATTATTTGAGTAGGGTTAGGTTTTTAACTATATAATATATTAAATTTAATTTGTAATTTTAGTATAACAGTTAGGGTAGGTTAATTAATAGGTTATAATAGTTTAATGTAATTTTAGTATACCATTTAGGGTAGGTTAATTATTAGTTTAATATAGTTTAATTTAAATCTAAAGGTAAGTTTTAATTTATTATAAGATAGGGATGAGTTAATATTTAATATAAAGTTAGCGGGTTGTTAGGTTTATAGGTTTAGGGGTTAATAGGTTAATTTAGTTTATGGCGGTGTGGGGGGCTGGCGGTTTAGGGGTTAATAGGTTTAGTAAGTGGTAGTGATATGGGAGGCCAGGGGTTTAGGGGTTAATAACTTTATTTAGTTGCGGTGGGCTCAGGTAGCGGAGGGATAGGGGTTAATACATTTAGTTAGTTGCGGCGGTGTCGGGGAGCGGCGGAATAGGGGTTAATAAGTTTATTAGAGTTGCAGTGGGCTCTGGGAGCGGCAGGATAGGGGTTAATAAGTTTATTTAGTTGTGGAGGGGTCTGTGAGCGGCGGGATAGGGGGTAAACATTTTAGTATAGTGGCGGTGTTTAGTGACAGGGTATAAATAAAGCTGGGAAAAAGCCGAATAGCAGCAAGATCGATGACTGTTTAGTTAACAACAATCCGCTGCTCATCACCCCGTACTTTTGACAGCTTTTTATATAAATATGGAGAGCGTATTCAGGTCCACGGCCGCGATGTTAGGCAATGTCAGGTGAGTGTATTGGTGCCGTCGAATGCAAGAAAGTTGACTGCTTGATAAGTAGTCCTCATAGAGTGCATGCTATAGTAAGCTACTGCAGGTCATTTTAGTAAGATGTTTTTTGAAAGGTCTTTTGCTTTTAATTTTCCCTTCATTATATTTGTTTACATTGTATTTAAGGGATATATGTTTGTTTCAATAAAATATTGTTTATTATCACTATAAAGAGATATAAGGAGATATAAGGCTAGATTACAAGTAGAGCGCTATAGTTAGCACTAGGAGCGTAAACACAATCATGAGATTGTGATGTTCTTTATGCTCAAATCCATATTACATGTGGCGCACAGTTCAAATTACCGTAAATTTGTTTGTGCAAACTCACAGTAATTTTATGCTACCCATATTTTCTATGGGTAGCGTTGAGCAGTAATATGCGTTCATATTACAAGTTGAAAGTAAATGGGATCATTTAAACACAATCGATTTTACCGCTCAAATTTGTCTACCTCTTTAAACTAATAATCCCTAAACCACCCCACCCCCAGCGCAAAGTAAGCTTCTACACTATTAACCCTTAAACCGCCACACACCCCATATCACAAAGCCTGCTTTACACTATGAACCCCTAAACCACCAGCCTATAGCATCGTTAACTACCTCTTTACACTATTAACCCCTAAACTGCTAGCCCCCCACAATGCAAAGGAAGCTTCTACACTGTTAAACCCTAAGCCCCCTAACTTAACAACCCCTAAGTTAACCCAAAATAGACTAACCCTACCTTTGCCAAATGAAACCTAACTACCTTTGAAAAAACTAAAAACGTACGCAATCACGATTCTCAAAATTCAAATTTAATCCTGATTTGGGTTACCACTAGTGCAAAATATTTTTTTTAACTTTTAATGCTTAACTCTAGCTAATTTTTTGCGATCACGAAAAAAATATACTGTGCCACTTGTAATCTAGCCCTAAATAGCTTAAAGCAAAATAGTTTAAAATAATGAATATAATAAAGCTTTTGAAAATTCAGGTAATCTTATCCCTTTCGAAGTACAGAGTAAAGAATCTGCAGTAAACTCAGACCAGAAGAACTAAATGAGAGGAGAAATAAATGCAGGTTTTTAGCGTGGTGGGGAAAAAAATAACTACTGTGCTGCCACATAGAAAATATAAATGTATGAAGCACACTAACCCAATACAGGAGCATGGCACAGTAGAGCAGATCAGATTTCCTTACTGCGTAGAAGCCCGAGTGCACTATTATGCAAATTAAGGCCTAGATTTGGAGTTCGGCGGTAAAAGGGCTGTTAACGCTCCGCGGGCTTTTTTCTGGCCGCACCATAAAATTAACTCTGGTATCGAGAGTTCAAACAAATGCTGCGTTAGGCTCCAAAAAAGGAGCGTAGAGCATTTTTACCGCAAATGCAACTCTCGATACCAGAGTTGCTTACGGACGCGGCCGGCCTCAAAAACGTGCTCGTGCACGATTCCCCCATAGGAAACAATGGGGCTGTTTGAGCTGAAAAAAAAACCTAACACCTGCAAAAAAGCAGCGTTCAGCTCCTAACGCAGCCCCATTGTTTCCTATGGGGAAACACTTCCTACGTCTGCACCTAACACCCTAACATGTACCCCGAGTCTAAACACCCCTACCCTTACACGTATTAAACCCTAATCTGCCGCCCCCGCTATCGCTGACCCCTGCATATTTTTTTTAACCCCTAATCTGCCGCTCCGTAAACCGCCGCAACCTACGTTATCCCTATGTACCCCTAATCTGCTACCCCTAACACCGCCGACCCCTATATTATATTTATTAACCCCTAACCTGCCCCCCTCAACGTCGCCGACACCTGCCTACACTTATTAACCCCTAATCTGCCGAGCGGACCTGAGCGCTACTATAATAAAGTTATTAACCCCTAATCCGCATCACTAACCCTATCATAAATAGTATTAACCCCTAATCTGCCCTCCCTAACATCGCCGACAGCTACCTTCAATTATTAACCCCTAATCTGCCGAGCGGACCTCACCGCTATTCTAATAAATGGATTAACCCCTAAAGCTAAGTCTAACCCTAACACTAACACCCCCCTAAGTTAAATATAATTTACATCTAACGAAATAAATTAACTCTTATTAAATAAAGTATTCCTATTTAAAGCTAAATACTTACCTGTAAAATAAATCCTAATATAGCTACAATATAAATTATAATTATATTATAGCTATTTTAGGATTAATATTTATTTTACAGGCAACTTTGTAATTATTTTAATCAGGTACAATAGCTATTAAATAGTTAAGAACTATTTAATAGTTACCTAGTTAAAATAATAACAAATATACCTGTAAAATAAATCCTAACCTAAGTTATAATTAAACCTAACACTACCCTATCAATAAAATAATTAAATAAACTACCTACAATTACCTACAATTAACCTAACACTACACTATCAATAAATTAATTAAACACAATTCCTACAAATAAATACAATTAAATAAACTAGCTAAAGTACAAAAAATAAAAAAGAACTAAGTTACAGAAAATAAAAAAATATTTACAAACATAAGAAAAATATTACAACAATTTTAAACTAATTACACCTACTCTAAGCCCCCTAATAAAATAACAAAGCCCCCCAAAATAAAAAATTCCCTACCCTATTCTAAATTAAAAAAGTTACAAGCTCTTTTACCTTACCAGCCCTGAACAGGGCCCTTTGCGGGGCATGCCCCAAGAATTTCAGCTCTTTTGCCTGTAAAAAAAAACATACAATACCCCCCCCCCAACATTACAACCCACCACCCACATACCCCTAATCTAACCCAAACCCCCCTTAAATAAACCTAACACTAAGCCCCTGAAGATCTTCCTACCTTGTCTTCACCATCCAGGTATCACCGATCCGTCCTGGCTCCAAGATCTTCATCCAACCCAAGCGGGGGTTGGCGATCCATAATCCGGTCCAGAAGAGGCTCCAAAGTCTTCCTCCTATCTGGCAAGAAGAGGACATCCGGACCGGCAAACATCTTCTTCAAGCGGCATCTTCGATCTTCTTCCATCCGGAGCGAAGCGGCAGGATCCTGAAGACATCCAGCGCGGAACATCCATCCGAACCGACGACTGAACGACGAATGACTGTTCCTTTAAGGGACGTCATCCAAGATGGCGTCCCTCGAATTCCGATTGGCTGATAGGATTCTATCAGCCAATCGGAATTAAGGTAGGAATTTTCTGATTGGCTGATGGAATCAGCCAATCAGAATCAAGTTCAATCCGATTGGCTGATCCAATCAGCCAATCAGATTGAGCTCGCATTCTATTGGCTGTTCCGATCAGCCAATAGAATGCGAGCTCAATCTGATTGGCTGATTGGATCGGCCAATCGGATTGAACTAGATTCTGATTGGCTGATTCCATCAGCCAATCAGAAAATTCCTACCTTAATTCCGATTGGCTGATAGAATCCTATCAGCCAATCGGAATTCGAGGGACGCCATCTTGGATGACGTCCCTTAAAGGAACAGTCATTCGTCGTTCAGTCGTCGGTCCGGATGGATGTTCCGCGCTGGATGTCTTCAGGATCCTGCCGCTTCGCTCCGGATGGAAGAAGATCGAAGATGCCGCTTGAAGAAGATGTTTGCCGGTCCGGATGTCCTCTTCTTGCCGGATAGGAGGAAGACTTTGGAGCCTCTTCTGGACCGGATTATGGATCGCCAACCCCCGCTTGGGTTGGATGAAGATCTTGGAGCCAGGACGGATCGGTGATACCTGGATGGTGAAGACAAGGTAGGAAGATCTTCAGGGGCTTAGTGTTAGGTTTATTTAAGGGGGGTTTGGGTTAGATTAGGGGTATGTGGGTGGTGGGTTGTAATGTTGGGGGGGGGGTATTGTATGTTTTTTTTTACAGGCAAAAGAGCTGAACTTCTTGGGGCATGCCCCGCAAAGGGCCCTGTTCAGGGCTGGTAAGGTAAAAGAGCTTGTAACTTTTTTAATTTAGAATAGGGTAGGGAATTTTTTATTTTGGGGGGCTTTGTTATTTTATTAGGGGGCTTAGAGTAGGTGTAATTAGTTTAAAATTGTTGTAATATTTTTCTTATGTTTGTAAATATTTTTTTATTTTCTGTAACTTAGTTCTTTTTTATTTTTTGTACTTTAGCTAGTTTATTTAATTGTATTTATTTGTAGGAATTGTGTTTAATTAATTTATTGATAGTGTAGTGTTAGGTTAATTGTAGGTAATTGTAGGTAGTTTATTTAATTATTTTATTGATAGGGTAGTGTTAGGTTTAATTATAACTTAGGTTAGGATTTATTTTACAGGTAAATTTGTTATTATTTTAACTAGGTAACTATTAAATAGTTCTTAACTATTTAATAGCTATTGTACCTGGTTAAAATAATTACAAAGTTGCCTGTAAAATAAATATTAATCCTAAAATAGCTATAATATAATTATAATTTATATTGTAGCTATATTAGGATTTATTTTACAGGTAAGTATTTAGCTTTAAATAGGAATAATTTATTTAATAAGAGTTAATTTATTTCGTTAGATTTAAATTATATTTAACTTAGGGGGGTGTTAGTGTTAGGGTTAGACTTAGCTTTAGGGGTTAATACATTTATTAGAATAGCGGTGAGCTCCGGTCGGCAGATTAGGGGTTAATAATTGAAGTTAGGTGTCGGCGATGTTAGGGAGGGCAGATTAGGGGTTAATACTATTTATGATAGGGTTAGTGAGGCGGATTAGGGGTTAATACATTTATTATAGTAGCGCTCAGGTCCGCTCGGCAGATTAGGGGTTAATAAGTGTAGGCAGGTGTCGGTGACGTTGAGGGGGGCAGATTAGGGGTTAATAAATATAATATAGGGGTCGGCGATGTTAGGGGCAGCAGATTAGGGGTACATAGGGATAACGTAGGTGGCGGCGATTTGCGGTCGGAAGATTAGGGGTTAATTATTTTAAGTAGCTGGCGGCGACGTTGTGGGGGGCAAGTTAGGGGTTAATAAATGTAATACAGGGGTCGGCGGGGTTAGGGGCAGCAGATTAGGGGTACATAAATATAACGTAGGTGGCGGTCGGCAGATTAGGGGTTAAAAATTTTAATCGAGTGGCGGCGGTGTGGGGGGACCTCGGTTTAGGGGTACATAGGTAGTTTATGGGTGTTAGTGTACTTTAGGGTACAGTAGTTAAGAGCTTTATGAACCGGCGTTAGCCAGAAAGCTCTTAACTCCTGCTATTTTCAGGCGGCTGGAATCTTGTCGTTAGAGCTCTAACGCTCACTTCGGAAACGACTCTAAATACCGGCGTTAGAAAGATCCCATTGAAAAGATAGGCTACGCAAATGGCGTAGGGGGATCTGCGGTATGGAAAAGTCGTGGCTGAAAAGTGAGCGTTAGACCCTTTAATCACTGACTCCAAATACCAGCGGGCGGCCAAAACCAGCGTTAGGAGCCTCTAACGCTGGTTTTGACGGCTACCGCCGAACTCCAAATCTAGGCCTAAGGAAATACAGAAAATTTGAATAAATTGTGCAGTTGATTGAGAGGGAGTGCACTAAATAATAAGGAGCAAACAGGCATAATTTAAAGTAACGGAAAAATGCAGGTACAAATGCATTTAAGTTTAGTATAGAATTGCAAAAACATTAGTGTGCACACAATAAAGCGGTCCTTACTGCCCCCCCTAATTGTGTCCAATAACACATACGGCTAGATTTAGAGTTTGGCGTTAGCCGTCAAAACCAGCATTAGAGGCTCCTAACGCTGGTTTTGGGCTACCGCTGGTATTTAGAGTCAGTCAGGAAAGGGTCTGACTGACTGCAGAAAAAAGTCAGTAGTTAAGAGATTTTTTGGGCTGACGCCGGTTTATAAAGCTCTTAACTACTGTGCTCTAACGTACACTAACACCCATAAACTACCTATGCACCCCTAAACCGAGGCCCCCCCATATCGCCGCCAATCTATTAAAATTTTTTAACCCCTAATCTGCCGCTATGTACACCGCCGCAACCTACGTTATCCCTATGAACCTCTAATCTGCTGCCACTAACACCACCGACCCCTATATTATATTTATTAACCCCTAATCTGCCGCCCCCAACGTCGCCTCTACCTACCTACAATTATTAACCCCTAATCTGCCAACCGGACCTCACCGCTACTATAATAAATGTATTAACCCCTAATCCGTCTCACTCCGCCTCGATAACCCTATAATAAATAGTATTAACCCCTAATCTGCCCTCCCTAACATCGCCGACACCTAACTTCAAGTATTAACCCATAATCTGCCGACTGGACCTCACCGCTACTCTAATACATTTATTAACCCCTAAAGCTAAGTCTAAACTTAACTCTAACACCCCCCTAAGTTAAATATAATTTAAATCTAACGAAATAAATTAACTCTTATTAAATAAATTATTCCTATTTAAAGCTAAATACTTAGCTGTAAAATAAACCCTAATATAGCTACAATATAAATTAAAAATATATTGTAGCTATTTTAGGATTAATAGTTATTTTACAGGCAACTTTGTATTTATTTTAACCAGGTACAATAGCTAATAAATAGTTAATAACTATTTAATAGTTTACTAGTTAAAATAATTACAAAATTACCTGTAAAATAAATCGTAACCTAAGTTACAATTAAAGCTAACACTACACTATCAATAAATAAATTAAATACAAATACCTACAAATAAATACAATTAAATAAACTAAGTACAAAAAATAAAAAAGAACTAAGTTACAAAAAATAAAAAAATATTTATAAACATTAGAAAAATATTACAACAATTTTAAACTAATTACACCTACTCTAAGCCCCCTAATAAAATAACAAAGACCCCCAAAATAAAAAAATGCCCTGCCATAAATTAAAATAGATAAGCTCTTTTACCTTACCAGCCCTGAAAAGGGCCTTTTGCGGGGCATGCCCCAAAGAATTTAGCTCTTTATGTTTTTTTTTTTACAGGCAAAAGAGCTGAATTATTTGGGGCATGCCCCGCAAAAGGCCCTTTTCAGGGCTGGTAAGGTAAAAGAGCTTTTCTATTTTAATTTTAGAATAGGGTAGGGCACTTTGTTATTTTATTAGGGGGCTTAGAGTAGGTGTAATTAGTTTAAAATTGTTGTAATATTTTTCTAATGTTTGTAAATATTTTTTTATTTTTTGTAACTTAGTTCTTTTTTATTTTTTGTACTTTAGTTAGTTTATTTAATTGTATTTATTTGTAGGTATTTGTATTTAATTTATTTATTGATAGTGTAGTGTTAGGTTTAATTGTAACTTAGGTTAGGATTTATTTTACAGGTAATTTTGTAATTATTTTAACTAGGTAACTATTAAATAGTTATTAACTATTTAATAGCTATTGTACCTGGTTAAAATAAATACAAAGTTGCCTGTAAAATAAATATTAATCCTAAAATAGCTACAATATAATTTTAATTTATATTGTAGCTATATTAGGGTTTATTTTACAGGTAAATATTTAGCTTTAAATAGGAATAATTTATTTAATAAGAGTTAATTTATTTCGTTAGATTTAAATTATATTTAACTTAGGGGGGTGTTAGGGTTAAGGTTAGACTTAGCTTTAGGGGTTAATAAATGTATTAGAGTAGCGGTGAGGTCCGGTCGGCAGATTAGAGGTTAACACTTGAAGTTAGGTGTCGGCGATGTTAGGGAGGGCAGATTAGGGGTTAATACTATTTATTATAGAGTTATTGAGGCGGGAGTGAGGCGGATTAGGGGTTAATACATTTATTATAGTAGCGGTGAGGTCCGGTCGGCAGATTAGGGGTTAATAATTGTAGGTAGCTGGCTGCGACGTTGTGGGGGGCAGATTAGGGGTTAATAAATATAATATAGGGGTCGGTGGTGTTAGGGGCAGCAGATTAGGGGTACATAGGTATAATGTAGGTTGCAGCGGTGTACGGAGCGGCAGATTAGGGGTTAAAAAAATATGCAGGTGTCAGCGATAGCGGGGGCAGCAGATTAGGGGTTAATAAGTGTAAGGTTAGGGGTGTTTAGACTCGGGGTACATGTTAGAGTGTTAGGTGCAGACTTAGGAAGTGTTTCCCCACAGGAAACAATGGGGCTGTGTTAGGAGCTGAACGCTGCTTTTTTGCAGGTGTTTGTTTTTTTTTTCAGCTCAAAATGCCCCATTGTTTTCTATGGGTCAATCGTGCACGAGCATGTTTTTGAAGCTTGTCCGCGTCCGTAAGCACCGCTGGTATTGAGAGTTGCAGTGGCGGTAAATATGCCTGTACGCTCCATTGTTTTCTATGGGTCAATCGTGCACGAGCACGTTTTTGAAGCTTGTCCGCGTCCGTAAGCACCGCTGGTATTGAGAGTTGCAGTGGCGGTAAATATGCCTGTACGCTCCCTTTTTGGAGCCTAACGCAGCCCTTCTGTGAACTCTAAATACCAGCGGTATTTAAAAGGTGTGGGAGAAAAAAAGCCAGCGTTAGCCGACAAAACTCTAAATCTAGGCGATAGACAATAAAACACATTGGCCCGGATGACAAGTGACACGCTAATGATATTGTGAGTCACGATAAGCAGTATTACTGGACCGTGTTAACATTAGCACTCAACTTGACATTACAATTCCATTTCATTTACTAAATATGGGTTAGCGTGGCTGACATTGATGGGTTAGCGCAACCTAAACTTTTAATGGATATTGCGACAATGCTAAAAATTGTTGGCATTACAAATTAAAACTTATAGTTTATGCTCAAGCTAAAGCAAAAGCTGTTCTAGAATGTTTAGCACGACTTGAGACCTGAAGTAAAATGTATATCTATATATCTATATGTATATATATATTTTAGAGAGAGAGAGAGATAATATATCTATACACTAAATATCTGTATATATATATATATATATATATATATATTTAGTGTATAGATATATTATCTCTCTCTCTCTCTAAAATATATATATACATATAGATATATAGATATACATTTTATACATTTAATTATTAGGCAAGTTGTATTTTTGAGGATTAATTTTATTATTGAACAAAAACCATGTTCTCAATGAACCCAAAAAACTCATTAATATCAAAGCTGAATAGTTTTGGAAGTAGTTTTTAGTTTGTTTTTAGTTATAGCTATTTTAGGGGGATATCTGTGTGTGCAGGTGACTATTACTGTGCATAATTATTAGGCAACTTAACAAAAAACAAATATATACCCATTTCAATTATTTATTTTTACCAGTGAAACCAATATAACATCTCAACATTCACAAATATACATTTCTGACATTCAAAAACAAAGCAAAAACAAACCAGTGACCAATATAGCAACCTTTCTTTGCAAGGACACTCAAAAGCCTGCCATCCATGGATTCTGTCAGTGTTTTGATCTGTTCACCATCAACATTGTGTGCAGCAGCAACCACAGCCTCCCAGACACTGTTCATAGAGGTGTACTGTTTTCCCTCCTTTTAAATCTCACATTTGATGATGGACCACAGGTTCTCAATGGGGTTCAGATCAGGTGAACAAGGAGGCCATGTCATTAGATTTTCTTCTTTTATACCCTTTCTTGCCAGCCACGCTGTGGAGTACTTGGAAGCGTGTGATGGAGCATTGTCCTGCATGAAAATCATGTTTTTCTTGAAGGATGCAGACTTCTTCCTGTACCACTGCTTGAAGAAGGTGTCTTCCAGAAACTGGCAGTAGGACTGGGAGTTGAGCTTGACTCCATCCTCAACCCGAAAAGGCCCCACAAGTTCATCTTTGATGATACCAGCCCAAACCAGTACTCCACCTCCACCTTGCTGGCGTCTGAGTCGGACTGGAGCTCTCTGCCCTTTACCAATCCAGCCACGGGCCCATCCATCTGGCCCATCAAGACCCACTCTCATTTCATCAGTCCATAAAACCTTAGAAAAATCAGTCTTGAGATATTTCTTGGCCAAGTCTTGACGTTTCAGCTTGTGTGTCTTGTTGAGTGGTGGTCGTCTTTCAGCCTTTCTTACCTTGGCCATGTCTCTGAGTATTGCACACCTTGTGCTTTTGGGCACTCCAGTGATGTTGCAGCTCTGAAATATGGCCAAACTGGTGGCAAGTGGCATCTTGGCAGCTGCACGCTTGACTTTTCTCAGTTCATGGGCAGTTATTTTGCGCCTTGGTTTTTCCACACGCTTCTTGCGACCCTGTTGACTATTTTGAATGAAACGCTTGATTGTTCGATGATCACGCTTCAGAAGCTTTGCAATTTTAAGAGTGCTGCTATCTCACTATTTTTGACTTTTCTGAGCCTGTCAAGTCCTTCTTTTGACCCATTTTGCCAAAGGAAAGGAAGGTACCTAATAATTATGCACACCTGATATAGGGTGTTGATGTCATTAGACCACACCCCTTCTCATTACAGAGATGCACATCACCTAATATGCTTAATTGGTAGTAGGCTTTCGAGCCTATACAGCTTGGAGTAAGACAACATGCATAAAGAGGATGATGTGGTCAAAATACTCATTTGCCTAATAATTCTGCACTCCCTGTATATATATATATATATATATATATATATATATATATATATATATATATATATATTTATGTGTATGTATATATATATATATATATATATATACATTTAGATATATAGGTATAGATTTATACTTTTCAAACTAAAAAATCATATGTGTGTGTATTTAAAAATGAAAAAAAAAATATTCTGTTTGAAAAAACAAATTAGTGCTAGATTACAAATAAGGCACAAACATTTTTGCACAAGTAATATCGTTTTTTCGAAAGCTGAAAATTCCAGTAATGTTACAAGTTGTGTGAAATTGCTTCAATCCTTACCGCAATCTCAGAGCTGTGGTTAAAGTGACACTGAACCGAAAATTCTGAACCGAAAATTTTTCTTTCGTGATACAGATAGAGCATGCAATTTTAAGCAACTTTCTAATTTACTCCTATTATCAAAGTTTCTTCATTCTCTTGGTATGTTTATTTGAAAAGCAAGAATGTAAGTTTAGATGCCGGCCCATTTTTGGTGAACAACCTGAGCTGTCCTTGCTGATTAGACAGCACCAATAAACAAGTGCTATCCATGGTCCTGAACCAAAAATGTGCTGGCTCCTTAGCTTAGATTCCTTCTTTTTAAAATAAAGATAGCAAGCGAATGAAGAAAATTGATAATAGGAGTAAGTTAGAAAGTTGCTTAAAATTGCATGCTCTATCTAAATCATGAAAGAAAAAATTTGGATTCAGTGTCCCTTTAACTGTTTTCCGAAACATAAAAGTTTCACAAAACACATCAAAAATATATTACAAAGTAGAATTACACTCATAATAACACCATCTAATAAAAATTATTAAAAAAGAAGTGTTAGAAGAAAAAAAAATACCATAGTACTTTAACATAGAGATACATACAGATACATTGCTAAATATGTATTTGTATGTATATAGATATGTTTAACTATGTATTTACTGTAAATATTTAACATTCCAATATTCTACACGTAGCAGAAAATGTTCTGTTTTTTTTTTAAATAGATATTCCTATATATATACTGTATATATATCTGTATATATCTATACCTACATTTAATCATCTATCTATCTATCTATCTATCTATCTATCTCTCTCTATATATATATATATATATATATATATATATATATATATGTATATATATATATATATATATACAGTATATATATAGGTATTATAAGGTATAAATATATATTTGTTTTAAAAGTCATCAGATATATGTAGAAATATTTACTTATAAATTAATAGAACACAATCCGTTATGTTAAGAACATTGGAATATGAATTATTAATATTTTTATGTCTAGTTAGCGCAATTGAAAATGCTATAATGTTTGCGCGAGAGTGGGTGTTTTATTTCTCTCCATTGATTCTATGTGGGTATGCGAAAACACAATCGCAATTTTCGAATTTCGACTTTAAGCACGATTTGGGTTACCACAGGAGAAAAAAACTGTTTTCTTTTAACTTGTATTACCAGCTCAACCTGGCTAGTGCAAAAATGAAAATCCTATCAGAGTTTTTGCTATACCGAAAACGCAGAATGACCCTCCACTTGTAATCTAGCCCATAGTGTGTCACTTGTAATGTGACCCACAAAGACTAGTGTGAATGTGGTAATGTCTGCTATAAGATAAGTCTATGATGTAACATGTGTATCTGCTAATAGCCTGTGAGTGCCAATGTAATCAGACTTACCTGACATCACCCACTCCAGTGTGCTTACCAGCTGCAAGAAATTATTGCTACCAGTATATAGCCAATTCAGTGCTGAGCACATTATAGCAGATGATTTAAGTGAGGAGTATATCAATAACCCAACAGGAGGCATAATTATGTCACTGCCCCATACTTTAATCATCCTTCAGTCTCTCAATAGCAGCTCTTTGAATGAGAAAAAATGAGCCTCAGTCTGACGACCCCTCTCAACAAAGAATCTGGAGCACCTCAATTCTTCACCTTTCTCCTGTGGAGGCAAAGATTAGACTTGCATACGAGTAAGGGGGAGGGTGAAGTGTTCTTGGAGGTTTTGGGAATCTTTGCTCCTCCTAGTGCCCAGGAGTTGAATCTCAGGACTAATGGATCATGTACTTGCACCACCTTATCAAAGAAAAAAATGTATACAGACCCTTCATTGTACCATTTAACACTGCCATGCAAATAAATACTCTATGAAAATAGGATAATATATAATGATAGTATATCAGATCACTTACAGTTTAAACTAAAGAAATGATACTATTTGTAAAGCTGATAAACAGAAAAAAAATATATTTAGTTCAATGGTGTACCGCCTTGTTGATGAATTTGATATTATAATATATATTATATGAAATACCTCATGGTTGAATTATGCATATTTTGCAACTGTTCTGTATTTGCACAGTAAGGTTTCTATTTGAAATAATAATAATAATAATAATAATAATAATAATAATAATAATCCTACCTTGTCTATTTTCCCTATTATAGTTAATTAATTGGTCGCTTCCCCACTAATGAATGTAAACTTGTGATAACATACTAAGTGTCAATTTTCTAATAAAATGAGATATTAAAAGCTGTGAAATAACATAACTTGAACATCATCATTTCAGCCTAAAAATATTGGCACCTGAAAGTAATAAGGAAGCAAAGTTTATATTATCATTTAAGATATATCCTATTCTCCAGTAGCACTATATTTGCAAATTAATGTTTTGCATGAAGTACACTTTCTTCTCATTTCAAATTATATAATTCACTAGTTGGTAAGCCTGCCCAGAGGGCAGTCTATGTGTTGTTAATAAAAAAAAAAAAAAAAAAAAAAGAAAAAATTGAACCACAGAAAAAAATTAACAAATGATCAAAAATTAAAAAATTAAACCTAATCCCTATGAAAATTTAAAATCTCCCCCCCAAAAAAATAAAAACACCCCCTAATCTAATGCTGAACTACCAATAGCCCTTAATAGGGCTTTTTGCAGGGCATTGCCCTAAGTTAAACAGCTCGTTTGCAGTTACAAAAAATTATATGTCCCCCCTAACAGTAAAACCCACAAACCCCCCCAAAATAAAAAAACCTAACACTAAAAAACCTAAACTATCCATTGCCATGAAAAGGGCATTTGTATGGGCATTGCCCTTAAAAGGGCATTCAGCTCTTTTGCTGCCCTTCCCTAATCTAAAATAAAAAAATAAAAAAATAAACTAAAATTCCATTGGCTGATTTGAATAGCCAATAGAATTTCAGTAGCTCTCATCCTATTGGCTGATTTGAATTTGAAGAATCAAGTCAGCCAATAGGAATTCAAGGGACGCAATCTTTAATCACGTACCTTGAATTCACTATCCAGTGTACTGTGACGATCGTACGAAGAGGATCCTCCACGCTCCGCCGTCGCCGGTCTTCGGTCATCTGCACCGAATTGTTACTGGAAGAAGAAAGAAGAGGTCGCCGCTTGGAAGAAGACTTCACCGCATGGGACAGGACCTTATCCGCCGGACTTCAGGAATGGTGAGTACTAACCTGGGGATTAGACTTAGGGGTTTTTTTTATTATTATTTTTTTAAAACAGCTAAATGCCCTTTTAAGGGCAATGCCCAACAAATGCCCATTTCAGGGAAATGGGTAGTTTAGGTTATTTAGTGTTAGTTTTTTTATTTTGGGGGGTTTGGTGGGTGGGGGGGTTTTACTGTTAGGGGGGACTTTGTTTATTTTGAATGTAAAAGAGGGGACTTTGTTTATTTTGAATGTAAAAGAGCTGTTTATCTTGAGGCAATGCCCTGCAAAAAGCCCTTTTAAGGGCTACTGGCAGTAAATTCTTAGATTAGGGGGTGTTTTTTTATTTTGGGTTGGCTTTTTTATTTTCATAGGGATTAGGTTTAATTTTGTAAACTTTGGTAAATTGTTTTTTTTATTTTCTGTAATGTTAGCCTTTCTTATTTTTTGTAATCTTAGCTTTTTTTATTTTTTGTAACTTTAGTATTTTTTAGTTTAGGTAATTTGTGTTAATTTAGGGGGTGTTAGGTTAGGGGACTTAGTATTTAGTTATTTTCAATGTGGGTGTTAGTGGTTTAAGGGGTTAATAGGTTAATTAGGTTTATTGCAATGTTGGGGTTTTGCGGTTTAGGTTTAATAGGATAAAAAGGTTTATTGCAATGTGGGGGTTTTGCGGTTTAGGGGTTAATAGGGTAATTAGGTTTATTGCAATGTGGAAGTTTTGCGGTTTATGGGTTAATAAGGTGAATAGGTTTATTGCGATGTGGGAGTTTTGCGGTTTATGGGGTTAATAGGTTAATTATGTTAATTGCGATGTGGGGATTTTACAGTTATGGGGTTAATACGGTAATTAGGTTTATTGCGATGTGGGTGTTTTGCGGTTTAGGGGTTAATAGGGTAATTAGGTTTATTGCGATGTGGGTGGTTAAGGGATTAAGGGGTTAATTACTTTAATATTTTGCGATGTGTGGGTTTGCGGCGTATGTGTTAATACTTTGTGTGGGAGGTTCGTTGGTTTTTTTAATACTTCGTGCGGGCGGTGTTTTTTTTTTTTTTTGTAATGCTTTGTTTGCCTTCCCTGCATCCCTGTGGATTCCGAAAAAGGCAGGGTGGCACCACCCTGCCATTTTCGGAATTCACCTGGATGTGGCTTCACTAATCAAATTTACTAAAAAAAGCCAAGCACTACTAACTGGAGTTACATTGCTAACTTCTTTAGTATTGAATCACTACTATGGACCTTTAAATTTCAATCCATTTAAATCATCATAACTATTATTATTATTATTATTATTATTATTATTCTTTATTTATAAAGTGAAATAATTTTTTATAAACAAAAATTATAGTAAATTATATGATACTAGTCCTAAAGCCTGTGTATACGGGCCATTTTTTTGCAGTACAGCGGTCCCACCCCTTGCTCTCTCTATATCCCCTCTCTTTCTCCCCTCTCTTTTGCTCTCTCTTTCTCCCCTCTCTTTTGCTCTCTCTCTCCCATCTCTCTTTTGCTCTCCCCTCTTTTGCTCTCTCTCCCCTCTTTTGCTCTCTCTTTCTCCCCTCTCTTTTGTTCTCTCTCTCCCCCTCTCTTTTGTTGTCTCTCTCCCTCCTTTGTTGTCTCTCTCCCTCTTTTACTGTCTCTCTCCCTCTCTTTTGCTCTCTCTACCCCCTCTCTTTTTCTCTCTCTCTCCCCCCTCTTTTGCTCTCTCTTTCTCCCTCTCTTTTGCTCTGTCTTTCTCTCCCCTCTATTTTGCTGTCTCTCTCCCTATTTTTCTGTCTCTCTCCCTCTTTTGCTGTCTCTCTTCCCCCCTCTCATTTGCTCTCTCTCTCCTCTTGTTTGCTCTCTCTCCCTCTCCTCTCTTTTGCTCTCTCTCTCTCCCTCTCTTTTTCTGTCTCTCTCCCTCTATTTTGCTGTCTCTCCCCCTCTCTTTTGCGCTCTCTCCCCCTCTCTTTTGCGTTTTCTCTCCCCCCTCTCTTTTGTGCTCTCTTCCCCCTCTCTTTTGTGCTCTCTCTCCCCTCTCTTTTGCGCTCTCTCCCCCCTCTCTTTTGCGCTCTCTCTCCCCCCTCTCTTTTGCGCTCTCTCCCCCTCTCTCTTTTGTGCTCTCTCTCTTGTGCTCTCTCCTCCCTCTCTTTTGCGCTCTCTCCCCCCTCTCCTTTGGGCTCTCTCCCCCCTCTCTTTTGTGCTCTATCCCCCTCTCCTTTGGGCTCTCTCCCCCTCTCTTTTGCGCTCTCTCCCCCCTCTCTTTTGCGCTCTCTCCCCCCTCTCTTTTGCGCTCTCTCCCCTTTCTCTTTTGTGCTTTCTCTCTTGTGCTCTCTCCCCCTCTCTCTTTTGTGCTCTACCCCCTCTCTTTTGTGCTCTCTCCCCCCTTTCTTTTGTGTTCTCTCCCCCCTCTCTTTTGCTCACTCTCCCCCCTCTCTTTTACGCTCTCTTCCCCTCTCTTTTGCGTTCTCTCCCCCTCTCTTTTGCGCTCTCTCCTCCCTCTCTTTTGCGTTTTCTCTCCCCCCTCTCTTTTGCTCTCTCTCCCCCTCTCTTTTGCTCTCTCTCCCCCCTCTCTTTTGCGCTCTCTCCCTCTCTCTTTTGTGCTCTCTCCCCCTCTCTTTTGTGCTCTCTCTCTTGTGCTCTCCCCCCTCTCTCTTTTGTGGTCTCTCTCTTTTGGGCTCTCCCCCTTCTCTTTTGCACTCTCTTCCCCCTATCCTTTGGGCTCTCTCCCCCCTCTCTTTTGCGCTCTCTCCCCCCTCTTCTTTGGGCTCTTTCCCCCCTCTCTTTTGTGCTCTCTCCCCCCTCTCTTTTGCACTCTCTCCCCCCTCTCTTTTGCGCTCTCTCCCCCTCTCTCTTTTGAGCTCTCTCTCTTGTGCTCTCTCCCCCTCTCTCTTTTGTGCTCTCTCCCCCCTTTCTTTTGTGCTCTCTCCCCCCTCTCTTTTGCTCACTCTCCCCCCTTTCTTTTGCTCACTCTCCCCCCTCTATTTTGCTGTCTCTCTCCCCCCTCTCTTTTGCTTTCTCTCTCCCCCCTCTCTTCATCCCCTCTCTATTGCTCTCTCTATCCCTTCTTTTTAGAGCTCTCTATCTACTCTCAATCACTCACTGTGCACTCGCCCAGCATCTGGCCCCGCCCAGCCTCTGCCAACGTCACAATCAGCCCCGCCCGGCCACGCCCACGTCACGGTCAACCCCATCCGTGTCCGGGCCCCGCCCACTCGCCAGGCCACACCCACTCCACCACATGCGACGCCAGGAGGAAGACAGTTAGAAGGCCAGGTGTGTTTGTCCTCATGTGCAGTCTCTACTGCGCATGACAGCTTCGGCCAAACACACTTGGCCTTTTATTATATAGGATGATGAAAATAATGGTATTTTTAGAAAGTCCATTTATTGGTGAGAAAAACAGTATATAATATGTGTGAGTACAGTAAATGAGAGAGGAAAATTACAGCTAAACACAAACACTGCAGAAAGGTAAAAACAGCCCTGGTCCTTAACGGTAAGAAAATTGAAAAATGGTCTGGTCACTAAGGGGTTAAAGTAAAAAATTATACATTAGCCTAGAATAGTATCAACAATTTAAGGAAATGACCCATAAGCTTAAACATTACCCGGCATAACAACTCAACTCATAACAATGTTGGCTGCACGAGGCAGCCAAAAGAATGTTGGCTGCGTGCGTGGTCAAAATAATCCACCTGGATGCAGCGTAGGCAAATCCAAAGTCTTAAAAAAAATGCAACCGCCCACACGAAATAACGAAAAAACACGTAACTGCACACAAGAAGTATAACAAAAAAACGTAACCTCTTGTATGAAGTATTAACAAATACTGAAACCGCCAACATTGCAAAATAATAAAGTAATTAACCTCTAATCCACAAATAATATAATTAAAATATTAACCCCTTAACTGCCAACCCCCACATCACTATAAACCTAATTAACCTATGAACCCCTAAACTGCCAAACCCCCACATTGCAATAAACCTAATTAACCTATTAACTCCTAAACAGCCAACCTCCCACAATGCAAATAACTAATTTAATTACTAAGACCCCTAACCTAATACCCCCTAAATTAAACCCAAAACTTTAAATTACAAAAAAATAATTAAAATTAGGAGTTAATAGGTTAAAAAAAAAAAACTTTAAAATTACAGAAAAAAATAAACAAAATTTTTAATAATAAAATAAATCTAATCCCTATAAAAATAAAAAGCCCCCCAAAATAAAAACACCCCCTAAACTAAACTACCAATAGCCCTTAAAATGGCCTTTTGTAGGGCATTGCCCTAAGTTAAATACCTCTTTTACATTTCAAAATGACTAAATCCCCTCTAACAGTAAAACCCCCCCACCCACCAAACCCCCCAAAATAAAAAACCTAACACTAAAAATCCTAAACTACCTATTGCCCCTAAAAGGGGCATTTGTATGGGCATTACTCTTAAAAGGGCATTCAGCTCTTTTACTGCCCTTAAAAGAGCAATCGGCTCTTTTCCAGTTCATTTAATCCCTAATCTTAAAAAAAAAATCCTAACACTATAAATAGGTACTTACCATTCCTGAAGTCTGGTGGAGAAGGTCTTCTTCCAGGCGGCTCCATCATCTATCTTCATTCGGAGCATAGGCAGCGTAGAGCAGAGGTGCGGAGCTGGCTTCCACCAATGCGTGGATCCTCGGTTTCGGTCCTCGGCGATGGTCCTCAGCAGTGTGGAGGCTCCTTTTCATGTGATCATCCATTGCACAATGAAGATTGAATACAAGGTACCTTATATTTATTGTGATACCTTGCATTCCTATTGGCAGGAATATTTAAATCATCCGATTTAGATGAGAGCTACTGAAATCTTATTGGCTGATTTTAACAGCCAATAAGATTTCAGTAGCTCTAATCATATTGACTGATTTCAAAATTGCCAATAGGAATGCAAGGTACCCCAAATTGATTGCGGTACCTTGCATTCAGTCTTCAGTGTACGACGGACATCGGATGAAGAGGAGCCTCTATGCCGCCAAGGATTGTGGCCATCGAGGACCGCCACTGAGGATCCACGCATCAGGGAAGACAGCTCCGTACCTCTGCTCCATGCTGCCTTAATTTCAGATGAAGATAGAAGATGATGGAGCCGCCTGGAAGAATATCTATTTGGGACTTAGACTTAGGCATTTTTTTATTTTTTGGGGTTGCTTTTTTTAAGATTAGGGTTTTTTGGGCTGGAAAAGAGCTGCTCATACAAATGCCCTTTTAGGGGCAATGGGTAGTTTAAGGTCTTTTTTAGTGTTAGGATTTTTTATTTTGGGGGGTTTGGTGGGTGGGGGGTTTTACTATATGCGGTAATTGGTAATTTGTTTAGGTACAAGAGCTGTTTAACTTAGGGCAATGCCCTTCAAAAGCCCTTTTAAAGGCTATTGGTAGTTTAGTATTTATTTAGGGGGTGTTTTTATTTTTGGGGGGATTTTTTATAGGGGTATTAGTTTAGGTTTAATTTTTTTTATTTTGGTTAGCTTTGTTTATTTTTTTCTGTAATTTTCTATTTTTTTATTTTGTCTAATTTTAGCTCTGGGCAGGCTTATCGCCTAGTATAATAATACATTTAAATTAAGCAGTTATTACTATTTCGCTTATGTAAACTGTTAGAACTTATTATAATAAAAATACAGAACCTTTACAATCTTTACATATAAATTTAGTTTTCTCCCTAGGGCTTTTAATGGGTGCACCACCGGGGTGATTTTACTAACCACCTGGCTAAAATGAGCTAATATTAAAAATGTTCACTGTTTATTGCTCATATTACCATTAAATACATTTTATTTTAAATTATTTAAATCATTTGTGCTTTGGATAGCACAAAATGTTAAAATATTAGAAAGTATTATACTGACCCTACCCGGCTACTCCATAATGCCACCCGGCTGGCAAAATATTCTGTGGAGAACAAATGACCCATGTACATTTAGAATAAGAATACGTTAATTAAGATTTGCAATGCATAATTATCAGATCCTTTGAGAGAAAGGAATCTCCTTATTAGGAGGGATTTTGTATTAATAGCATAACATACCATATGACTATCAAATATATATTCAAAGCTATTTTAACACAATTTCAGCAGATTACTAATGACCAGCCATGGTGTTAAGGCCCTTAACTTTCCCACATATACTTCTCATGCTGATAATTAAAGCATTACTAAAAGAACTTAAAATTCACACATCTCACTGTGAAACATAAATGTATAAATTATTCAACACATAATTCTGGTAAGGATGTACATGTAGCGAGAGCAACAGAAAATGCTAATGTAGTTAAAGCCACACTAACTTGAAACAATTTAGTGAAATATGTAAGAAGATAAGTTAAATGTTCACTGGCTATTATACATTTTAGTGACTGGAAAAGTGTAATATTTGCTTTTTTTTAAATGTTTGGGAAAAGATACTTTCCTCTAGGTCTTTATATTAAAAATGATTAGCTAATTCTCTAGTGTGTGCATGTTCATGTAAATAAATAAAATATCTACACTCAATATTGCAACTTAAGGCCTGCACGAGTGGACCTGCAATGTTAGTTAAAGGGATATGAAATTCAATTAACATTTCTCAGTGTAGCCTACAGGAAGGGAAGGCAGCTGTCATGACTGCAACTTAAGGGGACAATCTACAATATATTTTTTATTGTTTTAAAAGATAGATAATCCCTTTATTTCCCATTTCTCAGTTTTGCATAACCAATTCAGTTATATTAATATACTTTTTACCTCTGACGTGCATTTATTACCGTGTTGTGCTAAATCTTAAATAACTCCTTGGTCATGGACACAATGTTATCTATATTAGATAGGTGCAGCTTCGAAAAATTCAGTTCGGAACGATTCGGACCGATTTGAATTTCGGTTCGGATCGATTCGAATTCTGAAGAAATCAAATGAATTTGTTTCGGATTCATTCGGATTCTTTCAGATTCATGGAAAATTTGGTTCGATTCGGTACGAATCGATTCGGATTTTCGGAATTTTGGTCAGTGTTAAGTGGGATGTGCTGTGTATTACACTAGTATACTGTACAATACTAGTGTAATACACGGCCATCCGAATCTACCGAATAAATTTGAATCGATTCAGATTTATTCGGTAGATTTGGCACTACCGCAATTCAGAAATTCGAATCGATCCGAATCTCTGAATTCGACAAATTTGTCTGAATTTCAATTCAGACCAAATCGAATCGCACATGTTTAATCTATATGGCCCACAAGAACTAGCAGAAATTTAGAGGTTTAAATGTTATAAAGTATATTAATATAACAATGATGGTTGTGCAAAGCAGGGGAATGTGTAATAAAGGCATTATCTATCTTTTTAAACAATAACTATTTTAGTGTAAACTGTCCCTTTAAGTTCTCAGCTGACTTTCTGTCACATGATTTTGCAGCAAAAGTCCTCTAATGAACATGGGCACGAAACTGACTTCCTTTTTCTGGTGCACATGTCTACTAATACACATGTATCCTGTGAAGCCTGCTTAAGTTAATCATATGCAGAATTTTGTTTGTTATTTATCACATCTTCTTATAGGCTGTTCAATGTAATGACTACCACTGTAAATAATATGGTAGCAAGAATCTAAATATTATTGATCAAAAATTGATATTGGTATCTGTACATAAATATCCCCCCCCCCCACCTCTTCTGATAGGCAGCCCAAGGTAATGGGTAAATCATTATTATCCAGTGTCCAGAAAAATTGGGTGTCACACAAATTAACCAATACAATCTCTATATTTAAATTATGTTATTGAAACACACTGGCCAATTTTAGTTAAAATATTTTAATTTTCTATATCATTCTATGAATTATCTGAGTCAATGACAAATACAGATTAATTAAACATAGCATAACATTTTAACACATAGAACATAAAAGTTTGAGAACCACTGGTTTGACATTTTTGCATCTTGAATGTCTCTTTACACCTCAAAAAATTAGAAACAGAAATATAGTATAGCATATTTTACTGATTGACCCATAAATACATTTAAGGCCAGATTGCAAGTGGAGCGCTATTTAATGCTCTCCCTCGATCATTGACTGCATTGAAAGTAAGCTTTTTGCACTTGTCTGGTTGCGCTCGTATTATGAGTTGAAAGTAAACTGTTTTCGCTAACCCGACGAGCACAAAAAGACAAACTTAGAATATCACATGCTCATTCACGTATTCCCCATAGAAGTCAATGGAGCAAAAAACAAAAAAAAAAAACCTAACACCAAACTCGTGCGCAAACACGATCGCATATTCTCATGTGCGCTTACCCGACATGAAAATATGATTATTAACATTCCAATGTTCTTCACATCGAAGACTATGTTCTATTTATTCATAAATAAATATTTCTACATATATTTGAAGGTATTTTGGTACAAAATATATCTAGACCTCTATATATATATATATATATATATATATATATATATATATATATATATATATATATATATATATATGTTAACTGACTATCAAATTGAGAACTGGATGTATTGAAAAATAAAAACAAATTGAGATTGATGTAAAAATTCCTATGAGTGCCCTTCTAAACAATATATATATATATATATATATATATATATATATATATATATATATATATATATATATATATATATATACATATATATAAAGGAATATCCATTTAGAAATATTTAGAACATATTCTGCTATGTGCAGAACATTGGAATGTCGAATAGTTACATTAAATACGTAGTAAAAACCTTTATTTAATATGAATATTGCATAACATATACATAGATATCCATCTTTAGACATTTATATGTATGTATCTCTATATTAAAGCCATTTGTCTACCTTTTTTTTTTCTAAGACCTGAGACCTCATATCTTTGAGCCCTTATTACTTTTGGTGTGCAATATGTTTTTTGTAATAATGTTTGTTAGATAGTGTTATTATGAATGGAATTGTACTTTGTGATGTATTTTTAATGTGTTTTGACACTTTTATTTGTAAAACAGTTAACTAGATTTCTAAATATGCATTATTTATTATAGCAATCGCATTTACTTTCATCTTGTAATACGAGTGGTAAACCAGATGAGCGCAAACACCCACGATAAATCCCTTATTGCTCATGCATAACTGTTAGCAATCCACTAGTAATCTGGCCCTTTATTTTTCTCACTGTCTTAAAAGCACCTTAAAGGAGTTTGAATAATTGCTCACAAAAAGAATATATATTAGCACCATTTGTTTTTTTTTTTTGTTTTTTTTCAAATGTTTGTGCTTGGTTATACACTTCTTTTTTTTCCATACATTTTCCCCCATCATATTCAACCATCCCTTTTTTGTTCTGTATATTTTAAGTCAATAAAGACAATAGCAAATACATTTGTAAAGATAAAATATGTGCTCTGCTTGACATATGAAAATGTGAGCCTTCAATTTCTGAAAAAGATAAAAAAAAAATTACGACTAGAAACTAGATCCCATGTGACCTATTATAATAAAGTAATTAAAATATAAAGTTAAACCAAACAGTCGTCAGGGAGCGCTCAGACACGGCAGCCGATAATATCCAGGGAACTGCAGTGGCCTTCACGTAGTAAATCCCTCCTCCGATAACGTCAATGTCATGATGACGTAGTACTCACTCTTCAGCTGGTGCTAGGACAGGAGCGTTTCACCTCCGCTCCGAAAATAACAGTAGCACAAAAGTCAGCGCACCCAGCACAAAAGGGAGACGTAGGCAACCAGAACTTGATTTGAAGTAGTTTATTGTAATGTTAAGTAGCACAAGGCATATTAAGTGAAATGGCTGGCAGCACCAGTCAAGGAAATCAACTGATCAGACGTGTTTCCTAATGTGTGAAGCACATAATCCTCAGTGACCTGACGCTATTCCTAATGTGTAAAGGACATAATCCTCAGTGACCGTGCATAACACCCACCATTCTGGGCAATTTATATATACAGGAAATCCTCCCACTTAATTGTTGGTCCAATTGAAATGACCTTGTCATGGGCAAAATGGTGGGTGTATGTCAGGGGGAATGATTTGCGTCCATTAATTATACAACTGCCTAAAGATAACATTTAATTATAGTACAATGAAAATGACTATAATTAACAATGTTGCAAAGAAATAAAAAAATATATCAGAAATAAAAAATAAATAATAAATGGCACAAAAATAAAGTTTGCCATGTAAGTTTAAAGTGACAGCAGTGAATAAACTTTAAATAAGACAAACGGAATAAGAAAGGAACGTTACCATCGACGTGGTCTCACTGTATACTTGTATCCCTCATGACAGGGGTATTCAGGCAATTGAATTTTTTCTGGATAAATACTCTAACTATGATGAAGCTTTGAAACTGTTCATTAAGAATTCTGTGGAGTACCAACTTACGCATAATTTTTTTCTGTTTGAGGGGGGTTTCTATATCCAGAGACGTAGGACAGCTATGGGGGCTAAGTTTGCCCCCTCCTATGCCAACCTGTATATGGGTTGGTGGGAGCTGTCCCACATCTAAGGAGATGGGAACCCCTTCAGGCAGTATATACAATATTACGGTCGCTTTATTGACGACGTCCTGTTAATTTGGAAGGGTCCAGTACCTCTTCTTGAACAGTTTCTGCTTTATCTACAAAATAATTCATTGAATTTACAATTTACCATGGAGGTTAACAAGTCTTCAATTTATTTTTTAGACATTGAATTACATTCAAATTTGGTAATTAATAGCATTGAAATTGAATTGTTTTGCAAACCGAGTGCAGGTAATACCATTCTCAATGCCAGGTCGTGTCATCCAAGACATATTATCCAATCTATCCCAAAGAGCCAATATATAAGGGTCAAACGTAATTGTAGTGATCCTAAGAGCTATTTGAAACATTCCGAGGACTTAACAGCTAGGTTAATTGAGAGAGGGTATTCTGAGACAGCCCTAGAACAGGTGAAAAGAGAGGTAGATCAGGTAGAAAGACAATACCTCTTTCACTCTGACATTACTAAAAGACAAAGTAGATTTAGTAAACTCAAATTTATTACTGCATATAGTGTCGAGTTTGGTAAAATATATGACATTATACGCAAGACACTTCCTATTTTGGATACTGATGAAAGCCTTAAGTCTATACTCAAAGAAGGTACATGTTTCGTATCACGAAAAGCACAAACATTAGGGAATTTACTATCCCCGTCTATGTTGCCAAGACCCCTACAGAGAAAAAATTGGCTTTCTATCAAACCAGGTTTTTTCAAATGTGGTAGCAGGAGGTGCAAGTCTTGCTCCTATGCTTCTTTTGGAGCATGTTTTGTGTCGTCTACCAATAACAAAGTTTTTGAAATTCAAGAGCATATGACCTGCAGTTCCTGCTATGTCATTTATCTTTTGACATGCAAGGGATGCCTGAGGCAGTATGTAGGTCAAACGACCCGTGCTTTGAAGGATTGTTTTCTGGAACATTTACCTTCCATTGAGGACCCTGAGTCTAGTACTCCAGTATCCCTGCATTTCAAAAAATGGCATAATTCTGATAGTTCACTATTGAAGTTTCAGGCTATCCAATTAATTCCCAGGCACCCCAGAGGTGGTAACAGAGGTGTAATTCTAAGTAAAAGGGAAGTTTTTTGGATTTTTCATTTGGAAACTTGTCTTGCGAATGGTTTAAATTCAGAGTGGGATGTAAAACTTTATGTAGATCAATAGTGAATTAGCATTTAAACGTTCCTTTTTTATTCCGTTTGTCTTATCCAAAGTTTATTCACAGCTGTCACTTTAAACTTACATGGCAAACATTATTTGTGTGCCATTTATTATTTATTTTTTATTTCTTATATATTTTTTTATTTCTTTGCAACATTGCTAAATGTGATATTATATTTATGAAACATTTGTGCATAGAAATTGCTTGTTTCACATTATAGTCATTTTCATTGTACTATAATTAAATGTTATCTTTAGGCAGTTGTATAATTAATGGATGCAAATCATTCCCCCTGCTAACTCTATAGACTTTTGCTAAAACTTAAAGTTATCTGCTACAGAACCTGTTCCTGAAGGTTTGGGACATTATCTACCTATTGATGACCCTTGTAGTGGATCGAGTGGCACACAAGAAGTGGGTCTCTTCTGTAATGCCAGCACTGCCCGGAGCTTGCGGAGCTACCATACGGCACTGCTCATCGGACACCTCTACCGCTTGGACACAAGTCCCTAACCTCACCGGACCAAGCTGTGAAGAGCCATAGATCTACCTACACTGCTGTCCGGAGGGTCGGGGCTCTGCTCCGGTACAGCAGTTCATTCCCAGAGATTGGGCAGCAAGAGGAGGCCTGGGGCTACTTACCTTCAGGGGATATATTTCTCAACCGAACTGGCACCTAAATGATTCACTTATCCTGATTTCATATGGGACCTGAGTGAGACCGGGGATAGCCTAAAGAATTAAAGTGCGCCATACCTTCTCTGGCGAGAACCTCCGCCATCTTGGAAACGGGCCTCATAAGAACAGGTAAGACCACCCTACAGATACAGATACCCCTCTATCCCAAAACCTTGCTCTTTTGGGGGGTTGCCTTCAATATTTGTATACCTGGCCATAAATCATAAGCCATTGCTGGTTCCTCCATACACGGCAGCGTACGGTTATATATTAGCAGCCCTACTTTTTATCATCTTCAAGCTCCTCTTTAACTTTTGATTTTTGGAGCTTACAACGACAGTGATAATTACATTTGGGGCTTATCAGCTTTAACTAGCCCTTACATTGCACTGGGCCTGAACTCACCAGACTGAACTTGCTACCCCATTTACAAATGAGTTGCTAACTGCATCACCTGTGGGGAGGGGAAGATTGCAGGTCCCTGGACTCTTACTCTTACATGTTGCACTGATTTATTTATTTTTTTCTTTCTTTTCTTCTTCTTATCTAGTCTGCTCTTTTTGTTGCTACTTAGTGGTGCTTATTCATTGTGCCCCTCCAATTTGCACTAATGGCACAGTCCAGTAAAAGGAAACCTAAGCCACTTACAGGTCCTAAACGGACAGTGGCGGACCATTTTAACCCTATCTCGCCATCCACTAATGAAGACTCACAAGACAGCTCTCTTATTTCTGCACCTATGACGGACACAGTGGCCACTACTTCATCTACTTCAGAATGCCTGGATACTGTTGAAAGGAAGCAAGAAGACTTGGCAGTGGAGCAAGAAAATGTTCTTTCATATGCCCAAAGTTTAGCGGAGCAACCTGCTATGTTAGAAAACAAAGCGGTGGATGCCGAAGATCGGTCCCGTCGCAATAATTTACGCCTACGGGACATTCCCGAGAGAGTGGCCATGAATGACCTGCTTACATATCTATCTGAGTTCTTTATTCACCTTGCACCACCTTCTAATCCAAGTGAGGGGTTCATCGACAGAGCACATAGAGAGCCCTGCGTCCTAGAAGCTTAGCCACTGACAAGCCCAGGGATATTATTGTGCGACTCCATTTCTACACTTATAAGGAGCGGCTGGTTAGAGCTTCCCTAGCCAAACCTGCATTGCCTGATCAGTTTAAAGATGTCAACATATTTGCAGACTTATCCCACCACACTCTTCAGCAAAGGAAGTTGTTTGGAGAGTTCACTAAATCTTTTAGAGCTCAAAATATAAAATATAGGTGGGGTCATCCGACCAGACTTTTTGTCCTAAAAGACAATCAACAGTATATTGTTACCACATTGGAGCAGAGTCAGGTCTCTTGAAGTTATGGAGTTCTGCTCCTTCACACCGTCCTTCATCTCACAGCCCACTGGATCCACTGGTTCCACAATGGGACCCTCTTCCACAAAGACATTCCAAAGACCCTCCCAAATTGAGCCAAGCTCAAGAGGAGGATGATGGATGAACATGGTAAATTGGGAGTGTGGGGTATCCATACTCGCTTGTCTTTTCACCTATACTTGGACTATAAGGTATATTCTGATCAGCGGAGTCTTTTGGCTCCCTGTTCTTTCA
Source organism: Bombina bombina (assembly GCF_027579735.1). Classification (NCBI taxonomy): domain Eukaryota; kingdom Metazoa; phylum Chordata; class Amphibia; order Anura; family Bombinatoridae; genus Bombina; species Bombina bombina. The sequence goes on along the minus strand of NC_069499.1, from coordinate 211,340,980 downwards.
GGTAATATTTAGATGAATCAGTGTAAATGTGTTTTTTTTTTTCCTTTTCTTTCTTTCTATCTTTTTTCTTCTTTCTTTTCTCTTCCTCCCTCAAATGTAATCCTATATGTACTGTTAATTTTATTTGATTTGTAACTGGCTCATATGTTGTATGTTGAAAGCTATAATGTACATGACATTTATGTAAGGTATAATGTCACTTGTTTTACCATTATAATGTTCCTCTTACTTGCTCCAAAATGTTTTTTTTTTTTTTTTTGGACAGTATGCTGTGGTCTATTAGGTCAGGGTATATCCCTGTCTTGGTAGCTCACTTGTTTTCCTGTCCTAATTAAGGCTGCTATGAGGATATGCTGTCATTAGAAGAAAGAAACAATTAGAGACCAGCGCAAAAATGACCTGATACAAACGCTTATATATAAGGAAGATTCCCAATATAGCTTCCAAACAAACAAAGACAAGGGTTAGAAAAAAGATATAAGTGCGCAAAAATTGATGCTGAAGTAAACAGTTAAAAGGGGGGATTTAAATATAAAACTATTAAAAAATCTCAGATTTCTGAACGTATAATCATGTGCAAAATATTTCACTACAAAGAATATTTCTGTCCTCACACTTAAGGGTTAAAAATTGATTTATTTATAGTCAAAGTTTAAAATTTTAAAATTCAATTTATTATAGTCAGAAGTTTAAATTAATAGTGGGTATAGACATGAAATAAAACACATATAGGGAAAAATTTAAATTAAAATTTTATAATTCCCAAATATTAAAATTCCCAAATAAGAAAACCAAATCTTAAAAACACATTGAATAAACAAATTAAAAGTACTCTTTCTAACATATGGCTATGATAATAAATCTAATATTTATTTAATGACACATTTAATAGTGACCGGTCCTAACTAATAAACCAAGTGATAAACCAAGTGCAAATATAATAGCAAAATAAAAAAGTAATAAAGTTAAAAGAATAATAAGTAGCTCTTAGGTTCAAAAGGAAACTCTTTAGATAGGCTCCCAAATGTAAGTCCCAATCGAATGTCCTTTACAGGCTTTCCGCAAAAACAAAGTATACGATAGTGGACGATAGTGGTCTTCTGGTTCCTCCCAGCTTGTTCTGAATAGCGTCTAAGTGGAAGACAGAAGCGTCCGCTTAAAATTGATGTATAGAATTTAATCAACAAACAAATATCGGTACTTACACATTGGTACCGAAAGATCAGCGCCGCGCCCGACTCTCCTCAGCACAGGGGTGTGTGTTGGATCTAGCACAGACTCCTATGCTGTCATTACCTCTGTCACTAACGCCATTATTGTATTCATTGTACCCTCCCCTTCCCCTTTTTTTTTTTTTTCTCTCTCACTCCTCCCCCTGGTTTAGTGATATATATGATTGCATATGTACTGTTTTGATCTCCCCCTGGGTTGTTCCTTTTTTCACCATTAATAAGCTATATATTGTTGGTTATGTTTGTTCTATTATTGGTTCATATGCTGTACACTGTAAATTGCAATGTATACGTTCTTTACTGTGAGGTAGAATACTACCCATACCAATATGTTCCCAACCTTGTTTACCCTACAATGGGTTTATATGCTGCACAAGATGATGTAATGGGTTGGGGGATAATTCTATTCCATATAACTATTTGTTCCTCCTGCTCCAACTATTACTACTGTATAGATAGCCTACAACCCCCCTTACTACTAATGCACCTGCCTCAGCTATCTTCCCCCTCTTCCCCCTCCCCCCCCTTTTTTTTCTCTCTATCTTCTTTCTCTCTCCCGGGTCCAGGGACTATGCCTCTCCGCTCCTCCCTTCTTCCCTCTTTTTATCCTTCCCTCCCCCCTTTCAATCTTCCTTCCCGTGGTTTTTTCTCGCTCCTCTTCCTTTGCTCTCTCTCGCTAGTGCATTCCCCCCTTCCTAATCCCTCTCCAATCTACTCTCTCAATGCTTAGATGAAAAATACTACAGCCTGATAGTACAGGCTACCCCCCCCCCTCAATTTAAAGTACTCATATATACCGCACTTATTTATCTTTTTATTATGACTTTTTGTAGCATTTATACAATGTTGAACTATCTAGACAATCGGGACTGAAATTGTCTCCCTATGGAAGATTGGTTTACAGCACTCCCACCTGGATAGGTGAGGAAAAAGTTGGAGACTCATGGACAATGGATTATACCACTCAGCATCTCCTTTTACAGACATTTCTACTCGTTATATATAATTTGTAACACAGTAAGATTATTATGTTACGGGATCATGTTATTTACTTGTTTGCTCTTGCTGTTATTATGGTTATTTATCTAAATAAAAAACAAATTTAAAAAAAAAATAAAAAAAAAATATAAAGTTAATAACCATCCATTTTTATTTTATTTCAGTTTAAGATTCTTGTCTTACATGCCTCATAACACTTATATGTTCTCTCAAACAATGACTCAACACTAGAAGTAACAAAACACTCTAGCACCCAACCCAACAGGAATAACATAAAATAAGACCCTAAACAACACCAAACATTATAACCTGTCCTCTTGTATTTAAATCATTTTAGCCATTTCTGCACACCAACAACTGATCCTACATAGGTTGTTTACATGATGTAGCCTGGGCCAGTTTATTTTCTTCTCTTATTATAAAAATACATACGGCTAGATTACAAGTTTTGCATTATGAGTAAAAAAGCAGCGTTAAAGGGATACTGAACCCAATTTTTTTCTTTCATTATTTAGACAGAGCATGACTTTTTAAGGAACTTTCTAATTTGCTCCTATTATCACATTTTCTTAATTCTCTTTGAATCTTTAATTGAAATACAAGAATGTAAGTTTAGATGCCGGACCATTTTTGGTGAACAACCTGGGTTGTTCTTGCTGATTGGTGGGATAAATTCATCCACCAATACAAAATTGCTGTTCAGAATCCTGAACCAAAAAAAAGCTTAGATGCCTTCTTTTTACAATAAAGATAGTAAGAGAAAGAAGAAAATTTGATAATAGGAGTAAATTAGAAATTTGCTTAAAACTGCATGCTCTATCTGAATCACGAAAGAAAAAAAATTGGGTTCAGTGTCCCTTTAAGGCTCATAACACTGCTTTTTCACTACCGCTGCTATTACGAGTCTTATAGGTACAGCTGTCCTGCACACTTTTTGGCCGTACCGCAAATTAACTTACGCAATTTTAGTAAAGTCTTTTTTCAATGGGACTTCCATAGCACCAATATTACAAGCTTTTTTTGGAGGCCAAAAAGTGAGCGGTACAGCCTATCCCGCAAGATTCGGAACGCATTCTGAAGTCAGTAGTTATGAGTTTTACACTACAAAGCTGTAGCATAAAACTCATAACTAAAGTGCTGAAAAGTACACTGACACACATTAACTACCTATTAACCCCTAAACCGAGGCCCTCCCGCATCACAAACACTAAAATAAAATTGTTAACCCCTAATCTTCCGCTCCCGACATCGCCGCCACTAGAATAAGCATATTAACCCCTAAACTGCCGCACTCCCGCCTCGCAAACACTAGTTAAATATTATTAACCCCTAATCTGCCGCCCCTAACATCGACACAACCTTCATTACAGTTATTAACTCCTAATCTGCCACCAGCAACGTCGCCGCCACTATACTAAAATTATTAACCCCTAAACCTAAGTCTAACCCTAACACCCACTAACTTAAATATAATTAAAATAAATCTAAAGAAAACCTACTATCATTACCTAAATAATTCCTATTTAAAACTAAATACTTCCCTGTAAAATAAACCCTAAGCTAGCTACAATATAACTAATAGTTACATTGTAGCTAGCTTAGGGTTTACTTTTATTTTACAGGCAAGTTTGTATTTATTTTAACTAGGTAGACTAGTTAGTAAATAGTTATTAACTATTTACTAACTACCTATTTAAAATAAATACAAATTTACCTGTAAAATAAAACCTAACCTGTCTTACACTAACACCTAACATTACACTACAATTAAATACATTACCTAAATTAAAAACAAATACCTAAATTACAAAAAAAACCCACTAAATTACACAAAATAAAAAACTAATTACAAGATATTTAAACTAATTACACCTAATCTAATAGCCCTATCAAAATAAAAAAGCCCCCCAAAATAAAAAAAAAACCTAGCCTAAACTAAACTACCAATAGCCCTTAAAAGGGCCTTTTGTGGGGCATTGCTCCAAAGAAATCAGCTCTTTTACCTGTAAAAAAAATACAAACAATGCCACAACAGTAAAACCCACCACCCACACAACCAACCCCCCAAATAAAATCCTAACTAAAAAAACCTAAGCTCCCCATTGCCCTGAAAAGGGCATTTGGATGGGCATTGCAATTTAAAGGGCATTTAGCTCTATTGCTGCCCAAACCCTAATATAAAACAAAAGCCCACCCAATAAACCCTTTAAAAACCTAACACTAACCCCCGAAGATCCACTTACAGTTTTGAAGACCAGATATCCATCGTCAACGAAGCCGGGAGAATTCCTCAATGAAGCCGCAAGAAGTCCTCAATGAAGCCAGGAGAAGTCTTCATCCAATCCGGGAGAAGTGGTACCTCCAGATGGGCAGAAGTCTTCATCCAGACGGCATCTTCTATCTTCATCCATCCGGCATGGAGCAGGCCCATCTTCAAGACATCCGGCATGGAGCATCCTCTCCTTATGATGACACCCGACGAATGAAGGTTCCTTTAAGTGACATCATCCAAGATGGCGTTCCTTAGCCATCAGCCAATCGGAATTAAGGTAGAAAAAATCCTATTGGCTGATGCAATCAGCCAATAGGATTGAACTTCAATCCTATTGGCTGATCCAATCAGCCAATAGGATTGAGCTCATTCTATTGGCTGTTCCATTGCATCAGCCAATAGGATTTTTTCAACCTTAATTCCGATTGGCTGATAGAATTCTATCAGCCAATCGGAATCTAAGGGACGCCATCTTGGATGACATCACTTAAAGGAACCTTCATTCATCAGGAGTCATCGTAAGAAGAGGATGCTCTACACCAGATGTCTTGAAGATGGACCCGCTCCGCGCCGGAAGGATGAAGATAGAAGATGCCATCTGGATGAAGACTTCTTCCCGTCTGGAGGACCACTTCTCCCGGCTTGGATGAAGACTTCTCCCGGCTTCGTTGAGGATTTCTTGCCGCTTCATTGAGGACTTCTCCCGGCTTTGTTGATGATGGATGTCCGGTCTCCAAAAGTGTTAGTGGATCTTCAGGGGTTAGTGTTAGGTTTTTTTAAGAGTTTATTGGGTTGGTTTTATTTTTAGATTAAGGTTTGGGCAGCAATAGAGCTAAATACCCTTTTAAGGGCAATGCCCATCCAAATGCCCTTTTCAGGGCAATGGGGAGCTTATTTGTTTTTTAGTTAGGGTTTTATTTGGGGGTTGGTTGTGTGGGTGGTGGGTTTTACTGTTGGGTGGTTGCTTGTATTTTTTTACAGATAAAAGAGCTGATTTCTTTGGGGCAATGCCCAACAAAAGGCCCTTTTAAGGGCGATTGGTAGTTTAGTTTAGGCTAGGGTTTTTATTTTTATTTTGGGGGGCTTTTTTATTTTGATAGGGCTATTAGATTAGGTGTAATTAGTTTAAATATCTTGTAATTTGTTTTTTATTTTGTGTAATTTAGTGTTTGTTTTTTTTGTAATTTAGGTATTTGTATTTAATTTAGTAAATTGTATTTAATTTAGGTAATTTATTTAATTGTAGTGTAATGTTAGGTGTTAGTGTAAGACAGGTTAGATTTTATTTTACAGGTAAATTTGTATTTATTTTAGCTAGGTTGTTAGTAAATAGTTAATAACTATTTAGTAACTATTCTTCCTAGTTAAAATAAATACAAACTTGCCTGTAAAATAAAAATAAACCCTAAGCTAGATACAATGTAACTATTAGTTATATTGTAGCTATCATAGGGTTTATTTTACAGGTAAGTATTTAGTTTTAAATAGGAATTATTTAATTAGTCTTTAGATTTATTTTAATTATATTTAAGTTAGTGGGTGTTAGGGTTAGGGTTAGACTTAGGTTTAGGGGTTAATAACTTTAGTATAGTGGCAGCGACATTGGGGGCGGCAGATTAGGGGTTAATAAATATAGGTAGGTGGGGGCGATGTTAGGGGCCGCAGATTATAATAATAATAATTAACTAATATTTGTTATGCGGGAGTGCGGCGGTTTAGGGGTTAATATGTTTATTATAGTGGCAGCGATGTCCAGAGCGGCAGATTAGAGGTTAATAAGTATAATGTAGGTGTCAGCGATGTTGGGGGAGGAAGATTAGGAGTTAATAAGTGTAAGATTAGGAGTGTTTAGACTCTGGGTTCATTTTAGGGTCTTAGGTATAAACATAAATTTAGTTTCCCCATAGGAATCAATGAGGCTGCGTTACGGAGCTTTATGCTGCTTTATTGCAGGTGTTAGACTTTTTTTCAGCCAGCTCTCCACATTGATGTCTATGGGGAAATCCTGCACGAGCACGTATGACCAGATCACCGCTGACTTAAGCAGCACTGGTATTGGAGTGCGGTATGAAGCACAAGTTTGCTCTACGCTCACTTCTTGTCTTTTAACGCCGGGTTTATAAAAACGTGTAATACCAGCGCTGTAGTTAAGTGAGCGGTGACAATAACATGCAAGTTAGCACCGCACCCCTCATAATGCAAAACTTGTAATCTAGCCGAAAATTAGTTAAGTTTCTGATAATATTAACCAATAAGGATTTTAAATGGGTGGGCTCACTCAAAACTTTGCCTGACAATTCTTAAGATTTTGTTTTTTTTTAGATGTTAGGGGGTAAATAGTGGTGTGGGGGATCAACTAGTGGGCTAAATATTCAGGTAAGTTCTAATAGGAGTACATAATAAGGATGCTTAGCATTAGACATGTGCATTCAGCAGTTTTGTTAGCTGTCAAATGCAGAAGAATGTGGCAGATTGTGGCACTTGGCTTATTTAAGAGCCAGATTTCTTCTTGTGAAACTCCTGAATTCACATGTCTAGTACTAAGCATCCTTCTTTAAGCAGCAATAACACTTTCACCTATATTATTTAGATATCAATTATAATGCCCATTAACCTTAGCCAAGACTAACCCGCTCTGCAGTAAACTAAAAAAAACAACCATGTTCACAACTCATGCCTCTATAGCCCCCCCACTGCAATTTATCATAACGTGGACTCATACAAAGCAAACATCTTAACACCCAATGAACCACCATAAACAGAAATCACCCCCATAATATCAAATGAATCCTACCATTGGGACTCCCTTGACCATAATTACCCTTGTATGATTCCCTTACAATAATAGCCCAAACTGAAAAATGACACACTACATGACCGCAACTAACATTATCGCTAATAAGAAATGTCTTCACAATAACTAAGAACCTCTCCAGTCACTTGAGATTGTAATATAAAATGTTAAATTACACAGAAAAAAATGTGCAATATAGTTTTACTTGCCCCCATTTCCTTTAATTTGTCTGTAACTTATTTGTCCATAATTGAAAGAGATAATTACCTGATTGAATGACTGGAACCACTGAAGCATGAGATGTGATGCTGGCACCACACAGAGCAAAGCTGAGAGAGATGGACACAGGTAGACTATATATATATATATATATATATATATTGTAGCCTTTCATCGTGAAACACCTTGACAATATGCCTATATGAATGTAATACATACTTTTTAACATGAAATAAGAGTGATGAATAGAATGGTTACCATATCCTTTAAAAGCACAAGGTGTGGTAAAGGGATGTTAGCCATGCTGAACATTCTGTAGTAATTTGTCTTTACCATGGAGTTGCAATATCAATTTGTGTGCTAATTTTAACGTGTTCCAGCGATATTGAGATCGCACCCTGCACTATCAATAGTGCTACACTTGTATTCTTGGCCATTGCCGGGAGTTTCTAATTTAACAAGGACTATCCTTCATCTTAGGTGTACCTTTTCACCCAGTCAGCCTTTCAGTATTAAGATTTTTATATGTATGAAATCTACTGGTTGTATGGTATGTTAGTTCACAGAAACCATTTTTAGTTTTAGTGAATTCACCGTCTGTGCTGTGTAAACATGCCTTGAATACATTTACCCTTTCCCACTGCTGAGATCCTAGTTCACTGTAGATGTGGGTGCATTCTTGCTCAGATAATGATCCCTGGTTTGTTCCATTGATTGCTAATAAGGTTAGAAATAGGGATGGGCGAATGTGTAAATTTCCGAATTCGAATGTTAGCAGGAATGTTATTACCGAAATTCGAATTACAAATCTGAATGTTGATACGAACGAATATTCTTAAAAATTCTATAATCGAATGCTATTTACAGTTTTCTAATGTTTCTTTCGAATTCGAATGTTTATAATTAGATCAAATGCTCACATTCGAAATTTTGAATTTAACATTCTATTTAACAAATACTATTCAGAAGTTCAATAGTTCATGTGGTAGGGAATCTAGTAAATTGATACATAATAGATACAAATATATCATTTTGAATGTTTCTATATAGAATATTGCATAATTCGAATATGACATTTAAATAAAGCATTATAGAAATACTATTACAAATATATAAATTTGAATTTTGCATAATTCGAATATTACATTTAAAGAAAGCATTAGAAATACTATTACAAACATATAAATTTGAATTTTGCATAATTCGAATATTACATTTAAATAAAGCATTATAGAAATACTATTACAAATATATAAATTTGAATTTTGCATAATTTGAATATTACATTTAAAGAAAGCATTAGAAATACTATTACAAATATAAATTAGAATTTTTCTAAATGAATATTTTCAAATATAATCGTAAAATTCAAACTGAACATTCGAAAATCGAATGTTAGAATGTTATCTAAACATTAAAAATTCGATTCGAACGAACAAATGTGTTAAAAGTTGTTTCATTTTTTGAATGTTGCAAAACATTCGCCCATCCCTAGTTAGAAACTGAAACAGGTACAGTGAAGATAGATGGCTTTTTCTATGCTAACCTAAATAATTTACCAATCTTCTCAACAGATTGTATGTCTGTAGTTGGAGGATCTTCAACCTCCAAGGCTATTAAAACTTCCCCCAAGAGAGCATGTATGTGCTGCAAACTGAAATTATCAGGGGGTCCTAAGTTCCTGAATAATCTTCATCAGAAAAGGAGGGTTCTGATTTCACTGTATTAATGATTTGTTCAGGGTACCTAGAGGGATTGCTCCTGAGGGATGTTCCTGAAGAGCCTAAGACCTGTAAAGAATTCCCTTTTGCCCCTTTAATAGAGTGTCGGTTTACGTGCTGTAGGTATGAAAGTCATTAGTTCTGAAATTGCAGAGTGGATATATTGCTTAAATTAGGGGACAGGTCAGAAGAACTGTCCTGGGGATAACCCTGGGGGGTTGTAAAGCCCTGAGCACTCTGTTGCAAATGCAACACAGCATGACCCTGTCTAGCATTAGACAAAAGCTCAGTGCTTAAGTTATGTAACTGAGAGGGGGTGGCGGCACCAACACATTCTTACAAAGTAAACATTGTGGACATGTGGAGGAGTTAAATTATCATTAGATTTCCCATCCAAAGGGTCAGCAAAATGTCCAGAGAGGTGAGCTGCTCCAGTTTGTCCAATAGTATACATTATATAATAAGGATCAGAAAATATCTACAGGTAGATAGAAGCACAGAAATGTAGTATAAGAGGCACAGAAAGGGTTAACTTACCAAGGGGAAACAGAATAATTGGCATAGTGAAATCAGAAAAAAATTACACTGCCTAATGTTAAAATATATATGTTCAATTGTAAAAAAAATTACAATTTCAAACAATAAAGGATTGAAAATGAAGATATTTAACCAAGCTCAGGAAATAATGGATGCTCACTGCACCTAATGTCCAGCAGTAATTAAGCTGTGTGTCAGCAAGATGACCTCTGATTAGTGAGGAGAAGGACATTGATGGCACACTATTTATGTGCCAAAAGTAAATTCCTGAGGTCTCCAGTGCAGAAGCAGCCCAAAAAGTAATGAATAACAACAGGGCTAAAAATCATATTGATTGTCTGAGAACCAAAGTTGTGTGTGCTAAAGCTGACCACAGTACATTTAAAGTATCTAAATCTTATATATTTTTTAAAAAGTGACTAAAACTGCATATAGTGTTAAATGGTTTATGTGACTATGTCCCTAGCCTATGTGAAATATGTCATACTAATACTCTGCAGGCTATGAAGGTGCAGGGCACTTACCTGTCAGCACCTTCATATACAGTGCTCACCTTAGTTGCAAAGTTGCACCAGTAGTTTGGTCCATCTGAGGTATCTCAGTGCCAAGGATCTGTAATGCTACTGTATAACAAGGAGCAACACACTGTAGACCAGGGGATAGGCGGGAATGCCCGCATTTCACCAGGAAGGTTGGTGGCATCTCTATACTGGAAGGGAGAAGATAATCACTGCATGGCTGAACTCCGGTCTAAATTGTTTATAGCTTCTGAGGAGGAAGGGTCTCAACTCGGTTAGAGAACCCCTGTCAAATGACATAAAGATCAGCACTTCAAGTCTCATGATCACTCCTTGCTGGGGGCACAAAATTGACTAAGAGGTTATGGGAAAGTGGGGGGAAATTTAAAGCTCTATTACGTAGGTGTTTTTGCCTCCTCCTAGTGGATTGGAGTGTAATCCCATATGCGATAGCTCATGAACTCAACATCTTATGAAATAAATTTAAAGCCATAACTTAATATTTTGTTAATTATTATAGTGCCAATTTCTATATCATAGCCTTTAAATATGGTAAATATCTATATGCACAGATATAAATAATCTATAACAATAATGAGAATAAAAATAATAATACAAGAACTGCAGCGTGTGAAGTTTTCTGAGGGCAAGATTACAAGTCGCCTGGCAAATCTGTTTTTTGCAAATGCGCAAGTTTTACAAGTAATCCATAAAGCCAGATCGCACACGCCTTCATGTATTCCCCCCATAGAAGTCAATTGAGAGGACAAATAAATAAAAAAATAAAAAAAATAATCTGTTGTTCAAAGCCCATGCTGTATTCTCCTCAAAAAGTGTACATGAAAATGCGATTATTTTATATTGCAAGAATATTTTCTTAACGGAATATGTTCTAATCATTTCCAAATAAATATCTCTCTCTATATGTGATGATTTTTGGACAGGTATATCTATTTATAGGATATGTATATGAATATATATAAATGTCTTGATATCTCGAGATCTTTATGTGAATATATCTTTGAAAATCCTGCTGAGATATTATTTAATGTGATTATTGATTAAGATTGTAATGTGAAATCTTTTCATTATCCCCATAGTTAAACACATATCTCTATACATGGAAATCCATGTTTCTCTATGTATGTGTATTATGTCAATGTAAAATCCCTTTGTCTGCCTTTTACACCTGAGGTCTCATATATTTTAACCCTTATAATATAATATGAGTGTAACTGTACTTTGCACTGTACTTTTAAAGCGTTTCGTGAAACTTTTATGTTGCTGAAAACTGCTCTTCAAGTGCAGAATAGATTGTTGCACAAAAGGCGAATGAATGCATGTGCGCAATCACAATTTTTCAAAACTCGGAATGTCTGCCCAATGTAAATTGATTGCGAAAAGACCATATCACGCGTGGAAAAATCATACTGCGCGACTTGTAATTATGTGTTATTATTATTTATTTGTATAGCGCCACAAAATTAACTAACAACTCATTCATTATGATCATCTCTTTATACAAAACTTGTCATTCCTGAATCTAAAATGAATGCCTATAAAAGAAATCGCCATTTTTAACTATGATTGTTTACATAACCTACATATTGTTTTTATATAAATAAATGCATTTGAATAAATTAGCAATTAAGGGGTAGATTACGAGTGACACGATAACTGTAGCGTGCAAACATCATGGGATATTTTGTTACTCCACTGGCAACAGAAATAGCGTGCATATTATGAGTTGAAAGTAAATGCGTTCACTGGAGAGCAATCGAATTTAATGAATGACGGGTTAGCGCAACTTCAGAGCTCTGGTTAACTGTTACACAAAACAAAAAAGTGGCACCAAATACATAAAAAATACATTTAAAAGTAGAGTTATACTCATAATAACACTGTTTGATATATTATTATATCAAAACAGAAAAAAGGCATAAAAAAGTTAATAGTGCTCAAAGATACGAGGTCTCAGGTGTTAGAAAAAAAAGATTGCAAAGGTCTTTAACATAGAGATACTTACATACACGTCTAAATAGGAACGTATATATGTATGGATAGATAGATGGATGTGTGTGTGTATATGTATATATATATATATATATGTGTGTGTGTGTGCGCATATGTATTTACAGATAATTATACACACATAAATACATATGTATACATATATAGACATATATATATAGGGTTTTCTCTTGCATGCTAACTTTTTACTTTAAACTCATAGTATGAGCACAACCCAGCACGTGTAAAAAATCTCTGTCTAGCAAAGTTAAAGGGACAGTCTAGTCCAAAATAAACTTTCATGATTCAGATAGAGAATATAATTTTAAACAATTTTCCAATTTACTTTTATCACCAATTTTGCTTTGTTCTCTTGGTATTCTTAGTTGAAAGCTAAACCTAGGACCACTAGAGGGTGTTAGTTCATGTGTGTCATATAGATAACACTGTGCTCATGCACGTGGAGTTCCAGGGAGCCAGCTCTGATTGGCTAAAATGAATGTCTGCCAAAAGAACTAAAATAAGGGGCAGTTTGCAGAGGCTTAAATACAGGGTAATCACAGAGGCAAAAAGTGTATTTATATAACTGTATTGGTTATGCAAAACTAGGGAATGGGTAATAAAGGGATTATTTATCTTTTTAAACAATAAGAATTCTGGTGTAGACTGTCCCTTTAATACTCCACTCATAATCTAGCCCTAAATCTGCTTCTGAGCCATATCACACATTTATACTGAAACTTGTTTTAATCTTTTGCAATCATTGCCCTTGTTGCTTTTAAATACATAAATAAAACCATTATTATCAATAGTATAGCACATAAAAAACTCAACTACTTGTACATCATAGGCTAGTGCTTAAGTGATATCTGACCTGGATTTTACAGAGCGCCCCATAGAAGTCCATTATGTGAGAGATTGCACATGTTAGCATGTCCTAAACTATTGCTCAAGCGCTAAAAATAGCTTTGAACTTGTAATATTAGCATAAAATAAAAGAAGCTTTATTGATTACACTTGAGTTTTTGCATTCAGATTACAAGTAAAAAGTAATTGCTAAAAGTTTTTCCCACTTGCATTTGTATTGTGCCCACTACACTAATTCATTTTGGATACTGAAGATGCCAAAAGCCATTTTAGCATGCTAATTTTTCTGAGGTAATGGAATTCTGTTATAGCATGCACTAAAATTACTGTATTCCTCTTTGCTTGCACTAAATGTCAAAAGTCATTATAAAAAGCCACTTCCACTCAGATAATAGAGTTTTAAGTTTAATTTTTCACTATACACTTTCAATATTTGTTTCCTTATTTGAGATTTAACACACATACATAGTAACTATATTCACAGAAAAAGGATTCGATTAGGACAAAAAACACACACACACAAAACATACACACAACATGCACACATATACACAACATACACACACAACATACACACATATACATAAACAAATATATACACACACACAACATACACACATAAACATACACACATATATACACACACACACCACATACACACAACATACATATATACACACACACACACAATATACACACAACATACACACAACATACACACATACATACACACATATACATACACACATATACACACACACACACACAACATACACACATATACATAAACACATATATACACACACACAACATACACACAATATACACACACACAACATACACACATATACATACACACATACACACACACACCCAACATACATACATACATATACACACACACACAATATACACACACACACAACATACACACATATACATACACACATACACAACATACATACATACACACACACATATATACACACACAACATACACACATATACATACACACATATATACACACACACACACCACATACACACAACATACATACATATATACACACACACAATATACACACAACATACACATATAGATACACACATATATATATACACAAACACACACACAACATACAAAAATACACATATACATACACACATATATACACACACAACATACACACAATATATACACACACACACACACACAACATACACACATATACATACACACATATATACACACACACACCACATACACACAACATACACATATACATACACACATATATATACGCACACACACACCACATACACACAACATACATACATATATACACACACACACACACAATATACACAGAACATACACATATACATACACACATATATATACGCACACACACACCACATACACACAACATACATACATATATACACACACACACAATATACACACAACATACACATATACATACACACATATATATATATATATATATATATATATATATATATACGCACACACACACCACATACACACAACATACATACATATATACATACACACACAATATACACACAACATACACATATACATACACACATATATACACACACACACACCACATACACACAACATACATACATATATACACACACACACAATATACACACAACATACACATATACATACACACATATATATACGCACACACACACCACATACACACAACATACATACATATATACACACACACACAATATACACACAACATACACATATACATACACACATATATACACACACACCACATACACACAACATACATACATATATACACACACACACAATATACACGCAACATACACATATACATACACACATATATATATACGCACACACACACCACATACACACAACATACATACATATACACACACACACACCACATACACACAACATACATACATATATACACACACACAATATACACACAACATACACATATGCATACACACATATATACACAAACACACACACAACATACAAAAATACACATATACATACACATATATACATACACACAACATACACACATATACATACACACATATAGACACACACACCACATACACACAACATACATACACATACACACACACACACACAATATACACACAACATACACATATACATACACACATATATACACAAACACACACACAACATACAAAAATACACATATACATACACATATATACATACACACAACATACACACATATACATACACACATATACACACACACCACATACACACAACATACATACACATATACACACACACAATATACACACAACATACACATATACATACACACACCACATACACACAACATACATACACATATACACACACACACAATATACACACAACATACACATATACATACACACATATATATACGCACACACACACCACATACACACAACATACATACATATATACACACACACACCACATACACACAACATACATACATATATACACACACACACACACAATATACACACAACATACACATATACATACACACATATATACACAAACACACACACAACATACAAAAATACACATATACATACACATATATACATACACACAACATACACACATATACATACACACATATACACACACACCACATACACACAACATACATACACATATACATACACACAACATACACATATACATACACACATATATACACAAACACACACACAACATACAAAAATACACATATACATACACATATATACACACACACAACATACACACATATACATACACACATATACACACACACCACATACACACAACATACATACACATATACACACACACACACACAATATACACACAACATACACATATACATACACACATATATACACAAACACACACACAACATACAAAAATACACATATACATACACATATATACACACACACAACATACACACATATACATACACACATATACACACACACCACATACACACAACATACATACACATATGCACACACACACAATATACACATATACATACACACATATACACACACACACCACATACACACAACATACATACACATATGCACACACACACACAATATACACACAACATACACACATATACACACACACACCACATACACACAACATACATACACATATACACACACACCACATACACACAACATACACACATATACATATACACATATATATACGCACACACCACATACACACATATACATACATACACATATACACACACACACCACACACTACTGACATATACTTTATTCCTATTCCCCTAAGAATAACCATGAGAATGAAGCAAATGTGATAACAGAAGAATTAAGATTGCATGTTCCGTCTGAATCATGATATTTTGGGTCTCCCATCCATTTAAAGGGATATAAAAAACATTTTTTTTTTTTGATGCTTTAAATTTAAACATCTTTTCAATTTACTTCTGTTATCATGTTTGCTTTATTCTTTGGTATTGTTTGTAAAAGGAGCAGCAATGGACTACTGAGTGCTAGCCAAACAGAAGCTAGCTCCCAGTAGGATACCGAGATAATGAGTCAAATTAGATTATATAGGTGTGTCTGTTTGATTCAGAAAAATGTAATGTTGACTTTACTATCCTTGCAATGCTTGGTTTCACAAATATATCAAATGAAAGCGGTCATTTTAATAGCATATCCTCGCAAAACGGGTTTGTAGTACGCTTTAAATAAGCGTGCAACTACGCCTTTGCACATTCCATTGAAAGTACAGAGGGCACTACATGTGAGGCATGCACAAAAGAATACTTTCGTAAAGCAATTTGTAATACTAAATTGAGCTTTAGTGATTGCACTATGCTGAACACAACATATATCATTAAAGGGACAGTCTACACCACAATTGTTATTGTTTTAAAAGACAGATAATCCCTTTATTACCCATTCCCTAGTTTTGCACAACCAACACAATTTTTTTTTTTTTCTAGTTATAGTGTTGTATCATCAAAACTTAGTGTAAGACAACAAATAGTGTTACTTAGTAGTGATATTTGTGCTTGAAAGTGCATACAAGCCTGTAATATAGCTATTACCTTATCCTTACTGCTTTACTTTTCTTATATTGCTAATGAAATTGTCCTCTTAAAAAAGATAAAACATACACAGAGGGCCATCCACCTTCCTTGTAATATCAACTTAATCTCTAATTCAGAGATACTTGTAAACTAGATACTATAAGTTTACACGCCCAGAAATAATTGCTTTACAACCAGACACTAGCCCATTTAAAGAAAAAAAAGAGAAAAAACAACGTATTGGCATTTATACAATACAAAACACATATTACCACCTTTGTAACATATGGCTAAATATAAGCAAGCAGACCAGCTCAGGACAACAAAATATTGTCACTATCTTTCCTTTAGATAATAACCTTTAGCATGGTCTACTAACCAATTTAGGACAGTTTTTAGTCCAACTTTTTTTTTTCTTTTTTTTTTTCCTTTCCTTTCTTATTTCCCCCTTCCACAGAAAATATTTAGGGATTCCAATTATAGATTTAACCCTCACTTCTGCAACTTGCTCTTCAAAAATGTGCTGGAGTTCATCCACGGCACTAAATGCCTGATACTGCGGCAAGATGTGCTAATTTAGAAGATAACACCAAAAACCATTATAGCAGGACCGGTTACCTCCAGAGATACCCCTTCTTCCAGGCGACTTTCCTTGTAGCAAACAACAGCAAGGACACTGGGACCAATTCCCCTCTAATAGTACTGCTGCCTCTCCTTTGCCCAGCAAATGCGGTTATATATATATCGAGGGCCACCTAACCCCGTGGGTGCAGAGGGATTTAAACACTTACATAAATCATGCTGCCCATCAGGCTCAGTTCTTATGCAGCAAGATTTGACTGGGACCTGCGGATCCGCTCTTCTCCTCTGCCTAGATGTATCGTGTGCTGCACTCCTGCGCTCTATGCGCTCCATCTGTATTGGAAGCATGGCGTCACAAACTTTACACACCTCCGCTCCCTATTGGTTGGCTAGGGAGGCTCGACATCAATGCTGCTTCTGGGTTCTGGGTTGGTCCGTGCTCCTCTTCTGATGTACCCAGCCAAATATCAGATACAATGCCCTGAAATGGCCCGGGGGAGTCCGTCTCAGCAAACGAGCCCTAGGAGGTGTAACCACCCCACAGCGGGCCCAGTTCTCTCACTCCTCGGCTCCACCACAGCCCCGGCCACCGGTCAGCTTCTGGCACTCTGTAAGTCTCCGGCGCTGCAAGGGTCCCACACCTCACCGGACGCTATCCCTGCCAGCTAGGTCTATACGCTCTGTCTGGTAGGTGTAGAGATTATCTTTAAGCACAGGCTTTAGGTACCTTGTTTAGCCTTTTTTAACGAATTCCATAGTATAGTGAAGTTGCGGCTTAGACTAAAAGCCGTTAATAAAGTCTCTTGAGGTTTTCCTGCCTGGGCTAGAGTGAATTTGCCCAACTCCCTAGGGTGCTATTCACACCAACAGCGGGAGAGATGGCTGCAGGAGAGCGATGTATAGAGCTGTCCGTTCTCTGTGCAGCACGCCAACCTCAGCTTGCACTACTGAACAGCTCCTCCCACCGGAAAGCCTCCGTCATCCAACACAATTATATTAATACACATTTTACCTCTGTGATTACCTTGTAACTAAGCCTCTGTAAACTGCCCCCTTTTTTCAGTTCTTTTAACAGTCTTGCATTTTAGCCAATCAGTGCTGACTCTTAGGTAACTTTATGTGTGCGAGCAAAATGTTATCTATATGAAACACATGAACTAACACCCTCTAGTAGAGAAAAACTGTCAAAATGCTTTCAGGTAAGAGGCGGCCTTCAAGGTCTAAGAAATTAGAATATGAACCTCCTAGCTTTAGCTTTCAACTAAGAATACCAAGAGAACAAAGCAAAATTGGTGATAAAAGTAAATTGGAAAGTTGTTTAAAATTACATGTCCTATCTGAATCATGAAAGTTTATTTTGGACTAGACTGTTCCTTTAACTTTGAATGTAGCCTTAAATATGTAAACAAATATGGTACACAAAAGACAATGGCATCTTTTTATCAAGTCGTCAACTTACTTGCATTCGACGGCACCAATACGCTCGCCTAAGATCTCCTAACATCGCTGCCGCGGACCAGAATACGCTCTCCAAAATTACCAAAAAGCCGCGCACCAAGTACTGGGTGATGAGCAGTGGACTGTTGTTAACTAACAGTCATCGATCTCGCTGCTATTCGGCTTTTTCCCAGCTTTATTAGTATACTATCACTAAACACCCACACTATACTATACTGTTTACCCCCTATACCGCCCTAAACCGCCGCTCCCAGAGCCCACCGCCACCTACATTATACTTATTAACCCCTAATCTGCCGCCCCCTACACTGCCGCCATCTACATTATACTTATTAACCCCTAATCTGCCGCCCCCTACACCGCTGCCACCTACATTATACTTATTAACCCCTAATCTGCCCCCCCACACCGCCGCCACCTACATTATACTTATTAACCCCTAATCTGCCACCCCCTACACCGCCACCACTATATTAAATTTAATAACCCCTAAACCTAAGTCTAACCCTAACTCTAACACCCCCTAACGTAAATATAATTTAAATAAATCTAAATAAATATTCCTATCATTAAATTAATTATTCCTATTTAAAACTAAATACTTACCTGTAAAATAAACCCTAAGCTAGCTACAATATAACTAATAGTTACATTGTAGCTAGCTTAGGGTTTATCTTTAATTTAAAGGAAGTTTGTATTTATTTTAACTAGGTAGAATAGTTTTTAAATAGTTATTAACTATTTACTAACTACCTAGCTAAAATAAATACAAATATACTTGTAAAATAAAACCTAAACTATGTTACACTAACACCTAACACTACACTATAATTAAATTAATTCCCTACATTAAATGCAATTAAATACAATAAAATAAAATTATCTAAAGTACAAAAAAAAAACCCCCACTAAATTACAGAAAATAATAAACAAATTACAAGATTTTTAAACTAATTACACCTAATCTAATCCCCCTAACAAAATAAAAAAGCCCCCCCAAAATAAAAAAGCCCTACCCTACACTAAATTACAAATAGCCCTTAAATGGGCCTTTTGCGGGGCATTTCCCCCCGCTCTTTTATCTGGAAAAAAAAGTACAAATCCCCCCCCAACATTAAAACCCACCACCCACACAACCAACCCTACTCTAAAACCAACCCAATACCCCCTTAAAAAAACCTAACCCCTTGAAGATCACCTTACCAGGAGAAGTCTTCACCCAACCGGGCCGAAGTTCTCAACGAATCCGGCAGAAGTGGTAGAAGTCTTCATCCAAGCCGGGCAGAAGAGGTCCTCCAGATGGGCAGAAGTCTTCATCCAGACGGCATCTTCTATCTTCATCCATCCGGAGCAGAGTGGCTCCATCTTCAAGACATCCGACGTGGAGCATCCTCTTCGGCCAACGTCTTCTTCCAGAATGAAGGTTCCTTTAAGTGACATCATCCAAGATGTCATCCCTTAGATTCCGATTGGCTGATAGAATTAAGGTAGAAAAAATCCTATTGGTTGATGCAATCAGCCAATAGGATTGAAGTTCAATCCTATTGTCTGATGCAATCAGTCAATAGGATTGAGCACGCATTGTATTGGCTGATTGGAACTGCATCAGCCAATAGGATTTTTTCTACCTTAATTCCGATTGGCTGATAGAATTCTATCAGCCAATTGGAATCTAAGGGACACCATCTTCGATGACATCACTTAAAGGAACCTTCATTCTGGAAGAAGACTTCGATTGAAGAGAATGCTCCACGTCGGATGTCTTGAAGATGGAGCTGCTCCGCCCCGGATGGATGAAGATAGAAGATGCCATCTGCCTGTCTGGAGGACCTCTTTTGCCCGGCTTGGATGAAAACTTCTGCCCGTCTGGAGGTCCACTTCTGCTGGATTCGTTGAGGACTTTGGCCTGGTTGGGTGAAGTCTTCTCCCGGTAAGGTGATCTTCAAGGGGTTAGTGTTAGGTTTTTTTAAGGGGGTATTGGGTGGGTTTTAGAGTAGGGTTGGTTGTGTGGGTGGTGGGTTTTAATGTTGGGGGGGATTTGTAAAAAAATTTCCAGGTAAAAGAGCTGATTACTTTGGGGCAATGCCCAGCAAAAGGCCCTTTTTAAGAGGATTTTCAAACATTACAACTTATGATAACAGTTACATGAGTTACAAATTAGACACATAAACAAATAAAACACATGAACACATTATACTGAGATTAGTAATTGAGACATAGGTGACCTGAGCTTATGAATCCTCCATTTTGTAATAGTAATAGCTTGTTGAAGTGACTACTGAGCTGACCACACGTGGGTCATATGGTTATGGAAATGAAACATAAATGGTAGTCTCTAGGGAGGCCACTCCTGGACCTTCTGAATATATATAAGGGGAGGGGGGAGTCAGCGGGCAAAGAGCCGCTCTAGATACAAGGGGAGAGGGGGGGGGCAGAGCCAATTAGTGTGAGGGAGAGAAGAAAAAAATCAGGCTACGTCTGAGAAGGGTAATGTGTTAGGATTACTGGAAGTATATTCCTTAAGTTCCAGTAGGCAAATTTAATCTAGGGGAAACCTCTTATATGGCGACAATAGATGAGCTAAAGGCAGCAAGGGGCTGCTATATGAGCTTACTGAGAGATAAGTAGTAAGTATAAAAGGAGAAAAATCATAAAACCATATTGAAAAGCATTAAACTCCTGTAAACATTGATTATACTAAGAATATTAGTCAACTCCCATTCTCAGAGTGTCTAGGATAATATCAGAAAAATAGTCATACATATATATTGACAACATATAATACATCTTAGTTAAAATTTATGTTGGGGTTTATAGTAATACAACATCTCTGAAACTGACTCGAGTCACTCTTGTGCCCTAAAAATAGAATGGGAAACTGGAAAGGATCCTCACTAATATAAATGGCCACCGTTGGATCTATACAAACCTATAAGGGTACATAAAATACAAAATATGGATATGATAAGAGATTGGAATGTAGTAGTTTTAGTTTGCAAAAATAATTCCCCTAGTGTGTAATATATATATTGAAGGGTTATCCCCATTCTAAAGAGATGAATCCCTCTTGGCCCTACTGAGGGCTTACGTATTAACTTTATATTATCACAGTAATATAGTAATGACTTCATGTGCATCTATTATTAGTAATGATAAGCAAACAAGTTGTGGTCAGATAACCCGCTAACAATGCGCTAATATTAGCTTAATGTTTTACTATAGGGTTAACCGCATGATACACTGGGCTATATGTAAGAAAGCAAGCGCAATAAATAATATGGGATATGCCAGCTACATGATACTAAGTATTAACAGGCATAAACACTTGTGATATACATGCATATACTAGTAAATATGTCTTTCTAGTTTGCCTACTATGTTATTGTCAGGTTTCTGGACCATACAGAACAATGGGACTAAAATGACTATCTAATTTAAGGAGTGAAGTCTGAGAATACTCAGGCTCTGTTTCCCAGACAGCAAATATTATGAAATGTGGTCTAAT
The DNA here is from genome assembly GCF_027579735.1 of Bombina bombina. NCBI lineage: Eukaryota > Metazoa > Chordata > Amphibia > Anura > Bombinatoridae > Bombina > Bombina bombina. The sequence continues at coordinate 211,318,103 of NC_069499.1, read as the reverse complement.
GTCTGAGGTCATGATCAGTTAATGTAGGTGAGCCATAGTATCGAGTATGTGACAACCAATGTTTATCTAACTAAATATATAAGGAACACACAAACTTCATGCAAGGAAAGAAACATCCATAGTATACAGAGAAATATCTGTGCCATATGAGACCAGAATAATATCAAGGATGGAAGCTATAGAGCTCAGAGACCTCTGCATTTAAGGGAGCATATGGGCTAACAAAACATGCATGTTACCATTTATATACAGTATATATAACCCAAACTCAATACTCATAATGTAGTACACAAACAATACCATACTATTTGATGAATAAAGTCCAGTCTATACATGGTGAGCCAGACAACACCGCTTAATTGTTCCTTTTCCAGAGGAGATACTTTTTATAAGCTGAGGGAAATAAGCAAAACACATATGGAAGTGAATTGTTCAGATTACAACATGTTTCTTGAACAAAGCCAGACCATATACAATAGATTTATAGAAAGAAAATATCCGGCCCACATTTTAGACAATGCTCTTACTAGAACCAAAAGATTGGACAGGAATGAGATATTATCCAACAATAATAATAATAAAAAAACAAATCAACTAATCAATACATCAACAGATCAGGGAAATCCTATGTTTATCACTCAATACAATAATCATTTTCAAAAAATTAATCAGATTATATACAAACATTGGCATGTCATCCAAAGGGATCCCATTTTGAGGAATATTGTACAGGAAAGACCAAAGATAGTTTATAGGAGAGCGCCTACCCTGAGAAGTAGTTTAGCACCCAGCAAAATTGTTAAACATACACAACAACAATCCAAGATCATCACAAAATCCAAGAGGGGTATTTTTGGGCTACAGGGAGTTTATAGATGCGGAAGAACTGGTTGTAAGTCCTGTCAATATATCAAACATGGCACTAAAACCTTCAAATCTCATACCACCTGAGACATTTATCCCATTCAGGGATTTTATAATTGCAATACATCTTTTGTCGTTTATTTATTAGAGTGCATTTGCGGCCTGCAATATATAGGCCGCACCTCCAGGAAAGCCAAGACAAGATGGGGGGAACATTTTCGCAACTGCAAAAATTTGAAAAAAAACGAAAATCAAACATAGTGTTCCAACTCATTGTTTAACAAAACACCAAGGCAACCCCCACATTTTCAAATTTATTCCCATAGATTTTATTCCCAGGTCAGTAGATTATAATAGAACCAATAAACTCAGACAACGAGAAACCTTCTGGATTTTTAAGTTAAAAACACTATTTCCTGAAGGTTTAAATGCGAACCTAGATCTAGCAGCCTTCAATTAACATCCAGAAACACTAATAAACACACCTAAATCTGATATCCATAACTGATAAGATCAAAGACTATCAATAACATTCACACTCGGATTTAGATTAAAATTTATTAATATACTATAAACCAACATAACAATCATAGTGATTAGTGGCATTTTAATTGGGTCTTTCTCTCATTACATATTAATGTAATGTTCAGCTGGACATTATATATTGGAGAACATTATCAGCCTTATTAGTTTACGACTCAGCTCCCACAATTTTAGCATAAGAGAAACTTATAATACTCTTTACACTCACCAAGTATTCTTCTATCCATAATACACAGAATGGCAAATATAGGTAATAACAAAACATGCATTGCTTGACATTAATAATATATATTGCACAACAGATGGAGTGGTAAACACACATATTCCACTTACAATGAGGTATATAATTTTGTACTTTTGGCGCAAAAACTAGGTACCGTTACAATAATTAACTAAACTACAGGTTATCAATTTTTAACTTGTTTTGTATTCATTTGGTACATCATACTTAACAATCTATTCTTTAACAATTTATTCCTATTGTTATTTGGAATCACAACACTTTTCCTATTGATAATTTAATAAATTTTGGATCTACATGTTATCAAAAAAGATAATACACTGATGAATTAATTTCAGAGAAATATTGAAGACTATTATACACAGACCATTTATATACACATACTTTCAAAACTATAGTGTATTCATTTCCATAGCCGTGAGGTTCGTAATTAAATTATCAATATCGAGCCCATGTCTTGTACTAACTGTATTCCCTTTTGTAATCAGATTACGTTCCTTTCTATTACATCTTACGCTATTCACAACAGTCCTAAATAATACCACACACTCTTTTTAAATATCTCACATTCAAATATGTTTTATTTATACATATACCAACTCTCATACACATACAACTGTGAGAAACAACTATAGTCATTTTTTCACACTTTACATATTCAATATTAAAAATCGGTGACAGATATTCGAAACAGTTTAGAAACATTTTTTAACTGTATTGTGACATATATTGACACTAACTATCAGTCTACAGATTTTACAATCAATGCTGATAAGATTCACAGGGTTTGTTTGGCCACGATTAGTCTCTTTTTTGAAACTATGACAACTTCCGTTTTTTATTCACCTGTATATAAGGTTGCAATGTGTTTGTAAATATATCCTTTGTTTTTATGCCTGAGGAAAAAACCATCGGTCTAGAAACGTGTAGCAAAAACCTGGATTGCTTAAAGATTTTAACTTTATTATACGGAAGTTGTCGCTCACGATCATTTACCTTACCTGGAGAGGTATTTTATTTCTAAAACCCATTGGAGGCTGCAGTATACATGTTGCAGAGACGCTGATTTGCTTTAATCAAGCAACGCTGAGATCCACCTGTCTGCACCACATCCAAGGCCACCCAGTGTGCTAATTTAGTAACGCGGAGATCCACCTGTCTGCACCATATCCGAGGCCACCCAGTGTGCTAACCACTGAGAGTGTTAGTCTGCCTGATAGCACCGTTCACAGAACGGTGCAGAGCTGTTCGGTAAGCTTTTTTGAATTCTTTGCCTTCTGAACCTGTAACAACAGTATCACGCTATGTGGCGCCCTCTTTCTCACTTTTAATCTTTAGAAATCTTCACGCCGAAGACCAGAGGAGCTTTTGCCGCTGACATCTTTTTGCCTAATACTGGTTTTGACTTTCTGCCCGATTTCACGGGAGCCATATGGTTTGTGCACAGTTTTAACATTTTGTATTCACCCAGCGCACCCCGTTCTAGGTTCCCCTCGGGGTTCCTGGTTTGACATATGGAAGTGGTTGCTCATAGCGGCACAGCGTACATCAGCAGAGTCCATAACTGCTAACCCACTCCCCTTTTAATGAGAGCACTGGTCTTATGTCCCTTGGTGCGACTACTGCTAAAGCAGACTGTGATACATTTCTGGCCAATCTGAATATCTGCTAGATCAGCAGGCACACATAGAACACCTCCTGGTACCAGATAAGTAGTGTCACCCCTCCCATCAGTTTTAAGCTGTCTACAGTATAGGTCTTATGGCTCATCTGTGAAATAACTAACTATACTAAGCTACACTGTTGTTCTAGTTACAGCCCAGAAATGCCAAGGGAACATGTATTAAATTGTTTAGTAAATACCAAAGCTAAATTAACAATAATGTCAAAATTACTAAAGAAGCAGTGGGACCTAACTCGGTAATTGTCCTCTATGCAGGATTAATTCTAGGAGACAAAAAGATATAGGAGAACTTTAAAGGGGACCTCCCAACAAATAATGTGCAAACAATGTTATAAAAGTTTAAAAGTAGACAATTATAAAAACAAAACAAAAAACAAAACAAAAAAAGAAAAGAAAAATACAAGGCTAGCATATGCAAAGTCAGTAGATTCTAAAAGCGGAGTCTCAATCTTAAATAGATTAGCAAGTGTCCAGCTAATGAAATAACAGAGAATCTAAAAAACAAACAAAAAAAAATGCAAAAACAGAACTTGGTATGTGGAAAATAGAGTGCTTCAATATGATGGGTGCTAGAGTCTCTCATTTACTGAGTTGCGTCTCACAACTTCATCCGATGCCCACCAAGTTGCAAGGGGATAAAAGCACATATCCAGTTTGCGGTGAAGACTCTGACCGCCAGACGAAAGCCACCGGCAGCCTTCCCAGACGTCACAGAAAAAGAGCCCCGTAAGCTACAAACTGAGCCTCAGTGAGTCGCTTTGTCTCAGCTCGAGAACTGACTGCGATAAGATCAGGCTCCGATATCGGAACTCTTATTGGAACCGACGAAGGCTTAGCTGGTGAGTCTGATAAGCCACCTCTGGTGCGAAGTGTTGCTAAGAGTAGCAGAGGTCCAAAGCATAGAACAAGTCTCTTCTGTTATAGCAGTAGTGGACTGCAGGGAGCTTGGAAAATTGCATAGTACCTTTGAAACTTCTATACGGGTCTCATGACATTGCATGTCTTCCCTGTGCACGTTCTCTGTGTATTGAGAGACATCGCATCTCACATGCAGTGTATCCGATAGTTCTTCACTAGTATATCCCACTGGTCCACTTGCCAATGGCACATCTTGGGTCCGGTTAATAGCTGCATCAAGTACCGCACTGAGTTCGGATTTATGGGCATCTAATTTGAACATCAAGTTGTGCAGCATATATATTACCTGCCTCTCCATAGTGTGACAAATGGCTAAAATCTCCAGAATAGAAAACATTGCGTAGTTGTTCTTTAAGATGGTGGTTTGCCACGTACCACCTTCACAGCAGGCCAAGAAGATTTTTGTGCCCATAAAGCGACCATAACGGTGCTTTCAATGTCTTTGGTTTGTTAATTTAACTCTCCAAGGCTTAGTGAGGAATAAAGCTTAATATAAGATCATTTCACTCGCTCCATACAATAATAGATTTAATTAAACAACAGGAGCTCTAGGAAGATGCGTCCTGCTGCTTCGGCAGTTGGCTCCGCCCCCCGGTAATTTTTTTTTTTTTATAGTTTTAGATTTCATTTAGTTGTATATTATGGTTGTACTTCAAGAAAAATATAAATTATAATCTTACTGGTATTCTAGTGATTATATTGATATTTCCATTTATGCCCACTAGATGGCACTAATTTGCAAAAAACTATTGAATTTTATGTGAAAGTTGAATTTTATGTTATAGTTTTGCACACTGGTGCTATATAAGGAGGGGATACCTGTATACAATAGCATGACTAAGGGCTAAGTAGGCCGAAAGTAGCTGATTTTATGTTCACTTCAATAAAAGAACTTCCATAAATAAAACAGTACTGGGACTACTTTGTGATTTTGAATGTAAGGAGTTGCAGGACTCTGACAGTCCACGAGCACTTAGAAAAGTACCATAAAGAAAACTTTAACAGTGCTGTAACTACTGTTTATATATACATATATATATATATATATATATATATATATATATATATATATTCATCTTTAGACATGTATATGTATGTATCTCTATGTTAAAGCCATTTGCCTGCCTTTATTTTCTAACACCTCAGACTTCATATCATATGAGCCCTTATAACTTTTTTTGTGCAATATGCTTTTTGAATAATTTTTATTAGATGGTGTTATTATGAGTGTAACGGTACTTTCTAGTATATTTTTTGTTTTGTCACACTTTTTTGTCTTGCAAAACAGTTATCCGGGGCTCTGAGGATGTTTTACTTGCGCTCAAGCGACAGCATTTAGCTCCAACTTTTAATATAAGCGAAAAACACGACACACGCAAACATCTGCAATATACCGCTTATCACTTGTGTTTAACTGTTAGTGCTCCACTCGTAATCTGCCCCCAAAAAGGTTGTTCTATCAGAAATCTGAGCGGCCAAGCCAGATATGCAAAGTCTGTACTAATCTGAATATTAATGACCTTGGTGCACTGTTGACCCCATGTGCAAATGATTAAAGCAGTAAATGCATGCACAACATATCCAATTAAGCCACCGAGTCCAGAAGTTGGTCCATGATTAGCGTAGATGCATAGTGTAATTTGTGCAGCACTGCACTATCTCTCCCTATTGTGGCTACGGTGGGTTTGCACACCAAGTCCCTATATAGATAGACCACTGGGATAGGTGCAGTCGTCCCACAATGGATTTGGAAACACATCAATTTTACAGTCAAATTATAGAAAAACCCTGCAGAACTGATAATAGTAAGTATTTATTGATATTTTTTAATTATATCAATCTTTTAAATGGAATTAAAAAAAAGAGTTTCATATCCCTTTAAATACTTTTAAAATATGCATTTTGTATGCCGGTATGTAGCAATACAGTAAATAATTTCAAATACATAGATAACACTTTAATAGCCCTTTAATTACCTTATAGGTACTGATATCTTTATCTGAAAAATTCTGATATTTAAAACCTCACCGCTCATGTAAGATGATCTAAGCATCCTTTAAACCACAAGTCACAACTTATTACTGGGTCACAACACAGTGTTTACTCGTTCGCCAGCGTGCATATCTTTCTTTAAGCAGCATTGCACAGTTTAAAAATAATTGCTGGTACATGGCAGACTCAGCTGCAACACAAGATTCTGTTTAGCGCTAAGAGCAGGCTCAGAATCACTCTGATCTTATAGTCAGAGAGTGCAGAGCAGCCAGAGCTGCCGGAAGCATCACACTAAATTGTTTCCCTGCACAGCCCCTGCGCTCTCTGCAAAACACTGTGGTGCGATAACAAGAGAGAGACCCCACTCCACAGCCTATTAGTGGTCCCTTTAGACTGCTGCTTCATAACTGGTGTTTCTGGCGAGCCTGCAGGCTCCCCAAAAACACAGGCCCTCGAGATCCATCCAGAGCTTGTTTAATGAGCCCCTCAGACAGTTCTTTCCAGCGTGTCCCTTGTTGCCGGCCTGTGTGGAGATCATTGGCGGTGTGGGTCCCTCCGTGGGGTTTACTACTCACAGGCTGCTACTCCACTTTGTCCTACAATTGTATACCTGCTGCTTTTGTTTATGACTGTTGCTGCTTTTGCTTTGCTAATGGCTCTTAACCTCTTATTCATATATGTGCCGAGTCTGGTTGGAGCTACCCTGTTCTTTTAGTGTGACTTTGACATATATATATATATATATATATATATATATATATATATATATATACACAGGTATATACATACATATATATATATGCTATGGCAGCCAAGGGTTTAATGGAAAACAGAGCAGAAGGAAGACGTTAAGGCTTGCGGGACAATTTATTAAACCCCAGGCGGACATGATTCGCCCTGCATCACTAAATGCTGACAGCATACGCTGTCGGCATTTAACATTGCACAAGAAATGCTTGTGTAATACTGCCACCTGCACATTTGCGGCCAATCGTCCACTAGCAGGGGGTGTCAATCATACTGATCGGATTGGTATGATTGCAGTCCTCCACCTAAAAGGTGGTGGAAAAGTTAAGAAGCAGCGGTCTTATGACCGCTGCTTCTTAACTTAGATTTCCAGTGAGCCAGAAATCTCTGGCATAGAAAGCAGCATCCACTGCTTGATAAATCTACCCTTAACCTCTGTGTATTTGTTTGTATATATTTATATATAGCAGGAGAGTCAGTACAGCCTGAGGCATTATTTTTGTACGTTTTTTTTTTTTTTAACTAAATGATAATGATCAGAATTAGTGATGTTTCTATATCCAATATTTGTGTGCTCTTTTCTGCTGATGCTGTCTGCGTAGCTCTTTGTTCCGGATCGGGTGTATTAATAGTTTTATACCCTCAGTCACCTTCTCAAAGGCTTCATGGAAGCTTTTTTCAAGAGCTGTAAAATGTTCCTCGAAGAGGTGTATTATCTCCTGTTCCCAGGTGTTGAATGCCATCTTAGTTGTTACAGCAAGGATATCAAAATGAATAAAATAAAAAAAAGGTTATCAGTGTCTATGCACTGTCTACCCGCAAATTTACAGAGGGGGGGGTGTTGAGGGCCTCTCGATGAAGAGTCTGCCTTAGGCCTCGAAGCTCCAGCATCGGTGGAAAACCCAGAAAAAAACTTATCATTCAAATCTACTTGATCTGCAGAGTTTAGATATCAGGGTGAAGTAGATGGATGGACTTAAAATTCACTGATAATAGGCAGATTATCGGTGATCCACTCAAAGTAAACAATATTGCCACCATTCAAGGTGCTGCCCAGAGACACGTCCCCTGATTTTCTCTTTTGATATCAGAAAAATGGGATAATCCTTTTTTATTAAAGCAATCACAATCTTACCAAGTCAAAAACAGCCAAGATTGATAGCTGCCATGAGATTTGATATCAATGGCATCTTTAACCAACAATGGATACTAATCACAGGAAACCATGAACAGTTAATGGAGTTAACGTAGTCCAAGTGTGTGCATTGCAAATAGAGTGGTGTTTCTTTTAAGTGTTAAACTATCTGGATGCCATTTGTATATTATTTTTTTTTTCACTATCACGAAAACTCTGCTAGAGTTAAGCTTTTTGCACTAGTCAGGTTGCGTTCATAATACAAATTTAAAAAAAACAATGTGCAATCGCAAATTTGCGATGTTTGTAATATCAACGCACTGAAAATGGCTTGCAAAAACAAGCCCTAATATTTTAAACATTTTTATTTTTATTTGTCAATAATTCATTGAAAACTTTGTTTTCTGAAGCTATTAGAAAAAATAAATGCCCTTTTAAGGGCATTGCCCATCCAAATGCCCTTTTCAGGGCAATGGGGAGCTTAGGTTTTTTAGATAGGTTATTATTGGGGGGTTTGGTTGTGTGGGTGGTTTGTGGGTTTTACTGTTGGAGGGGTGTTTGTATTTTATTTTACAGGTAAAAGAGCTGATTTCTTTGGGGCAATGCCCCCGCAAAAGGCCCTTTTAAGGGCCATTGGTAGTTTATTGTAGGCTAGGGTTTTTTTTTTTATTTTGGGGGGGCTTTTTTATTTTGATAGGGATATTAGATTAGGTGTAATTAGTTTAAATCTTTGATAATTTCTTTTTTTATTTTTTGTAACTTAGTATTTTTTATTTTTTGTAACTTAGTAATTTTTTATTGTAGATTTAAATAACTTAGGGTTAGGGTTAGGTTTTTAAATATGTAATATAGTTAATTTAATTGTTAGTTTAATGTAATTTTAGTATAATAGGGTTAGGTTAATTAATAGTTTAATAAAGTTTAATGTAATTTAGTATAATAGTTAGGGTAGGCTAATTAATAGTTTAATATAGTTTAATAGTTAGGGTAGGTTGAATAATAGATTAATATAGTTTATTTTAATTCTAATATAGTTTATTTTAATTCTAAAGGTAATATAGTTAATGTAATTGTTAGTTTAATGTAATTTTAGTATAATAGTTAGGATAGGTTAATTAGTAGTTTAATATAGTTTAATGTAATTTTAGTATAATAGTTAGGGTAGGTTAATTAGTAGTTTAATATAGTTTAATGTAATTTTAGTATAATAGGGTAGGTTAATTAATAGTTTAACATAGTTTAATGCAATTTTAGTATAATAGTTAAGGTAGGTTAATTAATAGTTTAAAATAGTTTAATGTCATTGTAGGATAATAGTTAGGGTAGGTTAATTAATAGTTTAATATAGTTTATTTTAATTCTAAAGGTAAGTTTCAATTTATTATAAGATAGGGATGAGTTAATATTTAATGTAAAGTTAGCGGGTTGTTAGGTTTAGGAGTTAATATGTTAATTTAGTTTATGGCGATGTGGGGGGCTTGCGGTTTAGATGTTAATAGGTTTAGTAAGTCGTAGTGATGTGGGAGGCCAGGGGTTTAGGGGTTAATACATTTATTTATTTGTGGTGGGCTCCGGGATCAGTGGGATAGGGGTTAATACATCTAGTTAGTGCGGCGGTGTCGGGGAGCGGCGGAATAGGGGTTAATAACTTTATTAGAGTTGCGGTGGACCCCGGGAGCAGCGGGATGGGGGTTAATAACTTTATTTAGTTGCAGCGGGGTCCAGGAGTGACGGGATAAGGGTTAAACATTTTAGTATAGTGGCAGTGTTTAGTGACAGGGTATAAATAAAGTTGGGGAAAAGCCGAATAGCAGTAAGATCGATGACTGTTTGTTAACAACAGTCAGGCTGCTCATCGCCCCATACTTGGTGCGTGGCTTTTTGACAGCTTTTTTGATAAATAAGGAGAGCGCATTCAGGTCCGCGGCCGCGATGTTAGGCAATGTTAGGCGAGCATATTGGTGCCGTTGAATGCAGCATAGTTGACGGCTTGATAAATAGGCCTCTTGGTGTGGTGAGGCCAATAAAAAAAATGTAGAAACACTCATTTTATCTTGAGTAATGTTTAGGTTGCTATTTAGGGGCCTATTTAAGAAGGTGCGAGCGAACATGATCCGATATTGGGGATCATGTCCACTGCACATCGATAAATTCCGACCTTTGATCGGGTTGATTTTTGGCGATGTCTGTCCGCCTCCGAAAAAGCAGATGGACATGTTATGGAGCAGCAGTCTTTAGACCGCTGCTTCACAACTTGTGTTTCTGGCGAGCCTGACGCACAGGGTATCAAGCTCTATTTGGAGCCCCTTAGTGTCCTTTATGTGAAACAGAGACTCCTTCATTACAATACAAGGTCTGACAAAAATCCCAAAGATTTTGTGTGATTTCTCTCCATGCTGGCAAGATTTTGAATATCAGACCAGAAAGAGAATCTAAAAGGGACACTGTACCCAAAAATTTTCTTTTTTCTAATTTACTCCTATTATCAATTTTTCTTCGTTCTCTTGCTATCTTTATATGAAAAAGAAGGCATCTAAGCTTTTTCTTGGTTCAGCACTCTGGACAGCAGTTTTTCATTGGTGGATGAATTTATCCACCAATCAGCAAGGACAACCTAGGTTGTTCACCAAAAATGGGCCGGCATCTAAACTTACATTCTTGCATTTCAAATAAAGATACCAAGAGAATAAAGAACATTTGATAATAGGAGTAACTTAGAAAGTTGCTTAAAATTGCATGCTTTATCTGAATCATGAAAGAAATTTTTTGGGTACCGTGTCCCTTTAAGCAAAAAAATGTAAGGGAATTATTCCTAGCCTACACTCAATATGCCTGAAAGATTTCATAGATATCTATATGGACTTTTAAGGGACAAACAGTTTATTTTATTAGAGTCAAAAAATATTTACCAAATGCATCTTAGTTACATAGGCCTAGATTTGGAGTTTGGCGGTAGCCGTGAAAACCAGCGTTAGAGGCTCCTAACGCTGGTTTTAGGCTACCTCCGGTATTTGGAGTCAGTCAAAAAAGGGTCTAACGCTCACTTTTCAGCCGCGACTTTTCCATACCGCAGATCCCCTTACGTCAATTGCGTATCCTATCTTTTCAATGGGATTTTTCTAACTCCGGTATTTAGAGTCATGTCTGAAGTGAGCATTAGAATTCTAACAACAAAACTCCAGCCGCAGCAAAAAGCCAGGAGTTAAGAGCTTTCTGGGCTAACGCCGGTTCATAAAGCACTTATCTACTGTACTCTAAAGTACACTAACACCCATAAACTACCTATGTACCCCTAAACCGAGGTCCCCCCACATCGGCGCCACTCGATTAAATTTTTTTAACCCCTAATCTGCCGACCGCCACCTACGTTATACTTATGTACCCCTAATCTGCTGCCCCTAACACCGCCGACCCCTGTATTATATTTATTAACCCCTAACCTGCCCCCCACAACGTCGCAGCCACCTACCTACAATAATTAACCCCTAATCTGCCGACCGCAAAGAGCCGCCACCTACATTATAGCTATGTACCCCTAATTTGCTGCCCCTAACACCGCCGACCCCTATATTATATTTATTAACCCCTAATCTGCCCCCCTCAACGTCGCCTCCACCTGCCTACACTTATTAACCCCTAATCTGCCGAGCGGACCTGAGCGCTACTATAATAAAGTTATTAACCCCTTAAACCTAACACTAAGCCCCTGAAGATCTCCCTACCTTGAGTCGTCTTCACCCAGCCGAGCCAAATTCTTCATCCAAGCGGAGCAAGAAGAGGTCCTCCATCCGGTAAAAGTCTTCATCCAAGCGGGGCAGAAGAGGTCTTCCATCCGATTGAAGTCTTCATCCAAGAGACATCTTCTATCGTCATCCATCCGGAGTGGAGCGGCAGCATCCTGAAGACCTCCGACGCGGAACATCCATCCTGGCCGACGACTGAACGACGAATTACGGTTCCTTTAAATGACGTCATCCAAGATCAGCCAATAGAATGTTCCGATCAGCCAATAGAATGCAAGCTCAATCTGATTGGCTGATTCAATCAGCCAATCAGATTTTTCCTACCGTAATTCTGATTGGCTGATAGAATCCTATCAGCCAATCGGAATTCGAGGGACGCCATCTTGGATGACGTCATTTAAAGGAACCGTCATTCATCGTTCAGTCGTCGGCCAGGATGGATGTTCCGCGTCGGAGGTCTTCAGGATGCTGCCGCTCCACTCCGGATGGATGACGATAGAAGATGCCTCTTGGATGAAGACTTCAATCGGATGGAAGACCTCTTCTGCCCCGCTTGGATGAAGACTTCTACCGGATGTAGGACCTCTTCTTGCTCCGCTTGGATGAAGAATTTGGCTCGGCTGGGTGAAGACGACTCAAGGTAGGGAGATCTTCAGGGGCTTAGTGTTAGGTTTATTTAAGGGGGGTTTGGGTTAGATTAGGGGTATGTGGGTGGTGGTTTGTAATGTTGGGGGGGGTATTGTATGTTTTTTTTTTACAGGCAAAAGAGCTGAACTTCTTGGGGCATGCCCCGCAAAGGGCCCTGTTCAGGGCTGGTAAGGTAAAAGAGCTTTGAACTTTAGTAATTTAGAATAGGGTAGGGCATTTTTTTTATTTTGGGGGGCTTTGTTATTTTATTAGGGGGCTTAGAGTAGGTGTAATTCGTTTAAAATTGTTGTAATATATTTCTAATGTTTGTAAATATTTTTTTATTTTTTGTAACTTAGTTCTTTTTTATTTTTTGTACTTTAGTTAGTTTATTTCATTGTATTTATTTGTAGATATTGTATTTAATTTATTTATTGATAGTGTAGTGTTAGGTTTAATTGTAGTTAATTATAGTTATTTTATTTAATTAATTTATTGATAGTGTAGTGTTAGGTTTAATTGTAACTTAGGTTAGGATTTATTTTACAGGTAAATTTGTAATTATTTTAACTATTTTAGCTATTAAATAGTTCTTAACTATTTAATAGCTATTGTACCTGGTTAAAATAATTACAAAGTTACCTGTAAAATAAATATTAATCCTAAAATAGCTATAATATAATTAAAATTTATACTGTAGCTATATTAGGATTTATTTTACAGGTAAGTATTTATCTTTAAATAGGAATAATTTATTTAATAAGAGTTAATTAATTTCGTTAGATTAAAATTATATTTAATTTAGGGGGGTGTTAGTGTTAGGGTTAGATTTAGCTTTAGGGGTTAATCCATTTATTAGAATAGCGGTGAGCTCCAGTCGGCAGATTAGGGGTTAATAATTGAAGTTAGGTGTTGGCGATGTTAGGGAGGGCAGATTAGGGGTTAATACTACTTATTATAGGGTTAGTGAGACGGATTATGGGTTAATAACTTTATTATAGTAGCGCTCAGGTCCGCTCGGCAGATTAGGGGTTAATAAGTGTAGGCAGGTGGAGGCGACGTTGTGGAGGCAGATTAGGGGTTAATAAATATAATATAGGGGTCGGCGGTGTTAGGGGCAGCAGACTAGGGGTACATAGGGATAATGTAAGTAGCGGCGGTTTACGGAGCGGCAGATTAGGGGTTTAAAATAATATACAGGGGTCAGCGATAGCGGGGGCGGCAGAATAGGGGTTAATAAGTGTAAGGTTAGGGGTGTTTAGACTCGGGGTACATGTTAGAGTGTTAGGTGCAGACGTAGGAAGTGTTTCCCCATAGCAAACAATGGGGCTGCGTTAGGAGCTGAACACGGCTTTTTTGCAGGTGTTAGGGTTTTTTTCAGCTCAAACAGCCCCATTGTTTCCTATGGGGGAATCGTGCACGAGCACTTTTTTGAGGCTGGCCGCGTCCGTAAGCAACTCTGGTATCGAGAGTTGCATTTGTGTTAAATATGCTCTACGCTCCTTTTTTGGAGCCTAACGCTGACATTATATGGACTCTCAATACCAGAGTTATTTTAAAGGAGCGGCCAGAAAAAAGCCAGCGTTAGCTACGCGGGTCGTTACCAGTGATTTCATTAGATTACAAATCTCACATTTATTGTTGTATTATTTTGTTAGCTTGTTATTTTATTGTGAATGAGTTTGTCAGATTATGTTATTTTGAAACATTTAGGGCAAGATTACAAGTGATGTGCTATTGTTAGCATGGGACGTAATAAGCAATATTGCGATGGCACTAACTTGCGTGCATATTACAAGTTGAAAGTAAACGGGTTAGCACAAGTGTGGTCCTTGCGTTAAGTGTAAGGGTTAAAAATAATTTGCACCAAACACATCAGAAATACATTAAAATAATGTGCTGCACTCATATATATAGTTTCTGGAAAAAAAATCATATAAATATATATATATAAATATATATATATATATATATATATATATATTTATAAGGGATAAAAGTCATATGGAATATGACAAGTTGTTTAACTGGGAAAAGCTATTATGTATGCATGTATGTGTGTGTGTGTGTGTGTATATATATATATATATATATATATATATATATATATATATATATATATATATATATATACTGTATATATATATATGTGTGTGTGTGTATTAATCTGTCTATATAGTACACATACACATACTTTGGGCCCCTTGAAAACTTGAAAATACATTTTAATGTTTTATAACGTGTTTTACTATGTATTTAAAGTAAATATTTTGTATTCCATTATCTGAAGTAATTTTTACTTCCAAGTGGTACTATGCAAGCTAACTTGCTTTTGTAAAAAAAAAAAAAACGCACAAGTTAAAAAAATCTAATAGCGCACTTGTCATACTCCTCGTAGGATCAGGTTCGGGTGATGGGAGCTGTTGTGCAGAGGTGTCAGGTTCTGAAGTTTTCTCTGCATGAATCTTTCCTTTTTGGCATAAGGAAACTGGTACATGGATTTTAGGAATAAAGGTAAAGGTTTTATTGATCAGATTAATTCGCAATGCAAAGATATGCAGACTAGATGAAAGGCAAAGTCTTTGTGCAGACAAGTATACAAAGTAACTTTGTAACTCTGTAATAAAAGGCAGGATATGTAGATATGCTGTAAGCAGGTAACTTTGTAATAACAGGCAGAATACGTAGATATACTGTAGACAGGAAACTCTGTAGTAACAGGCAGGAATACGTAGATATGCTGTAGACAAGTAATTCTGTAACAGCAGGTAGGATGTGTGCATAGGCTGTAGACTAGTAACTGTAGTAACAGGTGACAAGCAGGAATACGCAGACATTGTAGTAATGAGCAGGAATACGAAGATATGCTGTAGACTGGTAACTCTGTAGCAACAGGCAGGAATGCGAAGATATGCTGTAGACAGGAGAATCTGAAGTAGCAGGCAGGGAATGCAGGTATGCTGTAGACAAGAAATTCTGTAACAGCAAGCAGGATGTGTGCATAAGCTGTAGACTGGTAACTCTGTAGTAACAGGCAGGAATATGCAGATATGCTGTAGACAGGAGAATCTGAAGAAGCAGGCAGGGAATGCAGGTATGCTGTAGACAAGAAATTCTGTAACAGCAAGCAGGATGTGTGCATAAGCTGTAGACTGATAACTCTGTAGTAACAGGCAGGAATATGCAGATATGCTGTAGACAAATAAGTATGTAACAGCAGGCAGGATGTGTGCATAGGCTGTAGACTGGTAACTCTGTAGTAACAGGTAACAAGCAAGCAAATTTGGGACAGTCTTTGGAAATATCAGTGAACCAGCCAAGGTCAGATGCCATGGAATCAGTCCAGAAACGAAACACAGTGCCAAGGAAAAATCCAGAAGAGTAGTCTCAAAACGAAGCAGTAGTCAAGAGCCAGGAAATCCAACAAATCTGCAAACAAACAGGAATTTGGAACAGTGGCTCTAACAGAATGTAACACTCAATGTCAAGGCCCAGAACTGAAAGTATAACTGCCTAAGATAGTAGGCTGATGATTAGATGATAAACTTCAGCTGGTAGGCAGGGGGAGCCAGAGAGCCAAAATTGCAGCAAACAGAATTCCTAAAACCTGAGCCTGTGAACAAGCCATCTGGTGCCGAAGTGGTAAGTCAGCAGGCTGGGTGTCAGGAATCTGTGTTCTCACTCCTGATCCTCCAACCTATCACGCATCTGAGTGTATAACCCAACCCACTTCCTGTACTTAATCTGCATGCTGACGTCACACAGGTGCTTAGTTATTGTGTTTGTATCAAGGACCTGAGCCTTTGGAATTCTCTCCCTCCATTGAGATTTCTACACCTCGCTTTTCTAAACTCTTGGATTACAAATATTCTTTCCTTGCAGCTCATCAGCTGTCGCATTCTAGAAGGAATATAAGAGTTTATCACTAATCATCCGGTGACTCTGAGTAACTTGTTTGCTGTTACCTTTTAATCTCGATTGTAACTTCTTCTTACCTGTCAGCTGCAACTAACTGCTGGAGCTAATTGTGCATGCATCCTTCACTAAACAACGAGTGTTGAGCATAAGAGACTTCCAATCTTTTGTGTATGCTTTTGTGTCAGTTACGGGACTACCGCTGCTCTCCATGATTTGGAGTGTTGTCACAACCTCACTTTCACCTTCCGCCTCACTGTAGCAACATCAGATCCCTTCGGGCTTCACAGAACTGAAGCGCTCCAAGAATCGGAGTTGTGACACACCCACCTCCTATGTCAACCACAGTGTGAGACTTACCAGAGCATCAGATTTCCCCTAGCAGTAGCACACTACCAATCTCTGAGAATTGAGTTGTTCATTCAACTTCTAAAAACAAACTATTATTTGATTGCAGCAAGTTATTTCTTGTGACTTTGTTTCTATTTAATCAAATTCACTTAAAGCACATTAAGATTACTTGCAATATTAATCAAGTGCCAAGTGATACAAAACTAAGACTCTTTGTCGATTTGCAGTGGAGATCCTTAAATAGAGAGAATCAGGTTGGAATTTATAATCAGGCCTTACACTGGGAAACAATTGTAGCAGATGTAGAAACAGGTCACAGGTTCAAGTCTAGGCTAGATCATGACAGCTCCACTTGTAATCTGGAACTTTGAAAACCATACAAAAAAATCTACATTTGCCTTCTAAGATTTAGATATTAATTTTACTCTCAGCTGTTACCAATATGCTAAATCATTTGACAGATAAATCACTTGACTAGAAGAGATCACATTAACATCTCTATGCAAAAAGTAAGATATTTTTAACCAAGATAAGCCCTGTGAAAGAGGCCAAAAATAGGTTTTAAATTACCCTGATCATTAAGGTGTTAATAGCTAACTAATAGGGAATACAATTTCAAACTTTCAGGACACTGAGGTCCCTTCATCAGGCAGGCTCTTAGCTTGCATTTCCAGAGTAGCCCAAACAAATTGTCAAGTATGATTACGTCAAGATTAACATCAAGACCAGAAATTAGATGATAACTGAGAAGGCATGTCTGATGAGAATTTTCCCATAAAGTAAACAGAAAATCTCATTTTTGCTCTAGGGTCAATGCAAGCTTTATATTCCAGCAGATTGTATACAGCTATATGTAATCCAATAGGAAAGGTAATTGATCATATTGGTTGATATGAAATTTCATACCATGAAAATCAGCAATTAGATGATTATGGTGAAGACATGACTGATGAGTATAAGTCCCTCAATGGAAAACCACATTCTGGCAAAAAACTAGGGTCAATGCAAACTACATTTATCAGCAGCTTTTATACAGTTGTTCTAACCATTGTTTTCTTCCTGTTGGCTGATTTTTATTTTTTAAATAATCCAATAGGAATGGTCATTGATCAAATTGGTTGATTTCAATTTTCCAATGAAGAAAACAAGTTATACTGTATTAGGTAGTAACAATCCTTTTTGAAAAGGAAATAAATATACAAAAATATGTAAAGGTAATACTTTTAATAACTAATTAATAGGGAATACATTTGTAAGCTTTTAGGGCATCCATTTTTCATACAGGCTCTTGGATTGTGTTTCCTGATTAGCCCATTTTTGACTAAAGTTATTTAAAGTGACGGTCAAGTCCAAATTAAACTTTAATAATTCATATACGGTACACAATTTTAAACAAATTTCCGATTCACTTTCATTATCTAAATGTGCACAATGTTTTTATATGCACACTTTCAGAGACAACAGCTCCTACTGAGCATGTGCAAAATTCACAAAATATACGTATATGCAAGTTGTGATTGGCTGATGGCTGCAACATGATGCATTAGGGAGGAAAATGTAACTCACTTTAATATTTGTCATAAAAAACGTACTGCTCATTTGAAATTCAAGCTAAGTGCTTTTGCATTGTCTCTTTATTATATATTTATTGATTATGGTTTTTTTTTTACAGTGTTTAGTGGTCCTTTAAACAAATAGCCCAGTATAATTGTGTCACGTTGAACATGAAGACCAGCAATTAGATAATAACTTTGAAGATGAGAATGTGTCCCCTCATTATTTCACAAAACTAGGGGCAACACAAGCTATGGGGACTTTTGCTAAACAACTGTTATTGCTGCTCATATTACTTGTAAAGTAGTTGAAGCAAATACAGAAATCAAAAAGTAATGGTTACAAGTGGTCAACAGGATACACAAATGAAGAGGGTAAACTGGTTTGGCTATTTATATTTATTAACTGTAATCTATCTATCTGTTTGTTATTCCAAGCTTCTTCTGGTCTCCAGCTCTAACCAAAGGGTTGTTGGATGTACAAAGCTAACTGGGATATAGTTGAAATATTATAACTTTTGAAATGTGATTGGTGCACAAGGCCATGTTCACATGAACATAGATTTAATCAACTGACACCAAGTTAGACCATATGAGAATCCAAATGGGAGGATACTTTATTTTTTATTTCTTTTTATTTCTGTTTTAGCTGTTTACAAAAGTCTGATAAAATGGCACATAAACCAAAAAAATAAATACTATATGACCATGTTATGTGTAGCCTACAGAAAAAAATGAAATATATAACATAAACCTTCAATTATATTAAAGGGACATGAAACCCAAGATTTGTATTTCCTGATTTAGATAGAGAATACAATTTTTAAACAACTTTGTTTAACAACAATGTACTTCTATTACCTTATGTGCTTCATTCTCTTGGTATCCTTTGTTAAAGATTCAGCAATGCACTGCTATGAGCTATCTGAATGTACTCTTTTAGCCAAAAACATTAGACATATGTGCAGCCACCAATTAGCAGCTCCTGAGTCCACCTAGGTATCCCTTTCAGCAAAGGATATCAAGAGAACTAAACAAATTAGTTAATAGAAGTAAATTGGAAAGTTGTTTAACCCCTTAACAACCATTGTCATACCTTGTACGTCACTGGTTTTTCTGTGGGGGTGACTCTTCCAACATATATTTTATCAAGCCTGCAGGAGGGAGGGAGGGTATAATAGCGCAGTCTTGCTGCCCCCATGTAAGATGTGCGCCATTATATCCACACAATCCCTTAACGACCAGTGATATACAATGTACATTATGGTCATTAAGGGGTTAAAATCATATGCTCTATCTGAATCATGAAAGAAAAAATAGGAGTTTTATGTCCCTTTAAGTAAGTTATAGAAGCTGAGGGTAAACACATTTATAACAAAATAAGCAAAATCAGAACAAGGAGTCTTTTTTAATTGGTAGATATGAGTTTCTGGAGCAATATGTCAATACGTGTAAATACACCTTTATTGACATACTTTTGTGGAACCGAATTTCAGTAATATATCTACACAGGATCTATCTATCTATCTATCTATCTATCTATCTATCTATCATCTATCTATCTATCTGGATCAGACTTTAAGTAATATAGATAGATGATAGATAAATAGATAGATATTTTACCTATCAGCTAGATTACAAGTTGTGGCATTATGGCTACTCGCTAATTTCGTGTACGTTATTTTCATTGCGAACCTTTAATAACATAGGTATTACGAGTCTGAAAACAACCTCGTAACGTGTTGCGGTAACACGAGTACCGCGTTTATTTACCAAGCATAATCACAGGCGCGTAATGATTTCTCTCATAAAGATCAATGCAAAATGAACAATACACAGATTTTTCTTCTAACACTCGATCTCGCGAGAAATACACACTGCTCTGTCATATTATGGACATGGACAAGAAAAATTGTCAGATCAAACGTACAAACAACAATCGCTCATGCAACATAGCACATAGGCATTCAACAGTTATAATCGGAAACAACTAATACTACAAAACATTTACACTAAACGAAGAATAGGAAAATACGTTGTGATCTGCAACACGGAATAAAAAAAAAATTACAGAATTGCACATTGATACACAAACAAAACATTCGCATTGACGATTACGAAACATTATTACAAAGAAAAACATTTACAACACAACGAATACGATACCATCACAAATCAACATTAAGATTTGGAGATAATACATTTGTAGAATGTTAGGCTAAACGATCACTATGACATCATCGCATTATACACATTCCACAAATACATATGTGCATTTACAAACTCCATATGAGAACGCGCAAATTAAAACAACTAGTGAGTGAGTTAGTGAGAGAGATAGAGAGCGTTAGTGAGCGAGTGCTGTTCCTTGGTACATTCCTTATATAAACACATTTACACGCAAAAACATTCAATACGTACATACACTTATCCCTAACACTACATACACTCCATTCCCCATTACCTTTCATCCTACACCCCATACCACATTCCCTTTCATCCCAGACCCCATTCCCTTTCATCCCATACCTCATTCCCTTTCATCCCATACACATCCCATAGTTAGATTTTGTTTGATTTACAACAACTTATTGTTTAAATATCCTCATTTTCCTCTTTTTTAACATATACGTTTGTCTGTTTAATACTCCTTACCCTCTTTTTTTTATTCCATTCACACTTTGAGCAATTTTTACTTTTAGTTCATTATTTTGACCCCCTTTCATTTGGGCACATTCTCATTTTGATTGAGGATGACGGGAGGGAGAGATAGAGGGCAGATTAGCCCGGAGCTACTAGAGCTCTTTAGGCAGGAGTATAGGGAGGAGCTTAGGGAGGAGATTATGCAGGAGTTTAGGCAGGAGAGAGGGAGGGGGAGAGGAAGGGGGAGAGGAACTACAGAGGAAGGGGGAGTGGAAGGGGGAGAGGAAGGGGTGGGTGGACCCAGCCACATTGTGGAAGATGAACAAATGGCTGGGCCCAGTGGTGTGCAGTGTAGACAGGGGGCTTCACAGTCCGGGGACAGAGGCTCACATTGCAGGGGGAAGCCCAGGCAGAGGGAGGAGAGATATGCCATGGAGGAGAAGGAGGCCCTTATAGAAGCTTATATGGAGAGGGCTACGAGGCTGCAGGCACAAAGGGCCACCCCTTCGGTTAAGAGGAAGTGGTGTAATGAGATCAGGGATGCTGTTAATGCAGTGGGGGACTATAAGAGGGATATCAAGACTATCCAGCACCATTACTGGGACTGCAGAGCTGAACTTAAGAAGAAGCTCACAAGGGACAGAGAATACCATTTAGGGACCGGTTGCGGTCTGGAACAAACATTTGTGTACTCCGAGGTGGCCATAGTCAGTATCAGAGGAGTTGATACTGGGAACCTGTGCCTCTCATCTGCCGGTAAGCTCATTAAATAATCTCTTTACATCCACCTCATAACCTATTCACACGCAAAAAAAGTTACGGATAGGACGAACGCAATAAAACTATTTTAAACATTATTACGTAAACGCATTCACAATTATTTTGAGAAAGTTGCATCTGAAGAAAAGCCATCACATTAGTAGCTAGTCTACAGATTAGTTGTGCATTTCAACAGATTTAAGACAAACGCTAAAAGACATTCAGATTGACCATTTAGATATCAGAAAGATGGGTTTGAAAATATGGAAATCGTATTGATTGCTTTGGCTTACAATTGAATTACGAAGTCAGCCTCATTAACCTTTACATTTTTATCCGGAACTGTGCTAATATCTCGATTTCTTTCTTTTTACAATATACAGAGTCTCGGGGAGAAATGGAAGAAGTCCCCACTGCAGAAGAGATCCCTGCAGCATCCCCCCATGCACCAGCAGTCCCCCATGCACCAGCAGCCCACCGTGCACAAGCTCCTCCTGAGGAGAACATCCCCCCAGAGGTGCCAGAGCTGGAGCTCATTCTAAACTTCCTTGAAGAGATGCATGCCTCCCGGAGGGAACAGGCAGAATACAGGGTGTTCATGACAGGAGTAATGAACCAACTGCTCAAAGGACAGACGGAATACAGGGTGTTCATGACAGGAGTAATGAGCCAACTGCTTGAAGGACAAAATAATATCTGCAATACTCTAAATAATATGTTGCAGGTCCTCCGGGAGGTGTCAAGCGGAACGGGGGAAAGAGCATCTGATCCTGGACCATTTTCTCCTGGGCCTCCATCTTCTCCTCTGCCTCAATCTCCTCCTCAGCCTGGTGATCCCTTAACCACTCATAGTACTCCTCCTCCCCTTTTTCCACAACCATTTCCTAGGAGAACTCATTGGAGGGGGCAGTTGCCTTCCACAGAGCCTCCATCTCATGGGAAGAAGGGAAGGACGAGGAAGTAATTATGTATATACATATATTTATTTTTTTTAATGTGTAAAGGATAGGTATGTGATGATGTTGTTTCCTTACACTTGTGTAGCACACTCTGTATCTAATAGGCTTCTATGGGATTGGGTCCATGGAGGCATATTGTTTGCAGAGTGTGTTTTACAAGTGTGTGGAGCCAACATCATCACATGCTATCCTTGTTGATTAGATTGATTGTTATTTGCATTGTGATGTCCAAATTGTTCTCCTAATACAAAATATTGATCATTACTATTTGATAATAAGCCTGTATGCCATATTTCTCTCGATGTGTTAAATAAAGTATATATTTTCAAAGCTACATTATAGTGTTTGACTTATTTCTGAAATCTATATAATTTAAAAGGTGTATGAAAGCAGAACATTCGCTTACATGATTTTGACAGAGCCTAACTTTTTAAACGACATTCACATTTACTCATATTCTTTCACAAGTTATCTTTTTAGCCTTTGCTGAAAGGTTTATCTAGGAAAGCTCAGGAGCAGTCAAGAACATAGCTTACATCTGCTGATTAGTGGATGCATATATCTACCGACTGTCATTGCCTCATCCATGTGTTCACTTAAAAACCAGTAGTGTATTGATGCTCTTTCAACACATTATACCAAGAGATTGAAGCACATTTTGAGATTAGAAGAGAATTGGAAACTTGGTTATAATTGTATGTTTTACATAACTAATGAAAGATACATTTAGGATTTCATGTCCCTTTAAGAGTTACATTTGAAAGATATGCTCACAGTACTATATTTGTAGAAAAACAATGTAGAATTGATACATGACATGATATTGAGCATTTACATTAAGAAGAAATATCAGGACATAACATATAGAATAAGTAGACATCTTATATATATTTATCAGATAATAAAGGTGAATGCATATTAAATAATTAAAATCCACACCTTTGCATGAGACGTCTTACGCAACATGGCGCATCCGAGATCGTGTAAAAACCGCATCCAATCAAAAGGACAGATTCAACACCTTTGCATGAGACATCTTACGCAACATGGCACATCCGAGATCGCTTAAAAACTGCATCCAAAGGACGGATTTAACACCCTTGCATGAGATGTCTTACGCAACATGGCACATCCGAGATCGCATAAAAACTGCATCCAATCAAAAAATGGATTCAACACCTTTACATGAGATGTCTTACACAACATGGCACATCCGAGAATGCGTAAAAACATAGAAACATAGAATTTGACGGTAGATAAGAACCAAAAAGGCCCATCAAGTCTATCCATATTACATGTTACTTTTTCCTTAGGATAGCCTTATGCATGTCCAAAGCATTTTTAAATTCCTTTACAGTCTTTGTGTTTACCACCTCAAATGGAAGTTTATTCCATGAATCCACCACCCTTTCTGTAAAAAAATGCTTCCTCAAATTTCTCCTGAATCTACTACCCTCTAACTTTAGATTGTGACCCCTTGTTCTGGCATTTATTTTTTTGTGAAAAATGCTTTCAGCTTCAATTTTATTAAGTCCCTTCATATATTTGAAGGTTTCTATCATGTCACCTCTTTCCCTTTTATCCTCTAAACTATACATATTTAGATCATAGAGTCTTTCTTTGTATGTTTTATATTTTAGACCATGTACCATTTTAGTAGCCCTCCTTTGGACAGCTTCTAGTTTATTTATATTTTCTGAAGATATGGTCTCCAGAACTGTACACAGTATTCCAGATTTGGTCTAACTAATGATGTGTAAAGTGGCATAAGAACCTTGCTATTTCTGCTACTAAAACCTCTTCCAATGCAACCAAGCATTTGACTGGCCAAGCAAAGGACAAATTTAACACCATTGCATGTCAATAACAAACGTATTTATATTTATAACAATTGAGTATGTGCTAGATTGTTATCTATGAAGTGTGTTTGTTTCATGCAATGCACAGCTTCACATAATGTAACGCTAGATAACATAATACTTTGGTATCACTTTGTTAGTAATAAATATATATTTCATTACAATAGGAAGATTAGAAAATATATTTGAAGCAACAGGGTTTAACAAAAATAATGCTACTATATACATTACTAAAATGTGGATTGTTTATACATTATATGTTACCTATGTAGCAATATATCGTTGTATAATTAAATATAATCACAAATAATAGAAAGAGATTAATCATCTAAAATGTGTGCATTACACACAGTGTTTTCTTTGGTTATACTACTACAATAAGATGTAAGGAAAATTGGAATATATATGTTGTCAACATTCAGATAAGTCTGTTTTAAAGATATTGTATGTCTATGTTGATGTCAAAAGAAATAATTATAAAATGTTCATTATGATTGCATATCCATACATTAAGAATTGTGGTCAGCATCCTTTAAAGATTATCAACATAAAAGATCTTTTAATAGAAATTACTTTAATAAATAAAGAAGAAACATACCAGTTTAATGACATTCTTTTTATTATGATAAATATGATTTATGAATGTCATAAAACATTCACACCTAGATTACGAGTTTTGCGGTAACAAGAATGTGGTGCTAACAAGCAGTTTTTTCTCACCTCTCACTTTCCTGCAGCGCTGGTATTGCGAGATTTCAGAAACCCGGCATTAAAAGACAAAAATTGAGCGTAGAGCAAAATAATGCTCCAAATCTCACTCCAATACCAGCGCTGCTTAAGTCAGGTGTGAGCTGGTGTAACGTGCTCGTGCACGATTTCCCCATAGGAATCAACGGGGAGAGCCGGCTGAAAAAAGTCTAACACCTACAAAAAAAACAGTGTATAACTCACTAACGCAGCCCCATTGATTTCCTAAGGAAAAAAAAGTTATGTTTAAACTTAACACCCTAACATGAATCCCGAGTCTAAACACCCCTAATCTTACACTTATTAACCCTAATCGCCGACACCTACCTTATAATTATTAACCCCTAATTTGTCGCTCCGGACACCACTGCCACCTACATTATAGTTACGAACCCCTAATCTGTTGCCCCCAATATCCCTGCAACCTACATTAAAGTTGTTAACCCCTAATCTGCCGAACCCAATGTCGCTGCCACTATGCAAATGTTATTAACCCCTAAACCTAACCCTAACCCTAACACCCAATAACTTTAATATAATTAAAATACATCTAATTAAAAATTCCTATCATTAACTAAATAATTCCTATTTAAAACGAAATACTTACCTGTAAAATAAACCCTAAGATAGCTACAATATAACTAATAGATAAATGACCTGGGTCACCAGAGGGCGCTCACTATGCACAACATATGAAATAGACTGAACAATTAACAACATGAACTTGCGACAATAATGTTCGTGTAAATGCTGCTATAAAACCAAACAATTATGCAATAACATTAAATAATAATGGAAAGAGGAACCTCATTAAATGGCGTTAGATTCAATGTCCATATGTGGTTGGTGATGTTGAATGTGGATTCCTAGGGGTCCTATAGATCCAAATCGGTCCAAGGCTAGGGAAACTTTCCCACGGCTGCACTCTCCACAACGATCCCAGGAAGGAAAACGTGTTAGCTGGAAAGATGAGATAAAAGAAGAAAGGCGCACAAATGTGTGTATCAATCGGTATAACTCGGCATACACTCCAAGTATTGTGTGCACAGGGTACTCACAATTTAGCACAGCACACCAGTGTGCTTGTGGAAGCGGGCTGGTACTCAGAGCTGACCAGCTGGCTCTCTCCGGCTCTTTCCTAGAAATGGCGGCTTTCCTGTATGATGGACTGTCTGGTAGTGGTATGCTTGTATTCAAACTCCAGGCTCAAGTTAGGTTAAAACAAATTTAAAAACTTTTATTGCACAGGGTTGACAAGCACATAATAACATTGGTACATGTGAAATTTCACATGTACCAATGTTATTATGTGCTTGTCAACCCTGTGCAATAAAAGTTTTTAAATTTGTTTTAACCTAACTTGAGCCTGGAGTTTGATATTGTGATAGGGCTATTAGATGAGGTGTAGTTAGTTTAAATATCTGTAATTTGTTTTTTATTTTCTGTAATTTAGTGGGGGGGGGGGGGGTTTACTTTAGCTAATTTAATTTAATTTATTTAATAGTATTTAATTTAGTTAATTTATTTAATTATATTGTAGTGTTAGGTGTTCTTGTAACTTAGGTTAGGTTTTATTTTACAGGTACTTTTGTATTTATTTTAGCTAGGTAGTTATTAAATAGTTAATAACTATTTAATACCTATTCTACCTAGTTAAAATAAATATAAACTTGCCTGTAAAATAAAAATAAACCCTAAGCTAGATACAATGTAACTATTAGTTATATTGTAGCTAGCTTAGGGTTTATTTTACAGGTATTTAGTATTAAATAGGAATTATTTATTTAATGATAGGAATATTTATTTAGATTTATTTAAATTATATTTAAGTTAGGGGGTGTTAGGGTTAGACTTAGGTTTAGGGGTTAATGCATTTAGTATAGTGGCGGCGACGTTGGGGGTAAGACAGCCAAACGCTGGTACTGGAAGATCCCAAGGGTCAGTCAATCCACATTCACACAAACCCCAACCACCAAACAGATCCACTGGCCGGAACACAAAAAATTCAACATGCATACAAAATCATTCAACATATGATAGAGAACAGATACACAAAAAAGTGTAAGATAAATATAAACAAGAACACCCCCCGGCATCCCAAGGGGGTGATGATACAACACCACCTGCTGTGAAAAAAGGAGAGTCTCTATATTCAATAAGTCCCAAGATGGGTCTCCTTGAGAGTAAATAAAGACACACAAATCTTGTCAAGCAATATGATCATTAATGCAGAAGAAGCTGTATATTCACACTTGTGCAAGTGACTAAATGTATCTTTAAGCAGATGAATATAATTTGCAAAAGTTGCTATTTACAAAGCCAAAGACTAGACCATGTTTAAATCATATGTATCCATATAGCTATATACACTCTTAAGAGGCTGCTGAATCTCTCTTTTATCTGTAGACACTGTTTTATTTTCAGGCTTTCAGAAATTCAGTCGTTCAAAGCAGACCATAACAAAATGACAACCTTTTTCAAATGGTGTATATGCTGGTATTTAGACATAGGCCCCTAGTTATCAAGCCGTCAACCTCAAATACGCTGGAATTCTGCAGCGTATTTGTGGCGAGGCTGATTCGCCTAAGTTATCAAGCCCTGCTGCCCGGCAAAAGTAGAATTTAGTGACGTAAGCTTCGATCCGCCGGACTCAGTCCGACACAGATCGATTCTTACGTCACTCCAGATATTCCGCACACAAGTTCGGCACAATCTGACTACTTTTACTAGTTATCAAATAACTACCTGGTATGCTCGGCACTTTTCCGGCCCAGCGTACCTGGTTTTCAATCCGCCGCCCTGGAGGCGGCGGATCCCATAGGAATCAATGGGAGTCTGACCATAGCGAAAGTTCATGTTAGCTGCTGCACGATATCCCATTGATTCCTATGGGAGATGTCTGCACCTAACACCCTAACATGTACCCGAGTCTAAACACCCCTAATCTGTCCCCCCCTACACCGCCGCGACTAAATAAAGTTATTACCCCCTAAACCGCCGCTCCCGGAGCCCACCGCCACTCTAATATACTTATTAACCCCAAAACCACCGCTCCCGGAGCCCACCGCCACCTACATTATACCTAGTAACCCCTATCCTGCCCCCCCTATACCGCCGCCACCTATAATAAATCTATTAACCCCTATCCTGCCGATCCTGGACCATTCCACAACTAAATAAATTGTTTAACCCCTAAACCACCGCTCCCGGACCCCGCCGCCACCTATATTAAACTTATTAACCCCTAATCTGCCCCCCTACATCTTTCCCACCTATAATAAATTTATTAACCCCTATCCTGCCCCCCATACACCGTCGCCACCTATAATAAATTTATTAACCCCTATCCTGCCCCCCCTACATCGTCGCCACTATAATAAAATTATTAACCCCTAAACCTAAGTCTAACCCTAACACCCCCCTAACTTAAATATTAATTAAATACATCTAAATAAATATTATTCTTATTACCTAAATTAATCCTATTTAAAACTAAATACTTACCTATAAAATAAACCCTAATATAGCAACAATATAACTAATAATTATATTGTAGCTATTTTAGAATTTATTTTTATTTTACAGGCAATTTTTAAATAGTTATTAACTATTTAATAGCTACCTAGTTAAAATAAAGACAAATTTACCTGTAAAATAAATCCTAACCTAAGTTACAATTACACCTAACACTACACTATCATTAACTAAATTATTCCTATTTAAAACTAAATAGTTTTTTTATTTTTTGTACTTGAGTTAGTTTATTTAATTGTATTTAATTGTAGTTATTTGTAGCTAATTTATTTAATTAATTTAATGATAGTGTAATGTTAGATTTAATTGTATCTTAGGTTAGGATTTATTTTACAGATAATTTTGTATTTCTTTTAGCTAGGTAGTTATTAAATAGTTAATAACTATTTAATAACTATTCTAACTAGCTAAAATAAATACAAAGTTACCTGTAAAATAATATATAAATCCTAAAATAGCTACAATGTAATTATTAATTACATTTTAGCTATCTTAGGGTTTATTTTACAGGTAAGTATTTAGTTTTAAATAGGAATAATTTAGTTAATGATAGTGTAGGTATAATTGTAACTTAGGTTAGGATTTATTTTACAGGTAAATTTGTCTTTATTTTAACTAGGTAGCTATTCAATTTGCCTGTAAAATAAAAATAAATCCTAAAATAGCTACAATATAGTTATTAGTAATATTGTAGCTATATTAGGGTTTATTTTAAAGGTAAGTATTTAGTTTAAAATAGGATTAATTTAGTTAATAAGAGTTATAATATTTATATGTATTTAATTAATATTTAAGTTAGGGGGGTGTTAGGGTTAGGGTTAGACTTAGGTTTAGGGGTTAATAATTTAATTTTAAGTGGCGGCGGTGTAGGGGGGGCAGGATAGGGGTTAATAAATTTATTATAGGTGGCGACGGTGTAGGGGGGACAGATTAGGGGTTAATAAGTTTAATATAGGTGGCGACGGGGTCCGGGGGCGGCGGTTTAGGGGTTAAACAATTTATTTAGTTGCGGTGGGGTCCGGGATCGGCAGGATAGGGGTTAAAAAATGTATTATAGGTGGCGGCGGTATAGGGGAGGCAGGATAGGGGTTACTAAGTATAATGTAGGTGGCGGTGGGCTCCGGGTGCGGCGGTTTAGGGGTTAATATATTTATTATAGTTGCAGGGGGCTCCGGGGCGCCGGTATAGGGGGTAGAACAGTGTAGTTTAGTGTGGGTGCTTAGTGACAGCTTATCAATAAAGCTGTAGAAAAGCCAAAAAGCAGCGAGATCGGATGAGTGATAACTATCACAGTCTGCTGCTCATCGCCCCGTACTTGGTGCGCGGCTTTTGACAGCTTTTTTGATAACTTTGGCGAGATTATTCAGGTCCGCGGCGATGGTAGGCGAGCTTAGGTGGGCGTATTGGGCCGGCGAGGGCAGGTAAGTAGACATGTTGATAACTAGGCCTCATAGTCTTTATATCTGAATATGCTTGTTAATTGCAACTTGTAATATATTCCACCTTACTCATGATCATAATAATCCCGGTATCCCAGAGTTACAAACATTTGTGAGTGTATAATAAAGTTCCAATTTCACCGGTTATGACTATAAAGGTACTGTTTAACCGTACACGCCAATCTCACACTATGATACTTCACTCACAGCGTACACCTCTGATGTATAACACAACTTTGTTGTAAGCGATAAGTAACAATGTTACCTGGAGTGTCCACTGTCTCTGTGAGACTTCAGTGACGCTGTGAGACTTACCCCTTCATCGAGTGTGGAAATGGAAAATCTTCAGACCGCTTCGTTCTCTTACCTTCTCAATTCAGTCATACAGGGATATAAGCATATAGACGTTAACCACTCATTTGAAACTTTGGCTCCGGATACCAACAGGTGCAGGTGATGGCATCTCAGTTATCCGATGCGCGTTTCAGGACTCCGCCCTCTTAGAGGGGGCCTATAATATTTAAATGCGTTTTTGAATATAGCCAAATTTGCAGAATAACCATAAGGAAAGAGATGAAGGTATGGTTTCTGGATATTATGCTATTATCATTGGTATATTCATTATTTAGTCAGTGTCATATAAGGGGTTAAATATCTGGATCCCTATTTTTTGAGTAGATCTTCTTGTATTAGGAGTAGATATTGGATATCAATATTGACGACCATAGATTAATCCATAGAACACATTAAGGGGATTAAATACTCTTATTGGCATATCTCAATAGGTCGAGAATTAGCTATAGATATCCACTGGGTAACATCATGTCCTCTCTTTTAATTAAAGGTAGGAATTTGAATATGCAATGCATACAGAAGTATGACTTTGTCAGTGCATCTGATGTGATACTAAGTCATCTATTATACTTATATATTCCCTAGTGAATGACACTCTTTT
Organism: Bombina bombina; assembly: GCF_027579735.1. Taxonomy (NCBI): domain Eukaryota; kingdom Metazoa; phylum Chordata; class Amphibia; order Anura; family Bombinatoridae; genus Bombina; species Bombina bombina. Next base: position 211,286,895 of record NC_069499.1, on the reverse strand, counting down.
GAAATAAATGTTGGATTTTTAAGAATAGCCAATTTAGACTAACATGGGCCGTATAAGAGAAGATTCAGAAAACGGGTGAAAATATTGAACATTACGGTTATTATTTAAATCATACCCTGTTACTTCAGGTTTCATAAATAGTGGTGAAACTTTACATTATGTGGAATATATGTGTGCAAAAGGCAGATCCACGGCGGAGCTTGAAGGTAGATTTTTATAAATACAAGCGCTATGAATGGGTGTGACGTAAGAAAGGTGTGCATGGAGTGAACCAATTGTGTTTAATCTCTGGTTGCTAAAAAAAAGCACCTACGGTAGACACCTATACTATCCTTGACAAAGGGCGGAGTCCCAAAACGCGCGTCGGATAACTGAGACGCCATCACCTGCACCTGTTGTTATCCGGAGCCGAAGTTTCAAACGGGTGGTTAACGTCTAAATGCTTTTATCCCGGTATGACTGAATTGAGAAGGTAAGAGACCGAAGCGGTCTGAAGATTTTACATTTCCACACTCGATGAAGGGGTAAGTCTCACAGCATCACTGAAGTCTCACAGAGACAGTGGACACTCCAGGTAACATTGTTACTTATCGCATATAACAAAGTTGTGTTATACATCAGAGGTGTACTCTGTGAGTGAAGTATCATAGTGTGAGGTTGGCGTGTACGGTTAAACAGTACCTTGATAGTCATAACCGGTGAAATTGGAACTTTATTATACACTCACAAATGTTTGTAACTCTGTGATACCGGGATTATTATGATCATGAGTAAGGTGGAATATATTACAAGTTGCAATTAACAAGCATATACAGATATAAAAACTATGTCTAAATACCAGCATATACACCATTTGTAAAACGTTGTCATTTTGTTATGTCTGCTTTGAATGACTGAATTTCTAAAAACCTGAAAATAAAACAGTGTCTACAGATGAAAGGGGAATTCAGCAGCCTCTCAAGAGTGTATATAGCTATATGGATACATATGATTTAAACGTGGCCTAGTCTTTGGCTTTGTAAATAGCAACTTTTGCAAATTATATTCATCTGCTTAAAGATACATTTAGTCACTTGCACAAGTGTGAATATACAGCTTCTTCTGCATTAAGGATCACATTGCTTGACAAGATTTGTGTGTCTTTTTTTACTCTCAAGGAGACCCATCTTGGGACTTATTGAATATAGAGTCTCTCCTTTTTTCACAGCAGGTGGTGTTGTATCATCACCCCCTTGGGACGCTGGGAGGGTGTTCTTGTTTATATTTATCTTACACTTTTTTGTGTATCTGTTCTCTATCATATGTTGAATGATTTTGTATGCATGTTGAATTTTTTGTGTTCCGGCCAGTGGATCTGTTTGGTGGTTGGGGTTTGTGTGAATGTGGATTGACTGACCCTTGGGATCTTCCAGTACCAGCGTTTGAGCTGTCTTACCCATTGTGGCAGTAAGAATATGTTTAAATTGACATAAAATTAAAACAGTATTCATCTAAGACTCGTTTGCTGGGATTTATTTATATTGTATTTATTTGAGTAAATTGACCCTACTCTATCCCGTGCATGAGCATATAGACATAGAAATCTCAAGATAGTGCTGTAACTTGTTTCATTTTTTGAATTTTATTATAGTGTTTGCGATGCTGGAGGGACTCAGTTTAAGGGTTAATAGGTAGTTTTTGGGTGTTAGTGTACTTTTAAACACTTTAGTTAGGAGTTTTATGTTACAGCGTTGTACCATAAAACTTTTAACTACTGACTTTCAAATGCGGTAGGAATCTTGGCGGTAGAGGGTGTACCGCTCACTTTTTAGCCTCCCAGTACAGACTCGTAATACCAGCGGTATGAAAATCCCATAGAAAAAAGGGTTTACGAAGTTTATGTAAGTCGTTTTGCGGTAAGGCCAAAAAAGTGTGCGGTGACCCTAAACCTGCAAGACTCGTAATACCAGCAGTAGAAAAAAAGAGGCGTTAGCATCTGTTAACACTGCTTTTTCAGCTACCGCAAAACACATAATCTAGGCCAAAGAAAATAAGATAACTTTAAAAACAAGTTAGAATGAGAAAACAGCCCATTTGGAGCCATCTGACAAGGTGACATAGTGCATCATAGTCCTTGGAAGGAGTTGACAAGGGCAAACAAAGGCCAACACAGCCCCTTTGGAGCCGTCTTACAAGGTGACATAGTGCATCACAGTCCTTGGAGGGGTTTGACAAAGGCAAACAAAAGCCAACACAGCCCCTTTGGAGCTATCTGACAAGGTGACATAGTGCATCACAGTCCTTGGAGGGAGTTGACAAGAGCAAGCAAAGGCCAACACAGCCCCTTTGGAGCCATCTGACAAGGTGACATAGTGCATCACAGTCCTTGGAGGGAGTTGACAAGGCAAACAAAGGCCAACACAGCCCCTTTGGAGCCATCTGACAAGGTGACATATATTTTCAGATGGACCTTCCACTTCTGGGCATCAGCCTCCTGCCCCATCCCGTCCTGACCCCTCTCCTGGCCCTTCCCGTCCTGACCCCTCCCCGTCCTGACCCCTCTCCCGCCCCTTACCTTGGAGACATCCAGACATCCTGTTGGTTTTTGGGAAATATATTATATATATATATATATATATATATATGTATATATATATATATATATATATATATATATACAGTATATAGGTAGGTACACGAACAGGTATTAGAGAACTGACAAAAATGGCTACGCGTAATGGACTTTTTTATTGGGAAATAAACATGAGATGCACCATGGGACATGTTATCTGTAATTTTTTAAGCATGTCTGTGAGGCCATACTGACTCAAGGCATGTTTGTGTGATGAACTCTGATTGGCCGTTACTTAATGGTTCATGGATTCATATCTTTGTACCTTCCATACACATACCTCCTGGGGGTGCTGTTACTACATTTGGCATGTAGAATAAATTCGAATTTATGAGAATGGTTTGCGTATATATGTGACGCAAATATAATATACGGAATCCGTTAAATATTAATATTTTAGGTTGACATTTAAAATAGATTGTATTTTTTCTCACAATAGTAAATATAATCATCACATTAGTAAATGTTTATTACACATTTGGATGTTTAATATTGTTAAAGTTCTTTATTAAAAGTTTACAAATATTTTACAATCCAAAAAGTAAAGATTGTATGTATCCATTGTTTATTCAAAAAATATTCGGCTAGATTTAGAGTTTTGTCGGTAAGGACCCGCATAGCTAACGCTGGCTTTTTTCTGGCCGCACCATAAAAATAACTCTGGTATTGAGAGTCCACAGAAAGGCTGCGTTAGGCTTCAAAAAAGGAGCGTAGAGCATATTTAACGCAACTGCAACTCTCGATACCAGAGTTGCTTACGGACGCGGCCAGCCTCAAAAACGTGCTCGTGCACGATTCCCCCATAGGAAACAATGGGGCTGTTTGAGCTGAAAAAAAACTAACACCTGGAAAAAAGCCGCGTTCAGCTCCTAACGCAGCACCATTGTTTCCTATGGGGAAACACTTCCTACGTCTGCACCTAACACTCTAACATGTACCCCGAGTCTAAACACCCCTAACCTTACACTTATTAACCCCTATTCTGCTGCTCCCGCTATTGCTGACCCCTGCATATTATTATTAACCCCTAATCTGCCGCTCCGTAAACCGCAGCTACTTACATTATCCCTATGTACCCCTAATCTGCTGCCCCTAACACCGCCGACCCCTATATTATATTTATTAACCCCTAATCTGCCCCCCTCAACGTCGCCTCCACCTGCCTACACTTATTAACCCTAATCTGCCGAGCGGACCGCACCGCTATTATAATAAAGTTATTAACCCCTAATCTGCCTCACTAACCCTATCATAAATAGTATTAACCCCTAATCTGCCCTCCCTAACATCGCCGACACCTAAATTCAATTATTAACCCCTAATCTGCTGACTGGAGCTCACCGCTATTCTAATAAATGTATTAACCCCTAAAGCTAAGTCTAACCCTAACACTAACACCCCCCTAAATTAAATATAATTTTAATCTAACGAAATTAATTAACTCTTATTAAATAAATTATTCCTATTTAAAGCTAAATGCTTACCTGTAAAATAAACCCTAATATAGCTACAATATAAATTATAATTATATTATAGCTATTTTAGGATTAATATTTATTTTACAGGTAACTTTGTATTTATTTTAACCAGGTACAATAGCTATTAAATAGTTAAGAACTATTTAATAGCTAAAATAGTTAAAATAATTACAAATATACCTGTAAAATAAATCCTAACCTAAGTTACAATTAAACCTAACACTACACTATCAATAAATTAATTAAATAAAATACCTATAATTATCTACAATTAAACCTAACACTACACTATCAATAAATAAATTAAATACAATTCCTACAAATAAATACAATGAAATAAACTAACTAAAGTACAAAAAATAAAAAAGAACTAAGTTACAAAAAATAAAAAAATGTTTACAAACATTAGAAATATATTACAACAATTTTAAACTAATTACACCTACTCTAAGCCCCCTAATAAAATAGCAAAGCCCCCCAAAATAAAAAAATGCCCTACCCTATTCTAAATTAGTTCAAAGCTCTTTTACCTTACCAGCCCTGAACAGGGCCCTTTGCGGGGCATGCCCCAAGAAGTTCAGCTCTTTTGCCTGTAAAAAAAAAAATACAATACCCCCCCCCCAACATTACAACCCACCACCCACATACCCCTAATCTAACCCAAACCCCCCTTAAATAAACCTAACACTAAGCCCCTGAAGATATCCCTACCTTGAGTCGTCTTCACCCAGCCGAGCCAAATTCTTCATCCAAGCGGAGCAAGAAGAGGTCCTCCATCCGGTAGAAGTCTTCATCCAGCGGGGCAGAAGAGGTCTTCCATCCGATTGAAGTCTTCATCCAAGAGGCATCTTCTATCATCATCCATCCGGAGTGGAGCGGCAGCATCCTGAAGACCTCCGACGCGGAACATCCATCCTGGCCGACGACTGAACGACGAATGACGGTTCCTTTAAATGACGTCATCCAAGATGGCGTCCCTCGAATTCCGATTGGCTGATAGGATTATATCAGCCAATCGGAATTAAGGTAGGAATATTCTGATTGGCTGATGGAATCAGCCAATCAGAATCAAGTTCAATCCGATTGGCTGATCCAATCAGCCAATCAGATTGAGCTCGCATTCTATTGGCTGTTCCGATCAGCCAATCAGATTTTTCCTACCTTAATTTCGATTGGCTGATAGAATCCTATCAGCCAATCGGAATTGAAGGGACGCCATCTTGGATGACGTCATTTAAAGGAACCGTCATTCGCCGTTCAGTCGTCGGCCAGGATGGATGTTCCACATCGGAGGTCTTCAGGATGCTGCCACTCCACTCCGGATGGATGACAATAGAAGATGCCTCTTGGATGAAGACTTCAATCGGATGGAAGACCTCTTCTGCCCCGCTTGGATGAAGACTTCTACCGGATGGAGGAGCTCTTTTACAGGCAAAAGAGCTGAACTTCTTGGGGCATGCCCCGCAAAGGGCCCTGTTCAGGGCTGGTAAGGTAAAAGAGCTTTGAACTTTAGTAATTTAGAATAGGGTAGGGCATTTTTTTATTTTGGGGGGCTTTGTTATTTTATTAGGGGGCTTAGAGTAGGTGTAATTAGTTTAAAATTGTTGTAATATATTTCTAATGTTTGTAAATATTTTTTTATTTTTTGTAACTTAGTTATTTTTTATTTTTTGTACTTTAGTTAGTTTATTTCATTGTATTTATTTGTAGGAATTGTAATTAATTTATTTATTGATAGTGTAGTGTTAGGTTTAATTGTAGATAATTATAGGTATTTTATTTAATTAATTTATTGATAGTGTAGTGTTAGGTTTAATTGTAACTTAGGTAAGGATTTATTTTACAGGTATATTTGTAATTATTTTAACTATTTTAGCTATTAAATAGTTCTTAACTATTTAATAGCTATTGTACCTGGTTAAAATAATTACAAAGTTACCTGTAAAATAAATATTAATCCTAAAATAGCTATAATATAATTATAATTGATATTGTAGCTATATTAGGGTTTATTTTACAGGTAAGTATTTAGCTTTAAATAGGAATAATTTATTTAATAAGAGTTAATTAATTTCGTTAGATTAAAATTATATTTAATTTAGGGGGGTGTTAGTGTTAGGGTTAGACTTAGCTTTAGGGGTTAATACATTTATTAGAATAGCGGTGAGCTCCAGTTGGCAGATTAGGGGTTAATAATTGAATTTAGGTGGCGGCGATGTTAGGGAGGGCAGATTAGGGGTTAATACTATTTATTATAGGGTTAGTGAGGCGGATTAGGGGTTAATAACTTTATTATAGTAGCGCTCAGGTCCGCTCAGCAGATTAGGGGTTAATAAGTGTAGGCAGGTGGAGGCGACGTTGAGGGGGGCAGATTAGGGGTTAATAAATATAATATAGGGGTCGGCGGTGTTAGGGGCAGCAGATTAGGGGTACATAGCTATAATGTAGGTGGCGGCTCTTTGCGGTCGGCAGATTAGGGGTTAATTATTGTAGGTAGGTGGCGGCGACATGGGGGGCAGGTTAGGGGTTAATAAATATAATATAGGGGTCAGCGGTGTTAGGGGCAGCAGATTAGGGGTGCATAAGGATAACGTAGGTGGCGGTCGGCAGATTAGGGGTTAAAAATTTAATCAAGTGGCGGCAATGTGGGGGGACCTCGGTTTAGGGGTACATAGGTAGTTTATGGGTGTTAGTGTACTTTAGAGTACAGTAGTTAAGAGCTTTATGAACCTGCGTTAGCCCAGAAAGCTCTTAACTACTGACTTTTTTCTGCGGCTGGAGTTTTGTCGTTAGAATTCTAACGCTCACTTCAGACACAACTCTAAATACCGGAGTTAGAAAAATCCCATTGAAAAGATAGGATACGCAATTGACGTAAGGGGATCTGCGGTATGGAAAAGTCGCGGCTGAAAAGTGAGCATTAGACCCTTTTTTGACTGACTCCAAATACCGGAGGTAGCCTAAAACCAGCGTTAGTAGCCTCTAACGCTGGTTTTCACGGCTACCGCCAAACTCCAAATCTAGGCCATTGTGACTCATTGTGAAGTATTTTCCACGCTATATTTCAATATTGGTGAAATGCATAATTTGTATTTATAATGGACGTTGCTTTTAGAACTATAAAGGGAATTTTTCTAATCAACGTTTATGTTCCTTGATTAAAAAAAAAAAAATAGAGCATGTATTTGTCTGAATGCTCACATATAATTTTTATTTTTATGGTCTCTTTACTGTTAAGGAGCAGATATGCAATAGTGTGAAGTATTAAAGACATTTGGCTAACCATTGCAACTATGCATTATTGGATACCACAAATAAGTAGATATCTCTCAGTAATGCTTTACTAATAGTAAATATGCAATGGGAATTTTTAAAAAGAAATATGCAGTCATGTCTAAATATGAAAATATATTTAAATAGCTGAGTGTATACCCCGTGAAAGGTTAGATACATTTAAAGGGACAGTAAACCAAAAATTGATATTTACTTTAATACACATTACGGCATACTCGAGTTTGTTTTATGAATATACATTTGACCTGTGTAAGGATGTTGTATGTAAACTGTCCACTTATCTCCCTCCTTTGATGGAGATTTGTAATGTTTCAGTGCAGACTCTTAAAGGAACAGTATACTCTAATATTTGGATCACTTACAGGGACATAATACTCATATGCTAAATCACTTGAAACTGATGCAGTATAACTGTAAAAAGGTGACAGGAAAATATCACCTGAGCATCTCTATGTAAAAAAGGAAGATATTTTACCTCACAATCTCCTCAGCTCAGCAGAGTAACTTCTGTGTAAAAAGTTATACTCAGCTGCTCCCAGCTGCAGGTAAAAAAAAAAAAAAAAGAAGAAATGAACAGCAGCCAATCAGCATCAGCAGTGCTGCGGTCATGAACTCTTTTACTGTGATCTCATGAGATTTGACTTAACTCATTTCATTGTAAACTTCCCTACACTGAATAGGGAAGTAACATGAGAGTGCACGAGGCTCATCCCTTCGGCTGTCCCGGGACAGACATACTAATATGCTGCTTAGAAATCCTTTACAATGGGATGTGGCTACTGAGGAACTTTTGTGGTTAAATATCTTTCTTTTTTACATAGAGATGTTCATGTGATATTTTCTAGTCAGCTTTTTACAGCTATACTGCATCACTTTCAAGTGTTTAAACATTTGGGTATTATGGCCCTTTAATGTGTTTACAATTCCTTATTATTTTATTAGCAGCAGAGTATATCATGTATGAAATTAAATTTTTTCTGTTTGTCTGAAAAATTATTTTGAAGCCACAATACACTTACATTTTCTTGGCTTGTAGATATAATCTGATCTCCTAACTTTATCCCACTGTTTACATATACATCTTATATATGCAAAATAATCAACCTAAATTTTAAAATTTTGTATTACCTAATATTATATATTGTATGGCCCACTTGGAGTGAAATATATTATAATGATTGTGTTTACACAGCTTTGCCTAAAGGACAAAAACATTATGATTAGCTGGGGATAAAAAAACTATCGGCTAGATTTAGAGTTTTGTCGGTAACGAACCGCGTAGCTAACGCTGGCTTTTTTTCCCCCGCACCTTTTAAATACCGCTGGTATTTAGAGTTCACAGAAGGGCTGCGTTAGGCTTCAAAAAAGGAGCGTAGAGCATAATTTACCACCACTGCAACTCTCAATACCAGCGGTGCTTACGGACGCGGCCAGCTTCACAAACGTGCTCGTGCACGATTCCCCCATAGAAAACAATGGGGCAGTTCGAGCTGAAAAAAAACCTAACACCTGCAAAAAAGCAGCGTTCAGCTCCTAACGCAGCCCCATTGTTTCCTATGGGAAAACACTTCCTATGTCTGCACCTAACACCCTAACATGTACCCAGAGTCTAAACACCCCTAACCTTACACTAATTAACCTCTAATCTGCCGCCCCCGCTATCGCTGACACCTGCATATTTTTTTAACCCCTAATCTGCCGCTCCGTACACCGCCCCAACCTACATTATACCTATGTACCCCTAATCTGCTGCCCCTAACACCGCCGATCCCTATATTATATTTATTAACCCCTAATCTGCCCCCCACAATGTCGCCGCCAGCTACCTACAGTAATTAACCCCTAATCTGCCGACCGGACATCACCGCTACTATAATAAATGTATTAACCCCTAATCCGCCTCACTAACCCTATAATAAATAGTATTAACCCCTAATCTGCCCTCCCTAACATCGCTGACACCTAACTTCAAGTATTAACCCCTAATCTGCCGACCGGACCTCACTGCTACTGTATTAAATTTATTAACCCCTAAAGCTAAGTCTAACCCTAACCCTAACACCCCCCTAAGTTAAATATAATTTTTATCTTAAGAAATAAATTAACTCTTATTAAATAAATTAATCCTAATTAAAGCTAAATACTTACCTGTAAAATAAACCCTAATATAGCTACACTATAAATTATAATTATATTGTAGCTATTTTAGGATTTATATTTATTTTACATGCAACTTTGTATTTATTTTAACCAGGTACAATAGCTATTAAATAGTTAAGAATTACTAAATTACCTGTAAAATAAATCCTAACCTAAGTTACAATTAAACCTAACACTACACTATCAATAAATAAATTAAATAAAATACCTACAAATAAATACAATTAAATAAACTAACTACACTAAGTACAAAAAATAAAAAAGAACTAAGTTACAAAAAATAAAAAAAATATTTGCAAACATTATAAAAATATTACAACAATTTTAAGCTAATTACACCTACTCTAAGCACCCTAATAAAATAACAAAGCCCCCAAAATAAAAAAATGCCCTACCATATTCTAAAATTAAAATAGAAAAGCTCTTTACCTTACCAGCCCTTAAAAGGGCCTTTTGCGGGGCATGCCCCAAAGAAAACAGCTCTTTTGCCTGTAAAAAATAACATATAATACCCCCCCAATCAGCCAATAGAATGCAAGCTCAATCTGATTGGCTGATCCAATCAGCCAATCGGATTGAACTTGAATCTGATTGGCTGATTCCATCAGCCAATCAGAATTTTCCTACCTTAATTCCGATTGGCTGATAGAATCCTATAAGCCAATCGGAATTCGAGGGACGCCATCTTGGATGACGTCCCTTAAAGGAACCGTCATTCATCGGGAAGTAGTCGGTGAAAATGGATGTTCCGCGTCGGCGGGATGAAGATGGATCCGGAAGAAAGAAGATGGAAGATGCCGCTTGATAGAAGACTTCAGCCGGATCATGGACCTCTTCAGCTCCCGCTTGGATGAAGACTTCAGCCAGATCATTGACCTCTTCAGCCACCGCTTGGATGAAGACTTCAGCCGGATCATGGACCTCCTCAGCCCCCGCTTGGGCCAAGACTTCAGCCGGATCATGGACCTCTTCAGCCCCCGTTCGGGCTTGGATGAAGACGTCGGAGCCTGGACCGATCGGTGATACCCGGTGTGGTGAAGATAAGGTAGGATGATCTTCAGGGCTTAGTGTTAGGTTTTTTTAAGGGGGGTTTGGGTTAGATTAGGGGTATGTGGGTGGTGGGTTGTAATGTTAGGGGGGTATTGTATGTTTTTTTTAGGCAAAAGAGCAGAATTCTTTGGGGCATGCCCCGCAAAAGGCCCTTTTAAGGGTTGGTAAGGTAAAAGAGCTTTTCTATTTTAATTTTAGAATAGGGTAGGGCATTTTTTTATTTTGGGGGGCTTTGTTAGTTTATTAGGGGGCTTAGAGTAGGTGTAATTAGCTTAAAATTGTTGTAATATTTTTATAATGTTTGTAAATATTTTTTTTATTTTTTGTAACTTAGCTCTTTTTATTTTTTGTACTTTAGTTAGTTTATTTAATTGTATTTATTTGTAGGTATTTTATTTAATTTATTTATTGATAGTGTAGTGTTAGGTTTAATTGTAGATAATTGTAGGTATTTTATTTAATTAATTTATTGATAGTGCAGTGTTAGGTTTAATTGTAACTTAGGTTAGGATTTATTTTACAGGTAATTTAGTAATTATTTTAACTAGGTAGCTATTAAATAGTTCTTAACTTTTTAATAGCTATTGTACCTGGTTAAAATAAATACAAAGTTGCCTGTAAAATAAATATAAATCCTAAAATAGCTACAATATAATTATAATTTATATTGTAGCTATATTATGGTTTATTTTACAGGTAAGTATTTAGTTTTAATTAGTATTAATTTATTTAATAAGAGTTAATTTATTTTGTAAGATAAAAATTATATTTAACTTAGGGGGGTGTTAGTGTTAGGGTTAGACTTAACTTTAGGGGTTAATACATTTAATAGAGTAGCGTTGAGGTCTGGTCGGCAGATTAGGGGTTAATACTTGAAGTTAGGTGTCAGCGATGTTAGGGAGGGCAGATTAGGGGTTAATACTATTTATTATAGGGTTAGTGAGGCGGATAAGGGTTAATAACTTTATTATAGTAGCGGTGAGGTCCGGTCGGCAGATTAGGGGTTAATAATTGTAGGTAGGTAGTGGCGACGTTGGGGGGGGCAGATTAGGGGGTAATAAATATTATGTAGGGGTCGGCGATGTTAGGGGCAGCAGATTAGTGGTACTTAGGGATAACTTAGGTTGCGGCGGTGTGCGGTCGGCAGATTAGGGGTTAAAAAAATTTAATAGAGTGGCGGCGATGTGGGGGGACCTCGGTTTAGGGGTTCATAGGTAGTTTATGGGTGTTAGTGTACTTTAGAGCACAGTAGTTAAGAGTTTTATGAACCGGCGTTAGCCCAGAAAGCTCCTAACTCCTGGCTTTTCCCTGCGACTGGAGTTTTTTTGTTAGATTTCTAACGCTCACTTCAGCCAAGACTCTAAATACCGGCGTTAGAAAGATCCCATTGAAAAGATAGGATACGCAAATGGCGTATGGGGATCTGCGGTATGGAAAAGTCGCGGCTGCAAAGTGAGCGTTAGACCTTTACCTACACGACTCTAAATATCAGCGGTAGCCCAAAACCAGCGTTAGGAGCCTCTAATGCTGGTTTTGACGGCTAACGCCAAACTCTAAATCTAGGCGTATGTTTTTAAAATAATTTTTATTGAGGTAAAATTCAAAGTACAACAAATTATAATAGAAAAAAACAGTACATCTTAAGGAGTTGCAAACCGCTAGTTTTTACATTTTAGCTAACGTCTGATAGAAATGTAATTGTTATAAAAAAGTCTTGGCACAGGGACCCAATCAGTAAGCTTAGTGTGTTACGCATAAGTCCCTGGAGAGCCCAGAAGGCTCTGGGAGTAAGAGTCAGTATATCAGATGTTCCACTGGGAAAACCTGTGGGGTAGTAGGATTCGGAGGAAGAGGGGGAAGGTAAGGGAGAGAGAAATAAGAAAGAAAAAAAAAGGGGGGAACCCTAGGCCCATCAGCCGCAGGAAGGGGGGATATTATGCAGTCCCCTCCCTGTCATAATCAGCCTAAATAAGGGATACTCTACTTTACGGAGAAAACATTTTGCTCTCTCCCAGAGAGTCCAACGGCTCCCATATCAAGACGTACAGATCTGTTTGTTGCCGCAAATTTTAAATATAACTCTCCATGGATCTGAAATAGGAGATAAATTGAATCAAAGCTTGCCAGCTGGGAGGGTTAGGTTTCTTCCAATTTTGTGCAATCAGTAGTTTTGTTGCCATTAGAATCGTTATCATCAGTATGCGTCTGGGCGTAGAGAGGGACCGGAGGCTGGCATGAATCAGAGCTGTCTCCGGGGGCAAGGACACTACCAACCCCAGTCGGCAGCACAAGATCCCCAATCTATTCCACAGGGGGGCGATGGCAAGACAGGCCCACCAGATATGGTGAGGATCGCCCACCATCAGGCATCCCCTCCAGCAGAGGGGGGGAGCAGTCCGGAAACATTTTATGTAAATTTGAAGGCACATAGTGCCACTTGGTCAAGAGTTTGTAGAATAATTCATACAGTGTCATGCGGTGAATCGACATTTTGGTATGTAGGATTGCGTCCATCCAGTCCTCTGTGGTTAAATCTACGCTCCAATCAGAGAAAAACTATTTTAAAATAAAAATGAAGGGTAACATAAATACTTGTAAACCATTTTATACACTCCAGCAGGTAAAGAGGATAATTGCGAGAAATTATATGTTGAAATATCTATGAATTAACTGTCCCTTCAAATGACTCCAGTAGAGTGAAAAGTCATCAATATGGCATACATCATGTTTTCTTTGAAGGACATTTAATCTACCTAGGTTACCTTGCAAATAATCATACCATAATAACTAAGCTATATTTATTTTAAGAATATGTTAAAGAAATATTTTTTAAACAATTATAGATATTAGAATGTGAATATATATATATATATATATATATATATATATATATATATATATATATAATAAAAAGTATAATAGGAAAACAGTAGATAAGGCTTATGAGAGAGTAAGCAAAATAGATCGAGACTACCTACTAAACCCGAAAAATCAAGGAAAAACAAACAATACAAGTACGGACTATACTATTTGTCCCAGGTTTATCACCACATACAACAGTGGGGCCAAAAATATTGAAAAAATACTGAATAAACACTGGCATCTACTCAAAAAGGACCCTTTCCTAAAGGAGACACTACCGGAGAAACCAAAAATTACTTACAAGAAAAACACAAACCTTAAAAACATACTAGCTCCTACTAAACTAAAAACTAAGAAAGCACCAACTCAAGAAAATTGGCTAAAAACCAAAACTAAAGGTTTCTATAAATGTAATAGGAAAAACTGCGTGTGTTGCGAACATGTCAGCAAAAACAAGGAAGAAAACAAATCGATTAGAGACAATGAAAACAACAAATTTGAAATCAATAGCTTGATGAACTGCAAATCTGAATTCGTTGTTTACCAATTAACTTGTAGTTGTAATAAAATTTATATAGGTAGAACGAAAAGAACGCTTAAGACTAGATTCCTAGAACATATGAAGAACATCACCGGTGACCAACCAGAGTATGGTATTGGTACCCACTTTTTTAGAATTCCATGAAAAAAGTGTGGAAGGCCTAAAGATTAAGGCAATTGAACATATTCCTTATAAAATAGGAGAGAACAGGCTACTCCAGTTAAGAAAGAGAGAGACATACTGGATCCACAAATTGAGAACAAGGAAACCATATGGCCTGAACACAGATATAGATCTGGTAGCCTTCCTTTGAAGAACAAAATACACCTTGAACTAAAATACAACTTGAACTCAATTACATAAACTCAAATCTGGTTTCAAACAATCCCATAGATTTTTATATATACTCATATCCTCATATATACACAAGTATATACGTAATCACATATACACATATATATATATTTTTTTATGAACAAACATGCTAGTTAACCTTAACTTTTTATATATACTTTTATATTATATACAAAAAAAAAAAAAATTTTTACCACACTTTATATAAGTATTCCATCTCTGGTTATTCATCTATGGCCAGATAATTGAATTTTTTTTTTTCCCCCAATATATCTAGTATGTCCTAAACGACATCCCTCAATTTTCAAAGAAATAATCTATTATATACCCCCTTTTTTATATAGATAGCGTTTTTTTTATATAGATAGCGTTTTAATATGATCCTATCTTATATATACAAAATTATTTCCATACCTATATTTATATTTTTACATTTTTTATAACACACTGTTTGCACATATAGATATACATCGGAATAATTGGAGTAATACACACTCCCCTCTTCTTTTAATTATACAGCTTCATGCTATTTAAAGGCAACCAGGATGCTAACTGATCCATTAGCCTCTGATGAAGTGAGCTGATACGCTCACGAAACGCGTAAGGCACGTGACGCACGTTCGTGAAGTCACATCCGGAAATTCCGATTACCCGCTGAGGTTGTTCACTAGCTGCTCCGTGCAGCGATATTCCTCTCAGCTATTTTTGTTTCTTTGGAAACCAGCAGCGCTACTACTGCACACCACTACTCAAAAGTAAGTAAATTGCCATCTGCACGCTCCCAATATATATTTTGTCGTGTCTTTTGGCTACTTACACTTTTATTATATTTTTACACTTTTACACCTTTACCGTTTACGGTTGTACCCGTTTTGCAAACAGTCTCTCGTATCATATCCACTACACCAGTATTACTTTTTAACACATTTTTACATTTCTATTGTTTATCAATAAAAATAAAATTTGTTTTTAATATATTTATTTTTTGGCTCATGTATATTTTTTATATATTTTATTTCTGGATATCAGCTCATATTAAATAGGAACTTCCTTCACTTTTACCCTCTGTCCAAAATTACAGTGTGATAAGAACAGGAGATTCCCACAATTACACTCCGGTTCCACGGTAACTAATTGTTTGCCTCCCGGTTCTAAATATCTATAATTACATTAACATTACCTATATACACTCCTTCTCATATATATTTTCGATCATATGTGGTATTTGTGTCTGTTGTTTACACACACCACTAGCATCTATTCGTCGCTGATCGCTGATCCCTGTGATCTAACAGGTGAGCATTTAATATCACTTATTTTGATCTCTAATCATTCAACACTCATCTGGGGACATTCCCATTTTTGTTTCTCTCCCCTCCACTTGCTCATGAGGAACATCTTCTGCAAGCGCTATTAGAACATACCCTATTCAACATATCTATATATAATATAATGCATCAGTAATTTATATGTAATTACTTCCCACAAATGGAAGGATGATGGGGTAACCCCCAAAATTATACACCTTCCACCTGTGCACGGAGAGTTAATAAATTGAATGTCAAGTCAAAAAGAGGAAATTAGTAACCCTTAATCCAGGGATAAAGTAAATAAAATACAATGGATTAGTACTACCTATAGAAAACACAGGCAATTAACAGGTCAAGTTATAAATCACTTTATCCAAAAATCCAAATCATAAGCAACAAAACATAGTATACATTTTCAAAATTATTGTGACAACAAAATTAAATTAGCTGAAAGTCCCTTTTAAATATGTGAATCATATTAGGGAACCCTATATAGAGGCCTCTATTCCAGGGTATATATATAAGGAATGCTTCCTGGATAACTTGTGAGACAACTCCGTCCCATATATAGGTCTACATTAATCTGAAAACAACCTGCAGGCAATAAAAGTCTGTTTGAAGAGACAGGTAATGTGGACAGTTCCGTTGTTATTATCAAAATTTCCACAACAGTAGTAATCTCAGTGTTCACCGTTAACCCAAGATCGATTTAGGATTAATTGTTGCAAGACAGGTAATTTAACAGTGTTCAGTAATATCGCTACTTACACAGCAGCTACTGCGGCGGTCAGTTGGTCCCAGGTATCATATTGAATGCAACTCTGCTTCTGATATAAAACATTATTACCTGTCCTGTGAATTCCTTCTGTCTCCAAAGTATCCTGAATATGCAAGGCTCTTAGTGGTAAATACCATGCCTTACTTGTTTTGCAGGGTGCTGTAGTTTGGCTCCTTTCGTCTCCACAGTATGGATTGGACTTCAGCGTGTGCTCGGTAGAGATCAGCTGTTACTCCACCAGCATTCAAAGCAGCTACGCGCGTTTCACCCACAAAGCATTGGGCTTCTTCCAGCTGAGTTTGTAATTAGTTGCAGATCTGTGTATCCTTAAGTCTGCCTGGAAACTCCTCCTTTTTCCTTCTTTTTGGTTGCCAGGTGTATAATTTGTATCCATAGTCAGATACTATGTTGCCACAATTGTTACTATTCATGCTAATTTGTCAAAAGTGATATAATATTTCCACAGATAATTTTATATCCAACGATAAATATATACTACATTTCCAAAGATAGATTTATATCATACGATAAATATTTTAGATTTATATCATACGATAAATATATACAACAACAACATTATAATTCAAAAATCCTAGACAATCTGCTATCCTTAAAGGCATATTTATGGTTAATAGTTGTTTGGCCTTAGATTATAGCTATAAATTCTCAGCAAAAATCCCAGAATTAATTTCTTTTTCATAAGAATGGTGCATAGTTAATTTCTTCATTAAAGCCTAGGGGTTTCAGGGATTTTAGATTGTATATCCATTTGCATTCCAACTGCAAAAGTTTTTTAACTAAATCCCCCCCCTCTACCTTTGAAGTCTACTGCCTCCAAACCCCTGAATCTTAATTGATTTTTATCACTTTGGTGGCATTCTAGGAAATGTCTGGCTACTGCACTTGTTTTTATATTCACATTTTTAATATCCCTTTTGTGTTCTTTTATACGCTCACATAGTTCTCTGTATGTTTTTCCTATATAGAACATGGGACATTTGCAGAACACCATATATACAATCCCTTCATTGCCACAAAATATATACCCTTTGATTTTATGTTTTTTACCATCTTTGTCAGTAAAACTACTATCTGTTGCCATATTCTGGCACACTGAACAGTGACTACATTTGTAGTTCCCATCTTTGTTTCTCCATTTTTCCAACCAAGAAGATATGGGTTTATAGGAAAGATGGCTTCTTACTAATTTGTCCTTTAAATGATTAGCTTTCCTTGCTGTCAGAGATGGCTTATCTCCAATAATATCAGATAGGGATGATTCAGCTTGCAAGATGTGCCAGTGTTTTTCTAGAATCCTTCTTATTGTTTGCCATTTGTTATTATAATTGGTTATAAATCTTACTGGGCCTGAATTTAATAATTCCTTTTCATTATGCATATATAGCAGATTGTCCCTAGTTTTTAATTTTGACCGATTATAGGCTATTTTTAAGGTTTATCCGGGTAGCCTCTCTCTCTAAATCTATTTTTAAGATCCCTGGCTTCCAATCTAAATTTCTCCTCTTCAGAGCAATTTCGCTTCAGTCTTAAATATTGACCATAAGGTATATTATTTATTAATGCTTGCGGATGGTGGCTATTATAAGCTAGAAGTGTATTACCTTAGGGGTCCTCTGGGATAAGCTTTGTCTTTCCCTTTTTTAACTTGCTCACCCTAGTTGGTCTGGTAATTGCAGTTTAAAAATATAATTGGTAAAATTAAACTTAATTTAGCCCTCGGATTGTAAGGGCTTAGCCTATATTTATATTCATGCTGCAAGATACTCTATATGCTGATTTCAGATTAATTTAAAATCACAGCTCAACCTGGGTGTAGTGTTTTTAATTTTTAGCTCTTGCTAAATGTATGTGTGGTTAAATATATTTACTCAATAAACTTTAGTGTATGTATGGATAAGACATAATTTCTCTCCAAATCTATCTTTGACATTGATAGGGCTCAGTTGGTGAAATTTCATTTCTCACAGATTTAAGTTACCTATTCTTACTTGTAAGTCTATTTACAATTATTTATTAGTTGTACCTTGCTTTTAACTTAAAATCTGTGGCAGGAGGTACTAGTGGTTAGGAGATTATAATACTCTAATTTGGCTATTTGCCTTTAACTACTAGCCTCTTGTATATATTATACTCTGCCCTACCCCCACCCACCCTTACTTTAAAATATCCAAATATTCAAAGGATGTATTTCTTATTATCTTACTTGGATAGAGACTATGAATATATATTATTCAAAATAAAAATTAAATAAATATAGTTTTATTGGGGGGGGGAAACATTTTTAACAATATATCTATATTCATTTTGGAATTCATCAAAAATGAATATCTGTAAGAAAAAAAATTAGAATATGAAATCAATTATGTTATTTAATGAACTCATGACTTAACAAATATTCTGTAAATCTAATAATTTTAAATTCATGTTCTGTCTATGCTCTAATGTTTTGATATTAAAGCCAGGTTCAGAATGGAGAGCGAGATCAATATCATTTATATCTATCTACACATAATTTAACATTAATAACACTAAATTGTCTAATCAAGAGTTGACTTACATATTAACATTTAGAATTAGACAAAATAATGCCTAATATACAAATTTAACAAAATATTCATATTTATTCAATTGTATGAGGGACATAATTGAATGTAATATTTCTGTCTCTTAAAAAAGTAAAATACCTAAATGTCAACTACGAAATGTATCCCTCTATCTGTTTGATTGATCACAATCTAATTCCTCTCTATTACAAAAATATGTATGTATATTATATTAAAGAAATGTCTTCAAAAATAGGAGATGTTTAAAATTGTCTGACACATTCAATATATTATGAATTAGTTGCACATTATTCATCCTATGATTATAGCATGCATTGTGCAAACTAACCTGGATGTATGGTCTTCCAAAGTCGATTCTATAGAAAATATTAGTTTATCTTCATTACGTGTCATATTCATCACTTTCCAAATAGAGGATTGTGAAATATCATCTAAAAGAAAAGAGGATACATAAGTGTTTGCCATAGGATGTATCCTGCATCCCCAGTCTTGTTCCATAGAATTGTGTCCATTTACCATGTGAACATGTGTTTTTCGAAGTCAGCACAGTTAAAAGACAATGCCACAGACATGATCACGTTGGTATTCTTCACTTTCAGTCTGGTATTCTTCACTTTCAGTCTGTAGATGAAGTAATATCCCTAATGGAAAATATAATGTACTTCAAATCAATAATGAAATGGGACATAGTTCTTGCAAAGGATCAGGGTCCACCCCCACCCCATCTGGTTCCATACAATGGGTATACTTACAATGTGAAGGTGTCTTTATAGGTTTATCGAAGTCAGCACTGTTGAAAGACAATGCCACAGACAGGATCACATTGGTATTCTTCACTTTCAGTCTGTAGATGAAGTAATCTCCCTAATGTCAAATAAATTGAAAATCAAATATTTTTTTAAAAAAATCATATTTTTTCATCCCTCCCCCTAACACTACTTATTTCCTAATATGTTTATAGAAATAGCTTACTAAGGATATGTAGCCTCTTTTGTGTTATCTTCTAACAATCAAGTGTTAAGCTGAGTCACATACATTGTGTAGACTAAACCTCTGATGTATGACTTTGGCAATGCTATGGGCTTCAAATTATCCCTTTAACTGCTATCTGTGGCATGTATCCCTTTCAGAAAATCTAAAATTGAATAATTTCTAAACTAAATAATACATTGAAACTACTTGTATACCATATGATGGATCATTGTGCACCCCCCCATTCTCAGTCATGACATTGTGTCTACTTACCATCTGATGTTGTCTTCAAAAATCAGGTGGCAAAGTCATTACAGGAGCCAATGCCAGAATCATCTGATGTCTAAATTACCTATGATAATAAAATTTATATTTTGCAATAATCAGTTCTTAAACAATCCTAACATGTTCGCACAATTCTACTTTCATTTTCCTAAAAGTCTCACATATTCGCAATGCTCCTATATAACTTATAGTATTTACCTTCTGAAGTGGCAGTTGATGATGTTGTCTTCTTATATGAAAATAATATTTATAGATATTTAAATTGCCATTTGGTACACACATATTTTTATTTCTCAACCAGGTGTTTGGTTATATGATCAAGCTCATACACTTTCAGTTATTTGTGGCTTGTTTAATACATTCACTCACTCGTTCAATATATCACACTATATTCATATTATATTCCCATTCGGTATCATTCACATTCATGTCACACTTAGGCAATATATCCCTTTTCACAAATTCTACTGAATGATGATTGGTGTTGTCACCCTGATATGAGAGATCCTTTTGTGACATCCCTTGTTTACATTCTCATTTTTTCCCCAGATATCACGTAACCACTCCCACCCCCACACAGATGAATGGGATATTAAAAAAATGCTTCTATCTACTTGGGGTTTGTAGATGAGTTCATTATTACGAAATATAATTCTTCTAATTCTCGTTTTTTTATATAAAGACATCCTAGAGATCTATATATTAACTATTACAGTATTATTATCTCTTTATGATTCCTCGATACATATTACTGCATATATATAGTATGGTATGGTATAGTCAAACAGTAGTCCTGTCAGCCTCTCAGTGAGAGCATGTATGAAGGTTAGATTCCAGAGATGCAGGGAGAGTCTTTCTGTGAAACTATCCCGATAAATGCGGAGAGCAATGCGCTCTCCATATTCAGCAGTGCACCAGCTGGTGCTGCTGGTGCAACGCCACCCCCTGCAGGCTTGCAATCAATCGGCTGCCAGCAGGGGAGTGTCAATCAACCCAATCATACTCAATCGGGTTGAATTGTGGCAATCTCAGTCCGCCTCATCAGAGCAGGCAGACAGTTTATGGATCAGCGGTCTTTAGACCGCTGCTTCATAACTTGTGTTTCTGGCAAGTCTGAAGACTCGCCAGAAACACGGCCCTCAAGCTCCATTCAGAGCTTGATAAATGGGCCTCTATATCTGCACATTTAAGCTATGACCTGCTACATATCTGTTTGGAGCTAAAACCAGACATTTGCTGAAAGAGAAATAAATGGTTAAAGCGCATCCTATATCTGCCCATTTAAGCTATGACCTACTACATATCTGTTTGGAGCTAAAACTAGACATTTGCTGAAAGAGAAATAAATGGTTAAAGTGCATCCTATATCTGCACATTTAAGCTATGACCTGCTACATATCTGTTTGGAGCTAAAACTAGACAATTGCTGAAAGATAAATAAATGGTTAAAGCGCATTCTATATCTGCACATTACACAAACCCAACTGTTTTTGAACATTACAGTGCCAATTGTCTAACTTCTGAACCATGCTGTGCACAAGTACTCACCAACGAGCCACCCATGGGGAAACTGTCTGTCCTCAAACTGCTGCCAAAATGAGGACTGCCTGAGGATACGGGCATCATGACAAGGCCCCCCGAAATTAACGCACACCTGCATAATCCACATCTGTGAGTCGCAAACATACTGCACGTTGAGACTATGAAAGTGTTTACGATTTTGGAAGGGCCTATCATCTGCTGCAGCACGCAGCGCAATGTGGGTGCAATCTATTGATCCCAAGACATTGGGCATTTGAGTTATTTCATAGAATTCCCTCTTGATGCGCATCCAATCATCATCATTTTAAGGGAATCCTATGTAAAGCTTACAAACTCATACCATGGCATCCAGGAACTTGTCAAAAACCACAGAGAAGGTGCCCTGAGACAACCCATGAAAGTACCCCTCTGAGGATTGAAAATTTACGGAGGCCAGGACATGTATGCAGCATAGCATCTTGGTCATGCCAGGGATTGCAGTCTGCATACGTTAACGTGGCTCCAGAGGAGGTTTAAGCACTTCCTAAAGGCTCATGAGTTGCTCTCAATTGAGTCTATACTTGTCATAAACCTCAAAGTCGCTCATGTTCTCAAAGGTGGGCCTCACACTTTCAACATGAGGAACTCTGATCAGACATTCCCTATGCCTCTCTTGGAGACGTCAAGCCTGCCTGATTCTGTTGTACAAAACTTGTCCAACAGCACCTACACAAGCTAACAATGGTAGCATGTTCGTAATGATTGCTGATTGTATCCACTTAATTGTATGTGTGCGGCGCAAATGCTTTCAAAGTGGGCGTTTTTTTAGGTGTTTGCTGAAATTTTGTTTTCCCCCAATAAATCGTAATGTGAAAGTGTTAAAGTATAAAATGTAACATATACAGTGCATCTTCATGATGTTTGTTCATATGCATAACAAATACTTAGTAAACGCGATCTTATATTATAAAACACATGTCCACGCTAACATGATTGAAAGTGCATACTTGTGTATAATGTGTGCATCGATCAATGTTGCTGCAATATTGTTGCAAAATGATAAAGTAACGGGTGACATCTCTAATATTCTATATATAAGTGAGTGGCGAGATTTCAATATTTTATGCGTCCCATTGAAATAGCAATAATAATGATTTTTCCCTGCTGACATCTATAATATTCTATATATAAGTGATTGGCGAGATGTAAATATTTTACTTGTCCCATAATAATGAAGATCTTCTAACCTCTCGTCTACGTATATGTAATATTGTAGTATTGAGTGAGAAACTGCTGAAAGGGGCGGTACAGTCCTAATTCTGAAATCTGTATGGTTGAAGCTTAGAATGATGTCATCATATTAGCTACATGCCTGTCTAGTTTGCAAATTTTCGTTGTGTTGTTATATTTTTCAACATTCTTTTGTGTGATGATCAAAAAGATAAATGCGTGCTTTAATGTTGTGTGATGCATGTTATGTACATCTATATATGTATTGTGATTTTCTTCAAGATATGTTCATTAATATAAAGCAGTATAGCATTGTTGTTCCTTCCCAAAAAGTGACAACTCTAATAATTTGGTACTGATATCTTATTATTGTACGTAATTCCTAATGGTATCTAATTTTTAAATCATGATGTTAAAGGGACAGAAAAGCCATAATTTCTCTTTCCTGATTGAGAGAATACAATGTTAACCAACCTTCCAATGTACTTGTATGATGTACATGTGTTCATTGTTTATATATGGTTTGTTGAATGAATAGTAATGCACATGTGTGAGGCAATGACAAAAGGCATGTATGTGCAGCCATCAATCATCATCTGGTGAGCCTATGTAGATAGGCTGTTCATCCAAGCATAGGACTTGAATAAATTAAATGCTATAATAGACGTAAATGAGAGAAGTGTTTAAAATTGTTTGTAAATAATGAAATGTTAAAAAGTATTTTTTGTGTCTGTTTAAATATGATTTAATTCTTGAAACTGATTTCGTATTGTTGATGATCAAATTGATGTTGATTTCTAGTTGATGTAATGTAATTTCTTCAAAGAATTTGATGTTTTAGTGATGTTCACACAAGTAAAACCCATAACTCCATTGTGAAATAGTCTATTTCTTGATCTATTTGTCATAGCAGGACCAACGCAAGAATGAATGAATTAGCGCTACAATTGTAATGTTGCTATTACGAGTTTTAAAGGATAAAATTATCTCTTGCGTTAGGGAAATCTGCCGGTAGCGTGCACAAGCACGTATTCCCCATAGAAGTCAATGGAGGCTAGAAATTTCCTTGAAAAAAAACTTCCAATACTTGTGTTGAGTGTAAAGTGAGTGACATCATGTCCTTCTGTGAAAAAGTAGCTAAATCGTGTTAATTTCATATTTTTTTGTATGTATCTAATTGTAGATGTATGTGATGCTATTTGTACGTAGATGTAGCTAGATGACTGTATGTTCACGAATGTCTATGTAAGTCAATGTAAAATGGGTTTGTATGCATTTTTTTTTCAAACACCCGAGATCTCGTAACATTTATCCGTTATATTTTGTAAATGAAAAAATAAAATTGCAAAATAAAAATTGTATAGTGTTTGTATGAGTGTAAATGTACCTTTTATGATATTTTTGAAATGATTCACAAATGTTTTTGTTAACAATCTATCAATAATTACTGGGTCTGTGTGAGCGCTAGGGATTTGAGCGTAGTTGGGGATATTTGTGGCGCTACATAAACTTGTAATAGCAGCGTTATGGAAAATGTAGCGTTAAAGGCCATAACGATGCTATTTGAGTCATAACGCCAAACTTGTAGTCTAGCTGGTTACATTATAAACTATTACATTTAGCTTATGATATGAAATCAATGACAGTTCTTGCTTGTTTATTACTTTTAATACCTATTACAAATAAGCTATTTGTTAGTTTGTCTGCAGCTTATAGAAATGATTCTGCACACTGCATTTTTTCAACACATGAAGTGAGATTAACTGTTATATTAATTTGGAGACTTTGGATAGCATCTGGGTAACATTTTTACATATTGCTATCAATGAGCATTTGTAATATCTATCTTAAATAATTCTACAAAGTCTGCTGATATAAACTACCAAATATGTATTTTTAGAATAAAAAGATTAAACTTAATACATGACTTTATAGAAAGAGGATGAGTCATAGACTTTTTACCAGCTGAAAGTGAAAAGAAATAAAAACTAGAGCTGTATTATTATAATAGTATGTGAAATGATCCTATTGAATGTTTCAAGACATGGTAAAATGCAATTATATCAAATATGAATATATATTTTCTGAAATGTAACATAAATGATTTATAAGTGCCTTAATGTAACAAATATGTTTTAGATCCAGCTCTGCATTTTTAACTTCTTAAGCCATTATACTTAGGCCGTGCTCTAGGGGTTTGTCTAATAGTGTCAAGCTTAACTTCCAGTAATTTTAGATACAGCAAATTATGGCCTTCTCTTTTGCAAGTAAACAGTAATGAATGGAGGTGTCTTAAAATTATTAAAGATAGAAACTTTATAGTAATGGTCACCAACAGACATGCTCACATGGATAAAAAAAAATCTACTTAACCCCTTGAGTGCTAAGCACTTTCCCGCCTGGGTGCTAAGCTGAATTTTTTTTTTTTTTTTTTTTTTTTTTATGTTTTTACATAAAACATTTTTTAACTTTTTATTTTGTTTTTAAAGATCCCCAAAGTCTTATACAGTTGAAAAGTTTAGGCAATTACCTTTCCAACGGTGGGTCTTGGGGGTCTGTAGCTGCTTAGATGACTGAGATACAGGCTTCTAAGACGCATGCCCCCTTTCCCTCTACTTTGCATTGTCCATTTTAAATAAAGTTGTGCGGTGACGTCATCACGTCATTGCGCGTGATGTCATGCGCAAAACGTGAAGCCCCGGCAATGCCTGTCCCTATACAGGCCCGATCGCTGGGGTAGGAGCTGATGGAAGCCTCCAGATTTCCCTCAAGGTGGGAGAGTGCTGGCTACAGCTCTGAGCCGTCGTTAGCACCTGAGTGAGACAATTTGCAATGGCTCAGAGCCATCATTAGCACTCAAGAAGACATTTTGGTTAGATAAGATCTTTATTGTCCCATGCACTGTCCATTCAAAATCCAGCAGCTAGCCAATAAAAATTAAGTCTAAGATTACGAGTGAAGCACAAACGTTTGTGCAAGACAATAAGGGGTTTATCATAGGTGTTTTTACGTTCGTCTGGCTTACCGCTGGTATAACACCCCCTAATCTAACAATAAACAACCAATAGCCCTTAAAGGGACATTAAACCCAAAAATGTTCTTTCATGATTTAGGTAGAACATACAATTTTAAACAACTTTCAAATTTACTTCTATTATCTAATTTGTTTCATTCTCTTGGTATCATTTGTTGAAGGAGCAGCAATGTACTACTAGTTTCTAACTGAACACCTGGGTGAGCCAATGACAATATGTATATATATATGCAGCCCCCAATCAGCAGCTAGGACCTAGGTTCTTTACTGCTTCTGAGCGTCCGTAGATAAACCTTTTAGCAAAGAACAACAAGAGAAGAAAGCAAATTAAATAATAGAAGTAAATTGGAAAGTTATCTAACATTGTATTCTCTATCTGAATAATGAAAAAAAAATTCTGGGTTTCATGTCCCTTTAAAAGAGCATTTTGTAGGGCATTGCCCTAAGTTAAACAGCTCTTTTACCTAAAAAAAATAACAAAGTACCCCCTAAAAGTAACCCCCCCACCCACACAACCCCCCAAAATAAAAAAAAAACTAAGTCTAAAAAAACCTAAGCTACCCATTGCCCTTAAAAGGGCAATCAGCTCTTTTGCTTCCCATTAAAAAATAAAAGAATCCCTAATCTAAAACCCCCCCCCCAAAAAAAAATCAACCTAAGTCTAACCCCCAAAATAGGTACTCACAGTTCCTGAAGATCGGCGGTGAAGGTCTCCTTCCAGGCGCCTACATCTTTATCCAGAGTGGGGACATCTTCTATCTTCATCCGGAGGGAAGGCGACGTGGAGGTGACATTGGAGCAAGACCGGCTTTTGCAGAGCAGGACCGGCTGTCGCAAAGCAGAACCAGCGCGGAGGATCCTCTTCATGCGGTTGCTGACGCATACTGAATATTGAATGGAAGGTGCCAAATTTGAAATTTTTAAATCAGCCAAAAGGATTTCAGTAGCTCTCATCTTATTGGCTGATTTCAAAATTTCAGCTAATAGGAATGCAAGGTACCACAATATAAATGGGGTACCTTGCATTCAATCTTCAGTGTGCTGCGGCGACCGCATGTAGAAAAAACTAAACGTCGGTCCTGCTCCATGATCGCTGGTCCTGTTCCGTGGTCACCTCTGTTCCGTGCCACCTTCGCTCCGGATAAAGATAGAACATGTCCCTACGCTGGATGAAGATGTTGCCGCCTGGAAGCAGACCTTCACCGCCGGACTTTAGGAACTGTGAGTACCTATTTCGGGGGTTAGACTTATAGGGGTTCTTTATTTTTTTTGGTCATTTTTATTTTTTAGATTAGGGATTTTTTTTTTTTTAATGGGCAGCAAAAGAGCTGATTGCCCTTTAGGGGCAATGAGTAGCTTAGGTTTTTTTAGACTTAGATTTTTTATTTTGGGGCGTTGTGTGGGTGGGGAGGTTTACTTTTAGTGGGTAATTAGTACTTTATTTAGGTTAAAGGAGCTTATTGCTTTAGGGCAATGCCTACAAAAGACCCTTTTAAGTACTATTGGTAGTTTAGTGTTAGTGTTTTTGTTTTTAGATTGGGGCTTTTTATTTTAATGGGCAGTAAAAGTGCTGATTTCCCAATTAAGTGCAAGCCCATACAAATGTCCCCTTTATGGGCAATGGGTAGCTTATGTTTTTTTAGACTTAGGTTGTTTTATTTTGGGGGGATTGGTTGGGGATTTAACTGTTAGGGGGATCTTTGTAATTTTTTAGGTAAAAGAGCTGTTAACTTAGGGCAATGCCCTACAAAAGGCCCTTTTAAGGGCTATTGGTAGTATAGTGTTAGATTAGGGGGTGTTTTTATTGTGGTGGCTTTTTTATAGGGGTATTAGTTTAGGTTTAAAAAAATATATTTTGGATAATTACATTTATTTTTTTCTGTAATTTTAGATTTTTTTTATTTTTTTTTATTTTAGTGTTTGTTTTTTTGTGGTTAGATTTTTTTTAAGTTTTTGTAATATTAGTTTTTTTTAATTTAATCTTAAATATTGTAAATTTGGGGTTAATTTATAGGGTTTTAGGTTAGGGGTCTTAGGGATTAAATTGATTTTTTTCGTTGTGGGGGGTTGGTGGTTTAGGGGTTAATATTGTAATTAGGTAGTTGGCATTGTGGAGGTTATGGCGGCTTAGGGGTTAATAGTGTAATTAGGTAGTTTGTGTTGTGAGGGTTTTGCGGTTTTAAGGGTTAATATTTTAATTATGTTATTTGTGTTGTTGTCTAATTTGCAGATTAGGGGTTAATTACTTTATTATTTTGCGATGTGGGGGTTGGCGGTTTAGAGGTAAATTTTTTGCCTTTGGTGTTTAGGTGTTTTTTGTTAATACTTTGTGCAGGCGGTTAGGATTTTTCTCTTAAAACTTCATGCGGGCAGTTTTTTTTTGTGCTAATATTAATTGTATAGCTGTATATTTAACATTATTGTCATAAGCAAGGCCCTTTTAAATATACTGCAAAGTTATACAACAATATTATTAGATTTTAAATATGAGATTTTAAATATGACATTAAGTAACTGCAGTATGTATCCAATATTATGTTTAGAAATATAGCCCTTTAATTATTATAGTGGCTTTTAAACACCCAGTCACAAATCATGGGTTGTGTCTATAAGGAAGCACATAGAGTGCTCCGGTATGAGCTTGACAAAGAAACCAATTTTGAAACGCGTTGCTCACGTGACTCAGTATTGGAGCACACCTGTTAATTGAATATTTGGCTGGCAAGACTCCGGGTAGTGGCGCAGGTAAACTGATGCTATGGTACATCTGATGGTCTAGATTTGTTGGATACGATCAGACCAGTCAGTGTTTGTATCTGCAGCCATCGGGTCTGTCGTCTGCTTCCCTGTTATACCTAATTAATGGGATTTTACTATAAACCTATTAAACACGCAGATTCGGAAACTCCATACACAGCAGATACACAGCTGACACAGGGACAGATCCTGCAGTGTGTCCAACGCCAAATCCAGCAGTCCTTACTGTGAGTACGAATTGTGTTTTTTCCACCTGTGCTTTGTGATATTACACTAAAAGTAATTTTCCTCTCTATGTACTGGAGGGTCATAAGCAAAGTATCCCCCCAAAGAGGATAGCGAATTGGATATTCAACTCTGTTTCCTACTAGGATAATTTGGGACAAACAGTTGTTTGAACTACATATATGATCCCTATCTGTAAAACGGCTATTACATTCAAGTTGTTGTTTGCTGCAATTCACATAAACTGCATTTTCATTTTGTTATTTGTAATTGCTCTTTTGCTCAAGTTTTTGTAACTATTTTTAAACTATTTGCTATATTGTATATTGAACAAGGGCAACCTTTTATTATGTTGTAACATATTTATTTTTTTTGTTTTTTGTAACCAGCATCTTCCTAATATATTGAGTAGATATTATTAATATATATTGAGTATTATCTAGTATAAATATATATATTGAATTCTTTTAGATCTTATATCTGTTCACTTCATTTTCTACATTGGCTTCAGTGAACAGATCTCTCATTAAGCCATAATTTATCTGTTATGAAATATATGTGCCCTATATCCTACTTTGCCTAACCACGCCAGTTACACTTTAGCTCATCTTATTAGCACTCCTTGGTTTTTTATATATTATATTTGCCTCTTCTTATATAGGGACTTGAGAGATCCCTATTTACTAGCTGGAGTTGTGTAATAGTTTATTTTGGCTCTGGTCACTCTCTGACTTTCCCAGTTAACAGTTTTCCACAACATAAAAGTTTAACAAAACACTTCAAAAATACATTACAAAGTACAGTTACACTCATATTAACACTCACCTAGATTACGAATTTAGCGTTATGGTTTTAATACAGAAAAAACAGAAAAATTGCAATTTCAGTGTAAAAACAGCAATGCAGCCATTACGAGTCTTGTCGGTATAGCTATACCGCAAGCATATTAGCCTGTGGCGCAACGTCAATGCCACACTCAAAAAAATGACATTTTTGGGTGGGCTTTCCATAACGCCGGTATTACAGGTTGTGCAGGGAGGCTAAAATGCTTGCATTCCAGCCTATACCGACACAATCCGTTCCCCCATCTGAGAGCAGTATTTCCAAGTTTTGCGCAACACAACTGTTACACAAAACTCATAACTAAATGTTACAAATACACTAACACCCGTAAACTGCCTATTAATCCCTATTCTGCCACCCTCCCACATTGCAAACACTAAATTAAACTTATTAACCCCTAATCTGCCGCTCCCAATATCGCCACCACTAAATAGTTATTAACCAATATTTCCTGCACCCCAACATCACCGACACTATAATAAAGATATTAACCCCTATTCCGCCGCTCCCCAACATCGCCACAACTAACTAAAGTTATTAACCCCTAAACCTCTGACCTCCCACATCACCGCCATTAAATAAACCTATTAACCCCTATACCGCTAGCCCCCCACATCAATTAACAGGTGTTAGTTAACCATATACCAAACATGACAAGTATAATGTGCTTATTTAAAGGGACAGTCTACTCCAGAATTGTTATTGTTTAAAAAGATAACCCATTCCCCAGTTTTGCATAACCAACACAGTTATATTAATACAATTCTTACCTCTGTGATTACCTTGTATCTAGGCCTCTGCAGACTGCCCAATTATTTCAGTTCTTTTGACAGACCTGTATTTTAGCAAATCAGTGCTGACTCATTAATAACTCCACGGGAGTAAGCACAATGTTATCTAAATGGCACACATGAACTAGCACACAGTAAAAAAACTGTCAAATGCATTCAGGTAAGAGGCGATCTTCAAGGGCTTAGGAATTAGCATATGAGCCTACCTAGGTTTAGATTTCAACTAAGAATACCAAGAGAACAAAGCTATTTAAAAAGGCCATCTTTATGTTGGTAGGTATGCAACAGACTCATAAATACAATCAATAGTGACACAGCTACTCAGTAGTGACACTAGGCTCTATTGTGCATGACAAATTATGCAAAAGCACGTTTAAAACAAAAAAGATTGGGAAATATTTGTAATTAAACAAACAACAAAGCAATCACACCTGACATATACATATGGGCCAACATTTATAAATGATTTATGCTACTAAAAGCATAGCTAGATACTGTATGTAAGGAGCCAATAATAACATAGTACTAGAACATATTACCAGTTAAGATCAAGCCACATAGACGCAATATAATATACAAAACACATAGGCCTAGATTTAGAGTTGGGCGGTAGCCATCAAAACCAGCGTTAGAGGCTCCTAACGCTGGTTTTTACCGCCCTCTGGTATTTGGAGTCAGTCAGGAAAGGGTCAAACGCTCACTTTCCAGCCGCGACTTTTCCATACCGCAGATCCCCCTACGCCATTTGCGTATCCTATCTTTTCAATGGGATCTTTCTAACGCCGGTATTTAGAGTCTTGGCTGAAGTGAGCGTTAGAAATCTAACGACAAAACTCCAGCCGCAGAAAAAAGTCAGTAGTTAAGAGCTTTCTGGGCTAACGCTGGTTTATAAAGCTCTTAACTACTGTGCTCTAAAGTACACTAACACCCATAAACTACCTATGTACCCCTAAACCGAGGTCCCCCGACATCGCCGCCACTCTAATTAAATTTTTTAACCCCTAATCTGCCGTCCGCACGCCGCCGCAAGCTACGTTATACTTATGTACCGCTAATCTGCTGCCCCTAACACCGCCGACCCCTATATTATATTTATTAACCCCTAATCTGCCCCCCCTCAACGTCGCCTCCACCTGCCTACACTTATTAACCCCTAATCTGCCGACCGGACCGCGCCGCTATTATAATAAAGTTATTAACTCCTAATCCACCTCACTCCCGCCTCAATAACCCTATAATAAATAGCATTAACCCCTAATCTGCCCTCCCTAACATCGCCGACACCTAACTTCAAGCATTAACCCCTAATCTGCCGACCGGAGCTCACCGCTACTATAATACATTTTTTAACCCCTAAAGCTAATTCTAACCCTAACACCCCCCTAACTTAAATATAATTTAAATCTAACGAAATAAATGAACTATTATTAAATAAATTATTCCTATTTAAAGCTAAATACTTACCTGTAAAATAAACCCTAATATAGCTACAATATAAATTATAATTATATTGTAGCTATTTAAGGATTTATATTTATTTTACAGGTAACTTTGTAATTATTTTAACCAGGTACAATAGCTATTAAATAGTTAATAACTATTTAATAGTTACCTAGTTACAATAATTACAAAATTACCTGTAAAATAAATCCTAACCTAAGTTACAATTAAACCTAACACTACACTATCAATAAATAAATTAAATAAAATACCTACAATTACCTACAATTAAACCTAACACTACACTATCAATAAATTAATTAAATACAATACCTACAAATAAATACATTTAAATAAAGTACAAAAAATAAAAAAGAACTAAGTTACAAAAAATAAAAAAATATTTACAAACATTAGAAAAATATTACAACAATTTTAAAATAATTACACCTACTCTAAGCCCCCTAATAAAATAACAAAGCCCACCAAAATAAAAAAATGCCCTATCCTATTCTAAATTAAAAAAGTTCAAAGCTCTTTTACCTTACCAGCCCTTAAAAGGACCTTTTGTGGGGCATGCCCCAAAGAATTCAGCTCTTTTGCCTGTAAAAGAAAAATACAACCCCCCCAACATTACAACCCACCACCCACATACCCCTAATCTAACCCAAACCTCCCTTAAATAAACCTAACACTAAGCCCCTGAAGATCATCCTACCTTATCTTCACCACGCCGGGTTCACCGATCGATCCAGAGCTCCTCTGATGTCTTGATCCAAGCCCAAGTGGGGGGCTGAAGATTTCCTTGATCCGACTAAAGTCTTCATCCACGCCGGAGCTGAAGAGGTCCATGATCCGACTGAAGTCTTCTATCAAGCGGCATCTTCAATCTTCTTTCTTCCGAATCCATGTTCATCCCACCGACGCGGAACATCCATCTTCACCGACGACTTCCCGACGAATGACGGTTCCTTTAAGGGACTTCATCCAAGATGGTGTCCCTCGAATTCCGATTGGCTGATAGGATTCTATCAGCCAATCGGAATTAAGGTAGGAAAATTCTGATTGGCTGATGGAATCAGCCAATCAGAATCAAGTTCAATCCGATTGGCTGATCCGATCAGCCAATCAGATTGAGCTCGCATTCTATTGGCTGATCGGAACAGCCAATAGAATGCGAGCTCAATCTGATTGGCTGTCTGTGTGCATGAGACTTGCTAATTTGTGTTTACCTGGGACCTTTCTAAGCTCATATTGATGTGGCAATTGCCTTCCTTAATCAGTCATTTACAAACCGTTTCCTCTCCTGCTCTAGATGCCAGTATTGCTCAGATTAGGCAATGTTGTTGGGGTCAATCCCCTTTTTAGATTAGCTTTAGAGCAATCCGTGTATTCTCTGAGCCCTGAGGGTTACGGTGTATTTGAACTATTACCCAGGGAAGTAATTCTGTTTTTGAAGTCTCACACACACAGTCCTGATCTGTTTCTTAATCTAAGTTTTAAATGTATGTCTCACATATAATACTATTTACCACCCTTTTTATTTTATCATTAGTAAAAGTTATGTTTTAATAACCAGTTCTTGGCACAATCCGGTTTTCAATGCATATTGTTACTATATAGTGTTTTGTGAGTGCTGGGTACTGTCAAACTTCTCTCTCTTTTTTGTACCTATATATCTATCAGACAATCAGCACCCCCCCTTCTCCTACACTTATACTAACTGGTATATAATGAATACTGAATAGATTATATATCTACTATTATTTCAGCATACTATATTATGAAGGGGTTGATATTTGCTTAAACTAACACCATTGCCACTATTTTCATTAATTTATATTGTAGCTATATTAGGGTTTATTTTACAGGTAAGTATTTAGCTTTAAATAGGAATAATTTATTT
Source organism: Bombina bombina (assembly GCF_027579735.1). NCBI lineage: Eukaryota > Metazoa > Chordata > Amphibia > Anura > Bombinatoridae > Bombina > Bombina bombina. The sequence goes on along the minus strand of NC_069499.1, from coordinate 211,252,868 downwards.
AATAATAGTTAATTTATTTCGTTAGATTTAAATTATATTTATGTTAGGGGGGTGTTAAGGTTAGGGTTAGAATTAGCTTTAGGGGTTAAAAAATGTATTATAGTAGCAGTGAGCTCCGGTCAGCAGATTAGGGGTTAATTGTAAGGTTAGGGATGTTAAGACTCGGGGTTCATGTTAGGGTGTTAGGAGCAGACTTAGGAAGTGTTTCCGCATAGTAAACAATGGGGCTGAGTTAGGAGCTGAACGCTGCTTTTTTGCAGGTGTTAGTTTTTTTTTCAGCTCAAACAGCCCCATTATTTTCTATGGGGGAATCGTGCACGAGCATGTTTTTGAAGCTGGCCGCGTCCGTAAGCACCGCTGGTATCGAGATTTGCAGTGGCGTTAAATATGCTCTATGCTCCCTTTTTTGGAGCCTAACGCAGCCCTTCTGTGAACTCTAAATACCAGCGGTATTTAAAAGGTGCGGGGGAAAAAAAGCACGCGTAGCTAACGCACCCCTTTGGCCGCAGAACTCTAAATCTAGCCGATAGATAATTCAACACCTTGTCACATAGAGCATAGTTATTATATATATTCATAATACATAAGCCAACATACACAACAAATGGGCTATGCGAGATAGATAGATAGATGGATAGATAGATAGATAGATAGATAGATAGATAGATAGATAGGAGGCAGACATACAGACAGAAATAGATATCACCACACGGGAGTCAATATATATAGCCTAAAGCCATGTACTAATATAACATGCCAAATACATGAGTTAATATACGCAGCCCATGACCAGATAATTATACATCACACCACATACATGAGCCAATACATACAGCCTATTGTCAGATAACATAATAGGACAAATATATTAATTAGTCACAGCCCATAAACATATAATTACAGTATATCTATATATTTACCATCACATTCCTAAGCCAATATATACAACCTATGCCCAAATAATTATTAAATGTACCATATGCACAAGCCAATATATACAGCCTATGGCCACATGCTAAAATATCAGTATACACTGTCCATCATCAGATAAATAAAATTATATAATATGCCATATGCATTTGTCAATTTTAACACACTATGGCCAAATAATTATTAACCATGTCACATACATGAACCTTTTGAACACAGCTTTTGGTCAGATAATTACACAGCATGTCAATGGACTAATATAGACATCCCATTTGCAGCTAATTCTCATTTAACAGAAAAAATAATAGTATACACAGCCCACCAGAGATAATAAATAAATGACATGTCACATACATGATTCACATGGTCTGCATGGTTGGTGGAGGATCCTGACAATTCTTCATGGTCAGAATTAGACCTCGAAGGTCCGTCACTGAGTCCCTCTCATCAATCGCTAAGTCTATGGGCATTTTCCATTTCTAACAGCTGAGCTGATGTATCAATGGCAGGAATTATCGCAAAGTTCATGGACCTGGGGGGAGAGAGCACCCGTGCCACCGGGTGTGAGAGAGCATCAGTTGTCAGGCATGATGCAGGACGTGTACAGTACACGCATCAATCCTCTGAGGACCCAGCCACCCAGCCCAGGGCTCTGAGGGCAGCATCTTTCCAGCCTCGCTGCCTGCTCCCTCAGCTCCAACCTGACACGACACGTCACGTGACACACAGGCATCAGGCAGTCAGCACTTCTATCGCCTCACAGCCTCAGTGTGTCACGTGGACCCGGCACGCGGCATGAGTGTAGTGTAGATGCGTGCAGGACATGTGTCTATCACAGTCTGATGTCACTCACAGGGGCCAGAAGCAGTGCGCATGTGCGGACAGTGCGGCCAATTCGAATGGGGGGGATGATGCCATGGAATTTGGAATGTTTTTAGATGGCGTGGTGGCCCTGAAAGAATCCTGAATCCCAATTTGCAATTTCCTAGCCAGAGAGAAACTAGTTGGTTGTGTCAACTTGTATACTATATTGTACGGTCGGTAACGGTACCGTACGGCGTGCGCACCATGGCACTGAGTCTGAAAAGTTACTCGGCACTAACCATTAAGCAAAGTAAACAGTAAAGTTGATGATTTCTTGATTTGTGCTGCACTGCAGTAGTACAAATAAACATATATATATATTATAATATAACATAACAAGATTTATTTATTTAATATTTTTCACAAAAAAAAAAAAGTTCTCAAAATGTATTTTTTTCTATGCCATGGCGTGAGGTTACAGTGGGCGGGGCTAAATACCTTGCTGCCTACCGGGCAAATGTCCGGTATGCCCTATGGCCAGTCCGGACCTGCTGATGATCCACTTACAGTTTCTGAAGTCCGGACATCCAGGCTACAAGAATTCTTCATCCAGGCGGTGAGGTCTTTATCCAAGCAGTTTAGGGGTTAATAACTTTATTTCGAGGCAGAGATGTTGGGGAGCGGGGGAATAGGGGTTAATAACTTTATTATAGTGGCGGCAATGTCGGGAAGCAGCGGAATAGGGGTTAATAACTTTTTTAGTGGCGGCAATATCGGGAGCGGCAGATTAGGGGTTAATAACTATATTTCGGTGATGGCAATGTCGGGGGCAGCAGATTAGGGGTGTTTAGACTTTGGTTTTATGTCAGGGTGTTAGACATCAATGGGGTTGTGTTACAGCAATCGCCATTCCGCGATTCAGGTGTTTTTTTTCTAACACCTTCTCCCCATTGATTTCTATGGGGAAAGCGTGCACAAGCACGTATTCTCAACCCTTGGATTTTGTACGCTATTGAGCTCCACCATATCGCACACACAAGTAGGCTTTTTAGAAATGTGTTATGGCAGCGCTATTTTGTTGTGTTCGTTTCGCACCCTCTATAGCGCAAAACTTGTAATCTAGGTGAATGTCTTTTAAAAATTATTTAAAAAAAAATATTTCAAACAAATGTTATAAGGGCTCAAATACAGGAGATCTTGGGTGGGACGAAGGGATTTTACATTGGTATACATACACATACTGTACATAGAGAAACGGATTTATATGCATAGAGATATGTTTAACTGGAGAAAATATTTCACAGTTCAATCTTATGCACATTAAACAATATATCAGATGGATTTTCAAATTCACATATATATCTTAAGATATCTAGACATATATATATATATACAGGGAGTGCAGAATTATTAGGCAAATGAGTATTTTGACCACATCATCCTCTTTATGCATGTTGTCTTACTCCAAGCTGTATAGGCTCGAAAGCCTACTACCAATTAAGCATATTAGGTGATGTGCATCTCTGTAATGAGAAGGGGTGTGGTCTAATGACATCAACACCCTATATCAGGTGTGCATAATTATTAGGCAACTTCCTTTCCTTTGGCAAAATGGGTCAAAAGAAGGACTTGACAGGCTCAGAAAAGTCAAAAATAGTGAGATATCTTGCAGAGGGATGCAGCACTCTTAAAATTGCAAAGCTTCTGAAGCGTGATCATCGAACAATCAAGCGTTTCATTCAAAATAGTCAACAGGGTCGCAAGAAGCGTGTGGAAAAACCAAGGCACAAAATAACTGCCCATGAACTGAGAAAAGTCAAGCGTGCAGCTGCCAAGATGCCACTTGCTACCAGTTTGGCCATATTTCAGAGCTGCAACATCACTGGAGTGCCCAAAAGCACAAGGTGTGCAATATTCAGAGACATGGCCAAGGTAAGAAAGGCTGAAAGACGACCACCACTGAACAAGACACACAAGCTGAAACGTCAAGACTGGGCCAAGAAATATCTCAAGACTGATTTTTCTAAGGTTTTATGGACTGATGAAATGAGAGTGAGTCTTGATGGGCCAGATGGATGGGCCCGTGGCTGGATTGGTAAAGGGCAGAGAGCTCCAGTCCGACTCAGACGCCAGCAAGGTGGAGGTGGAGTACTGGTTTGGGCTGGTATCATCAAAGATGAGCTTGTGGGGTCTTTTCAGGTTGAGGATGGAGTCAAGCTCAACTCCCAGTCCTACTGCCAGTTTCTGGTAGACACCTTCTTCAAGCAGTGGTACAGGAAGAAGTCTGCATCCTTCAAGAAAAACATGATTTTCATGCAGGACAATGCTCCATCACACGCGTCCAAGTACTCCACAGCGTGGCTGGCAAGAAAGGGTATAAAAGAAGAAAATCTAATGACATGGCCTCCTTGTTCACCTGATCTGAACCCCATTGAGAACCTGTGGTCCATCATCAAATGTGAGATTTACAAGGAGGGAAAACAGTACACCTCTCTGAACAGTGTCTGGGAGGCTGTGGTTGCTGCTGCACGCAATGTTGATGGTGAACAGATCAAAACACTGACAGGATCCATGGATGGCAGGCTTTTGAGTGTCATTGCAAAGAAAGGTGGCTATATTGGTCACTGATTTGTTTTTGTTTTGTTTTTGAATGTCAGAAATTTATATTTGTGAATGTTGAGATGTTATATTGGTTTCACTGGTAAAAATAAATTATTGAAATGGGTATATATTTGTTTTTTGTTAAGTTGCCTAATAATTATGCACAGTAATAGTCACCTGCACACACAGATATCCCCCTAAAATAGCTATAACTAAAAACAAACTAAAAACTACATCCAAAACTATTCAGCTTTGATATTAATGAGTTTTTTGGGTTCATTGAGAACATGGTTGTTGTTCAATAATAAAATTAATCCTCAAAAATACAACTTGCCTAATAATTCTGCACTCCCTGTATATATATATATATATATATATATATATATATATATATATATATATATATTCATATACTGTACATATCTCACTATAAATAGATATATCAGTCCAAAAATCCTCACATATATAGAGAAATATTTATTTAGAAATAAATAAAACATATTCTGTTAACAAAACATTCTTGAAATATGAAACATTCACATTTCCACATGGATTATGCGGGTTAACACACACCCAAACTTACGGCTAGATTTAGAGTTCTGCAGCCAAAGGGGTGCGTTAGCTACGCATGCTTTTTTTCCCCCGCACCTTTTAAACAATGCTGGTATTTAGAGTTCATAGAAGGGCTGCGTTAGGCTCCAAAAAAGGGAGCGTAGAGCATATTTACCGCCACTGCAACTCTAAATACCAGCATTGCTTACGGACGCGGCCAGCTTAAAAAATGTGCTTGTGCACGATTCCCCCATAGAAAACAATGGGGCTGTTTGAGGAGTTCAGCTCCTAACGCAGCCCCATTGTTTCCTATGGGGAAACACTTCCTAAGTCTGCACCTAACACCCTAACATGTACCCCGAGTCTAAACACCCCTAACCTTACACTTATTAAACCCTAATCTGCCGCCCCCGCTATCGCTGACCCCTGCATATTATTATTAAGCCCTAATCTGCCGCTCCGTACACCGCCGCAACCTACATTATAGCTATGTACCCCTAATCTGCTGCCCCTAACACCGCCAACCCCTATATTATATTTATTAACACCTAATCTGCCTCCCCCGCTATTGCTGACCCCTGCATTTTATTATTAACCTATCAACCAATCAGAATTCGAGGGACGCCATCTTGGATGACGACCCTTAAAGGAACCGTCATTCATCGGGAAGTCGTCGGTGAAGATGGATGTTCCGCGTCGGCGGGATGACCATGGATCCGGAAGAAAGAAGATTGAAGATGCCGCTTGATAGAAGACTTCAGCCCGATCATGGACCTCTTCAGCTCCCGCTTGGATGAAGACTTCAGCCCGATCATGGACCTCTTCAGCTCCCGCTTGGATCAAGACATCGGAGGAGCTCTTCTGGATCGATCGGTGAACCCGGCGTGGTGAAGACAAGGTAGGGAGATCTTCAGGGGCTTAGTGTTAGGTTTATTTAAGGGGGGTTTGGGTTATATTAGGGGTATGTGGGTGGTGGGTTGTAATGTTGGGGGGGGTATTGTATGGGTTTTTTTTACAGGCAAAAGAGCTGAATTATTTGGGGCATGCCCCGCAAAGGGCCCTTTTCAGGGCTGGTAAGGTAAAAGAGCTTTGAACTTTTTAAATTTAGAATAGGGTAGGGCATTTTTTTATTTTGGGGGTCTTTGTTATTTTATTAGGGGGCTTAGAGTAGGTGTAATTAGTTTAAAATTGTTGTAATATTTTTCTAATGTTTGTAAATATTTTTTTATTTTTTGTAACTTAGTTCTTTTTTATTTTTGTTATTTAGTTAGTTTATTTAATTGTATTTATTTGTAGGTATTGTATTTAATTAATTTATTGATAGTGTAGTGTTAGGTTTAATTGTAGATAATTGTAGGTATTTTATTTAATTAATTTATTGATAGTGTAGTGTTAGGTTTAATTGTAACTTAAATTAGGATTTATTTTACAGGTAATTTTGTAATTATTTTAACTAGGTAGCTATTAAATAGTTATTAACTATTTAATAGCTATTGTACCTGGTTAAAATAAATACAAAGTTGCCTGTAAAATAAATATTAATCCTAAAATAGCTACAATATAATTATAATTTATATTGTAGCTATATTAGGGTTTATTTTATAGGTAAGTATTTAGCTTTAAATAGGAATAATTTATTTAATAAGAGTTAATTTATTTCGTTAGATAAAAATTATATTTAATTTAGGGGGGTGTTAGGGTTAGGGTTAGAATTAGCTTTAGGGGTTAAAAAATTTATTAGAGGAGCGGTGAGCTCCTGTCGGCAGATTAGGGGTTATTGCTTGAAGTTAGGTGTCGGTGATGTTAGGGAGGGCAGATTAGGGGTTAATACTATTTATTATAGGGTTATTGAGGCGGGAGTGAGGCGGATTAGGGGTTAATACATTTATTATAGTAGCAGTGCGGTCCGGTCGGCAGATTAGGTGTTAATAAGTGTAGGTAGGTGGCGGGGACGTTGGGGGCGGCAGATTAGGGGTTAATAAATATAATATAGGGGTCGGCGGTGTTAGGGGCAGCAGATTAGGGGTACATAGGGATAACGTAGGTTGCGGCAGTGTACGGAGCGGCAGATTAGGGGTTAATAATAATATGCAGGGGTCAGCGATAGCGGGGGCGGCAGATTAGGGGTTAATAAATATAATATAGGGGTCGGCGGTATTAGGGGCAGCAGATTAGGGGTACATAGAGATAACGTAGGTGGCGGCGGTGTACGGAGCGGCAGATTAGGGGTTAAAAATTTTAAATAGAGTGGCGGTTAACTCCTGACTTTTTTCTGCGGCTGGAGTTTTGTCGTTAGAGTTCTAACGCTCACTTCAGCCAAGACTCTAAATACTGGCGTTAGGAAGATCCCATTGAAAAGATAGGATACGCAAATGGCGTAGGGGGATCTGCGGTATGGAAAAGTCGCGGCTGCAAAGTGAGCATTAGACCCTTTCCTGACTGACTCCAAATACCAGCTGGTGGTAAAAACCAGCGTTAGGAGCCTCTAACGCTGGTTTTGACGGCTACCGCCAAACTCTAAATCTAGGCCTAAGTTATTTTGCAACTTGTAATACCTGTGCAACCCCAAATGCTAAAAAACCTTAACGCGCACTGTGTTTTTGCAATTTTGAAAAATATATTTGCCGCGTGACTTGTAATCTTGCCCATAGTTATCTGTGATGTGCGGCAAAGGGTTGTTTTAGCTTCACAAAATGGAAAGTTTTTGGACATGAGAAAAGTGTCAGAACAAAATAGCTAAAGCCTTTTTTATATTTACCAAGGGTGCAAATATTAGTGTAGGGCCTTGTATTTATATGTCTAAATGTGTGTACATATGTATTTATGTGTTTATATGTGTATATATGTCTGTAAATTAATATATACAGAAATAAATACATACATATGTATCTACACAGATATAAACATATATATATATATATATATATATATATATATATTAGAGGTTATAGAAATCAGCGCTAGAAGTGTATGAGTGTGCTGTTAGTCTTAATATATCTTCCCATCCACTACTGGAAAATATATATATATACACAAGACACTAGCCAATTAGGCAGCAAACAGTCTCATTCAGTCAAATGTGGCAAGTCTATGGATATGTATTGTTCATTAATATCCACAATGCTAGTTCCTGTGTGCTATGAAGGAGTAGGCTGCTCGTATGAGAGAAGAAAAATGATCCCCCGCAGGGCAAGGTTCCTCTTAGAGATCTGAAAGAGTATGAGACAAGACAAGCGCCAAGAGGCACACTTCGTGTAATACGTTCAGATCATTTGCTTATAATGTAACAGTGGGAAAATCTTCTCTCACCTGGTTCAACCTCAACGTATGAGGTATATAAAAGGCACTTCTATTCATGTACTCCTGTCCCTTGTGGTCCTCCTTGATGTCCTCAGGTCTCCAATTATTCCTTGGAGTCTGCAGCGTGTCCCTGGAACTCTGCAACCTGGCACCCAGGATCTCTGCAGCCACAGGAGAAACTCTCTAAAGGAGCGGTTGAAAGCAGGGAAGCTGTACCTAAAAGGAAAATCCTCCTGGTGTGATTTGGTTGTTTTCTTCAGCAATACACTCTTGTGAGAATTTTATCTCAATATATGCAGGCATATCTATGTAAACTGCTGTGTCTCTATGCAACTGCTGTACTGAGGCAATTCATTATGGAGGATGTATTACTATGTTCCACTATCTATCTTATTGCTAATAACCATTGCAATAGTTATTCTTCATACTTGTATGTAACTCACTATCTATCTTATTGCTAATAACCATTGCAATAGCTATTCTTCATACTTGTATGTAATTCTTTGTAATTGTTACTATACTGCCATTATTGTTGTTCCTGAAATCTTTACAAAGCACCTATCACTGCTTAGATCCCTAAAAATTTACCTGTCCGGTAATTATCCCTTGTATTGACTTGGGTACCGTGTACAGCTTGGGTGTAGCAGTGTACTAGGTGTCTTTGGATTGTATTTTTGCCAATATTATGATTATGATGTGCACATCTTCAGGGTTTTAATTGGCCACATGTACTATATTGTTTGTTCAACATACTTTACTTTGTGTTGCTAACATATACCCGAGGCCAGGGCACAACTGGCCTATTGCTATGTTTGGACAGTTAGGATTTACTTCTTTCTGTACTATTAATAAATTATTTTTTGTTCTCAGTGATTGTACTGGTCAGAGATTCATTCCATTTGTTTAATTTAGCTACACTTTTGAGCTATTTTTTATAAAAAAAGAGTGCTTGATTCCCTATCTATACAGGGCCTTAAGAAATTTTTGATGGTCCTTGTTCTCCTCTTGAAGTTTGTTGAAGAATATATATATATATATATATATATATATATATACTGTATATATACTGTATATATACTGTATATATATATATATATATATATTTATATATATATATATATATAAATATATATATATATATATATATATATATATATATATATATATGTATTTATAGACAGGCATGTATACTGTGTGTATGTATCTCTATGTTAAAGTTGCGCTTTCCTGATGGCCATTAAATGTAATTGTGTATGATCAAACGCATTTACTTTCAACCTGTAATTCCTGTGCTACTTACTATACATGCAATGAGCAAAGATAAACTCCTTTTCACTTGTACACAGCAGTTAGTGCGCCACTCGTAATCTAGCTCCAATTGGGCTTCAGCATGTGTCAGCAGGGCCCAGACAACTCTTTTAGACTATTGAACATTTTCTTGGAAACCAACAATGCATTATCCTGTCAATGTAGAAAAAACATGTGACTGAGTCAATTATCATTGACCTAGATTTGGAGTTTGGCGTTAGCCGTGAAAACCAGCGTTAGAGGCTCCTAACGCTGGTTTTAGGCTACCGCCGGTATTTGGAGTCACTCAAAATAGGGTCTAACGCTCACTTTTCAGCCGCGACTTTTCCATACCGCAGATCCCCTTACGTCAATTGCGTATCCTATCTTTTCAATGGGATCTTTCTAACTCCGGTATTTAGAGTCGTTTCTGAAGTGAGCGTTAGACATCTAACGACAAAACTCCAGCCGCAGGAAAAAAGTCAGTAGTTAAGAGCTTTCTGGGCTAACGCCGGTTTGTAAATCTCTTAACTACTGTGCTCTAAAGTACACTAACACCCATAAACTACCTATGTACCCCTAAACCGAGGTCCCCCCACATCGCCGACACTCAAATATTTTTTTTTAACCCCTAATCTGCCGACCGCCACCTACGTTATACTTATGTACCCCTAATCTGCTGCCCCTAACACCGCCGACCACTGTATTATATTTATTAACCCCTAATCTGCCCCCCACAACGTCGCCGCCAGCTACCTACAATAATTAACCCCTAATCTGCCGACCACAAAGCGCCGCCACCTACATTATAGCTATGTACCCCTAATCTGCTGCCCCTAACACCGCCGACCCCTATATTATATTTATTAACCCCTAATTTTCCCCCCTCAACGTCGCCTCCACCTGCCTACACTTATTAACCCCTAATCTGCAGAGCGGAGCTCACCGCTATTCTAATAAATGTATTAACCCCTAAAGCTAAGTCTAACCCTAACACTAACAACCCCCTAAGTTAAATATAATTTACATCTAACGAAATTAATTAACTCTTATTAAATAAATTATTCCTATTTAAAGCTGAATACTTACCTGTAAAATAAACTCTAATATAGCTACAATATAAATTATAATTACATTGTAGCTATTTTAGGATTAATATTTATTTTACAGGCAACTTTGTAATTATTTTAACCAGGTACAATAGCTATTAAATAGTTAAGAACTATTTAATAGCTAAAATAGTTAAAATAATTACAAATTTACCTGTAAAATAAATCCTAACCTAAGTTACAATTAAACCTAACACTACACTATCAATAAATTAATTAATTAAATAAACTACCTACAATTACCTACAATTAACCTAACACTACACTATCAATAAATTAATTAAATACAATTCCTACAAATAAATACAATTAAATAAACTAGCTAAAGTACAAAAAATAAAAAAGAACTAAGTTACAAAAAATAAAAAAATATTTACTAACATAAGAAAAATATTACAACAATTTTAAACTAATTACACCTACTCTAAGCCCCCTAATAAAATAACAAAGATGCCCTACCCTATTCTAAATTACTACATTTCAAAGCTCTTTTACCTTACCAGCCCTGAACAGGGCCCTTTGCGGGGCATGCCCCAAGAAATTCAGCTCTTTTGCCTGTAAAAAAAAACATACAATACCCCCCCCCAACATTACAACCCACCACCCACATACCCCTAATCTAACCCAAACCCCCCTTAAATAAACCTAACACTAAGCCCCTGAAGATCTTCCTACCTTGTCTTCACACTACCAGGTTCACCGATCCATCCTGAAGAGCTCCTCCGATGTCCTAATCCAAGCCCAAGCCGGGGGCTGAAGAGGTCCATGATCCGGCTGAAGTCTTCATCCAAGCGGGAGCTGAAGAGGTCCATGATCCGGATGAAGTCTTCTATCAACGGCATCTTCAATCTTCTTTCTTGCCGGATCCATCTTGCAGACCTCCGACGCGGAACATCCTCTTCTCCCGACGACTACTAGCCGAATGACGGTTCCTTTAAGGGACGTCATCCAAGATGGCGTCCCTCGAATTCCGATTGGCTGATAGGATTCTATCAGCCAATCCGAATTAAGGTAGGAATATTCTGATTGGCTGATGGAATCAGCCAATCAGAATCAAGATCAATCCGATTGGCTGATCTAATCAGCCAATCAGATTGAGCTCGCATTCTATTGGCTGATCGGAACAGCCAATAGAATGCAAGCTCAATCTGATTGGCTGATCGAATCAGCCAATCAGATTGAACTTGATTCTGATTGGCTGATTCCATCAGCCAATCAGAATATTCCTACCTTAATTCCGATTGGCTGATAGAATCCTATCAGCCAATCGGAATTCGAGGGACGCCATCTTGGATGACGTCCCTTAAAGGAACCGTCATTCGGCTAGTAGGCGTCGGGAGAAGAGGATGTTCCGCGTCGGAGGTCTGCAAGATGGATCTGGAAGAAAGAAGATTGAAGATGCCGTTGATAGAAGACTTCATCCGGATCATGGACCTCTTCAGCTCCCGCTTGGATGAAGACTTCAGCCGGATCATGGACCTCTTCAGCTCCCACTTGGATGAAGACTTCAGCCGGATCATGGACCTCTTCAGCCCCCCGCTTGGGGTTGGATTAGGACATCGGAGGACCTCTTCAGGACGGATTGGTGAACCTGGTAGGGTGAAGACAAGGTAGGAAGATCTTCAGGGGCTTAGTGTTAGGTTTATTTAATTGGGGTTTGGGTTAGATTAGGGGTATGTGGGTGGTGGGTTGTAATGTTGGGGGGGGGTATTGTATGTTTTTTTTTACAGGCAAAAGAGCTGAATTTCTTGGGGCATGCCCCGCAAAGGGCCCTGTTCAGGGCTGGTAAGGTAAAAGAGCTTTGAAATGTAGTAATTTAGAATAGGGTAGGGCATTTTGTTATTTTGGGGGTCTTTGTTATTTTATTAGGGGGCTTAGAGTAGGTGTAATTAGTTTAAAATTGTTGTAATATTTTTCTTATGTTTGTAAATATTTTTTTATTTTTTGTAACTTAGTTCTTTTTTATTTTTTGTACTTTAGCTAGTTTATTTAATTGTATTTATTTGTAGGAATTGTATTTAATTAATTTATTGATAGTGTAGTGTTAGGTTAATTGTAGATAATTGTAGGTAGTTTATTTAATTAATTTATTGATAGTGTAGTGTTAGGTTTAATTGTAACTTAGGTTAGGATTTATTTTACAGGTAAATTTGTAATTATTTTAACTATTTTAGCTATTAAATAGTTCTTAACTATTTAATAGCTATTGCACCTGGTTAAAATAAATACAAAGTTACCTGTAAAATAAATATAAATCCTAAAATAGCTATAATATAATTATAATTTATATTGTAGCTATATTAGGATTTATTTTACAGGTAAGTATTTATCTTTAAATAGGAATAATTTATTTAATAAGAGTTAATTAATTTCGTTAGATGTAAATTATATTTAACTTAGGGGGGTGTTAGTGTTAGGGTTAGACTTAGCTTTAGGGGTTAATACATTTATTAGAATAGCGGTGAGCTCCGGTCGGCAGATTAGGGGTTAATAATTGAAGTTAGGTGTCGGCGATGTTAGGGAGGGCAGATTAGGGGTTAATACTATTTATTATAGGGTTAGTGAGGCGGATTAGGGGTTAATAACTTTATTATAGTAGCACTCAGGTCCGCTCGGTAGATTAGGGGTTAATAAGTGTAGTTAGGTGGAGGCGACGTTGTGGGGGGAAGATTAGGGGTTAATAAATATAATATAGGGGTCGGCGATGTTAGGGCAGCAGATTAGGGGTACATAGGGATAATGTAAGTAGCGGCGGTTTACGGAGTGGCAGATTAGGGGTTAATAATAATATGCAGGGGTCAGCGATAGCGGGGGCGGCAGATTAGGGGTTAATAAGTGTAAGGTTAGGGGTGTTTAGACTCGGGGTACATGTTAGGGTGTTAGGTGCAGACGTAGGAAGTGTTTCCCCATAGCAAACAATGGGGCTGCGTTAAGAGCTGAACGCGGCTTTTTTGCAGGTGTTAGGTTTTTTTTTCAGCTCAAACAGCCCCATTGTTTCCTATGGGAGAATCGTGCACGAGCACGTTTTTGAGGCTGGCCGCTTGCGTAAGCAACTCTGGTATCGAGAGTTGAAGCTGCGTTAAAAATGCTCTACGCTCCTTTTTTGGAGCCTAACGCAGCCTTTATGTGGACTCTCAATACCAGAGTTATTTTTATGGTGCGGCCAGAAAAAAGCCGGCGTTAGTTTTTCGGGTCGTTACCGACAAAACTCCAAATCTAGCCAATTATGTTTGCAGTACTTACCACCTTCAGACTTCAATGGGTATACATATGTCTGTATGTATCTTTCATGTGTCAGTTTCATTGAAATAAAATAGCACAGAAATAAATAAAAAAAAACACTACTTGAGATGATTTTTTTTTGTGCATTGTAATAAACTGTTATACAACACTTATCAAGTGTTATTTACTCTGCACCCCCACAGAAGGAATTAACACATCTGACCTATCTGACATACAGACGTTATCAAACACTATTAGCGCTTGAACAATAAATAAAAATAGCTTTGGACTTATATGAGTGCAAAAATAAAAGCAGTCTGAATTGCTAATGAGCCACATTGCCAACATTTTTGCGCTCCACATGTAATCTGGGACAGAATTGGCAAACTAACAATAATTTATCTTTAAAACAACTGTTTGCTAAATTAGCTATCTTTTTCCATTGACTCTCCATGCCTAATACTTCTGTTATTTAAAGGATTTAGTATACATCTAAAATGTTCCCTCTGAAAGTAGATACATTTTTTTAAGGAAAAACATAATTTATGTAAGAATTTACCTGATAAATTAATTTCTTTCATATTGGCAAGAGTCCATGAGCTAGTGACATATGGGATTTACATTCATACCAGGAGGGGCAAAGTTTCACAAACCTCAAAATGCCTATAAATACACCCCCCACCACACCCACAATTCAGTTTAACGAATAGCCAAGAAGTGGGGTGATAAGAAAGGAGCGAAAGCATCAACAAGGAATTTGAATAATTGTGCTTTATTCAAAAAAATCATAACCACCATAAAAAGGGTAGGTCTCATGGACTCTTGCCAATATGAAAAAAATTATTATTATCAGGTATTATTATCAGGTATTTGTAGAGCGCCAACAGATTCCGCAGCGCTGTAAATATAGTCGTGTACAGGATAGCTTTTGTATGGGTCAAGTGGGTAGAGGGCCCTGTCGAGAGTTTCACTGTTGTATTTGGCTCTTATGAAGCGATCTGTAAACAGCTGGGCCCATAGGCTTACAATCTAAGGGGTTCAAGGGGAAAGCAATGGCGTTAGGAAAGGTTAGTGTTAGTTGTATGCATCCCTGAATAGTAGAGTTTTTAGGGAGTGCTTGAAGCTGTTAAAACTAGGGGAGAGTCTTATGGAGCGAGGCAGGGAATTCCACAAGATGGAAGAAGTCCTGTAAACGTGAATGTGAGGAAGTAACAAGAGAGGAGGAGATCCTGAGCTGATCGAAGGGATGGGAGGGAGAGTATCTAGAGACAAGTTCTGAGATGTAGAGGGGAGCAGTGCAGTTGAGAGCTTTATATGTCAGGATGAGGATTTTATGTTTAATCCTAGAGGCAAGAGGAAGCCAGTGAAGGGATTGGCAGAGAGGTGCAGCAGATGAAGAGCGACGAGTAAGGAAGATGAGCCTGGCAGAGGCATTCATAATGGATTGTAAAGGAGCTATGCGGCAGGTAGGTAGACCAGAGAGGACGTAATTGCAGTAGTCGAGGCGGGAAAGGATGAGAGAGTGGATTAAAATCTTGGTTGTATCTTGTGTAAGGAAATGTCTAATTTTAGCAATGTTTTTAAGGTGGAAGCGGCAGGCTTTAGCCAAGGACTGGATGTGAGGAGTGAAGGAAAGATCTGAGTCAAGTGTGACCCCAAGACATCGAGCGAGCGGGGTTTGGGTAATGATGGAATTATCAACAGTTATAGAAATTTTGGGGGTGGAGACATTGGAAGAAGGGGGAAAAATAAGGAGTTCAGTTTTGGAGAGATTTAGCTTAAGGTAGTGAGAGGACATCCAAGATGAGATGTGAGAAAGAAATGAATTTATCAGGTAAATTCTTACATAAATTATGTTTTCTTTCATGTAATTGGCAAGAGTCCATGAGATAGTGATGTATGGGATAGCAAATACCCAAGATGTGGAACTCCACGCAAGAGTCACTAGAGAGGGAGGGATAAAAATAAAGACAGCCAATTCCGCTGAAAAACTAATCCACAACCCAAATCAAAAGTTTTAATCTTTATAATGAAAAAAAATGAAAATATAAGCAGAAGAATCAAACTGAAACAGCTGCCTGAAATATTTTTCTACCAAAAACTGCTTCTGAATAAGAGAAAGCATCAAAATGGTAGAATTTAGTAAAAGTATGCAAAGAAGACCAAATTGCTGCTTTGCAAATCTGATCAACAGAAGCTTCATTCTTAAAAGCCCAGGAAATAGAAACTGACCCAGTAGAATGAGCCGTAATCTTCTGAGGCGGGGATTTACCCGACTCCAAATAAGCATGATGAAACAAAAGCTTTAACCAAGATGCCAAAGAAAGTGTAGAAGCCTTCTGACCTTTCCTAGAACCAGAAAAGATAACAAATAGACTAGAAGTCTTCCTGAAATCTTAGTAGCTTCAACATAATATTTCAAAGCTCTTACGACATCCAAAGAATGTAAAGATTTCTCCAGAGAATTCTTAGGATTAGGACACAAAGAAGGGACAACAAATTCTCTACTAATGTTGTCGGAGTTCACAACTTTAGGAAAAATTTAAACAAAGTCTGCAAAACCGCCTTATCCTGATGAAAAATCAGAAAAGAAGACTCACAAGAAAGAGCAGATAATTCAGAAACTCTTCTAGCAGAAGAGATGGGCAAAAAGAACAATACTTTCCAAGAAAGTTATTTAATGTCCAGAGAATGCATAGGCTCAAACGGAGGAGCCTGTAAAGCCTTCAAAACCAAATTAAGACTCCAAGGAGGAGAAAATTATTTAATGACAGGCTTGATACAAACCAAAGCCTGTACAAAAAATGAATATCAGGAAGTTTAGCAATTTTTTTGTGGAACAGAACAGAAAGAGCAGAGATTTGTCCTTCAAAAGAATTTGCAAACAAACCCTTATCTCAACCATCCTGAAGAAACTGGAATTCTAAAAAGAATGCCAAGAGAATTTATGAGAAGAGCATCATGAGATGTAAGCCTTCCAAACTCGATAATAAATCTTTCTAGACACAGATTTACAAGCCTGCAACATAATATTAATCACTGAGTCAAAGAAACCTCTATGACTAAGCACTAAGCGTTCAATTTCCATACCATCAATGTTAATGATTTGAAATCCTGATGGAAAAACGAACCTTGAGATATAAGGTCTGGCCTTAATGGAAGTGGCCAAGGTTGGCAACTGGACATTCAAACAAGATCCACATTCCAAAACCTGTGCAGCCATGCAGAAGCCACCAGCAGCACAAATTATTGCTCCATGATGATTTTGAAAATCACTCTTGGAAGAAGAACTAGAGGCGTAAAAATATAGGCAGGTTGATAACTGTAAGGAAGTGTCAATGCATCCACTGCTTCCGCCTGAGGATCCCTGGACCAGGATAGATACCTAAGAAGTTTCTTGTTTAGATGAGATGCCATCAGATCTATTGCTGGAAGCCCCCACATCTGAACAAATTGAAAAAACACATCTGGGTGAAGAGGGCACTCTTCCGGATGTAAAGCTTGACGACTGAGATAATCCGCTTCACAATTGTTTATAATTGTCTATAGACCGCAAAAATTAGACAGGAGCTGGATTCTGCCCAAGAAAGTATCCGAGATACTTCTTTCATAACCTGAGGACTATGAGTCCCACCCTGATGATTGACATATGCCACAGTTGTGACATTGTCTGTCTGAAAAACAATAAAACATCTCTCTCTTCAATAGAAGCCAAAACTGAAGAGCTCTGAGAATCGCACGGAATTCCAAAATATTGGTTGATAATCTCGCCTCTTGAGATTTCCAAACCCCTTGTGCTGTCAGAGATCCCCTAGACAGCTTCCCAACCTAAAAGACTTGCATCTGTTGTGATCACGGTCCAGGTTGGATGAACCAAAGAGACCCATAGAACTATACAATGGTGATCTAACCACCAAGACAGAGATAGTTGAATATTGGGTTTCAAGGATATTAAATGTGATATCCTAGAATAATCCCTGCACCATTAATTGAGTATTAAAAACTGGAAAGGTCTCATATGAAAAACGAGCAAAGGGAATCGAGTCTAATGCTGCAGTCATGAGACCTAAAACTTCCATGCATATAGCTACTGAAGGAAATAATAGAGACTGAAGGTTCCGACAAACTGAGCCCAATATAAATTGTCTCTTGTCTGTTAGAAACAAAGATATTGACACAATCTATCTGGAAACCTAAAAAAGGTGACCCTTGTCTGAGGAATCAAGGAACTTTTTGGTAAAAAGAACCTCCAACCATGTCTTTGAAGAAACAACAGAAGTTGAATCATATGAGATTCTGCAGAACGAAAAGACTGAGCAAGTATCAAGATATCGTCCAAATAAGGAAACATCGAGAACCTTTGTAAAGATTCCTAGAGCTGTCGCTAGGCCAGAAAGGAAGAGCAACAAATTGGTAATGCGTGTCCAAAAAAAGAGAATTTAAGAAAATGAAAATAATCTGAATTGAACTAAACAACTTTAGAAAAATCTTAACCTGCCCCCTACTAGCTAAGCTGGAAAAAGTGCCGCACCTTCATGCGAATTTGGGGGCTGGCTTTGATCTCTTAAATTGCTTGAATTCATGCCATGTTGAAGAAAGCTTCCAATTAGAAACATATTACTTGGGGAAGAATTAGGTTTCTGTTCCTTATTAAGAACAAAAATGGAAATAAAGCTTAAGATTTACCCTTAGAACTTAATCTTTAGGCAAACAAACTCCCTTCCCCACAGTAACAATTGAAACCAACTGTGAACCAAATAATTTATTACCTTGGAAAGAAAATAGAAATCTGGATTTAGAAATCAAATCAGCATTCCAAGATTTAGGCAACAAAGTTCCTCTAGCTAAAATAGCTAAAGACATAGATTTAACCTCAATTTTGATAATATCAAAAAATTGCATCACAAATGAAATATTAGCATGTTGAATCAAGTTAACAAATGCTAAACCAATCATAATCCGATACTTGTTGCACAAAAGTTTCCAACTAAAAAAGGTGAAACAGCTGCAACATCAGCCAAAGAAATTGCATCCCTAAGAAAAGGACCTGAAAATAAATTAATTTTCCTTAGACAAGATACAAGTTTCCCATCTGAAGGATCTTTAAAATAAATACTATTTCCATAAAAGTAGTAGTACATTTAGCAAGAGTAGAGATAGCCCTATTAACTTTGGAGATCTTTTCCCAAAACTCCAAACTGCTGGAAAAGGATACAATTTTTCTCTTTTTTTTTTTTATTAAAAAAAAAAAAAAGAAGTACCAGGCCTATTCTATTCCCTAGTATTAGGAACTGGAAAAAAACCTCTGAAGTAACCACAGGAGTTTAATAAACAGAATATAAAAGAATATAAATTATAGCTAGCCTTAAAAAGAACTAGACTCCTTAATATCCAATAAAATCAACACTGTTTCAACAAAGAACGAATGTACTCCATTTAAAAATAAAAAAGTAGTTTTGTTAGTGTCAATATCTGATGAAGGATAATCTGAATCAGATAAATCCTCATCAGAGAAGGATAATTCAGTATGTTGTCGGTCATTTGAAAATTCATCAACTAAAATGAGAAGTTTAAAAAAGACCTTTACATTTTATTAGAAGGCGGTATGGCAGACAAAGCCTTCTGAATAGAATCAGAAAAATATTCTTATAAATTCCCAGGTATATCTAGTACATTAGATGTTAAAAGATTAGCAACAGACAATGCATTAATACTGATGGACATTTTCTCTGCATGTAAAAGTTTATCATGATAACTTATTACAAACCATAGCTAAAGATAAAAATTCATAACATTAAAATAAATTAACTTAGCTTTGGTAGGACTAATATCAGTCAGCAGGAATACAACAGTGTTTTCTGATACAGGAACAGTTTTGAGATATCTTGCAAATGTAAGAGAAAAAACAACATAAAAAGCAAAATATCAAGTTCCTTATATGACAGTTTCAGGAATGGGAAAGAAATGCAAAACAAAATAAGCCTCTGGAAAACAGAAGCAAAAATAAATGAAGACTTAAATAATGTCAAAAGTCTGGAGCCAAGTATGACGCCCACAACGCCAAAAACGTCTGCAACAAACACAAGCGTCATAGATGACGCAACTACGTGAAAATTCTCAGCACCAACTAAGCTGCCGGAAATGATGAAAATACGTCAACAAATGTAATTCTCGCACCAAAAAAGTATCGCGCCAAGAATGACGCAATAAATTCTAGCATCTTGCGCACCCGCGAGCCTAACAGCCCGCAATTTAGAAAAGAAAGTCCCGCAAGCCTAAAAGCCCGCAATTTAGAAAAGAAAGTCAATTGAAAATTTTAGGTAAGAATTTTTTTTTAATTTTTTTTTATGTGCATTTCCCAAAATGAAACTGACAGTCTGCAAAAAGGAAATATACTGATAAACCTGAATCATGGCAAATATAAGTTCAAACATTATATTTAGAACTTTACATATAAAGTGCCAAACCATAGCTGAGAGTGTCTTAATAAAGGAAAACATATTTACCAAAAGACACTCATCTACATAAAGCAGATAGCCAAAGCAGTACTGAAACAAGAATCAGCAGAGGTAATGGTATATGAGTATATCGTCGATCTGAAAAGGGAGGTAGGAGATGAAGCTCTACGACCGATAACAGAGAACCTATGAAATAGATTCCTGTTAGGATGACCATTGCATTCAATAGGTGATACTCTCTTCACATCCCTCTGTCATTCACTGCACTCTGAGAGGAACCAGGCTTCAGCATGCTGAGAAGCGCATATCAACATAGAAATCTAGAACAAACTTACTTCACCACCTCCATAGGAGGCAACGTTTGTAAAACTGAATTGTGGGTGTGGTGGGGGGTGTATTTATAGGCATTTTGAGGTTTGGGAAACTTTGCCCCTCCTGGTAGGAATGTATATCCCATACGTCACTTAGTTTGGTTTTGTATCCCTATTTTCTCCAACAACATCCATTATATAAGGTGAGTTTCCTAAAACAATATTAATTCTGAATTATACTTCACTGATGGCTAGATTACAAGTGTTGTGGTACGGCTTTTAATGCTAAAAAAAATGGCCATCCAGCGTAATGGCCAGGAACGCATATGACGAGTCGTGTCGGTATAGCTATGCCGCAAGCATTTTAGCCTGTAACGCAACGTCCATTCCGCACTCAAAAAATTACATTTTTGTGTGAGATTTTCATAGCACTGGTATTACAGGTTGTGCGTTCAGGCTAAAATGCTTGCGTATCAACCTATACCGACACGACCCATACCGCCATCTGAGAGCAGTAGTTATGGATTTTGTGTAACAAAAATGTTTCACAAAACTCATAACTAAAGTGTAACAAAGTACACTAACTCCCATAAACTACCTATTAACCCCTAAACCGCTACCCTCCAGCATCACAAACACTATTTAAAACTTATTAACTCCAAATCTGCCGCCCACCCACATTGCGACTATTAAATAAAGTTAAAAACCCCTAATCTGCCGCCCACCCACATCGCCAACACTATTTAAATATATTATCCCCTAAACCGCCGCTCCCCAACATCCCCGACACCTAAATAAACCTATTTACCCCTAAACCGCTGGCCCCCCTACATCGCCAACACTATAATAAAGTAATAACCCCTAAACCTCCAGCCCCCCACATGGTAACAACTAAACCTATTAACCCCTAGACCGCCGCCCCCCCCACATCACAAAACACTAAATTAAACTATTAACCCCTAAACCTAAAATTACAATATAACTATATTTAAATAAATAAAAACTTACCTGTGAAATAGAAATAAACCTAACATTAAACTATAAATTAAACTAACATTACTATTCTAATAAAATAAAAAAATACTACCAATTAAAAACCTAAATTACAAATTAAAAAACTAACACTACGAAAAAATAAAAAAAAATCTAAAAGTGCAAAAAATAAGAAACACGAAATTATGAAAAATAAAAAAAACTAAGCTTACAAAAAACGATAAACGAAATTATCAAGAATAAAAACAATTACACCTAATCTAATAACCCTATAAAAATAAAAAAGCCCACCCGAAATATAAACACCCCCTAGCCTACAATAAACTACCAATAGCCCTTAAAAGGGCATTTCCCTAAGTTAAACATCAATTTTACCTGTAAAAAAAATACAAAGTCCCCCCAACAGAAAAACCCACCACCCAACCAACCCCCCAAAATAAAAAACCTAACTCTAAAAAAATCATAAACTACCCAAATTCTAAATTACCCCCTAGGGCACGCAGCTCTTTTTCACTTCCCCTAAAAGAGCATTCATCTTTTTTCCAAGTGCCCATCCCTAATCTAAAAAAAAAATATATATATAAAAAAACTAACCCCAGAATATCTACTCACGGTTCCTGAAGTCCAGACATCCATCTTCATCCAGGAGGCAAGAAGTCTTCATCCAGGCGGCGACACCATCATCCATCTTGGGGACATCTTCTATCTTCATCCCGGCGGTGCAGAGCTATCCTGGAAGTGGATCACATCCTGCTCGGAGCGTCCTCTTCATATGGTCACCGCTGTACACTGAAGTTGAATAAAAGGTAGCCGTTTCAAATGGCGTAAATTGCATTCCTATTGGCTAATTTGATTCTTCAAATTCAAATCAGCCAATAGGATGAGAGCTACTGAAATCCTTTTGGCTGTTCAACCCCCCAACCCACAAAATAAAAAAACTATCTAAAAAAAACTAAGTTAAACAGCAATTTTAAATGTAAAAAAATACAAAGTCCCCCCAACAATAAAACACACCACCCAACCAACTCCCCAAAATAAAAAACCTTACTCTAAAAAAATCATAAACTACCCAAAAACTAAATTACCCCCTAGTGCATGCAGCTCTTTTTCACTTCCCCTAAAAGGGCATTCATCTTTTTTCAAGGGCCCATCCCTAATCTAAAAAAAAAATATATATATAAAAAAACTAACCCCAGAATATCTACTCACGGTTCCTGAAGTCCAGACATCCATCTTCATCCAGGCGGCAAGAAGTCTTCATCCAGGCGGCGACACCTTCATCCATCTTGGGGACATCTTCTATCTTCATCCCGGCAGTGCAGAGCTATCCTGGAAGTGGATCACATCCTGCATGGAGCGTCCTCTTCATATGGTCACCGCCATACACTGAAGTTGAATACAAGGTAGCCGTTTCAAATGGCGTACATTGCATTCCTATTGGCTAATTTGATTCTTCAAATTCAAATCAGCCAATAGGATGAGAGCTTCTGAAATCCTATTGGCTGTTCAAAACAGCCGATAGGATGAGAGCTACTGAAATCATTTTGGCTGTTCAAACCCCCCCAACCCACAAAATAAAAAAAACTATCTAAAAAAAACTAATCTACCCATTGCCCTGAAAACGGTATTTGTATGGGCATTGAACTTAATAGGGCATTCAGCTCTTTTTCTTGCCCTTAAAAGGACATTCAGCTCTAATGAAATGCAAAAACCCTAATCTAAAAAAAAAACTACCCCAAAAAACCTTAAAAAAAAAAGCTAACAATAACCCCTTTTTATGTACTCACAGTTTCTGAAGTCCCACTTGAATTATCTTCATCCCGGCAGCTCTATCTTCATCCAGGTGGCTCCATCTTCATACATCACAGGACTGGCATCTTCATTAACTCTGAGGAGGTGGAGCGGTTGATGCACGGAGGTGGAGGTCCAAGGCGGAGGTCCAAGGCAGAGGTCCAGGCAGAAGTCCATTGATCCGATGTGGAGGTCGTCTTTATGCGATTGTCCACCGCACACTGAGGATTGAAATGCAAGGTACCCCTTTTATACTGGGGTACAATTGCATTTCTATTGGCTGAAAAATGTAAATCAGCCAATAGGAATTAGGGCTGCTAAAATCCTATTGGCTGTTCAAATCAGCCAATAGGATTTAGGCAGCTCTCATTCCTATTGGCTGATTCGGGAGAATAGGGGTTAATATATTTATTATAGTGTGGGCAATGTTGGAGTGCGGGGGAATAGGGGTTAATAACTTTAGTATAGTGGCATCGATATTGGGAGAGGCAGATTAAGGGTTAATAGATTTATTTGGGTGGCGGCAATATCAGGAGTGGCAGATTAGGGGTTAATAACATTATGTAGGTGTTGGCGATATCAGGGGCAACAGATTAGGGGTGTTTAGGCGTGGGGTTTATGTTAGGGTGTTTGGTTTAAACTTAACTTTTTTTTCCCTATAGACATCAATGGGGCTGCATTACGGAGCTTTTCATTTCGCGATCACAGTTTTTTTGTGACACTCTCTTCCCATTGATGTCTATGGGGAAAGCGTGCACGAGCACGTCAAAGCAGCTCTTGTATTTTGTGCGGTATGGAGCTCAACACAACCATATCGCACAGGCAAGACATTTTTTTAAAAACTTGTAATGGCAGCGCTATGGAGGGTGAAACAACGCAACTTTTGTTGCATTTGTAAACTACCCTCTAGAGCGCAAAACTTGTAATCTAGGTACATGTTAATAAATTAAGGTTGCAAGCTATTAAAATTTGTTTTTTTATTAGCAGAATGAAAATCAATCTTTCCTATAGGGATTTCAACTAATGTATTACAAAGCATAACAGTGGCATTTCTGAACAAGATATCACAATAGAAAAGAAAGGGACGTGCCTTAAAGAAATGGAGTAGGATTTCAACGTATGTATGGACATAAAAGATGAAGTTGAAAGATGCACGTTTCAAAAATGTATTATAAGTAGTTTATGTAATATGTTAATTCTTAAACAGTGAAATTTAAATTGCAAGTTCACAATATTGATATAAAAGATTGTGATATGAATGTAGAGAGCTGAAACAAATAAAAAGTGTTATTAGTATAATCATGAATGAGTTAAGTATAATCGATATGAAATTAATTGGAAAATATTTTTTTTATATAATATATTTAAAACATTTGTGAGAAAAGTAAGAAAATGGGAAATTATAGACTACCTGTTGAATATTATTTCTGTTTCTGGGAATTGAATAATAAATGATGTTGATATAAAATAAGATAAGCATTGGTGATATATGTACTTAAGACCAGTAGTGTTTAGAAAGGCACATTTTAGCTTTAAAACAGTTTATCTTGCTAAGCGGGATTCTGGGTGTGAAAGAGATACACACACATTAGAAGAGGCTCAAAAGGACCAATGACACTTCCCACTACCTTATGGAAACCATAAGCAGCAGCTGATTTGGCAAAAGAGAATGTTTTTTTAAGAGCAGAGAATGACTCTTGCCATGTTGTGGTGGAATAAGGCGAAGGGCGGAATGTAAGTAGAGGAAATGCACTGAGGTCAAAATCCCACAAAAGATTGCATTGCATTTGTTGCCTTGATCAGTTACTTGCATTTAACACAGGAGTAACAAAGTGCAAGTTTAAATGTGAGTGAAACACTATTTTTGTTGATCAGGATCAGCTCTTGAGATTTGTGGATGAATTCTATATCAGATGTCAATTCCACAAATTAAAACAAAAACTAAATACCACAAGGAGAAAAAAAATAACATCTATAATGGGAGGGGGCACTGTCTTGTAAATTTTAGGGAAGGCCCAATGCCTAAGATTTTGAAAACACGCAAGTGGGGGAGCTGTCAATCAATCAATCCAATTGGTTTTGAAAGGGATTGTCATGATACAATCATGTGGAGTAGTTGATGCCTGGATTGGCTGCTCAGCAGAGGTGGTACTGTCTCAGCCTGGAAGTGAACTGTTTATTTTGTGTGTGTGGAATCTACATTCAGAGAAACCGTGGGCTGAGCCCCTTCCCTCTCCTTAGACTAGTGATGTGTGTAAAGGAATGCAGCATGCTCCTCCCCTTGGAGACTGATAGTGGTAGCTAAGACTTGTTTTTATTGGCCAGACTCGTAAATTATAACCCGGGCGTTGTCTTTGACAACGCAAAGAGAATCAGATTCAAGTATGCAAGAGAAAGACTTTTTAGGCAGAACTGCCATGGGACCAAGAGACTAACATCAGATGGCAGCTCTCCACATACCTAAAGGAATTTGATAATACGTAAGGTATTGTGTAATTATTTTCAGGTCCAATTTTGTTTTTAAAGAACTGTAGCTTTGTAATTGTATGTTGTTTTTGAATGTCTTTATAATTTTGCACTGTGTAACCTGTGTTGATATTTTTGTTATTAAACACATAGAAAATCTAATTCTGTCTTTGGGCTCTAATATCTGAATTCACACTCCTGTTGAGACAAGGTTAAAGGCACGTTACCTAAGGGCTAGATTTATCAAGCCCCTGCGGCAGCAAGTTCTCACAAGAACTTGCTCGCCGCGATTTATCAAGCAGCGGTCACCAGATCGCTGCTTCCTTAACATCTTCGCCACCTCTATTGTGGCGAAATGTAATCTCCTCGGTCGAGTCGAGTGACAGCTCCTGCCTGCACGGATTGGCTGTGCACGGGCAGGGGGCGGGATTGCATGCGAGAGCAAAATTGCGCTCATGTGCAATGTTAATTACCTGCAGTTAATTTCGCCCCGCCACAGGCGAGCTGAGGTGTACAGGGGCACCCGCCCCTGTACACCTCAGCATTGATAAATCTAGCCCTAAGTATTAAATAGTGTGAGTTTTTAGGGGTTCCCCAGAACTCCCCTTTAATTTAAAAGTTTTGGTGGTGGCAGCAGGGGAATTGTTAATTAGAGCAGTGTTGACAAGAATTGGGGGCTAATTAGGTGTCGCTTCTAAGGTCCTTTTGCAGAGTTGCAAGGATAAGGGAACCAGAGCTGTGTGCCATTAACCCCTTCATGCCCACACCCCTCTATTGTGACGCTGAGAGGGCGTGACTGGCAGCGGTGGAGATATTTAGAGTTTTTTAGTACTATTTGGATAGTACTAAAAGAAATTGCATGTTTTTGTGCAATTTCCCAAAGACAGAACTCAGTGCCTAATTACATTTACATTACAGTGCAAAGAAGCAGTTCTTTTTCCCTTCCTCTTGTTTGTTCATTGCTACTCTCATTATGGAAGCATATAGAACGATGCCGAAATAATCCCTGGAGCTAATTTGTCAGGAGAGAGCCATTGCAACTTTTGGCAAAACAAAGGAGCAGTTGGTCCAACAACTGCAGCAGGCAGATGACATTCCAGCAGAGCAGGAAACAGGCACAGAGGGTTACTGTGGAATTAGTAACCCAGGAGATAATACCTACTGCTGTTACCCCTGTGAGTGAAAAGGAGTCTGAGCTACAAACAGCACTCAGGTACTTGGGGGATGCTGATCCTAAACTGAGAATGTAATTGATCCTCAAGTTTCAAGAAGCTGCAGCGAGAGAGAGAAAAGAAGAGAGAGAGGCTGCAGAAAGAGAGAGAGAAAGAGAGAGAGAGAGAAAGAGAGAGAGAGGAAAAGGATGCTCAATGGAGACATGAGCTGGAGGTTATGCAGAGTAACAGAACCAGCCTGTCTCCCCAAACCAGTGAACGCGGGGAGACCGCAACAGAGAGTCCCCGTCTGGAGTATTTTCCAATGCTGGAAAGAGACACTGACTTGGATGTTTTTCTGAGGGGCTTTGCGAAGGTATGCAAGCAGTATCAGCTGCCCCCAGAGCAATGAGTCCGCTATTTAGCTTCTCGCCTGAAGGGTAAAGCACTGGATGTATTTGCTTCACTTCCAGTGGAGGATGACCAGGACTATGAGGCCAAAAAAACAGCCTTACTAAAATGTTTTAACCTCACTCCGGAATTCTACAGGAAAAAATTTCGGAGTCTTCACCAAAGTGCAGATGACAGCTGCACAGAATATGTTGCACAGCTAAGGTCTGCTTTTAAACAATGGACTGGGGGCCTAAAAGTCCTGATGCCAGAGAATGGATTCTGGACAGAAAACCTAAAACAGTGGCAGAGGCTGGAGATCTGGCTAACGATTATGCCAACAACAGAGCACCTGCAACCAGGCCGCAAGCTATGCAAGCCATGTCCCCTAAGTGGAAAAGAGCAAACAAGGTAGCAGAGAGACCATCTCATCTATTCCCTACAGCCAGAGGGGCAGGGGCCACACCAGGACAGGGGGATACCCGCCGGTGTTTCACTTGCAACCAGATGGGGCATCTGAGTTTCACCTGCCCAGAGAAGAAGCCTGAGGGTGGGCATATTTCTGGGGGACCAGCATCAGTTTTGTTTGTGGGTGGGCCAGAGGAGAGTAAAGATAACCTGCAAAGTGTCACTGTGGGTGAACGGGTGACCATGGGACTTCGGGATACTGGGGCTGCCTGTACCTTGGTGTGCCCTGAGCTAGTGCAGGCAGAGGATATTATCCCTGGGAAAACCATGGCAATCAAAGGAATTGGTGGGGTATGCCCTGCAGTGCCAATGGCACATGTTTACCTGGATTGGGGTGTGGGCAAAGGTTTGCGGGAGGTGGGGGTCTCCGAGGAAATCCTTGTTAATGTTTTGCTGGGGAATGATTTGGGTCAGATGCTGTGTCATTATGCCCCAGAGGAGAACACCGGTGAACCAGGAGGGATAGAGAGCTCACCCCACCCTGAGGTACTGTTTAAAGTTTGTGGGGACCATGGGGGGCATGAGGACTGGTCAGGAATGTCAGGAGTGGACAAGTTCCTCATGGCGAACAAACCAGAAATGTATTCCCAAAATGTCACTATGCACAATGCTAAACATGATTGTGATGCTTGTGTAATACCAATGTTAATTACAAGCCGGCTTGAAAAAGAGCATGGGGTGCCCCTTGCATGGGCAGCAACTGGGGGGGAGGACCCTAGGTCTCCTGCACCCTACTCTTGTGCTGCTTCTGAACCCAGGAGTGGGGTTGAAGTGGAGGGGGGCCCTTCGATTGCTGCTGGTGTCTCCTGTACCCTGGGTGGGGAGAGGGAAGAAAGTGCCACTATAGCCATGGTTACACGTTTGCAGGCGGCTAGAGTGTCCAAAATGGAAAATAAGTTAGCCCCTTACCCAGAAGAGCATGAGTTCACTAATCTGCATGGCTCCCCTTCAACCCCTGTTCCCCCCACAGCTCTGTCCCAGGAATCCTTGATTTGCCATGAGACTGGGCAGGAGGGGGGAGGCAAAATGTACCTGACTGCTCTGCACTCTGACCCCTCCCTGGAAGGGATGAGACAGCTTGCAGAGCAACCAGCTGTTGACACGGATGGGCAAAGGGTATACTGGGATAGAGGGATTTTGTATAGGGAAGCCTGTGCTAGAGACCCCCAGAGGCCCTGGGAAACAGCAAGACAGCTAGTAGTTCCTCAACAATTCAGAATGGAGCTGCTTTGACTGGCCCATGAGACCCCCCTGGCAGGACACCTGGGGGTGGGTAAAACAAAAGCTAGGTTAGCTTACAATTTCTACTGGCCTGGTATGGGTACAGCTGTTGCAAACCATTGCCTGTCCTGTCTAGTCTGTCAAGGGGTTGGTAAATCAGGGGATGTTACACGTGTACCCCTAAGGCCCCTGCCCATTATATCAGAACCATTTGATCGAGTGGCAGTGGATATAGTAGGACCCTTGGCAGTACCAAGTGCTACAGGTAAACAATTTATACTTACCCTTGTGGATTATGCCACTAGATACCCAGAGGCAGTCGCGTTATCCTCCATCCGAGCAGACAAAGTTGCTGATGCCCTGCTAAGTATATTCTGCAGGGTAGGTTTTCCCAAGGAGATGCTTACCGATCAAGGTACCCAGTTTATGTCCAATGTGATGCAAAGCCTCTGTAAAAAGGTTAATGTGCAACATCTGGTTGCCAGCCCCTACCATCCCCAAACCAATGGGCTGTGTGAGAGATTTAATGGGACCCTTAAGCAAATGCTTAAGATCTTTGTAGAATCCCAGGGCAGGGATTGGGAAAAGTACCTACCCCATCTGCTTTTTGCTTATAGAGAGGTATCCCAGGAGTCCACAGGCTTCTCCCTATTTGAATTATTGTACGGACGCAGAGTGAGGGGGCCATCAGATTTAGTCAGAGAGGAATGGGAAGGAAAACTATGCATACCCGAGACTTCAGTTGTAGAGTATGTCTTAAAGTTCAGGGACAGAATGCAGACCCTGACTGGGCTGGTGCAGGATAATCTAAAGGCTGCCCAAACTAAGCAGAAATACTGGTATGATCGTAATGCTAGGGACCGTATCTACAAGGTAGGTCAGAAGGTGATGGTTCTGACCCCCACTAGACAAAATAAATTACAGGCTGCCTGGGAGGGTCCATTCCCTATTCTACAAAGACTGGACCCTACTACTTATGTGGTGGCCCTAGACGAGACAGGGAAACGACAGAGACGGTATCACATTAATATGTTAAAAACCTACTATGACCCAGAGACACAGGTACTGAGTGTGTGTAACTTACCAGAGGAAGGGCTTGTGAGCGACCCCCTAGTAGATTTGGTCAGTGAAGCAAAGGGGCAGGATTCTTTGCAAACTGCAGCAGTCGATCCCCAGCTCTCTGCTAAACAGAGGGAACAATTACAGCAGGCTCTTACTCCTTATGAACATATTTTCACAGGTAGGCCAAGGTGAACAACCTTAGCTATACACCATGTGGACACAGGGAACCAGGTCCCACTAAGACAGGTTGCACTGAAAGTTGATATCTATAGAAAGGAGAGTGCATTGCAAAAATTACAGCCGTATTTATATGGCCGGGACTTTACTGTTATAACCGATCATAACCCTCTACATTGGCTAGATAGGGAAACAACAGCAAGCTGCTCAGATGGAGTTTAATATTGCAACAGTATAATTTCACTGTGCAGCACAAGAAAGGCAGTTTACATGGGAATGCTGATGGTCTCTCTCGACAAGGAGAGCCAGTGGTATAGATGGAAGAGTGATCAGCCTGTGGCGGATTCCTCATTCCACCATTTTAAAAGGGGAGGTGTCATGATACAATCATGTGGAGTAGTTGATGCCTGGATTGGCTGCTCAGCAGAGGTGGTATTGTCTCAGCCTGGAACTGTTTGTTCTGTGTGTGTGGAATCTGTATTTAGAGAAGCTGTGGGCTGAGCCCCTTCCCCCTCCTTAGCCTAGTGATGTGTGCAAAGGAATGCAGCATGCTCCTCCCCTTGGAGACTGATAGTGGTAGCTAAGACTTGTTTTTATTGGCCAGACTCGTTGTAAATTATAACCCAGGCGTTGTCTTTGACAAGACAAAGAGAATCAGATTCAAGTATGCAAGAGGCAGACTTTTTAGGCAGAACTGCCTTGGGACCAAGAGACTAACATCAGATGGCAGCTCTCCACATACCTAAAGGAATTTGATAATAAGTAAGATATTGTGTAATTCTTTTCAGGTCCAATTTTTGGAACTGTTTGTTCTGTGTGTGTGGAATCTGTATTCAGAGAAGCTGTGGGCTGAGCCCCTTCCCCCTCCTTAGCCTAGTGATGTGTGTAAAGGAATGCAGCATGCTTCTCCCCTTGGAGACTGATAGTGGTAGCTAAGACTTGTTTTTATTGGCCAGACTCGTTGTAAATTATAACCCAGGCGTTGTCTTTGACAAGACAAAGAGAATCAGATTCAAGTAAGCAAGAGGCAGACTTTTTAGGCAGAACTGCCTTGGGACCAAGAGACTAACATCAGATGGCAGCTCTCCACATACCTAAAGGAATTTGATAATAAGTAAGATATTGTGTAATTCTTTTCAGGTCCAATTTTGTTTTTAAAGAACTGTAGCTTTGTAATTGTATGTTGTTTTTGAATGTCTTTATAATTTTGCACTGTGTAACCTGTGTTGATATTTTTGTTATTAAACACATAGAAAATCTAATTCTGTCTTTGGGCTCTAATATCTGAATTCACACTCCTGTTGAGACAAGGTTAAAGGCGCGTTACCTAAGTATTAAATAGTGTGAGTTTTTAGGGGTTCCCCAGAACTCCCTTTTAATTTAAAAGTTTTGGTGGTGGCAGAAGGGAATTGTTAATTAGAGCAGTGTGGACAAGAGTTGGGGGCTAATGAGGTGTCCCTTCTAAGGTCCTTTTGCAGAGTTGCAAGGATAAGGGAACCAGAGCTGTGTGCCATTAACCCCTTCATGCCCACACCCCTCTATTGTGATGCTGAGAGGGCGTGATTCGTCACAGGGATGATTAAAATCTGCCACACTTTAGGACTTAAGACTTCTGCTACTTAAATTGTTTTTCAGGCTTGCTCACGTGAACCTGAAACCCTGGAGCAGGGTAACCATCATACTGACACTTTTCTCATGTCCAAAACCTTCCAATAAAATTGACTGTGCCATATGATAGAACTGTGGACTCAGATATTTTGCATTCTGTCAATGTTGTTATTATTATTATTGTTATTATTACTTTTTTCTTTCTTTTAAACATACACTGTATAGTTTCATATTAATCACTATTTAAAGGCTCAGCAAACACATAACTTTGTTTATTAGAAAAAAATTCCAAGTCGTATATTGTAAACTCCGCCCTCTATGACACAAACTATTTTTTTTTCTATACCCCCCTGACTTAAAAGTAGCAAGGAGATTGCAAAAGCAGCAATCCATTGTTTACCTCACTGACAGTTTGACAGCTGAGGGAAAGAGAAACAAAGTGCGCATGCGCATAACCCGAAAAAAATATTTTTTCATAATAACAGAGCGCGCTCAATAGAATGCAATGGCGCGATCGGTAACCCAGTGATAGGCCTAACTGGCAAAAGGTAAAAAACAAAATAAGTAGGGAGAAGCGGTGAGTGGGCTGCCTACTTGCAAATGAGACAAATTATGAGGGTAAAATAGAAACATTAATAGAAAACATTAAAAAAAAGCTGCTTTATTAATATAATTAAACAAAAGATATTTAAGATTAAAGAATGTTAATGTTTACTGTCCCTTTAACCTTCGCTAAATACAAACATTTTGTATTCAGTAAAAATACTATTGAAATTAGAAAAATATATTTTTAGTCATTTTGCACCATTTTTAAATCTAAGCAGAAAATGATCAAGAATAAAACACTTAAGCATAAAAACATTAAATATATTTTGAAACATAAAGATAGTCTTTTTCAAATAAGGGGGCTCAAAACACTCTATGTATTGTACAGGATGAACGAGGGTCTACCCTGTCCCAGGATTATGTTGCATATTATTTAATCAGGTGTTTAATGGTAAAGTTTACCCCACATTTTTCTCCTCTTTAAATTGTTCCCAATGATCCATTTTACCTGCTGGAGTGTATTAAATTTACAAGTATCTACTTTACCCTTAGTTTTGCATTGAAATAGCTAATAAAGACCCCCACGCCAATACTGAAAGTTTCTTGTCTTATGTCCAGGGTACTGACAAACCTATGTAAACACAGAGTAGAAGCAATTACACTCCAAGTGGGGTGCAGGATAGTTAAGTACTAAAATGTATATTTTCTATTATCCTCTCTAACCCATTCAATAGGCAGTGGTTTGAAAACACAAAACCAGCTAATTTATATTTAAAAAAAAATCAGAAAATGCAATTTCTCATACATTTTATACACTGCAGCTGATATAACAAATCATTGAAAATACATGAAGACAAAAAAGAATTGTATAGTATACTGTTCCTTTAATGGTACACATCGGATAGCCAACTGATCATGTGAATCCTCATTTGAAATGGGGGGCCTATCCTCTTTGTATGTCATTTTTCTTATCTCTATGCTAAAATAACTATTACTTGGAACCTACTTGGCCACCTTATTTGACTAAAGATAATCTTACATAAGAGGGATGTTGTGTGTGTTGCATGTTTTCTTTAGGAAATAGGAGCTCCTTTGGAGTCATTATTCCACGATAAAAAAAATACATTAGGTAGGGGATTGCTGTATTATGCTTATAACTAACTAATGACGTGGGAATCAGGGCACAAAAATGAGTTTTCAACCCTTTGAATTGCTTATCTGGGGTAATTGCTCATCCCATCTAGCTTCTAGAAATCAGCTCCTTATTGCTTGGTTACTGCAGGTTATCACCATTACCATTTTGGTCACCAGAAAATTTGAACATTAGAGGAGAATTTGATCCCTTCAAAAGAGTCAAATTCCTTATTCAATTGCCTATTGTCCAATTAAGACCTAGATTACAAGTGGAGTGCTAATTTATTGCGTGCCCACAAAGAGGCAAATTTGCCCGTTTGGGGCGCGATAAATAACCAGCCATTACTGCCATTAGTTAAGATTGCCACCCATCAAGACAAAACTTTCCCCCTTCGCTGCGCTTAGGTTCTGTGCCGTGTATGACGACATCGGAATGAGACTCACATTGGAGCCTATGGAAGTGCCCTCTCATGAGTGCAATGCTTCCATGCAATGCCAACGAAAGGTAGCTTTCGCATTGCACCTAACTTGTAATAGATTTGAGTGTGCTGGTATTACAAAGTGTAGGGCAAATATTGATTTAGCGAAAACTATATTGTGCGCTCCACGTATAATCTGGCCCTAAATCATCAAGGCAGATAAAGGCTCCATGGGAAATAAATCATGTTTACAGGCTTTTAAGCACTGTAGAATATCCAATGTAATAGAGATAGCTATTGCTTTTTATAGTAGATGCTTGAACATAATAAAGATCTAGATATTCTTCTGGTGGCATCCAACAGCAGTTGTAAAACTGTTTTTAGATGTTTTACAACTAATTTTAAGTAAACTAAATGCAAAGAAAATGATAAAAAGAAATGGTCACCTGCTATTTTTATCCCTAACATTATCTGATCCCCACTGTTAACCCTAACTGCCACTGACTTATTACCCGAACCAATATTTTACTCTAATGACTGCCTGTCCTGGGGCCTGATTCTAAAAACTTCTCTAGGTCAGACATGGTTTTCCATGGAGGCACTCACAGGGGATGCCTTTAGGGATTTCTAATATAAAAAGTGCCTGTCCCTGTGAGTTGCGAGATGTCTCCCTTAGCAACTCCCTTAGCTACTAATGGAGCTCACTGGGAAGGGAAAGTAGGCTGGGGAGCAATTTTAACAGGGAGCAGGGGGTGCACATTTAAAATTAAAATCCTGCAGCCAATGCAAATCTGATTCCATCGCTTTCAGTGTATAGTATCTTAAAATGAACTATATTTTCATATACATGTCTTTTTCTATGAGGATAAGTGTTTTGCTTATTTTGACACAATCTTGATACTTTTTAATTTGCAAAAAAAAAATAGTGAGGACTGCAGGGGGGAAATGTTTATAGAATATGCCAGACCTGGAAGATACATTTCAGCTAACCTAATTAACCAGTCATGTTTGGATATTATTTTTGTTTTAAATATAGTTTTGAACCCCTAAGAAGAATAAGATCGGAGCTCTGAGATTAACATAAACAAAATAAAAAGAAGAAGAGGTTTAATTCTACATAACTGGGTTTGGAAAATGTAAAGATTTTCAAGAGTGGGTTTAGGTGTTGGGGGCATTTGTAATGGGAGAGTGAATCTTGCCAATTAAGTAATACCAATGGGAAAAATACCTGAAGGTCAGAAATATAAGGAGAGTTATTGTGATGGGGAAAATAATGTAAAGAGGATATTTTAGGTTTATGCTTAAGCCTTTATTTATGAATCTGCTTATAAGGGGCTGTTGCAATGCAGGCATGCTCGTGAGAGCCTGCAACTGGAATAACCACTGGTCTTAAAATAATTTTATTGACCCATTTGCAACCTCAGAATTTGCGGATGTAAAACAATCCTCAGCTAATTAATATTAGACAAGTAGTATGACTGACAAGCCAATCCTTCTCACCATTGGTTGCACAAGAGTAGGGTGGAGCTGCATACGCATTTGCTTGTGCAATGTTAAATTAAGGAAGCTGATGCTGCCTCTGAGGCCATCAACACATGAGGACAGTTCCCATCCCTGGGAACCTTGTTCACATGCACTTTAATAAATTGCAGCCGAAGAGCTTAAATGGATACTAAACATGATTCAGATAAAGCATGCAATTTTAAGCATCTTTCTAATTTATTCCTATTATCTAATTTAATTTATTCCTATTATCAATTTTTATTTGTTCTCTTGATATCTTTATTTGAAAAGCAGGAATGTAAGTTATGGAGCCAGCCCATTTTTTGTTCAGCACCCTGGGTAGCTCTTGCTGATTGGTGGCTAGTCTCACGCAAACCAGATCCCATATTCTTAACATGAAAATATCAATATTTTACATAGCAGAATATGTTCTATTTATTCATAAATACATATATATATAAATATACACATGATTATAAATAGGTATAGATATATACAGATATATATAGGAATATCTATTTACAAACACAGAACACGTTCGGCTATTTGCAGAATATTGGAATGTGGAATATTTGCAGTGTAACAGCTAATTAAATATGAATATTGCATAAATATGTTTTTACATGTTTTTATCTACGTAAC
The DNA here is from genome assembly GCF_027579735.1 of Bombina bombina. NCBI lineage: Eukaryota > Metazoa > Chordata > Amphibia > Anura > Bombinatoridae > Bombina > Bombina bombina. The sequence goes on along the minus strand of NC_069499.1, from coordinate 211,216,723 downwards.
TGCAAAGAGCTCCAATGCACTTATATACTGTATATATGTCTATATATGTACATATGTATTTAGGTGTTTATATGTGTATATATGTATTTACAGACATATATACATGTGTAAATACATATGTACATACATATAAATATATATATATATATATATATATATATAATTATATATATATACATACATACACACATAAACATGTATATGTATGTATCCCAATGTTAAAACCCATTGACTGCTTTTTTTTTTCTTACAAAGATATGAAACCTCATATCTTTGACCCTTAATAACTTTTGTGTGCAATTTTTTTTCATTGAAATTTTATTAGATGGTGCTATTATGAGTGTAACTGTACTTTGTTTTGTATTTTTGATGTGTTTTGTAACACTATTTTGTTTTGCAAAACAGTTAACCAGAGCTCTGAGGATGCGGTAATCATTCCAGTGTAAATTATGATTGCGCTCAAACAATTGCGTTTACTTTCAACTTGTAATATGAGCGGAAAACCCGATGCATGCAAACAGCGATGATAAACCCTTTATTGCTCACGTGTAACTGTTAACGCACCACTCGTAATCTGGTCCTATGAAAGTTAAATACTATATTATTATCTACGTATTAAGAGTACTTTAAAGGACCATTGAATACAGCAGAGCTGTGTAATTAACAAGTGCATACTAAAAAAGACAATGCAATAATACTTCATTTTATTTAAATTCCTCTCCTAGCCCCTTTATCAAGTGATAGCAATCAGCCAATCACAGTACATATATAAGCTGAAAACGTATTGCTTTTCAGCAAAGGATAGCAGAAGAACAATAGATTTGCTATTGTATTGTAAAAAAATAAAAAATCATTTTTTTTAATTGCATGCTCAGTCTGAATAAATAAAGTTGTATTATATTTTTTCCAGGCTTTTGAAAATAAAATTAGCATTGTACATGTGTTATATCAATCATGACAGGATACAGTATATCAATATATTTACAGCTTATATAACTTCCCATTACACCTTTTACGTATAAAAAACAAAAGAAATATCAGTTGTTACACCTCATTTAAAAGTTGCTGTATGATTCCTGCAAAACATAAAATAAATATTTTGAGAGTAGAGGACTCCATGTTCCTGCTAAATACAGTCTAGGGAGAAATATGAATTGCAGCAACCATATGATTATTTCCAAACTGAATATATTTTCTGTTCAACAGAAGGAAAAAAAAAGTGTGTGGGAGAAACATTATTGCCACCCAACCATGAAATTAACATTTAATTAAGCCAAAATGAAATCTGAATTTCATTTTATTCCTATTAACTGAATAGGGTGCTTCATTATTCTTGTGAGCATGTACAAAGGAGTGGATGAACTAGGTTCATAAATCCTCCTATAAGGGCATAATTATTTAGTTTCCCAACTCAATATGACCATTTCTCAAACAGATAATTCTTCAAGTACATATTGGTGCACTCTCACTTATCATACCAATTATAATTTAGAGAAAGCTCATACACAGTGAAATTGATCGTTATGTACAAACCGTCAAGCAGATTTATAGCAACAGTACTCTTCTTTATTACTAAGATAACTGAATGTTTGCTATATATAAATATGTAAATATAAGAACACATTTACACATATAAATATATACATATACTGTAAGTTATAAATGTGGTGTAAATCGTTTTAAAAACATGTTCAAAACTCTAGAAAGCAATGGCAATTTAGCTAATATGTGTTTAATAGTGCACAAGTGTAGGTGTGGCTACAGTAGAAGTGGCTGAACCTGTTGGCTGAACCCAAGGTCATATGTGCAGATTATATTGAATGATAAGCATTATCATTCTAGTACAGATATCATTTAAAAGTAGGATTATTAAGTGTTTTTTTAAAAGTTTTTGTACTCTGAAAAATCATCAGATGAATAAAATTAAAAGCACCCACCAGCTGTATTTAAAAATAAATTAGTGAAGTTTTATTTAACGTTCTCACTTGCGCACTAACTCTGCTAAAAGTAAGGATTTTGCACAGTCTGTGAGAGCTCGTATTACAAGTTGAAAGTAGAACATTTTGCTTGCAACTATTCCGATGTAAGCAAAAAGCTGAATTTCGATTATCGTGACCGCATTAAAGAATTCCCCAATAGAAGTCAATGGAGAGCGAAAGGTGAAAAAAAAACAACAACTAATATTGCATAAATGATTTAACATCTTTTAATCTTCTTGGCTGCAATATATACAGGTAGCCCTCAGTTTATGCCGGGGTTAGGTTCCAGAAGGAATGGTTGTAAATTGAAACCATTGTAAATTGAAACCCAGTTTATAATGTAAGTCAATGGGAAGTGAGGGAGTTAGGTTCCAGGCCCCTCTCAAAATTGACATACGTAACACATAATACATTATTTTTAAAGCTTTGAAATGAAGACTTTAAATGCTAAACAGCATTATAAACAGTATCAAATAATCACACAACACAGAATATATAATTAAACTAAGTTAAATGAACAAAAACATTTGCTAAAACAGTATTATAACCTAATAAAATAATCACACAACACAGAAACTATAATCAAACTAAGTTTAATGAACAAAAACATTTGCTAACAGCACCTAATTAAATAATCCCACAACAGGCTGCATCATCATCAAACTAAGTTTAATGAACAAAAGCGTTTTTTTTACTTGCATTTTTCTGCAATCAGTTATTTGCATTGTTAGCATGTTAGATAATATTGGGTCTGCACCTATTCTATGCATTTCAATCTGCAGTGATTAATAGGCAGTTAGGCACCTTCACCTCAAGCTGCTGGACAGGAAGATTATAGGGAAGTGCCTGCTAGAACTTGTTGCTCAATAAGTCTGGTCTGCTCTGTGTACACAGATCAATTTCAGGCTGTAAAGCTTGATTAACTTTGCAGAAACACAAGCGGACAGCTCCACCTACTGGCTATTTTAATTAGTCCAATGTTTTTCAATGCATTTCAATAGCAGTCACATGACTGAAAAAAAGGTTGTTATTCTGAAACGGAGCAAATTGAACTGGCGTAAACCGAGGGCCACCTGTGTATATATATATATATATATATATATATATATATATATATATATATATATATACATACATATGTATGTTTCTCTATGTTAAAGCCTTTTGTCTGTTTTTTTTTAACAATTTTATTATTAGATAAGTGTTATTATGAGTGTAACTGTACTTTTAAATATATTTTTTATGTGTTTTGTAACACTTTTTTGTTTCACTAAACAGTTAACCAGAGCTCTAAAGACACGGTAATCATGCAAAAATATTAGATATGGCAGAGGAGTTGCAGGGTGTCATAAATAACAGGTCAGTTATATATGACACCCTTTTAAATCCTCTCCCAGATTTCTCCTGTCTTCATATCTCCCCTTCTTTCCCAGACATCACAAAACAATTCTATAATATTGATCAGTATTGCTTCAGACCTGAGGAAGAGAGGAAACTCCCGAAAGCTTGTCTTTTACTTTGTAATAACTTAATAAACAATAACCCTGCACTTAGTCAAAGGATATAAATAACCATCCTTCAGTGATATTATCTGATCTTGTCTCTGAGATTCAGCATGTGTAAGGAGAAAACCAAACCATAGTGCAATACTATCAAAGTCTTTTATGAGATTGTGTATAATATTATTCATGGTTTTGTGAACTGTATACTTAGCTTTAAGTGTAAACAGCATTTGCTATAGGAGGATCAAATTACTTCAGGAACAATACTCAGGTTGGTTCTTACTTCCAAACAAAAATGTATTAAAAACAATGTATATAATGATAAAAAACAAGCGGATATAAGAGACAAGGGCTACAGTGTAACAAATCTACTTCCATGACCCCAAAGTAATCTTGCTAAATAGCCATTATATCCCAAACAGAATTCTTTAAAAAGCCAAGCTTATGATTAAGAAAGTGTCACATAAGGAGGAGGGTTGAACCTGCAGGGTTTGGACTTCATACTAACCTTCTTTGGGACTCACGGCTGTTTTGCAAGAGTACTTTGGGGGATCTTGGAAGCTATATTGTAACACTGTAGCTTCCAAATCAGTGCATGCTAACAAAAGTGCACACAACTGACATCAGAACCCATCCTGAAGTATGCCCGCAGGCCGAAATATTTAATTGAGATGACTATAGAGTCATTCACTGGCTGTTCATGCTTGTGAAGTAATCAAATGACTGCAGGATGGTCTCTAAAGTAATCATGTTTGTCTTGGGTGCACCACTTTTGTCACAGAGGGGAAAAATATCTAGGTATTATGATATGGAGCTTTACCAACCAACAAAAGTAACAGGTTAAAAATAGAAGACGACTTTGAAGAAATCTGTGGACACATTAGGAGAAACAATAATATGGGAAGTAGTAACCATGATATTGCAGTTGTGCCTAGCAGTTTAATGTTCTATTAGATTTAAATTCAGTTTAACTTTTGGTTAAGGTGAACTGTCTCTTTCAGGGGGTGGTATTTAACGGGACATGTAACCCTGAATCACTGAATCACTTGAAATTGAAATGTATGTAGCATACCTGTAAAATGCTTACTAGAAAATATCCCCTGAACATCTCAATGTTACAAAAATTAAGATATTTCACCTCAAATTTACTTAGTAGTCACATCTCATTGTTTAGGCACTTTAAACATCCAATCAGGATGCTTGTCCTGGGAGGACATGTTAGTTTGTTTTTTCTTCGCCATGCTCTTGTGAGTCCTGGAATAAACATCCACATTGCATGTTTATATTTCATCTATAATAGGACTTGGCGTGTTCGTGTTTTAACACTAAAAAAATGTCCATTTCAGTGTTAAAATAGCAACGTTGCCATTACGAGTCTTATCGGTATGACTGTACCGCAAGCTTTTTAGCCTGTAACGCAACATCAGTCCCGCAATCGAAAAAATTACGTTTTTTTATGGGATTCAAACAGCGCTACCATTACGAGTTTTGCGGTGAGGCTACAAAACTTGCGTTACACCCTAATACCGACACGATCCATACCACCATCTGAGAGCAGTAGTTATGTGTTTTATTTTTTATTTTTTGTAATTGCAGATTTAATTGTTTTAGTAGGGTTAGGTTTTTTAATTTGTAATTTAATTTATTTAATTTGTAATTAAGTTTATTTAATTTGTAGTTAGCTTAATTTTAGTCTAATAATTATGTTAGTTTAATTTATTGTTTACATTTTTATTTTTTTATTTCACAGGTAGGTTTTTATTTATTTTAAGATAGGGATCTTGTAATTTTAATATAAAGTTAGGGGGGTGTTAGGTTTAGGGGTTAATAGTTTAATTTAGTTTTTGGCGATGTGGGGGGCTGACGGTTTAGGGGTTAATAGTTTTTTTTAGTGGCAGTGATGTGGGAGGCCAGAGGTTTAGGAGTTAATAACTTTATTTTGTAGCAGCGATGTTGGGAGCGGCGGAATAGGGGTTAATATTTTTATTATAGTGTGGGCGATTTTGGGGTGTGGGTGAATAGGGGTTAATAACTTTAGTACAGTGGCAGCAGTATCAGGAGCAGCAGATTGGGGGTTAATACATTTATTTGGTGGCGGCGATGTCGGGGCGGCAGATTAGGGGTGTTTAGACGTGGGGTTTATGTTAGGGTGTTAGGTTTAAATGTAACTTTTTTTTTCCCCAGAGACATCAATGGGGCTGCGTTACGGAGCTTTTCATTCCTCGATCACAGGTGTTAGGTTTTTTTCTAACACTTTATCCCCATTGATGTCTATGGGGAATGCGTGCACGAGCACATCAAACAGCGCTTGTATTTTGTGCGGTATGGAGCTCATCAATACCATATCTCACGCACAAGGCGACTTTTTCAAAACTCCTAATGGCAGTGCTATGGAGGGTGAAATAATGCAACTTTTAAGTGTCGCACCCTCTATAGCGCAAACCTTGTAATCTAGGTGATTTTGAGATAAAACATATTTCTGTTTAAACGGTGATATATTCTATTCAGCTTTGCACAGATATACTGCATTACATTCAAGTGATCTAGCATATGGGCAGCTTGGTTCTCTAAGAAATGAGACTCAGCTGCGGACGTTGCAAATTGTGGTGAATGTAATTATGCTGAGACTCTGATCAGTATCTTCTTAATAAAAGCTTCAGTTAAAGCATTTTTTTTTTCCTGATGTGTCTTAAATCACAGAGAGAAGCAAAGCAACAGTTCAGAGTTAGATCAAAGGTGTGCAGAATATATGCATAGAGAATATCATAACTCTTAGTTTCTGCAATTTCGAGGTTGATCAGCAGTTCAGTGCCCCGTACAAGATAACAGAAAAGATAGAAAGAAAATCTTATGTTCAGCAGTAGAAGGTTTATATTTCAACACATTTGGCTTACCTGATTACAACTTGCTATAGGCAGTCTCTATTTTGAACGGCAGCAAATCAGGCTAGTTTTGTTAAGTGATGTGAAGAGTCATGTTAAGAAATGTTTGGATGTTAAATGGGCAGAGTAATAATGGTATATACAAAGATAAAGTCCGGAGCTGCAGTTAAATTTTCAATTCTTTATTTATATTTTAAAAGCGGTTACATTCACAGGAACAAAACATGCCCTTAGTGTACAAAGCTTACGCGTTTCGGCTGGAACGCCGTAATCATAGCTCTCTGACCACCCTCTCACTAATGGGCTATATAAGAGGATTAAAATCATCTGATTCGCTAAGGTTCCATGCTTGTTTTAACTGTTTCATTGCTGCACTGTCCAGCCATAGAACAACAAGGCTTATACATTATTTAGCAATATTGTAAAAACTGTGTGATACAAACATAAAAAAAAGAATTTCATAGGAGAGAGTGTGATGAGAAGATATTGGGGCCCATTTATCAAGCTCGGAACGGAGCTTGTGGGCCCGTGTTTCTGGCGAGTCTTCAGACTCGCCAAAAACAGCAGTTATGAAGCAGCGGTCTAAAAACCACTGCTCCATAACCCTGTCCGCCTGCTCTGATGAGGCGGACAGGAATCGCCGGAAATCAGCCCAATCGAGTACGATCGGATTGATTGACACCTCCCTGCTGGCGGCCAACAGGGGGCGTATTTCTCTCCGCATTCAGCGAGGTCTTACAGACCTGATCCGCACTGTCGGATCAGAGCCGCAAGACCATTAATAAATAGGCCCCCATGTCTACATTTGAACACTGGCTGAAATATCTGTAGGCAATTGAACATTTTACTCTGTGAGGCCCATTTATCAAGCTCCTTATGGAGCTTGTGGACCCGTGGTTCTGGAGAGTCTTCAGACTCGCCAGAAACACCAGTTATGAAGCAGCGGTCTAAAGACTGCTGCTCCATAACCCTGTCCGCCTCATCAGAGCAGGCGGACAGGAATCGCCACAATTCAACTCGATCGAGTACGATCGGGTTGATTGACACCCCCCTGCAGGGGGCAGCGTTGCACCAGCAATTTACAAGAGCTTCTGGTGCAATGCTGAATGCGGAGAGCATATTGCTCTCCGCATTCAGCGATATCTGTCGGACCTGATCCGCACTGTCAGATCAGGTCCGACAGACATTTGATTAATAGGCCTCTGTATGTATAAACAAGAAGACACATTTGTTTTCATTATGGGGCCAATTCATCAAGGGCCAAATGGCCCTTGATGCCCCTGTTTCTGCGCGAGCCATCAGGCTTCCCGGAAACAGCAGTAAAGAAGCAGCGGTCTTAAGACTGCTGCTTCTTAACTGGTCCGCCGCCTCTGATGCGGCGGACATCAATCCGCCCGATCTCATAAGATCGGGTTGATTGAAACCAACTGCTAGCGGCCAATTGGCCGTGAATCTGCAGGGGGCGGCATTGCACCAGCAGCTCACCAGAACTGCTGGCGCAATGTTAAATGCCGACATCATATGATACATTTATTTTGCTGTATATAACGTTGAAAAAATGATAAAAAAAAAAAAAAGAATTTCAAAGTCAAAACCATTTGCATAGGCAGACTTCTGTTTAATCTATAAAGAAGGCGGTGTCTATTGTGTGATACAATATGATTATGAAAAGGAAAACTTCCATGAAAACTATTGCATAATCAGATAATGCTTATGGGTTTTATTTATATTTTTATTAAATAAATCATCTATCCTCTGCTATGTGACATAAATATGAAAAGGAAAACAGATATTTTGATACATGTACGACAGTTTTCAGAAATATTATGTCATATATGCAGAAAGCTGATGTTTCAGTTTTCAGAACAGGCACTTTTTTTTTTTTTAAGGAACATGAAACCCAAAATTTTACAATTTATTTCTATTATCAAAGTGTCTTTGTTCTCATTATATTATTTGTTAAAGAGATCTAGAAAGGTAATGTGAACATGTCTAAAGTACTACGTGGCAGAAAATAGTGCTGCAATCTAGTTCTCTTGCAAATGAATAACATTTTTGCAAAACTGCTGCCAAATAGTGCTGCGGACACCTGCACTCTCCTGAGCATCTCCTTGCTTTTTAACAAACGATACTAAGAGAACAAGAACATTTGATAATAGAAGTAAATTGGAAAGTGGTTTAAAACAGCATGCTCTATCTGATACATGAATTTTTTTTTTTTTTGTTCCATTTCCCTTTAAGGTATGTTGCTTAATGGTGCTTATGCCAAAAAATATATCTAAGTCCTTTTAATGTTATCTATCTGTGTTCCATAGTCTGATTACTGTTACAGTATAAAAATATTTTCATTTCTATATATTAAAACTCAAACCTTAAAGATACAGTAAACGCATTGCGATTGTAATACAAAATGTTTAATTATGCATGGAACACATTTTTCAATATACTTTCATTATTTACTTTCCCCACTTTTCCTGTAATTTAAATGGACAGTAAAATTAAAATTAAACTTTCATAATTCAGATTAAGCATGGAATTTTAAGCGACTTTCCAATTTACTTCTGTTATCTGATTTGTTTCATTCTTCTGATATTCTTTGCTGAAAAGCATACCTAGATAGGCTCAGAGCAGCAATGAACTACTGGCTAGCTGCTGATCAGTGCCTGTATATGCCTCTTGTCATTGGCTCACCAATGTGCTCAGCTAGCTCCCAGTAGTGCATTACTGCTCCTTCAACAAAAGGTTACCTAAAGAATAAATTAACTTTTATAATAATAACAATAATAATAATAATAATAATAATAATAATAATAATAATGTTATTTAAAATTGTACTGTATTATTGTATTATCTATCTGAATCATGAATTAAACATTTTGGGTTTCATGTCCCTTTAAGTCAGAGAAGTGCACGTGGCAGACTTCACAAACCCTGCCACATAACTCACCCTAATCGGTTTCGGAAGAGATAAGAAAGGTTTTCAACTGGAAACCTCATGAAAATATGTTTTCGTTAGTTAAGTTAATGGAATATTAACAAACCAAATGAAAGAGCAAAAGTAATTTGACTGCTCGGGATATCACATTTGAGATGTTTAGAATTATCTTTTTGTTCAGCGTATTATGTTAATAATAACTAACATATTTAAAATGAATCTCTTATGTTCCAAAAATATTGGGATATGTGTTAAACAATAGTAATGCCATCAGAATATTAGCATGTTTTGAATACTAGGGGGTTGATTTATCAAGCCGTCAATCGGCTCCAATAGATCAGCTCCCACATGAGCCTTCAAGTTCATCAGAAACAGGAGTTAAGAAGCAGCGGTCTTTAGGCTGAGGCTGCGGACAGCAATCAGCCCGATCGGATATGATTGGGCTGATTGGCCATGAATCTGCACGGGGTGGTATTGCACAAGCATTTCTTGTGAAATGCTTGTGCAATGATAAATGCAGACAGCTTATGCTGTCGGCATTTATCTATGTGTGTGGCGGACATGATCGCTATAGCGGATCATGTTCGCTCGCACTTTGATAATTCGGCCCCTACGGATGTTTGCTAAATGTTTTTTTTATTATTATTATTATTGTAATTATTAGGGAAGTGTATTTGGCAGATTTTTTAGCTGCCAAATTTGGAAGAAGGCAGCTGCTCACGGCATTCAGTTCTTTTTGACGCGTGGTTTCTCATTGTGAAAGTGCAGCACCCTAAGATCTGGATATGCACAGATTTTAGTGTGTTGCACATTCACAAGAAGAAATCTGGCACTGAAAAGAACTGAATGCCAGGAGCGGCTGCCCTCTGCCACATTTGGCAGCTAATAAAACTGCCAATTGCATATGCCTAATAATTACTGTAAAGGTATTTTTTTATGATTAATTAGGAAGAAAGCATTGTGTGATTTTGTAAGATTTTCATCCTCAAAAAAGAAAAATCGCGTAGTAAATTATATCTTGTAGAAGAAAGTCTTGCCATTTATTTTGGGGTAGACAACTAGTGGAAATATATTAGCGCTATTTTTGAGTTAGCATTGTTTGGCCATTTTTATAAGGTGGTATTTTAAAGTAGTAGCCTTCCCACAGGAGAATTTTTTTTTTTCCATTATATGAACATATAAAAATCAATGAATATTAATCTCCAACATTTTAGCTAATTTGTACTTTTATTGATATTTAATAATATGTAATAAATATGTTACATTATAACTTTTAGCTTTTTAGCGCCCTCATTCTATATATTTTACACTGTGTATTTTAGTATCTATTGTGGAAGAAGATAGATTTGGAGTGGCTTTTAAACTGTGTTAGCCCTGTGCAAACACCCTCTGCCTTTGTTGCTTGAGTTCAATTAAAAGCCCTTCTTTTTCTGCACTCAGATTGAAAGTCTAAAGTTATTATTTAGAGCTTTAGTGACAGCTTTGGACAAGCTAAATTCTGCATGTCCCATGATAAAATTCTATGGGGTTGTGCAGTAAAATTCATGTTGAACATGTGTTATATTAGCCAATGGTGGAGGTCTTCTTGTAGTTATGCGCTTTGTGTGTCAAATAAAAGTTGAAATACATGTGAAGTATTGCATAGAAAATAACACAGCACACAAAGGGTTAAATATAATGTCTACCCCTAAAATTTGAAGCAAAGCTCTGCTGGTCCAAGTTTCTCACCACCTTCAACCATCCACTCCGATCCTGAAAGGAACAGGAATGTATTATCACAGAAAAGGCATGCTATGGGGTCGATTTATGAAGCAGCGAATGCAGCTTCTGACCCACTCTGCTTCAGGTCCATCGGAAGCAGAAGTTAAGAAGCAGCGGTTGTATAACCACTGCTCCTTAACTCGGCCGCCACCTCTGAGGCAGCTGACAGCAATCAGCCCAATCGGATATGATCCGGTTGATTGACACCCCCTGCTAGCGGCCAATTGGCAGCAAATGTGTAGGGGGAGGCATTGCACAAGCATTTCACTAGAAATGCTTGTGCAATGATAAATGCCCACAGCATATATTGTCGGCATTTATCGATGTGCGGCGGACAGTAAATCGGCCACTAAGAATCTAGCTAAAATGGATAACACTTATCGCACCAGCTCTAACGGTGAGCACTAAAGTCAAGAAACCCAAACAGATTAAGAAGAAGATTAGCACAGATAAGGGAAAAAAAACTATGCGTAGTAGCTCAGAAATAGCTTCTGAACACACTGCCTAGTTTCTATTGAGGTGCTAAAATGTAAAAAAATGGTAATAACATAAAAATTCTCCATAAACTGTAAAGGAGATAAAAGTTTTTATCAACAGTCTCCCAACTTTACCAATATAATGGAAATGAGCCCGAAGCCAACCACACTAAATTTAAAGCAAAATTAACCTTAAAAAAAATACATATCCCCATTTTATATAAAACATGTATACATGTTCATACTAATAGCCGATGGGCTATGGAGATAGAGAGCACTTACCTGTTACCACCTTTGTCATTAGTGTTTACCTCAGTTGCAGCAATTTGGTAATTATGTTTTATTTGGTAAAGGTAGGGTAAGTCTATTTTGGGTTAACTTATGGGTTGTTAAGTTATGGGGTTTAGGGGTTAAAAGTGTAGAAGCTTACTTTGTGATGTGGGGGACTGGCAGTTTAGGGGTTAATAGTGTAGATGAGCCCATCCTAGGCAGTGCAAGCATGATGCCGTAGATCTAAACAAGAGATAGCATCTACAACCCAGGTGGTTGGTTGACAAGTCCCACACAGAGTAGCTTACTCTAGATGAGGGGATTGATGGATAAATCCATATTAGACCTGGGAGGCCTTTGACATTTCTTACTGAGAAAAGATCATTCACGGCCTGGCTGATATCTCCTTGTCTCCCTTCTTACCAACAGGGTACTAGGAAGAGATAAAAGGCCTCATATCTCAATAACAGGTAGAACTGCACTTTAACTTACAACTCACTCCATTAAGGAGGTGGGAATTGACAGAAAATGTATTTAGTACCTCAATCTTCCCTTGTTCATTGTTAATTCTCCTACGTTTCTCACATTTTAGTGTACCAATATTTAATTTCTAGCATGTTTGCTTTAAAAAACCTTTATTAGTAATTATCTTGCAATCCTTTGAAATAGATTTTTTAATTTTCTTTTTTACCTTTCCTAATTATCCTTTTCAGGATTTGCTACATTTCTTATAAACTTAGAATGATCAACCAGTACCATGGGTTAATGAGAAATATATCATGTCAAACAAAACAGATAGGAAATGTGCTAGGAATAATTGAAGTAACTGTATAAATAAAAGCTTGTTTTTTAATTATTAGCCCCACTCAGGGCTAGATAACAAGTTAGTGCAGGTTGCAACAAGCAATAGCGTGATTGTGCTAACTTGCGCATGTATACAAGTTAAAAGTAAATGGGTGTGCTCGAGAGCAATCAAAACTAGAGATTGTTAGGTTATGGTGAGTGAAGGCATGGTACCTGGGCTCGTCCCATTTGGCCAGATGCGGTAAATAACTTTTCCAGTTTTGCTTTTAATCTTAGTTGAGTACTTGCAAGTGAGTGCTAGACTTCCTCTGTTTGTTTTGTATTAATTGTTTTTGTCATTTTCCCTATGGGCCTTGCACCCAGACTGGGACTCTGGGGACAGTGCAGCTACTGCGAGTGCTATTGAGCACCCAGGGCTGTGCATGTTGCAGGATCATAGGATGTGTACCCAGTCCAGTCTGATAGTGCAGTTCCCTTCCATGTTTTGTATATGTCTAGGGTGAATACATAAGTCTGCAAACCCTTAACTTGTTCCCAGTTTGTTTGATTGAGAGCTTGCATTATATGGCTGTATTAGGGACCCAGGTTTTGGGAAAGACATTGACTTGGTACATGGGCTTCTCCCATTTGGCCAGGTGCGGTAATTAACTCTTCGAGTTTTGCTTTTAATCTTAGCTGAGACTTCCCCTGTGTTTTATATATATATATATATATATATATATATATATATATATATATATATATATATAAAAACACAGGACTGGACCGGTATTGTCTTGAGAACGCCATTGTTCATGATCTGTGCATCTGGGATGCATTCAGTTTGAAAGACGCTGTTGCTTATTTTAAGGAGTGCTTTTAATAACCTCATAAATATTGAGGTTTCTACATGTGAGCCTATTATCTACTGTTGTTTGTTGTGTGTATCTAATAAATTACGGTGTTGCACTATTTTCGTTTTCGCTTTTTTTAAACATTTGAGATGTTTAGAATTATCTTTTTGTTCAGCGTATTATGTTAATAATAACTAACATATTTAAAATGAATCTCTTATGTTCCAAAAATATTGGGATATGTGTTAAACAATAGTAATGCCATCAGAATATTAGCATGTTTTGAATACTAGGGGGTTGATTTATCAAGCCGTAAATCGGCTCCAATAGATCAGCTCCCACATGAGCCTTCAAGTTCATCAGAAACAGGAGTTAAGAAGCAGCGGTCTTTAGGCTGAGGCTGCGGACAGCAATATATCATGTTTCTCACATTTTAGTGTACCAATATTTAATTTCTAGCATGTTTGCTTTAAAAAACCTTTATTAGTAATTATCTTGCAATCCTTTGAAATAGATTTTTTAATTTTCTTTTTTACCTTTCCTAATTATCCTTTTCAGGATTTGCTACATTTCTTATAAACTTAGAATGATCAACCAGTACCATGGGTTAATGAGAAATATATCATGTCAAACAAAACAGATAGGAAATGTGCTAGGAATAATTGAAGTAACTGTATAAATAAAAGCTTGTTTTTTAATTATTAGCCCCACTCAGGGCTAGATAACAAGTTAGTGCAGGTTGCAACAAGCAATAGCGTGATTGTGCTAACTTGCGCATGTATACAAGTTAAAAGTAAATGGGTGTGCTCGAGAGCAATCAAAACTAGAGATTGTTAGGTTATGGTGAGTGAAGGCATGGTACCTGGGCTCGTCCCATTTGGCCAGATGCGGTAAATAACTTTTCCAGTTTTGCTTTTAATCTTAGTTGAGTACTTGCAAGTGAGTGCTAGACTTCCTCTGTGTGTTTTGTATTAATTGTTTTTGTCATTTTCCCTATGGGCCTTGCACCCAGACTGGGACTCTGGGGACAGTGCAGCTACTGCGAGTGCTATTGAGCACCCAGGGCTGTGCATGTTGCGGGATCATAGGATGTGTACCCAGTCCAGTCTGATAGTGCAGTTCCCTTCCATGTTTTGTATATGTCTAGGGTGAATACATAAGTCTGCAAACCCTTAACTTGTTCCCAGTTTGTTTGATTGAGAGCTTGCATTATATGGCTGTATTAGGGACCCAGGTTTTGGGAAAGACATTGACTTGGTACATGGGCTTCTCCCATTTGGCCAGGTGCGGTAATTAACTCTTCGAGTTTTGCTTTTAATCTTAGCTGAGACTTCCCCTGTGTTTTATATATATATATATATATATATATATATATATATATATATATATATATAAAAACACAGGACTGGACCGGTATTGTCTTGAGAACGCCATTGTTCATGATCTGTGCATCTGGGATGCATTCAGTTTGAAAGACACTGTTGCTTATTTTAAGGAGTGCTTTTAATAACCTCATAAATATTGAGGTTTCTACATGTGAGCCTATTATCTACTGTTGTTTGTTTTGTGTATCTAATAAATTACGGTGTTGCACTATTTTCGTTTTCGCTTTGTATTTCATGTTACTCACTCCTGCATCCCTGGACCAAGCCTGATTCTTCTGTCAAAGAACATGGGGACAAGATTAACCTAGTGTCTGTGACAGACTATCTCTACACTGTGCGGCCCTTACCTCATATTGATTGAGGTAGAAGAGTGTAAGTAGACACCTGAGAGGGACTAGCATTTCTACTCTCCATCTCTCTCCATCTGTGATGAACTTTTTTACATATGAAATTATTAATTTGATGTTTAAGCTTGTATGAATTGCTGCTCATTTGAAATTTATTTTACCTATTTTACTTATGCTGTTTTTGATATTTGATTTTATTTGATTCTCCTCCTATAATTGATGCTGTTTTAAACACAATATCCTTATATCTCTTATGTTGTGCATTATATCTGAAATTTCATATAGATATTTTCAATACCAGGAAAAATTATATCTGGATACACTTATATCATTTATACACTTGTGCCAATCCATATTCTCCTTTTCTTGCATATATATATAAATAGAAACAGAGACCGCACTCATAGGTCTTATTTTCACCACCACTGTGGACTTTTATACAGGAGAATAAAAGTCCACAGTGGTGGTGAAAATAAGACCTATGAGTGCGGTCTCTGTTTCTATTTATATTACTTATATGCACTGCACCTAGGCGAAATTTGAATAACGAGAGTGCTTGGTGACCAGAACTTTATATATATATATATATATATATATATATATATATATATATATATATATATATATATGTGTATACAAGGATAGATACAGCGCCTATATATCCTTTAAAATATGGGTGGTATATGGGGATATGAGTGAGAGCTAAGGATAATTAGTTAAGAAATAATAACAATTAAAAGAATATAAAAAAAAATATTAAAATAAATGATGCTAGAGAAATGATGAATAGATTATGAAACAGTGTTCATATGAGTCTTTAGACAATATACAGTCCGTGGTTAATCTTTACATGAAGTTGATATCAGTAAATAGATGGTATATAATACCCTTACCAGATATTACCTCAATCTAATGAGGTAAGTATGCCGCACTGGGGGTATATACAGATGGTAGAATCTTCTCCTTGTATCCAGATGTGGTGCCTCTTGGGTTTTCGTTAGCCTCCTGGAGTATGCAGGGATGTGTTTCTGGTTGTAGATAGATCCCTTGTACTTCCTTTGTGTTGGTAGTTAGCCTCTTGGAGTACCTTTTCTGTCTTGGTATAAAAACAGGCAGGGCAGTACTCAGCGGCAACAGGAAGGTAATCCAGCAGTATGGCAGTTCAGGGGTAAACCAATAGAAGGACCTTTTTTCATTCAGATCAGCAATGTACAATTTGCTCTAAGTTTGTCTGATCCTAAGAGTGATTTACTACAAGTAAGTATCAAGAGTATCACTTGTGTTTACCCAGTGTACTGAGTGAACACATTTTACTTGCTTTTCTATATATATATATATATATATATATATATATTCCCCAAAAAGAAGGCACACTCCGGTGTCATCAAAATATATGACTTTACTTGTTTTGACATTTAGGGGTTGCCCTTGTGCTCTCCATCTTGGGGCGCGATCCGATATACGGCGTAGTTTGCGGCGCAAGCGAGGTAACCCGCGTTACCCGCAGTTTCAGCTCGCATCTCGAGCTATCCAATATACGGCGCCGTCAGATGCTAACGTGCCGTAAGTCGGATGTCCAGAAATCTGCGCAAGTACAAATTTCTGGTGTCGCCAGTGACTTGCGCCACGTTAGAAACTGCCAGCGCCTACAAAACCTGACTAAAGTATG
Source organism: Bombina bombina (assembly GCF_027579735.1). NCBI lineage: Eukaryota > Metazoa > Chordata > Amphibia > Anura > Bombinatoridae > Bombina > Bombina bombina. The sequence continues at coordinate 211,199,880 of NC_069499.1, read as the reverse complement.
AAATCACCAGCACTGTCTAACACGCCTCCCTAACATAGCCCGACACGTCTAACACGCCTCCCTAACATAGCCCGACACGTCTAACTCTCTATCCGCTATTCCCCCTCACTAGCCTAACAATAAAATATGTATTAACCCCTAAACCGCCGCTGCCAAACCCCGCCGCAACATAATAAAGTTATTAACCCCTAAACCGCCGCCAGCTATATTAAATCTATAACCCCCTAAAGTGAGCCCCTAACACCGCCGCCATCTACCTTACCTACCCCCTAAAGTGAGCCCCTACCCCGCCGCTATCTATTTTAAAATTATTAACCCCTAATCTAATCCACCTACCCCGCCGCCATCTATATTAAATTATTTAACCCCTAAAATACTAAACTATCCCTACCACTAAACCTAAGTCTAACCCTACAAATAGCCCTGAAAAGGGCTTTTTGCGTGGCATTGCCCCAAAGTAACAGCTCTTTTGCCAGCCCTTAAAAGGGCTTTTTGCGGGGCATGCCCCAAAGAATTCAGCTCTTTTGCCAGCCCTTAAAAGGGCTTTTGGCAGGGCTTTGTCACAAAGTAAACTGCTCTTTTGCCTACAATCTACAATCTACCCTAACATGCTCCGCGTTGGAGGAGCGACGAATGAAGATTGAAGATGCCGTTTGATGGAAGATGCTGCCGGATGGAAGAAGACTTTGCTGCCGCTTGGATAAAGACATCGCCCGGATCGGATGAGGAGTTCGACCTGGTGTGGTGAAGACAAGGTAGGGAGATCTTCAGGGGGGTAGTGTTAGGTTTATTTAAGGGGGGTTTGGGTTAGATTAGGGGTATGTGGGTGGTGGGTTGTAATGTTGGGGGGTGGTATTGTTTTTTTTTTTTTTTCAGGCAAAAGAGCAGTTTTCTTTGGGGCATGCCCCCACAAAAGGCCCTTTTAAGGGCTGGTAAGGTAAAAGAGCTTTGAACTTTTTTTAATTTAGAATAGGGTAGGGAATTTTTTTTATTTTTGGGGGGCTTTATTATTTTATTAGGGGGCTTAGAATAGGTGTAATTAGCTTAAAAATCTTGTAATCTTTTTTTTATTTTTTGTAATTTAGTGTTTGTTTGTTTTTTGTAATTTAGTTTAGTTTATTTAATTGTATTTTTAGATAGATATTTGTAGTTTATTTAACTTATTGATAGTGTAGGTGTATTTGTAACTTAGGTTAGGATTTATTTTACAGGTAATTGGGTAATTATTTTAACTAGGTAGCTATTAAATAGTTAATAACTATTTAATAGCTATTATACCTAGTTAAAATAATTAACAATTTACCTGTAAAATAAATATAAACCCTAACATAGCTACAATGTAATTATTAATTATATTGTAGCTATCTTAGGGTTTATTTTATAGGTAAGTATTTAGATTTTAATAGGAATATTTTAACTAATAATATTAATATTAGATTTATTTATATAAGAGTTTAGTTAGGAGTGTTAGGGTTAGATAGAGTTAATATAGTTAATATAAATACTATAGTAACTATATTAACTATATTAACCCTAATATAATTAGGTTTAATATAGTTAATATATATAATGTAATAACTATATTAACTATAATATACTTAGGGTTAATATAGATAATATAGCTGGCGGCGGGGTAGGTAGATTAAATTAGGGGTTAATAATTTTAATATAGATGGCGGCGGTGTAAGGGGCTTACATTAGGGGTTAATACCATTAATATAGGTGGCGGCGGTGTAGGGAGGGCAGGTTATAGGGCAAAAGAGCTGTTAACTTTGGGGCAAAGCCCCGCAAAAGGCCCTTTTAAGGGCTGGTAATAGAGCTTATTACTTTATGGATATTAGATTAGGGGTTAATAATATTAATATAGCTGGCGGCGGTGTAAGGGGTCAGATTAAGGGATAGATCAGGTAGATGGTGGCGGTTTTAGGGGCTCACAGGGGATAGATCAGTTAGATGGTGGCGGTTTTAGGGGCTCACAGTAGGGGATAGATCAGTTAGATGGTGGCGGTTTTAGGGGCTCACAGTAGGGGGTTAGTTTATGTAGATGGCGGCGGTTTAGGGGTTAAATACTTTATTAGGGATTGCGGCGGGGGATCGCGGTTGACAGGTAGATAGACATTGCTCATGCGTTAGGTGTTTATTTAGCAGCTATAGGTTTATTTAGCAGCTAGTTTAGGGAGTTACGGGGCTCCAATAGTCAGCGTAAGGCTTCTTACGGCTGCTTTTTGTGGCGAGGTGAAAATGGAGTAAGATTTCTCCATTTTCGCCACGTAAGTCCTTACGCTGTATATTGGATACCAAACTGCGCTGGTTTGGTATACCTGCCTATGGCCCAAAAAACTACGGGCGACGGCAGAAATATACGCGCGTAACTTCTAGGTTACGCCGTATATAGGATACCAAACCCGCGCAAATATTGGCGAGGCCAGCTTTTGCGGGCGATTATTTTTATCGGATCGAGCCCTTGATATTTTGTATTGAAAAAATACTTTGGAGGGATAGAAACCCTTTAAAATAAATTAATCATTCTAGATGACAAAAAAACAAAACGCAAAAAAAATCACAACAGTATTGTGCTATCACTGCAAGAAAATATAGCTTCTTTGGTAACAAAAAATAAAAATAGACCAGATAGAATAGAGGTGGTCAAGTATTACAAATAGTGTTAATTCCCCTGTGGTCACAGAGTGAAAAGATATAAAATGCCACTTTAATGCTTAAGATTTTTAAAGGCGATAAAGAGAGAGACATATGAGCAAGGCCAGATGTTTTGCCTTAGGAACCATTATGGAACTGTAATCACAGATTGAGAAGCATCTTAAAAAGATCAAACAACAGCAACAGGAAAGTGGAACCAAAGGATGGATAAAGAAGTGTGCAATATAGCAGCAGAAGGTTCACTGATAATGGAAAACACCCAGAAGCCAAAAAAAATACTCAAGCAAAACTGTTCACAGCGCAGAAATGAAGATAAGAATAGAAAATGCCACAGGACAAACATTACATAATCCCCCATTACAAACTGTATGAAAATATCTGGAAAAAAAAGCCTATTCATTATTTTGTTTGACAAAGAATGAAGTTAAAGTACTAGTTTATAATGATCAAGAATACTCTAATCAGCCTTGTACTTCATTAGTTTGAAACAGCTGCCAGCTCTATAGCTGTGTAACATAACCGTGCAGCTATAGTTTACATATGATTGCTTACCAAGTTTAATTATTTAAAGGGACAGTTCACCCAAAAATGTTCTCCCCTTTAAATTGTTCCCAATGATTCATTTTACCTGCTGGAGTGTTTTAAATTTTTTACAAGTAGCTCCTTTACCCATAATTTGGCATTTGAAATAGCTGATTTAGCCTGTGGTATCCCAACCTATACTGAAAGTTTCTATACTAGAGTATGTTCTATTGAATAGCCTAAGTAAACACAGCCAGCAGAAGAGATTACACTCGCAGTGGGGGGCATAATAGTTAAGTAATAAAATGATAATTTCCATTGTTGTCTCTCTGTATTGAGCTTTGGTTTTCTAGACAAATATAAGATAAGGAAGTAAGTGTGTGTACATAAAGTGATAACATAATGAGATATGATATTATCTGAAGCTCAACCCATTGTAATAGGCTGTGGTTTAAAAACACAAAACCAGCTACTTCATATACACAAATAAACCGAAAAATGCAATTTCTCATAAATGTTATACTGCAACTGGTATAACAAGTTGTTGAAAATACATTCATATAAAAACAATTTTACAGTGTACTGTCCCTTTAAGTGTTTATCATGTTTAAAGGGACAGTCTACTCCAGAATTAAGTCATGCATTATTAAAGGGGCATTGAACACTTTAAGATTGGGATATATTAGATTCTATATTTTCCAAGAAAGAGCACAGATTTTGATGTCAGAAATGACAACGACAGACCATCTAATCTAAAAGTGCAAGCATAAAATGCTCTTATGGTGTAAGAACATATTATTGTACTGTGGCTTGTATATTACTATGACAAATACTTTTGCAGCTGCACCCCACTTCTTGTGCAAATAATCACTAATGAACAGGGCTTGTTATACATCCTTTTCTGATCTGTTCTGGATAATTTAATGCTGCCCCCCATGTGGCAGTGGAGAGGTTAAATAGCAAAGGTCTTGCACAGTTTCTTAACAAGCATAGCAGACTTACTCACTAGGGTTTCAAAGCAGCATTGGCAGCTTGAAAAATGGAACCCAATATATTTTGCTAAATATGTATTTATACATAGATTTATTCTTAACTCTTTCACTCTCATATAATTCTACCCTAAGCTGAGCTGTTTTGCAATTTTTAGATGCTGCACACTTTTAAGCCTTACTGTAGGTAGTTTTTCAGTGTAAAAACCCACACATAATATATCTATTTTTTTTCCGCAATCATTTGGGTGCAGGTTAAATTGCACTTGTATTACAAGTTGAAAGTAAACGTAATCATGTGAGCACAATCGAGATTTACTCTAGAATGAGTACCGAAACTTCAGAGCTGGGGATACTGAGAGTACACCCCTCACAGTTTTGTAAATATGTTATTATATCTTTTCATGTGACAACACTGAAGAAATGACACTTTGCTACAATGTAAAGTAGTGAGTGTACAGCCTGTACAGCAGTGTAAATTTGCTGTCCACTCAAAATAACTCAACACACAGTCATTAATGTCTAAATCATTGGCAACAAAAGTGAGTATACCCCTATGTGGAAATGTCCAAATTGGGCCCAATTAGCCATTTTCCCTCCCTGGTGTCATGTGACTCGTTAGTGTTATAAGGTCTCAGGTGTGAATGGGGAGCAGGTGTGTTAAATTTGGTGTTATCAATCTCACACTCTCTCATACTGGTCACTGGAAGTTCAACATGGCACCTCATGGCAAAGAACTCTCTGAGGATCTGAAAAAAAAAATTGTTGCTCTATATAAAGATGGCCTAGGCTATAAGAAGATTGCCAAGACCCTGAAACTAAGCTGCAGCATGGTGGGCAAAACCATACAGTGGTTTCACAGGACAGGTTCCACTCAGAAAAGGCCTCGCCATGGTCGACCAAAGAAGTTGAGTGCACATGCTCAGTGTCATATCCAGAGGTTGTCTTTGGGAAATAGACATATGAGTGCTGCTAGCATTGCTGCAGAGGTTGAAGTGGTGGGAGGTCAGCCTGTCAGTGCTCAGACCATACGCCACACACTGCATCAAATTGGTCTACATGGCTGTCATCCCAGAAGGAAGCCTATTCTAAAGATGATGCACAACAAAGCCCACAAACAGTTTACTGAAGACAAGCAGACTAAGGACATGGATTGCTGGAACCATGTTCTGTAGTCCGATGTGAGACCAAGATAAACTTATTTGGTTTAGATGGTGTCAAGCGTGTGGGGCAGCAACCAGGTGAGGAGTACAAAGACAAGTGAGTCTTGTTTACAGTCAAGCATGGTGGTGGGAGTGTTATGGTCTGGGCCTGCATGAGTGCTGCCGGCACTGGGGAGCTAAAGTTTATTAAGAGAACCATGAATGCCAACATGTACTGTGACATACTGAAGCAGAGCATGATCCCCTCCCTTCGGAAACTGGGTCGCAGGGCAAAATTCCAACATGATAACGACCCCAAACACACCTTCAAGATGACCACTGCCTAAAGCTAAAAAAGCTGAGGGTAAAGGAGATGGACTGGCCAAGCATGTCTCCAGACCTAAACCCTATTGAGCATCTGTCGGGCATCCTCAAATGGAAGGTGGGGGAGCGCAAGGTCTCTAAAATCCACCAGCTCCATGATGTCATCATGGAGGAGTGGAAGAGGACTCCAGTGGCAACCTGTGAAGCTTGGGTTAAGGCAAGAGGGTTAAGGCAGTCCTGGAAAATAATGACGGCCACACAAAATATTGACACTTTGGGGACAATTTGGACATTTCCCCTTAGGGGTGTACTCACTTTTGTTGCCAACGGTTTAGACATAAATTGAGTTATTTTGAGGGGACAGCAAATTTACACTATTATAAAGGCTGTACACTCACTAATTTACATTGTAGTCATTTCTTCAGTGTAGTCACATGAAAAGATATAATAAAATATTTACAAAAATGTGAGGGGTGTACTCACTTTTGTGAGATACTATATATATAGATATGTTTGTGTATGTATATATATATATATTTTGTGAACATATGTATTTATGTATTTATATCAATTTACAGACATATATATGTTGCGGGTAAAGTCAGATATTGGGTAATCCTAGGATTACTCTGGTAAAATGGACATTACCCAAGTGGCTATGGGTAAAGCCTGATGTAGGATCATAAATCCCCTCAGAGTGCGGAGTCATCGGATCAAACATATATACGATGCACTGAAATTTCCCCATCTTCAATATATTTTTGCCTCCTTCTGTGGGGTTCAAGAGGGGCAGTTGCCAGAGGATCGGTGGGGCACCTTCATTAAACCCCCCAGGCGAAATAGTGTAGATGGGGGAATTACAGTATTGTGCATTACGCACAGCCGTTTAGGTAATGTCCATTTTAGCCAGGTAATCCTGGGATGTTTGTAGCCAATTAAATAGTGTATAAGGTAGCAGTGTTTGTTGTAGTAAACTAGTCGTCATTGAGGAAGTCAGTTTGTAAACGAAACACGTTTGACCATGTTATATGCTGCATGTTTTTAATCCAGTGTACTTTTCTTCGTGTTCATGTATGAATGAAGTTTCTTCATCACCTTTACCTGTTACCTGTTGTGTTGCCTTTGGTAGCTGAGTGCATTTGGGTTGCTGGACTAATCCTAGGATTAACCAGATTTCTTACTTTACCCGTAACATATACACATAGAAACACATAAATACATATGTAAACATATATAGACAAATATATAAGTGCATTGGTGACCTTTGCATTTAAGTAGATAAAAAATGTTAAAGCATATTTATGCAATTTTATATTTTCATGTCGGGTTTGCGCATATTAGAATATGCAATCGGACGTGTGCATATGAGAATATGCAATTGAGTTACTGCATATTAGAATATGTGATCGGGTTTTAACATATTAGAATATGCAATTGGGCTTTGCGCATGTTAGAATATGCAATAGGGCTTGTGCATATGAGAATATGAAATTGGGTTAGCACAAATGGGAATATGTGATCATTTATGCACGAGAGTGTGGTGTTTTTTCTGGGTTTTTTTCTCTTTGACTTCTGATTCCCAATTACTCACCCCTGGAATATGAACTGCAGATATTTGAAAGCTGCTTAAAATTGCATGCTCTATTTAAATCATTAAATAAAAAATGTGGGTTTAGTGTCCCTTTAACCGAGAGGCCATTAAATCTATCTCTGGGAGACCCCAAAGATCCACACTTTGACAGAAAACATTCAGATGAAGAGACCACTGAACTTGACGCAGGGATTGATGACTGAGGATTTCTGATTCCCAATTACTCACCCCTGGAATATGAACTGCAGATATTTGAAAACAATTGCCTCTGCCGAAGAAAGAATTAGAGAATACTTCTTTCATGGCTAGGAAACTGCGAGTTCCCACATGATGATTGATATATGCTACTGCTGTAACATTTGTAAAAATCCAAAAGATGAGGTACAACGGCAACTAAGGTAAAACAACTTTTATTGTTCCATCCAAATATGTTAAAATGGTGGTTCATGATTACATTACTTTGTTTTTACAGTGTATATAACCTGACTCCTCTCATATTAATATGAAAGTCATTTTATTCACCTTTCGTATTGCCAAAATTGATTACGTGATATTCTGAATTTAACCCACTTGGTAGGGCCTTGAAAATTGTAACAAAAAATATATTGGTAAAGTTGCTACTTGAGGAGACCAAATTCCAGAGTTCTCTGAGAACCCCAGACTTAACCTGAAAGACTTGAATTTATTGTGATCACAATCCAGATAGGTTAAACAAAAGTAGCCCCCCTGAATATTAGCATGATGATCCAGCCACCAAGACAGGGACTGTCTTGTTTTTGAATTCAGACAAATTTTCTGGGAAGCTGAGTATGATTCCTGAACTATTGCAGAAGCATGCAAAGCTGAAGAGGTCTCATGTGAAGTAAGTCCCCACTATACTATTAACCCCTAAACCACCACATAGCCCACAGCAACATCCCAACTACTATATTATCCTATAGACGTCCTCTTTGTGTAGTCACCCGCCACACACTGAATTTTGAATGTGAGGTACCCACTTTATATAGGGGTACCTTTGCATTCCTATTGGCTGATTTTCATTTTCAAAACAGCCAATAGAATGACATTGTATTATGGATTTGAGCATAAAAATACCTCAATCTCGCAATCATGTTTACGGTCCTCAACGCCACTTGTAATCTGGCCCTATATCAGCTTTATAGGATTTAAGCGAAAAAGCCCTTCAGGAAAAAACTGATAATGGCATACTCTTAGAATTAATTATAATTATGCCCATAACTGCATATCAAATTAAAGCATTAGCAGATTTCAACAAACCTAAAAGGTTTAAAATGTAATTACAAGCAGAATCATCATCTGAAAACTGCACAGACAGATTACCTAGCAATATAGAAGAAGCTGCAGCAACTCAGGAAAGGCTTACTGCAGGTATATAAAGAAAACTAGCTTGCTAAAAAGCCCTCCTATGAAACATTTATAATTTATTTTTCATGGGATCCTTGAAATATTAACTATCTTCCAAGGGGATAGTAGTATGCCTAGCCACATTAGAAACAGCAACATCTACCTTAGGAATTGTTTTCCAAAGCTCAACATTAGATGCTGGCAAAGGATACATCTTCCTAAATATAGCAGAAGGATTAAAAGGGCCACCAGGCTTAGACCAATCCTTCCAAACTATCTAAGAGACAACATTGCGCACAGGAAAAACCTCTTGAATACTTAGAAAAAGGTTTTAAAATCAAATTCAAAATAATTAATTAACTGACTTGTCCTAAGACACCTTAGAATCCTGAATGCCTAAATCAGATAAAACCTATTTTTAAAGGGAACAAATATGATCCACATTAAACAATAAAGAAGATAAATCAGAAGTATGATCAGAAACAGACCCCTGATCATCAGAAAATACCACACTCTGAGGATGAATCAGCTGATCCAGGATCTGGAACAGTGTTCAATATAGGCTTAGAACAGGAGCAGAACTACCATTGGTGTGGTAGGTGCAGTTGCATCTGGGCCCAACTGTTGGAAGGGGCCAAATCAGTCAGTCTTTATATAGGTATGTGCAGAATTTGTACAATCCTAATGAAGGGGAGACTTTTATTAGTGCAGGTCCATCTATCTATACTCATTATAAAAAGCAGCATGTATATTATTACTATTGCTTACTATCAAGATACCTTTTGGGGGGCGCCAGGGCCTTGAGTAGGTTTGCTACAGGCTTAGAATTAGTAGAAGGTAAATCATAAACTGACCTGTAGGGGGCATAGCCACCTGGAGAGAATTCTGTAGAACTCCCTTGTGCAGAAAAAACAATAGGAGCGCAGAAACCTTTAGAAGCAAGAACAGCATTAGTCTGATTGGAATGCATCATAACATTTAAACAAGAATTGAAAAGCTGAGCTGGAGGCAATATATCAGCATTTTTACAATATACACATTTCACATTGGTAGGTGAGTGTTCAGAGGAGTTTTCTAGGGACAGATTGAAGGCTCTGTGAGAAATCAGAATCTACAATCATAATGATATATTCCCCAAGAGCTCTTGATGCAAGGAAAAAACTTAACCTCTCCAATCAGAGTATTAAATAGGGACAGCTAGTCCACAGATTGCTAACCCGACATAAAAAAAAGGCAGAGGCCTAGACAAGACTAGTTATCATAGAGGTGGGAAAGGTTTTATAGGGCTCTTGGAGTTTGGGAATCTTTTCCTCTTCCTAGTGGTTAGGAAGAGTAATTCCCAGGAGCAATAGATTGCGGACTCTCACCATCTGTATTTAAGAAATTGTATTTAAGGAATTTTGGACACGAGTGTCATTGGTTCTTAAATATTGCAAACACTTTGCGATTCCATGGTTAATAGTAGTTTAACCCAAAACACCAGAATCTTTTATTTGATATCTATATTTTTCCTATAATCATAATCAGTTAGCATTTGCATTCTGAACATGATACATTTGATTATATAACACCATTTTCTTCCTTCTTCTTTCTAGATCCAATGATTAAAGGGACAGTGCACTTTAACATTTTCTCCCCTTTGATATCTTTCCAATTATCAATTTTACCTGCACATTTAAAAATAAAATATTAACATTTTGTATTCTCTGAAGAAAAGCTGTGTAAACAAGAACCAGCAGTCCAGTGAGGGTAGGGGTATCAGATACTAAAATAATAATTTTCAATTGCTTTTTCTAAGTGTCCACCTTTGTGAATAAACAAAAAGGTAAGATAATGAGGCATATGTGTATAGGGAAATAGATACAGATGTCTGCTCTTTCTTCAGGTTCCATCCATTTAAATGGGCCATGTTTTCATTAAGTAAAACAGCTATTTCATATACAAAATAAACGAATTTATACTCTGCAGCTTGAATAACACGTCAATGGAAATACATTTAAGGGCCAAAAAAAGTCAAAATTAAATGTTCATGATTCAGACAGAGAATAAAATTGTAAACAACTTCCAAAATTACTTATATTATTAAATTTGTTTTTTTTTTCTTGGTATTCATTGTTAAAGAGTAAACCTAGGTGGGCTGATACAAGCTTAGGAGCATACAGGTGTCTTTGGAAGTCTATAGAAGCAGCATTTGCAACTATCTATAACATTAACATAAACATTGTTTCAAACACATCTGCCAGATGGCTAAAGACAGGTACACACTCCTGAGCTCACCTAATATTGCTCTTTAACAGAGGATTTTAAGAGAACTACGCAAAATTGATATGAGCAGTAAACTGTAAAGTTGTTTAAAATGTCATACTCTATCCATTTTGTTTGTTTAATTTTGAATGTACTGCCTCTTTAAGAGGACATTATAATGTCCTTTTAAGTTAATAAACTAAGAGCAGATTGTGCCAAAAGTGACATTTTCAAGTCCTCATATTGTTAAGGAGCTATGTCCAGTCTCTTGGATATATTGTAATAAATATAGCACATATTTTTATAAGCTGAATTGTAGGAATCCTAACTTAGGAAAATAACTATTTAATAACAATCGGCTAGATTACGAGTCTTGCAAGCTGTGCGGTGCTAACGAGCAGTTTTTTCTCACCGCTCACTTACCTGCAGCGCTGGTATTACAGGTTTTTAAAAACCCAGCGTTAAAAGGCAAGAAGTGAGCGTAGAGCAAAATTGAGCTCCATACCGCACTCCAATAGCCAATACCAGTGCTGCTTTAGTCAGAGGTGAGCTGGACGTACGTGCTTGTGCACGATTTACCCATAGACATCAATGGGGAGAGCCGGCTGAGAAAAAGTCTAACACCTGCAAAAAAGCAGCGTAAAACTCAGTAACGCAGCCCCATTGATTCCTATGGGGAAACACATTTTATGTTTACACTTAACACCCTAACATAAACACTGAGTCTAAACACCCCTAATCTTACACTTATTAACCCCTAATCTGCCACTCGGGACATCGCTGCCACCTACATTATACTTATTAACCCTTAATCTGCTGCCCCAACATCGTCAACACCTACATTATATTTATTAACTCCTAATCTGTCGCCCCAATGTCGACGCAACCTACCTACATTTATTAACCCCTAATCTGCTGCCCCCAACGTCGCCGCCACTATATTAAATGTATTAACCCCTAAACCCTAACACCCCCTAATTGAAATATAATTTAAATAAATCTAAATAAAATTACTATAATTAACTACATTATTCCTATTTAAAAATAAATACTTACCTATAAAATAAATCCTAAACTAGCTACAATATAACTAATAGTTACATTGTAGCTATTTCAGGGTTTATTTTTATTTTACAGGCCAGTTTGTATTTATTTTAACTAGGTAGACTAGTTAGTAAATGGTTATTAACTATTTAATACCTACCTAGCTAAAATAAATACAGATTTACCTGTAAAATAAAACCTAACCTAAGTTACACTAACACCTAACACTACACTACAATTAAATCAATTATCTACATTAAATACAATTAAAAAAATTAAATTATCTAAATTACAAAAACAAACAAACACTAAATTACACAAAATAACAAACAAATTACAGATCTTTAAACTAATTACACCTAATCTAATAGCCCTATCAAAATAAAAAAGCCTCCCAAAATTAAAAAAAAAAACCCTAGCCTAAACTAAACTGCCAATAGCCCTTAAAAGGGCCTTTTGCAGGACATTGCCCCCCTAAAAAAATCAGCTCTTTTACCTGAAAAAAAATACAAACAACCCCCCAACAGTAAAACCCACCACCCACACAACCAACCCCCAAAATAAAACCCTAACTAAAAAAAACCTAAGCTCCCCATTGCCCTGAAAAGGGAATTTGGATGGGCATTGCCCTTAAAAGGGCATTTAGCTCTATTGCAGGCCCAAAGCCCTAACCAAAAAAATAAACCTACCCAATAAACCCTTAAAAAAATCCTAACACTAACCCCCGAAGATTCACTTACCTGGAGAAGTCTTCATCCAAGCGGCAAGATATCCTCAACAAAGCCGGCAGAAGTGGTCCTCCAGACGGGCAGAAGCAGTCCTATTTCATTATAGTGTAGTGTTAGGTGTTATTGTAACTTAGGTTAGGTTTTATTTTACAGGTCAATTTGTATTTATTTTAGCTAAGTAGTTAATTAAATAGTTAATAACTTTTTAATAACTTTTCTACCTAGTTAAAATAAGTACAAACTTGCCTTGTAACATAAACATAAACCCTAAGCTAGCTACAATGTAACTATTAGTTATATTGTAGCTAGCTTAGGGTTTATTTTATAGGTAAGTATTTAGTTTTAAAAAGGAATAATGTAGTTAATGATAGTAAATTTATTAGATTTATTTAAATTATATTTCAATTAGGGGGTGTTAGGGTTAGACTTAGGTTTAGGGGTTAATAAATTTAATATAGTGGCTGCGACATTGGGGGTTAATAAATATAGTGTAGGTGGTGGCAATGTTAGGGGCGGCAGATTAGGGGTTAATATTATTTAACTAGTGTTTGCGAGGTGGGAGTGCAGCGGTTTAGGGGTTAATATGTTTATTATAGTTGCGGTGATGTCCGGAGCAGCAGATTAGGGGTTAATAATTTTATTTTAGTGTTTGCGATGCGGGAGGCCCTCGGTTTAGGGGTTAATAGGTAGTTTATGGGTGTTAGTGTACTTTGTAGCACTTTAGTTATGAGTTTTATGCTATGGCATTGTAGTGTAAAACTTATAACTACTGAATACGTTACGGATCTTGGAGGTAGAGGGTGTACCACTCACTTTTTGGCCTCCCAGGACAGACTCGTAATACCGGCGCTATTCAAGTCCCATTGAAAAAAGGGTTTACGAAGTTTACTTAAGTCGGTTTGCGGTAAGGCCAAAAAATTGAAGGGGCCCTAAACCTGCAAGACTCCTAATAGCAATGGTAGTGAAAAACAGTGTTAGGACCTGTTAACGCTGCTTTTTTACCTTACCGCAAAACTCGTAATCTAGCCGATAATCTTTGTCATCATTATTATAATCACTTGGAAGATATATGAGCAAAGGAACACTAATTTGAAAGAGATTTTTTTATATATTGAAATAAAGAATCATACCCCTAATTTGTATAATTATGTACAACGTAGGGGCTTCACTGATAATGTTTTGTATGGATACATTTCTATCAGAGGAATTACTTATCCCATTTTACCGGTTGAATATGTTTGATAGCCTCATTTTTCAAGCTTTGACATTCCTAAAGGTGTAGAAAGGTAATTATCATTCCTGTTCAAATCATGGACACCTATAGAGGCAGAGCACCCCTGAACAGAAAAAAACATGATCCCCTCTTTTATATGACATGTTTTGTATGCTATTATTAGGACATAGAACATTTTTGTTTTAAAGGCACTATTCTTCCATAACATACGTACATTTGGCAAATGATTAACAATGGAAGAAAAAAACAAATAAGATTTTAAAGGCCAGAAACTTTGTATGAAACTTTTATCTCTTCAAATAAAAGGATATACCAATGATTAACAATGGTAAGGGCATTTCTTTGGTAAAAGGATCACAATACAAATGAGGGATCTCATTCCTCTCTAATAAAAGCAAAGGGGTATGGATGGATGGAGAATTTTTTGACCAGCCCACAACAAATGCAACTAGACATGCACATTTTTTTTCATTATAAATGCAAATTCTCAACAAAAAAAATAGATATTCTGAAAGAATGCATTAACTAAATTTAAAGAAAATGAAGAAATAGTGACAAAACTCATTAGCATTAATTTGTTTGCTATAAATTACTCTTAAGGGTTAACATATTTACCTCTTGTTCATGGGGGAGCTGTGCTAATCCCACCACTTCTTCTTAGAGCCTTGAGCCATACAAATAGAAGGCATAGCACGGAGAAGGTCCTTTAGGACAAGTCCTGGGATCTGCCGCCTATAAGCATGGCCCAGGGCTCTTAGAGGAAGGGTCTGGATTAGTGCGGCTTTCCAGCTCCAGCTTCTTTAAGACCTTGTAGATAATTGAAACGTGTTGCTCAGTTTGCCACACTCAGGCTTCCATCGTGGAGCATCATTGTGTGGAGCTGTATTTTAAATTAAAAGGACAGTCAACACCAGAATTTTTGTTGTTTTAAAAGATAGATAATCCCTTTATTACCCATTCCCCAGTTTTGCATAACCAACACAGTTACAATAATACATGTTTTACCTCTGTATTTACCTTGTATCTAAGCATCTGCAGAATGCCCCTTATTTCAGTTCTTTTGACAGACTCGCATTTTAGCCAATCAGTGCTCACTCCTCGGTAAATTCATGTGCATTAGCTCAATGTTATCTATATGAAACACATGAACTAATGCCCTCTAGTGGTCAAAATGCATTCAGCTTAGAAGTGGCCTTCAAGGTCTAAGAAATTAGTATATGAACCTCCTAGGTTTAGCTTTCAACTAAGAATACCAACAGAACAAAGCAAAATTGGTGATAAAAGTCATTGGAAAGTTTAAAATTACATGCCCTATTTAAATCATGAAAGGTTTTGTTGGAACTAAACTGTCCCTTTAAAGTTAGTGTGTCTGACCGTTAATGAACTGTTGCAAGCGGATTGCCAAGGACCAATAACAGCAAGCTATAGAGGACAGCTTGGGATGAGGAATATAACAAGTGGCCTTTGTTGAAATCCAAGGTAAAATTTTACTGCATATCCCCTGATATGCTTATTGGACTTTGAATTGCCTGTTTCTTTTTTATCCTATTGATTGTTTCAATGCTGTGATACTCGCATAAGGATGTTTTGTTTGGGAGTTGGAGACTTAAACTTTCTCATACCGAGTTTAAATCCATCAGCGGATACTTTTAAGTTGCAACATTTGTTGTGTTTGTACCCTGTATCTTTTATGTATATATTTTTATTTATGTATTTTTGCTAGCATATGTTAATTATTGTGTGATGTATATGAATTGAGTAAAGCATTTTATACATAGTCCAATGTTTTAGTAGGCTTTATATTTGGATTTATTGACTTTAGTTATCCATTTTTCCCTTATGACCTATACTTTATCTTTGTAGCACAAGATAGCACCCTGTTTTTTTCTGTGTACTTGTGTATTGTAGGTTTGGGAGACCCTTATTGCTTTATTTGCTTGTATAGATGTCTATATTGCGCACAATTAGTGTTTGTTTATCAGGTCCTGGGATCTGCCATGCTAAGGCGCCTATAAGCATAGCCCAGGGCTCTTAGAGGAAGGGCCTGGATTACTGCAGCTTTCCAGCTCACTAGACGTAACTTTTTCACCTGTAAAAAAAAAACATTTACATTTGTTTAAGGAAAACAAATGTTCCACAAATAATCACAATTTGTTTCATTTAAAAAGAAACAAATACCAAATAGTGCAGCAGATGAATTATCAGGGAAACTAATAAAACTAGATTCAGATGAACTAAACTTTTCTCAGCTGCATACCTCTACATGCAACAGTGCATCTGTTTCTGGAAAATGTATTTTTGTATGTGCTCATTCTAATAGGTTAAATTACATTATACATTAGAGATGTGCATTCTGCAGTTTTGTTCAAGTGCGAGGACATTTTAGGTACTCTGCTCATTGCACAGATCTTAGTGTGTTTAACTTGCACAGAGGATATTCAGCTCCGGAAAGAGCAGAAAATAACTTCTTACTTACGCATTTGGCAGTGAACAAAACTGCAGAATGCACATTTCTATTATACATTGCCTAGGTCCTTTTTTAACCAAAACAAAAAACACACATCTCTTAATTTGACATAGGGAACATATAACTGAGAATTTGAAAAGAGTTATATTTTATGCTATGTTTAAGCACAATTCTACTTAAGACCATAGGCACATTAAGCTTATTTCTAACTACATTTCACCTGGGGCTAATGCCTATTATTGTATAAGTTTTTGAGTTCAACTCTAACCCAAAGCAGATAAACTATATACAGTTCCATGAACAAAATATTTGCTTCCCTTCTAGATTTTCTCTAGTTTTGTTTATTTATCACTAAATGGTTTCAGATGTTCATACAACATGAAATATAACACATAGATAATTTGACTAACCACCAAAATCGTTTTTAAATTAAATTTGTTAGTTATTTAATTAAATCATTACAGTGCCAGTATAATATAAAATTGGTTTTCCCTTAATGTGTTTCCAATGGCTTGTTATACCAGCAGTAGAGTATAAAACGTATAAGCAATTGCTTTAGGTTTAATTTTGCATTTGAAATAGCTGGTTTTGTTCATTGATGCCACAACCTATCAGGGAGTTTAGAACTCCTTATAATATCACTTTCTGTACAAACAAATTCTTGAACAATTAAAAATAAATTGTATTATTTATCTGGCCTACCATAACACCTACCTGCCACTGGGAGTGTAATTCCTTTCCGCTGGCTAAATGTACACAGCTTTTTTATTGCCTACACCTATGTATAAAAACTTTCAGTATATATAAGGATGCCACAGGCAAAATCAGATATTTAGCTTCATATTGCTGTTATAAAGTTTATGGGGTGTATTTATGAAGCAGTGGATGCAGCTTCCGACCCTCTCCGCTTCAGTTCCGACTGAAGTGGAAGTTAAGAAGCAGCGGTCCTAAGACCGCTGCTCCTTAACTTGTCTGCCACCTCTGATGTGGCGGACAGCAATCAGCCCGATTGAATACGATCGGGTTGATTGACACCCCCTGCTAGCCGCCGTTTGGCCGCGAATCTGTAGGGGGCGGTATTGCACCAGCAGTTTACCAGAACTGCTGGTTCAATGATAAATGCCGACAGCGTATGCTGTCTGCATTTATCGATGTGCTGCGGACACGATTCGATAGAGGATCATGTCTGTCCTCACCTACTTAAATAGACCCCAAAGGATCTATTTGCAAACAATTTAATATGCTCCAGCAGGTAACATGAATCATTGCAAACAAATTAAAGCAGAGAACAAATGAAGGTAAACTGTCCTCTTAACCAAATTTAAAGGGACAGTCTACACCAGAATATTTATTGTTTTAAAAGATAGATAATCCCTTTATTACCCATTCCCTAGTTTTGCATAACCAACACTGTTATAGAAATACACTTTTTATCTCTGTGATTATATTGTATCTAAGCCTCTGCAAGCTGCCCCTCATTTCAGTTCTTTTGACAGACTTGCATTTTAGCCAATTAGTGCTGGCTCATAGGAACTCCACAGCCTCCATTACATATGCAGCGTCACCCGCAAAATCCTCCGCCGCCAGTTTTTACGCGATTTTGGTATTACATATACGGCATAGCATACAAGTTACGCGCATATATTTCAACTGTCGCTCGCAATTTTTACTCCCATAGGCTAACATAGGACCGTGTCGTAAATCGGTATCCAATTTCCAGCGCAAGGCCTTACGCGGGAAAAATGGAGAAATCTTACTCCATTTTTACCTCGCCATAAAAGGCAGCCGTAGCAGGCCTTGCGCTGAGTATGGGAGCACCGTAACTCCCGAAAATGCTTGCAAAAATAAACTAACACCTAACGCATGCACAATGTCTATCTACCTGTCAACCGCAATCCCCCACCGCAATAACTAATAAAGTGTATTAACTCCTATGTTCCCAATCAAACCCACACCGCAAGTAATAACTAAATTATTAACCCCTAAACTGCCATAGCCCACAACGCAATTAACCTATTCAAGTATTAACCCCTAAACTGCCATAGCCCACAACACAATTAACCTATTCAAGTATTAACCCCTAAACCGCCATAGCCCACATATCCTATTAAATGTATTAACTCCTAATCTGCCGTCGCCGCCACTATAATTAAGTTATTAACCCCTAAACCTAAGTCTAACCCTAACCCTAACACCCCCCTAACTTAAATATTATTTAAATAAATCTAAATAAATTTACTATTAACTAAATTATTCCTATTTAAAACTAAATACTTACCTATAAAATAAACCCTAAGATAGCTACAATATAATTAATAATTACATTGTAGCTATTTTAGGATTTATTTTTATTTTACAGGCAACTTTGTATTTATTTTAACTAGGTACAATAGCTATTAAATAGTTAATAACTATTTAATAGCTACCTAGTTAAAATAAATACAAATTTACCTGTAAAATAAATCCTAACCTAAGTTGCAATTACACCTAACACTACACTATCATTAAATAAATTAAATTAGTTAACTACAATTACCTAAAATTAAATACAATTAAATAAAATAAACTAAAGTACAAAACCCCCCAATTACAGAAAATAAAAAAACATTACAAGAAGTTTAAACTAATTGCACCTAATCTAATAAAATAACCCCCCCCCCCAAATAATAAAATTCCCTTACCTATACTAAATTACAAATAGCCCTTAAAAGGGCTTTTTGCAGGGCATTGCCCCAAAGTAATCAGCTCTTTTGCCTGTAAAAAAAGAAATACAACCCCCCCAACATTAAAATCCCCCACCCACACACCCAACGTTACTCTAAAACCCACCCAATCCCCCCTTAAAAAAACCTAAGACTAACCCCTTGAAGATCACCCTACCTTGAGCCGTCTTCCCCCAGCCGGGCAGAAGTCTTCATCCGATCCGGGCAGAAGAGGTCCTCCAGCCGGGCAGAAGTCTTCATCGAATCTGGGCAGAAGAGGTCCTCCAACCAGACAGAAGTCTTCATCCAAGCGGCATCTTCTATCTTCTTCCATCCGATGAAGAGCGGCTCCATCTTCAAGACATCCGACGCGGAG
This sequence comes from Bombina bombina, assembly GCF_027579735.1. Classification (NCBI taxonomy): domain Eukaryota; kingdom Metazoa; phylum Chordata; class Amphibia; order Anura; family Bombinatoridae; genus Bombina; species Bombina bombina. Next base: position 211,180,494 of record NC_069499.1, on the reverse strand, counting down.
CATCCTCTTCGTTCGACGTCCAAGAGAAGAATGAAGGTTCCTTTAAATTATGTCATCCAAGATGGCGTCCCTTCAATTCCGATTGGCTGATAGAATTCTATCAGCCAATCGGAATTAAGGTAGGAAAAATCCTATTGGCTGATGCGAGCTCAATCCTATTGGCTGATTGCATCAGCCAATAGGATTTTTCCTACCTTAATTCCGATTGGCTGATAGAATCTTATCAGCCAATCGGAATTGAAGGGACGCCATCTTGGATGACGTCATTTAAAGGAACCTTCATTCTTCACTTGGACGTCGAACGAAGAGGATGCTCCACGTCGGATGTCTTCAAGTTGGAGCCGCTCCTCGTCGGATGGAAGAAGATAGAAGATGCCGCTTGGATGAAGACTTCGGCCCGGCTGGAGGACCACTTCTGCCCAGATTCGATGAAGACTTCTGCCCAGCTGGAGGACCTCTTCTACCCGGATCGGATGAAGACTTCTGCCCGGCTAGGTGAAGACGGCTCAAGGTAGGATGATCTTCAAGGGGTTAGTGTTAGGTTTTTTAAGGGGGGATTGGGTGGGTTTTAGAGTAGGGTTGGGTGTGTGGGTGGTGGGTTTTGATGTTGGGGGGTTGTATTTCTTTTTTTACAGGTAAAAGAGCTGATTACTTTTACCTTTTAAGGGCTATTTGTAACTTAATATAGGGTTGGGAATTTTATTATTTTGGGGGGCTTTTTTATTTTATTAGGGGACTTAGATTAGGTGTAATTAGTTTAAACTTCTTGTAAAAATGTTTCTGTAATTTAGTGGGGGTTTTTGTACTATAGTTTATTTTATTTAATTGTATTTAATTGTAGTTAATTAATTTAATTTCTTTAATGATAGTGTAGTGTTAGGTGTAATTGTAACTTAGGATAGGATTTATTTTACAGGTAAATTTGTATTTATTTTAACTAGGTAGCTATTAAATAGTTATTAACTATTTAATAGCTAATGTACCTAGTTAAAATAAATACAAAGTTGCCTGTAAAATAAAAATAAATCCTAAAATAGCTACAATGTAATTATTAATTATATTGTAGCTACTTAGGGTTTATTTTATAGGTAAGTATTTAGTTTTAAATAGGAATAATTTAGTTAATAAGAGTAAATTTATTTAGATTTATTTAAATAATATTTAAGTTAGGGGGTGTTAGGGTTAGACTTAGGTTTAGGGGTTAATAACTTTATTATAGTGGCGGTGACATTGGCGGCGGCAGATTAGGGGTTAATACATTTAATAGGCTATGAGGGCTATGGCGGTTTAGGGGTTAATAGTTTAAATAGGCATATTGCGTTGTGGGGGGTTGTCGGTCTAGGGGTTAATACATTTAATATTAGTAATGAGGAGGGTGATTGTGGATATAGCAGTTTTACGTGTCGGGCTTATTTTTTATGAGGTGTGTTAGACTTTTACGGGAGATTTGTTATTTTATTTATTTTTCTTCGGCACCGGCAGTTTCTAAAGTGCAGTAAGTCACTAGCGACTCCAGAAATTTGTCTTTACGCTTATTTCTGGACATCGCTAGTTTATTCGACTTACGGCACTTTATGAACTGCCGGCGGGGTTTATGTAATTCCCCGATGTGCAAAGTGAAATTACGGGCGGCGCAGGTTCCCACGCTTGTATATTTGATTGCACCCCACGTGCGTGAGCACGATGTTATCTATATGAAACACATGAACTAACACCCTCTAGTGGTTAAAAACTGTCAAAATGCCCTGAGATTAGAGGCGGCCTTCAAGGGCTTAGAAATTAGCATATAAACCTCCTAGGTTTAGCTTTCAACTAAGAATACCAAGATAAAAAAGCAAAATTGGTGATATATGTAAATTTGAAAATTGTTTAAAATGACAAGCCCTATCTGAATAATGAAAGTTTGTTTTTGTCTATACTGTCCCTTTAATTGATCACTAGATTCAGTTGAAGCAGACACACCAGGCTATATAACTGCCAGCCCTGATAAATCTAAACATTACTTGTATACATAACAATGTGGAGTTGGATGCAAGGATTCCTGAAGCTTCACACTTTGCTGCAGTCAAATTAAAGGGACAGTCTAGTCCAAAATAAACTTTCATGAATCAGATAGGGCATGTAATTATAAACAATTTTCCAATTTACGTTTATCACCAATTTTGCTTTGTTCTCTTGGTATTCTTAGTTGAAAGCTTAACCTAGGAGGTTCATATGCTCATTTCTTAGACCTTGAATGCCACCTCTTTTCAGAATGCATTGCAACAGTTTTTCACCACTAGAGGGTGTTAGTTCATGTGTTTCATATAGATAACACAGTGCTCATGCACGTGAAGTTACCTGGGAGCCAGCACTGATTGGCTAAACTGCAAGTCTGTCAAAAGAACTGAAATAAAGGGGCAGTTTGCAGAGGTTTAGATACAAGATAATCACAGAGGTAAAAAGTATATAAATATAACAGTGTTGGTTATGCAAAACTGGGGAATGGGTAATAAAGGGATTATCTATCTTTTAAAACAATACAAATTCTGGTGTAGACTGTCCCTTTAAATTCCAAAAGGGATGAGAAAAAAAAGTTGGTGACATATATCAGAGTTGCAGAGCCATAATTACAAACACACACACATACACATATATATATATACATACACAAATATACTGGATACTGGATCTATACATCACCATTCTTTCTTTGAGCACACATTTAGTTTTACCTATATACATGCCCCCATATTGGAATTTTATCAGATATTCAATATAATTTGCATTACATGAAAAAAGATATTAATCCTATATCTCTTGCCTGAATGACTATGGGAAAAGGCATCACCCAAGATCACATGTTACTCACCCATGACATCAATAGATCCCAGGTTTTCTGGTCAAGAAATTAGAAACTATATTCTTTTATTTATCCACTGGATAAGCTTGTCTTAGCATATCCTTAATACTCTTCCCCTTTCTATTGGAGAAAATTGGGACCTTTCTATCATCAGCCTGAAGAATTTTCCAATTATCCAACATTGTCCTTTTAACACCAGCTCTTTGCTTTCACTTACAATCGCATCTAGATAGTCTCTCTTCAAAAATGTTTCTCCAATTTCTTCAATTGCAGCTATAACCTGCACTCTCAAACCAGACTGGAAGCAACATCCTATGACCTGCAAAACTCTCAGCCCTGGGTGGTCACCAGCACTCACAGACAGCTTCTCCCAGACTTGTCTGGGTTTAGGTGCCTGAGTCTATGAAAGCTGTGCAGCTGTCTGTGAGTGCTGGTGAGTACCCAGGGCTGTGAGTTTTGTGGAGTCATAGAATGTGTACCTAGTTTGAGACCGTGTTTTGTATGTGTCTAGGAAAATTACAAAGGGCCTGTGTCACCCTTGTTTGTATCTCAGTATGTTTGGCTGAAGGCATACATTGTGTGCCTGTTGGTTTGGGACTCAAGAAGGAATAGATCTTGACGTGATCCTGGGCCTATCACCATCTGGCCAAATGCTGTAACTAACTATTCCATTTTGCTATTAATCTAGTTGTGTGCTTGCAAGAGAGTGCAAGATTTTCTATGTATTGTATATATATGCACGCACACACACACACACACACAGAAAAAGAGGCGCGCTCTCAGAAAACAGTGGCTTGTTCTATAATGATATACCACCTGGAAGCAGCCTCATATAGCTTTATTGTGCTTTTTTCAGAGAAGAACTTTCCTAAAGTATGTCTTATCCCACCTAACAAGGTCAGTCCAACCCTGAAATACCAGGCAATCCCTTTCTGAACAAGGAACATGGCAAGCCCAAATAATTTTTTTGGCATTCTTTGGGCCTCAGAAGTGAGGTGCAGCTATATTACTGTAAGCACATTGAGCAAAAAGTAATTGTCTGGTTTACCCCATCACCCTCTAGGGTCACTTACCTAGGGTCATATTAAAAATACATAAAGAATGAGAAGCACTCTCTTGGGAAGGAACAGCAGCTCAATAGTTTGTTCTATAGCAATTTACCTCCTGGGAGCAGGCTCTTTAGCCAAATCATGCTTTTAACAGAAAAGAGCTTTCCTGAAGTACTATATCAGTCTGATTTCTCCTTAAAGGGTCAGTCCTACCTCAAAATACCAGGCTATCTCTCTCTAAACAAGGAACATGGCAACCCAAGAGAATCATTTCATCCCTCAGCAGTGAGGTGCAGCCATATTACTCATATTGGGCTAGAGGTCAATATTTGTTTTCCCCAATCACCCTTAGGGAGACTTCCCTAGAGTCATATTACAATATGTTGTGAAATAAGGAAGTCCTTGGGCATGAGATGCTTTTTTCCAGCCATATATGCATGTAGTATGTTGGGGAGATGAGCAAAGAGTTAGTTTTTGATAACCATGTGAAATTCATATATATTTTTTTTGTCGTGTTAATAAAAGAATACTTAACACATAATTATATAATATTAAAGTTATTAAAAATGTATTTATTAATATTCATTTATCAAGTGGAATTTTCAAGAATTATGTTAAAATGTTCTATAGCTGGTTAACTATTATAGAAGTAAAACTATTATTCTTAACTTCCGTCACATTTTAATTTAAGATTTACAAGAACATTGGTATGTATATAAAACAACATGATTTACTTCTATAAAACATGGTTTTCTTTACGTTAGCATTTTGCTTCCCTGGACTTCAGCTTTTGATTCATCTACAGCATATTAAATGTGAATGCTTATAGCAAGTTGAGTAGCAGTTTCAAATGTTTTTAGCAACAACAAAAAATGATTTATCTTACCTTCTGATATTTTTTATATAAGCTTGAGCTCCTTTATACGAGGGAAAGATTTTTTGAATTATTAACAAAATATGAGGTTTGTCAAAGTATCATTTATCAAAGATTTCATGATGATGCAAGCATCTTGCGGTTTTCTTTCCTCTGGAGTATTCGCATCTCCTGAGTCAGTTTTAATGATTCACTTGTAGCATTATATAGATGTGAGTTAGTGCAATAACACCTCATGCTTTCTGGCATCATAAATGGCATTTCACATTCAGATTACAGAGTTTCCTAATGTTCAGAGACATGCTTCAGGCTGTTTTTATCTCTTGTTAATATTAGCATACAGCAGCTTTGAAGAGAGTTATTTTTAATCTTATAACGTGTTTGTAGGACATAAAAAGAGAATATGTATTTTTTTTCCACGTTAAAATATATCATATTTTTCTGTATTTTACAAGTAAAAAAAGTTTAAGCATAAAGTATTAAATAAACTTTAGTTAACATAAAAGTAATTACAAAAAATTGTAGATACCAGCACAATACGGTAAAAAAAAATATCTTTATGAAAGACCCTTTAAAAAATTAGCTAATGCTAATTTTTTAAAGGGTCTTTAATAAAGATATATTTTTTTACCCTATTGTGCTGGTATCTACAAATTTTTGTATACTTTTTTGGGGTATTGCAGTTATCCCCCTATACCGAGCACTTGCAGTGGTACCGTATTCCCATCTGACTGTGGACTGTATAAAAGTAATTACAATTAAAGGCAATTTACAAAATGCTAATACATAATTTTATTTAAGATCTTTGAGTGCAGAGAAAGAACATAGATATTGTAACTATTTTTTTTTTTTTTTTAAATGTTGGTGAGCATTCCAGAGCCAAAGTTTTCAGAATACACAAATCGATAGATAATATTATTTACTCTCATAGTTCTAGCTAAGATGAAGTATACTTTAAAAATATAGGGCATTTAAAAAAAATGTTCAGGTAAAGACCCTTTTGGCCAGATTAAAATTGCTGCGCTATAAAGCGCTTGTGTTCAAGTGCAAACACTGCTGGAAGTTTTTACGCTGGCGGGATAGAGTGCAAATTACAACTTTAGGACTTTAGATATCTCGACCGCATTAACTTTTTCTCTCCATAGACTTCAATGGAGTGGGTTTTTTTTTAAAAAAAAAAAAATGTGCTGCTCGTGCACCAACCTGAAACCGTAAGGTAGTTATAAATATTTTACATTCCAATGTATATTTATGAATATATAGAACTTAATCCACCAGGATCCAGCACTCACCATACCACGACAGCCTCCGGGGTGCACTCCAAGTAAACATATACAAACCTCGGAAGAAAAGGCCAACAATAGTGCAATAGCTTAGAAATTAGCCTGCACTAAAACATACTCACTCTGAGGTTTTCTGCTGAGACCTGAGGTGGGAGAAAGAGGTTTGGGAATGTCCTTGTGAAAGATTGCGCCACCATTTAAAAACAGATAAATAGAACATCTATTTAAAATAAATTAACATTTTCTACTATGCAAAGAACATTGGAATATAAAATATTTAGGGCCAGATTCCGAGTATAGAGCAAATTTGCGCTTTCGCAAGCATAACATTTGCGCTCCACTTGTAATACCAGTGTACGCAAATGTGTGCTGGTATTTAAAGTGAAAGGCAATGCGAATGTGACCTTGCATTGCATGGATGCGTTGTGCTCATGAGAGTGTGAATTCATAGGGGCCGATTTATCATGTTAACATGTAGCGGATAATGTCCGCCCGACATCAATAAATGCCGGCAACATACGCTGATGGTATTTATCATTGCACAAGCATTTTGTGTGAAATGCTTGTGCAATACCGCCCCCTGTAGAGGTGGTGGACAAGTTAAGGTGCAGTGATCTTAAAGGGACACTAAACCCTTTTTTTATTTCATGATTCAGATAGAGCATGCAATTTTAAGCAACTTTCTAATTTACTCCTGTTATCATTTTTCTTCATTCTCTTGCTATCTTTATTTAAAAAGCAGGAATGTGATGTATAGGAGCCAGCCCGTTTTTGGTTGAGATCCTAGGTCATGCTTGCTTATTGGTGGGTAAATGTAAGCCTCCAATAAGCAAGATCTATCCATGGTGCTGAACCTAAAATGGGCTGGCTGCTAAGATTTACATTCCTGCTTTTAAAATAAAGATAGCAAGAGAACGAAGAAAATTTGATAATAGGAGTAAATTAGAAAGTTGCTTAAAATGTCATGCTCTATCTGAGCCATGAACCATGTCCCTTTAAGACCACTGCTTCTTAACTTATTTTTCCAGCGAACCTGAAGCCTCGCGCAGAAACTGCTGCATTTGCAGCATCATAAATATGCCCCATAGGCTCAAATGGGAGCCTCTTTCTCATGCCTATAGTCACGTTAGAGAACCTAGCACAGAGAAGGGGGTAAGTCACGCAGTGATGGGCAGCAAAGTTTACATATATATGTATATGAATATATATATATATATATTTATGTGTTTATATGTATATATATATATGTACACACATATTAACACATAAATATACAGTATATTCAGAGATTCAGAGAGCAAATTGCTACTGGGAGCTTGCGGTAGCCTTAATCAGCCACTCGTAATGGCTGGTTATTTATCATGTGGGTGAATTTGCAGGTTAAATTAACATTCCACTTGTAATCTAGCACTTACAGCGCATACACAGTATTAACATTGATTTTTTAAGTTTTCAGTTATTTGAGTTGAAAAGGCTAATATATATATATATATATAGATATATATATATATATATATACTGTATATGTTTGGTGCACTTTTACCTTTTTTGCAGCCCTTAGAGGTCGATTTATCAAGGCGTCAGTCTGGACGCATTCGCGATGGGTTATACGCTCGCCATACATTGCTGGCGTGAATCTACATTCAACGGCCTTAATTATCAACAAGTCTGTCAAAAACGCACATCAAGTCCGGCATGATTAGCATCGGACTGTTGATAAATAAGAGTCATCCTTATTTATCAAAAGATCTACCCTGAATGTCCATCAAATTAACTTTATTTATACCATTCCATTACTGTCCATGAACATGCACATTTTTCTAAAGCTAATCTTTTATTTTTCATTAGTTAATGCCCAAGATATAGCTAGATTTATACCTGAACAAACAATACTATCTCATAGAAAGTTATTTTTCTATTTATTTTTATAAAAAAAACCTGATATATATATATTCACATAAATTAATGTGTATTTGTATTTCTAGAAATCATGATATTCTTATCTCTTGTTGTTTTTTTGTTGTTTTTAAATTAATATTAATGCTAGAATTCGTACATATATCTTTGCACATACTTGTATGTATATATATGTATGTTAGGTAGACTATCCCTTTGAGCTATCATTTTAAGATTATATTGAATCAAACATCATTTGATTATTAAAATAATTAAAAAATATTACACTGTGTGGCCTAATGTCATCATAAATGTCTATATTTAATACTAATTTCACATATACAAACTTTCAAAGTATAATACACAATGTAACTAATGGCACTTACAAGTTCTGATGATTGATCAATGACACAAGAACAATTTGATTCGTTAGTGATATTATAAAATGTATATTTAAATTAAATTGGCTGATTTAATTAATCACGTGATTATGCATTTCCTAATAAGGAGTTTGAGTATTGCGTCAAATTTGGTGCGAAGTATTGCATCAAATTTGGTGCAAAGTATTGCGTCAAATTTTGTGTGAAGTGGAGAGTGGGACTTGTATTACAAGCGTTAAACATGGTGCAAATATATTTATCAAAAAAAGGAAATCAACTATATTATGTAATGTATTTTTTTCATTTTTATCAATATATCTACTAGTGCTGCTGCCATACAGGCATTACCTATCATTATCAATGCATTTGTTGACGCACATCTACTTGTGCAGCCTGTTGCTGTTTTTTTTAATCTTCTCCTTCTGCGTCTGAAAGGTCAGGGACTGTTTTCCTTTCTTTCATCCCTGTATTTTTTATTATACTTTATGATTCAGATGGTTTATTAATATCCTCCTTCCGTGTCATAAAAGTATCACAAATTTAAAAATATTCTGCATGTTCATTGTTAACTCTCTGTAATGACAAATGCATAGAAATTTTTTTTTTCAGACTCCCATTAATTTCTATGGTATTCGCGACCTCAGAGGTGGCAGTTTGAAGGATTGGTACACTAGCGTATCTGTTGAATGTTTGATAAATTGGTAAGAGGGTCAAATAGAGTCGAATGTGAAGGCGGATCATCAGTAATACGATTGAATAAAGTCAAATGTGAAGGCGGATGATCTGTATTATGCTCGAATAACACAGGCAACGATTCGCATCAGATTGATCTCCTGGGAGCGTATATTATGTCAAACATTTCAACATTGACACTGTATCAACTTTGCATCTAATTTGACGCAGACTTCCAGCGCATTCATCGTTGAAGCTTTGTTGCCCCCTAGACTTTATACAAGGTCTTCAGTTGCGATAACCCAATTAGTGCAAATTTAATTTGTGCTTATGAGAATGCGTTTACTTTGGACTTGTAATACGTGTGCTAGTTAGCACGGTTGCAATATGGATTAACGCGACTCGTGCCATTTGTAATCTAGCCCTTTATGTTAGAAAATAGCTTGGTTTGTATTTGTTCACTATGGAAAACATACCATGATGTATTTGTCATCAAAAATGTTTTCTCTCAGCACACTGATAAGTTGATTACAAGCTTCTCATGGAACAGTATACATTAGTAAACACTGGATTTTGGTGTTTTATGCTACCTCTCTCCTCTCTACAATTTCTGTATACTCTATACCTTTATCTTTCTTTGTTCTACTACTTTCTTTGTCTTTCTTTTGCATTTCTTCTGTGTATCTGTCTGAAAAAAGAAATCATTTTCAGAATTTCAAATGGCACAACAGGCTGTTTAGAAAGATATGTAAATTGGTGCTAAATTTAGACATAAATCAGTGAAGTTACCTTGCAGGAAATATAGGTGCTTGCAGACATTTACAGTGAAGATGCAGGAAGGACGTTGTCTGTAGAGAAGTATTATGTCAGTGTGATTTTGCTTACAGGAAAGATGGATGCTTGCGGAGATTTAAAGTGAAATTGCAGAAAGGAGGGTGTATGTAGAGAAGTATTATGTCTGTCTGTGTATATAGAATATAAACTTACAAGTCCACCTTTCCGGTTGATCATTTTATGTTTTAATATGTTTGTCTGTGTCTGAGGAAGGCAGTGAAACCCTGAAAATGTTCACACTTTCGACAATAAAAATATAGAAAGTTCCGAGACTTCCGGTGGGCGGGCGCACCAGCAAGACGCACAGCAAGAGAGCTCCGTGCAGCTAGCGATGAAAAAGGGTTTAAACTCCCTTTCAAAGCGCCCCACAACTTGTATCCTTGGCAGCCTTAACAGTTGAAGGCTGTCGGAATCTAAAAGAGAAAGGAGCTCCACACTGTAGGGAAATTGCACAATCGTTGAATTCTGATGCGTATCTCTATAATCCATTGTACTTTCCTAATCCACAAATTATTTGCTTAACCACAAACTACATGCATGCAAAAGTATTTTCTCCCATACCACAAAAAAACTGACAGGATGTCAGGGAGACAGAAGCTACCAGATAGACAGAATAAAAATCAAATAGAAAGTCAAGAAACAGACCAACAACGACCAGAAACTTCGGATGGCTCTGCACAAGACCCAATTGTAATACAACTCTCTGCCCTCTTTTTACCCAAGATAGAGCAGCTTCAGACAGGTTTAGATACTTTGTCCACAGATGTGAAAGCATTCTCATCCCGCTTAACTAATGTGGAGCAAAAAATTGAAGAAGGAGAAGAACGCTACAGAGAGACTTCATCGTCAATCACCAATCTACAAAAGCAAAACAAGATCTTACAAACTAAACTGGAGGATCTGGAAAACCGTTCCAGAAGGAACAATATCCGTATAGTGGGAGTTCCGGAATCTGTCCCCTTCAAGGATCTGATAGACTTTGCTGAAACGGTCCTTCCAGGGTTACTTAAGCTCCCCCCCTCTAATGTGCCATGCATAGCTGAACGAGCACATAGAATAGGAGCATCACTACAAGAGAATAGCCAAGACAGACCACCAAGACAGATTATGGTGCGATACCTAAATTTCAAAGACAAAATGCTGCTGCTCAGAGCTTACAGGCAAATACCCTCTATATCCTTTGAGGGGAGAAGAATATACATTTTTCAAGACTACTCGGCGGAAGTCGCCAAAAAGAGGAGATAATTCTCGCCATATTGCACAGAGTTGATAGCTCAAGGAAAGTCGGTGACGCTTTTATACCCGGCCAAATTGAGATTACAAACACCACAAGGCCTGAGACTATTTGAAACCCCGAAGCAGGTACAGGTCTTTTTGGACCACACCGGAAAAACCGCCAGAAAATGTACAGGCTCCTCACCGAAGAGAAGATGATGACACCTGAAAGAGGAAAGTACTTTTAAACACTGCAAAGATCCACACTTTTGGCTCACTGGCCAATATTGATCCTCTAAGTGGTTTTTACCACGGTTTGCATGCTCTTACAGAAGAATAAGGGGGGGGCGTGGGCTGTTTGGGTTTTTTTTCTTTCTTCTCCTTTTACTTAAAAAGTTTAATTGTTCTAATTGTTGCTGAGCAGGGTGAAACTGATTCCAGTTTTCTTGTCTTAAGTTTTATAGCTCAGTAGTTGTGGGTGTGAAATATACTGAATACTTAACTGTTGCTTTTCTTTTCAGAGACTAACAGGGGGGAAACTGAACTATTCTTAGAACTGTCGGTAAGATTGTACTCTCTTCCTCGACCAGCTAACTGTGAGTAACAACAGAAATCAACTACACACAATACATAAAACTCTCTAGAAAGGTAGTGATTTGCCCACATTGTGCCACACACCATGAAAATAGTGTCGTGGAATGTGGGGGGAATATCTTCTCCCATAAAGAGAAAAGCTATCCTCAGATACCTCAAAAAACAACACGCTGATATAGCGATTTTAGAAGAAACCCATTTATCTAATACAGAACACCAGAAGTTGAAACAGGGGAGGGTGGGAGAAGTACTGCATACTACCTATGAGGAAAAGAGAGCCAGAGGGGTTGCTATCCTTTTTAGGAAAATTTTATCCTACACTATTGACAAACATCAAGCTGATGTGAATGGGAGATATGTCCTTACTAAACTGAGAATTGAAAACAAGACTCTAACTATTGGGGGGTCTATGGCCCACATACTGACAAGAGAGAGTTCTGGAGAGATCTAAGTAACACAATCCTACAGTTTGCAGACACACAGATAATCCTAGGGGGCGATTACAACATAGTGCCGCAATCACCAGCAGATAGATTAAGAGACCCCGCCTCCAATGTCATACAGAACACGACTTTGCGTAACAACACTAAAAGAGACTCTGTATAGAACACAAAAAAGAAGAAGGCGCCAACATAGTGTGAATCTGTATTGAAAGTTGTTCACTAAAAGAGACTCTATTACTCTAGCTAAGTTTAAACACTCATTAGCTTTAACCGACATCTGGAGAGACAAACACCCAGAGGAAAAGAACTACACATGCTCAACACCAGCAAAAAACACACTCTCAAAGATAGATTATTTCTTAACTACCAATTCTCTAGGACCACACATAACTGATGCGACCATTGATATCCCAACAATTTCAGACCATGCCCCTATCAGTCTAAAATTGACTCTCACACCTAATAGGGAGGGGCCACGTCATTGGTGTTTCCCCACATACCTATATGGTGATATAAACTTTAAGCATTTTCTAGCAGGGGAATGGAGAGCATACGAAACCTTAAGTGAAGCGCACAAAGATAACACTCTCCGGTTTTGGGAGACGAGTAAGGCAGTGATGAGAGGTATCATCACCTCGTACTCAGCAGGCAAGCTGAAAAAGAATAAAATAAGATCAGAGATTTTACTGAGGAGACTATTAAGTGCAAGAAATAAGTACTTGCGCAACCCCTGCTCTAGCACAAAACAGAGTTACATAGAGGCAAAAGCTACAAGAGACACAGCTCTACATCAAGACACGATAAGGGGAATGACAGCAACGCAGGCTAAATTTTACCGTTATGGGGACAAGACTGGGAAGTTCCTAGCTAGGCTTACCAAACTCCATAGACCCAACAGATACATAAATGCCATCAAAGATGGTAACCTCTTACACACCTCCACAACTGACATCCAAACTATCTTCACAAGGTACTATAAGTCCTTATATAAGGGGAACACAGTAGATAGCTCCCAACAAGACCAATTTTGGAAAACCATATGCACCCCAACTATATCAGAAGAGCATTTAGGTATCTTAAACGCAAAAATTACAGAGACTGAAACATTAAAGGCGATAGCTGCACTTAAACTTGACAAGACAGAGATAGAGATCCACTCCTTCCTCAATCTTACCGACCTATTTCCCTGTTGAATCAGGTTGATAGGTTGGCGGTAGCCTTGCCCTCCCTAATACATCAGTATCAAACGGGCTTTGTAAAAGGAAGATCCTCAGTCTTAAATGTTAGAAAGCTCCAATTTATAATAACCCATTTTTGGAACAAAACAAAAAGGGAGGGGGATTAAACTCCGGAGGCATGCGCTTTGCTAGTTGACGCAGAGAAGGCCTTTGACATGGTCCTCTGGACCCATCTCTTCCATACTCTAAACAAATTTGGTATCACAGGTCTCTTTGCACACACAATCCAGACCATATATGCCAATCCCAGAGCGTCAATATTAATTAATGGGATTCCGTCACCATCCTTCCAACTGAGTAGGGGTACTAGACAGGGGTGCCCGCTGTCCCCCCTACTCTTTGACCTGTCAATTGAACCCTTAGCCATTAAAATACGATCGGAAACAGAAGGGCTCTGGATTGGAAAAGTCCAGTGCCACTTATCTCTCTTTGCAGATGATATGATACTCTACATACAGAATCCAAAAAAAAATGTTCCACAGGTCATGCAAATTATACACCAATCCGGCCTAGTTTCAGGTTATAAAGTAAATACAGATAAATCCGAGCTGCTCTGGTTACAAAGGACATCAGCACAACCCTACCATTTAACTTTAAACACATCACTAACTCGTTCACATACTTGGGGATCAAATTCTCAACAAATCTGAAAGAATGGTACCGCCTTAATTACCACCCCATAATTAAAGATACACAGGACACGATGCATAGATGGGGTAAGCAAAAGTTGTGCAGAAGTTGTGCAAAATAGAGTTTTACATCAACTCTTTCGTAAAGTTAAATCAAAGGATTCTTTTGAGAATTGGTATCTGGATTTAAAGACAATGATCTGTGACCCAAAATATGTGATAACCCTGATTGTTATATGGCAAAATTGTTAAAATTGGCAAATGCTAAGGGCTCTAATGAGATAAATAAATTGATATATAGTACATGGCCAATATTGTTTCTTTTGCAAGATTTTTGGGCTGACAAATATGTTTAGCAAATATGTTTAGCAGAATGCTGAATTTAGTATTGTATCAGCTGAGGTGGATATGTTGAATAAAAAATTGTCTGAAAATGAAAATAAGGTTCACTGCCAGGAAAGGACAAAACAGGAGTTGTGGTTTAAAATAACTTACTTAGAACACAGAGTTAGTGCTCTTAAAGACAGATTGACATCCTCTAATTGTGAGAATTATGCTTTAACACATGTTAATAACATGCTTGAGAGACGAGTAGTGTATGCTGAAAATGAGTTGGAGAAACTCAAGGAAAGTCAATCTATCTGAGCTCTCTGTTCATCCTGAGATTAAATTTTCAACTCCCGCTCATGTTAATTTTTCCTCAAAGGAAAAGAAAGATTTGGATCACAGAATTAAAACTTTGATACGTTCTGATTGTGATCAGAGGAATTTTCTGATGGTGCTGAAAGTATTGATTATAAAACATTGCCAAATAAAAAGAAACAAGCAAAACAATTGAATGTTAGGCATAATGATGTGAAAATCATAAATTTTCTTAAGGAGACTATTCAACCATTTGATGAATGTAGTAAAACATCAATTGTTGATCATATAGATTTATTTGAACATACTTTGGAGTTGCTGAAGGTGACAGATGACAGTTCTAAGATACGTTATTTACCTTGGGCTTTTGTTGTTAAGCATTTTGGATTTTTCAAATGTTTTGAGGAAGAGGGGGTTAAACAGTGGGATGATATAAAGGATGAACTGTATACAGCGTTTTCCCCTCTTAAATCTGTCCTTACAAAGAAAAAAAGTTTGTACATTATGCAATGTGCAGATGATCAGAGCCCTCATGATTTTCTGGCTTGTCTTAAACGGTCTATTGTGAAAGTGAAGCAGCTGCAGATTGTAATTGCCCGGAATTTAAACAATTGTATTTTTATGCATTACCTCACCTGCATACATACGCCAAAATTTGGTCAGAGATTTTAACCCGACAGTGTCGTTAAATTGGCTTGTTAAAGAATGTACCAAGGTTTATGAAATTCACCAACTTGAGTTAAAGGGTGTTTCTAAAACAAAGAGTTATTCAGGCCAAGTAGCAGAAATTAGTGTTACTTCTGAGCATCCATTACAATCCAGTCAGAATTCTCAGACAGAGAAATATTCAGGAGATGGGGGACCGAGACAGAACACACGGGGTCCTGCAAATGCTAATACTGATAATTTTGGTCGAGGGAAAAGAAACTGGTTTAACAGAAGGTATAATAACAAAAGATTTCCTAGCAGAGGATCTGCAATTACTAATCCTACAGCAACAGCTGTAACACAATCTGCTCCTTGGTTCTCAAATTACTGTCATGTCAGAAAATATTTTTAGGCAAATCATGGACATAGCTCCAGATAAGTTTGAATTAAAAACCTAAACTGGTATTTTGCAAAATTTTTATGGAAAACCTATTGACGTTATAGGTTATATATGGCTTAAAATCATAATTGGGAAAATGTCCATGCAACATCCAGTTGTTGTGGTTAAAACAGCTGAAGAACAATTTCTTATTGGGAATGATTTGCTTAGATGCCTTAATCCCATAATTGATTGCATAAATGGTGTTATATGGAGTTAAATATTATACTAACCCAAAGTGTTGTCATATAATTGAGCATAGACAGGATTCTGTTGAAATTCATTTTCGAACAGTCAGGTACCTGAGATGACAAACCTACCAAATAAGGATGTTGGCATGCAGTTATATATGTGTGACAATGTAATTCAAGTTAATCCAAAAGAGATTGCAGGTACTTTGGTGGAAGGTGATGTACTAACTATTTCTTTTCTTCAGAAGAATGGTAAGTTATCTTATCTAAAGAATCATACTCAGTTTTTAACTGATTTAAAAAAAATAAATCATGAATCGTTTATTCCTCTTCAAATTAATGATATTGGAAGGATAAAACATGCAAAACTTGCCCTTAGTAGAGAGCATAGTTACATTAGTAGTTGCTTATTAAGACAATTAGAGAATCCACTTATAATTAGGAATCTTCCACCTTATGATCAGTGGGTACATGATATTGATGGTGATGTAACAGACGTAGCTGTTGTAGCTAAATGCTTGTTGTTTGTCTCTCTTGGAAATAAGACTGCCAGACATTTATTTTTGGTTTTGGATGAGCCAAAATATCAAATGTATATTGGAAATGATAAATGATTTGTTACATCGCTTTGCTGTTCAAATTCATTTTACCAATCATATTTTATGGTCAAGATTAAAGAGTAACCCTCTAAACTGTCATGGTATCTGAATGTTATTAAATAATATTTAAATATCATATATATATATATATATATATATATATATATATATATAATTTAATATATATATATATATGGCTATCTACACCAAATAATTCATTATTTGTAAGACATTAGATGCATGGCTGACCACAATTCAATCCTTCCCCACTCAATATGCAAAATTACAATGCATCCGGGTGAGAACAAAGGGAAGACATTTGGCCTAGTTGGTTCAGACAGTCATTTCAAAGAAAGGCAAATTACTCCAAAAAGTTGGTCATCTATATGGTTGTGTATTGCAAATCTTAGATCAGACACAAGAAGCATATGCCAACAGACATGATGTCTATGAAAATCCCTTTGAAACTCACTAAAGAAAGGAATAGGGTGATTAGCACAGACCTGTTAATTACCCCTAGACCTCGAATCCACATCTGTGCTAGCTAAACAGAGACATATGTTTTGCATTATAACTTGTAAATTCATTTTTGAATCACAACTTATGTTTAAATCTCAAACATTAAATATATGCCTTAGACTGTATTAAATGTCTATATATGGATCTGGGGACATGCAATTCAGATTGTAAAGGATTAAATAACAATTGTAATAATCCCACTTTAAAATATTTAACATATTTATATTTTTTTTCTGTCTTCCAGACATCTAAAGGACAAATTGGGATATATATGCTGAGTTAATAAATAGCAATACAGTCAATTTAAAATGTCCAATTTTAGTAACCTATTCCTTTATATTTTTCAGGCACCTAATAATTACACATATAATTGGTATTTTAAATAATATCCTATGTGTTTTATACTCTCAAAGAGAGATATACTGATATGAAATCTTAATCTTTATGGGGTAGTAATCCAATGTAGATATAATTATTTTGAAAATGACATATGTTTGCTGATCTCAAGGTATGTATGCCATATTAAGATGAATCTGGGGAAAGCAAATGATCGACAATTTAATTGCTTATTGGTATGATTGCTAGAGACATGCTTGTATTTAGTATTGGAGTAATCAGAAAAATGACATGATATTATCCCATCTATAATATGCAAAAAGTTATAGTATGTTAAATAATCACTATATAGGGAGATATTTGAATTGTAGCAGTGATTGATGATGAGACTGTATTTGCTGGTTGTCTGCTGCCCCCTAGGGGATTGGAACTGGTATGATAGCCAAATAAATTGTCTATTAGAACACATACAGAGCCAGTCAGGGAGGCGTCTTCCAGGTGACCAATGAGAGGGACAAGCTCAGGGGGCCAATCCAAAAAGACAGCTCCATTAAGGGCCTATCAAATTCAGATCACCAATGATTATAATAAAGAAGGGGAGGATTATATCACATGGTATAACCTCAATGCAAAGGGAGAGAGACAGTCTTTTGATGTCTGCTGAAACTTGTGATTGAATAATTGGCTGCCATAGTTGGGACACAATCACTTTAAGCAAAAAGCTGAGACTAACTTCTTGATCTATGCAATAAACTTTCTTCATATGAGGTAATCTGAATATATTTGAAAAAGATTGGAATACTAAATTGGCTCATGTGGTAATGTATGACTGTTCTTTATTTTAATATTTAAATCAAGGGTATTTGGTAGCTATAACTAAATTGCAGTTAATAATTTTAAAAGGGCACTTCGTATTTTAGCTTGCATTCATAGTCCTGTGTAGTTTTAACTAGTCACTCTTGTATGCTAAGTAATTAATTTATTTGCTAGATAAATATCCTTTGTGTTGCATATTTCTTAGTCAGGCCCTTTATTGTAAGTAAATCTTTCTGGTGTACATTAAGTTATTGGTAACTATATTATATTTTAGAACTTGCCTTAATTGTAGCTAAATAGGGTTTATTTCAGCTAAGAGAAATTGGCTGCTAAAGCATCTTGTTATATCGTTTAACTAGGCACTCTTAAGTTGGTGACCCATATTGTGGTATTTTATAGTGGGGATGTTATGCAATTCAATTATGAATAAGGTTAATTCTAAAGACATATTTAGTTTGCTTTGTAAAGAATATTGTAACAGTTTACACTTGTATAGTTTGATTCATAATCTGGTTTTCTATAAACATAATTCATAGTGTCTATAAATTTTAACTAATATAAAGAATTTAGGAATTTACATTAATTTTATTGTTGTGTATATGCATTTTATTGGGGCTTTGTTTAAATAATAATTATTAAATATATTGTATTATAACCCGGCGATATACTGACAAAACTTTATGGATGACATAACGTTTTTGAGATCTGCTCAACAATTACCGTATGCAATGATTGTACAAGTTCAAAATAATGTAACTATTCCAGGGGGTGGAAATCAATTTCCTCTTTCTCTAGAGGTTAAAAGGGGGCAAGAAATTCAAGGCTCTGAAGCTCTGATAAATATATGTCAGAAGATCAAACAATTGGGCATAACTGTTACTCATATGCCATTAGTCAATATTCACCAGATGCCATTTACCATTTTGGTAAATAATGTGATGCCCCATAGTATATGCTTGGAGAGGAGTAATATAGTGGGGTTTGCAATAGATTCTGAGTATTTCACCTCTGATGCTACTAATTCTGTTAAAGATCTTATCCCTGAGGGATATTTAACAGAAGAGCAGATAGTGGAGCAATGTTTCCATTCCCAACCTGATGGATTGTTCACAGTGCAATCTGTATACCCCTTCAAGGAAAAGGAAGGCATATGTAAGATTACGGAATCTGAGATTATCTTTGATCAAAAACTCTCTGATGAAGAATCAGAAGGGTATGCAAAGGAAGAGAAGAAGGGGGTAAATATGATTACTAATGACTTTTGTGTACAGCTTGAAGAGACATATGAGATAGGTAAACCTGAATTTTTTATGGATTTAATGAAATGGTGGAGGAACAGATTTCTTTGGCAGATGGGTGTTCTAATGAAAGGGAATGCCAACAATTAAGATAAATCTTAATGGAATTTCAGGAGATTTTTGCCAAAGATTCTTATGACTGTGGTTTAACAGATCTACATATTCTTAGGATTCCAACTGATCCTAAAGCACCTCCAGTATATGTGAGACAATATCGTCTGCCATTGGCCTCCTATAAATTTTTAGCAGATATTATTAAGAACTTGGAATCAAGAGGTATTATTAAACCAATACATAGTCCCTTTAATACTCCCATTCTGGGAGTATTGAAACCAATGAGACAGCTTAATAAGCGTGTACCTATGTCAGGATGGCCAGTCCCATACATAGATCAATTTCTTGCACAGATACAAGGTTCTAAAATCTTTACAACCTTAGACTGTGCATAAGGTTATTGTCAAGGTGTGTGAGGAGGACCAACCTAAACTTGCCTTTTCATTTGGTGGAGAACAGTTTAACTGGGTCAGGATGCCTTTTGGATATATTAATTCAGGACAGGAGTTTGGTATTTTTATGCAATAGGCTATGCCTGATGCTGCTGGGGAACATTATGTTATGTAGATGATATATTAATCAAAAGCACACACTTAGAAGAAGTCAGGCATGTACTTCATCAATTGAAAAGGGCAGGTGCAAAACTCTCAATTCAAAAAGCTCAATGGTGTAGAACTAAGATGAATTACCTTGGTCATGAAATTACTGCTGATGGTTTGAATCCCCAGAAAAAGAAGGTTGAAGCTTTATTGAAAACAAAGAATCCAACAAGTAATAAATAACTAAGATCTTTCCTAGGTATAGCAAATTACTTTAGGAAATGTATTGACAACTATGCTGATTTTAATAAACCTTAGATTAGGCTATTAAAGAAAGGGGAGCCTTGGACTTGGACAGTAGAACAAGACTAAACAGTTCAAGAGTTAAAGCTAAGGCTTACTCAAGCCCCTTGTTTAGCCTATCCAATAAAGGGAGAACCATTTTACTTGGAGACAGGATATACAGATCTTACCTTAAGTGCGGTTCTTTATATGATATATGATAAACAGAATAAGATCATTGCATATGCAAGTAAGGCTTTATCTCGAGTGGAGATCAAATTTAATGATTGTGAAAAAGTATTGTTTGCAACAGTTTGGTCCTTACAATATTTTTGGAGTTACATCCAAGGAGAAAAAATTATTATGGAAACTGCTCATCAATCTTTACATGATAAAATAAAGGCAGGAAATCTATCCAACAGTTGCATTACATCCTGGACCTTGTCTTTGCAGGGTTGGCCTA
This sequence comes from Bombina bombina, assembly GCF_027579735.1. Taxonomy (NCBI): domain Eukaryota; kingdom Metazoa; phylum Chordata; class Amphibia; order Anura; family Bombinatoridae; genus Bombina; species Bombina bombina. The sequence continues at coordinate 211,159,719 of NC_069499.1, read as the reverse complement.
TGGAGGTTCATTATGCACAGAATCAGAAAAATTATGTTGCACAAGGACTAGCTGAACTTCATGATTGATCTGAACAGGATATAAAGGAGGAAATTTGGGAGGATGATTATATGGATGATTACATATTCTCATGACATAAGGTTTATGAGGATTATTGTCAACCATTACCTAAGGTATATGTTGATGGTTGTGCTTTTCATACCACTGAAAATGGTGAAAAAAAACTTGTAGCTGGAGTAGGTATTGTGTGGGGTAGTGATTATCACATACAACCTGTTGGCTAAAAGTAGCCAAATGGCTGAATTAAGCGCTGTATATAAGGCCATTCAGATGGCAGTAAATCAGGGATTTAAAGAATTTGTCATCATTACAGATTCTGATTATGTCCGTAAAAGTTTTGTTGTATACCTTTCTGTGTGGAAGCATAATCAGATGATGAGAGCCCATAATAAGCCAGTTAAACATGGAAAGATGATACTTGAAATTGATGATATTGTTATCTCTAATGACCTGTCTTTTGGAAGAAGACAAAGGTTCATTCAAAGATGCATGGTATTGACAAGGAAGGAAATTATTTAGCTGATACAATGGCTAAACAAGGTGCCCTAGAAGGGGAAATTTTTAACATTGAACACCTTCTTGGTGTATGTCAAATTGCAGTGTTAACCCGTCGGCAAATAAAGAAGGATCAAGAACTATCTGCAGTGCACTGGAGTCAGGATGCACCTAACGAAGATTTGATTACCAGTCAAACGGAGGATCCCGTTGTGGGCAAATTTAACCTTTTTAAGGAAAATCCTACAGTGTGTCCAATCCAGGAAAAAGATTGCACTGAAAATGAGGACCTTAGGATCTTATTTAAGTATAAGTCTAAATTTAGTCTTAAATATGGTTTGTTAGTTCGGACAACTAATAATAGTATATTTACAGTGGGTTGTTCCTACTTCTTTTTGAAGTATTATGCCGCAGCATGCCCATGATGCACCAACATCAGGTCATCGTGGGGAGAGAATTACTTATAAAATATTGCATGATTATGCATATTGGCCACATATGATGAAAGATGTTCAGACTTATTGTCAGGAGTGAAAAGGAAGTGAAAGAAGATCCGGTACTTCTTGTTACAATTATGAAAAAACAGCTTTATTAGTTTAAAAGCAGATACAGCAGCTACAACAGTTCACTGATTGCAGCACACAGGGCAGCAGCACGGGATGGTGGTTACTAATTCTGACGCATTTCGGCTTCCCTCGCCGTAGTCATAGCAATCTGTTCTGTTTACACACGGGAAGGAGGAAACACTTTGTCTTTATATTATTGTCAGGAGTGTTTGGTTTGTTCACAGTTTCAATCAAATTCTCCAACCCACAGAGCACCTTTACAAAAAAACATAATTTATGTAAGAACTTACCTGATAAATTCATTTCTTTCATATTAGCAAGAGTCCATGAGCTAGTGACGTATGGGATATACATTCCTACCAGGAGGGGCAAAGTTTCCCAAACCTCAAAATGCCTATAAATACACCCCTCACCACACCCACAATTCAGTTTAATGAATAGCCAAGAAGTGGGGTGATAAAAAAGTGCGAAAGCATATAAAATAAGGAATTGGAATAATTGTGCTTTATACAAAATCATAACCACCACAAAAAAAGGGCAGGCCTCATGGACTCTTGCTAATATGAAAGAAATGAATTTATCAGGTAAGTTCTTACATAAATTATGTTTTCTTTCATGTAATTAGCAAGAGTCCATGAGCTAGTGACGTATGGGATAATGATTACCCAAGATGTGGATCTTTCCACACAAGAGTCACTAGAGAGGGAGGGATAAAATAAAGACAGCCAATTCCTGCTGAAAATAATCCACACCCAAAATAAAGTTTAATGAAAAACATAAGCAGAAGATTCAAACTGAAACCGCTGCCTGAAGTACTTTTCTACCAAAAACTGCTTCAGAAGAAGAAAATACATCAAAATGGTAGAATTTAGTAAAAGTATGCAAAGAGGACCAAGTTGCTGCTTTGCAAATCTGATCAACCGAAGCTTCATTCCTAAACGCCCAGGAAGTAGAAACTGACCTAGTAGAATGAGCTGTAATCCTCTGAGGCAGAGTTTTACCCGACTCAACATAGGCAAGATGAATTAAAGATTTCAACCAAGATGCCAAAGAAATGGCAGAAGCTTTCTGGCCTTTTCTAGAACCGGAAAAGATGACAAATAGACTAGAAGTCTTTCGGAAAGATTTAGTAGCTTCAACATAATATTTCAAAGCTCTAACAACATCCAAAGAATGCAACGATTTCTCCTTAAAATTCTTAGGATTAGGACATAATGAAGGAACCACAATTTCTCTACTAATGTTGTTGGAATTCACAACTTTAGGTAAAAATTCAAAAGAAGTTCGCAACACCGCCTTATCCTGATGGAGACTCACAAGAAAGAGCAGATAATTCAGAAACTCTTCTGGCAGAAGAGATGGCCAAAAGGAACAAAACTTTCCAAGAAAGTAATTTAATGTCCAATGAATGCATAGGTTCAAATGGAGGAGCTTGAAGAGCCCCCAGAACCAAATTCAAACTCCAAGGAGGAGAAATTGACTTAATGACAGGTTTTATACGAACCAAAGCTTGTACAAAACAATGAATATCAGGAAGAATAGCAATCTTTCTGTGAAAAAGAACAGAAAGAGCAGAGATTTGTCCTTTCAAGGAACTTGCGGACAAACCCTTATCTAAACCATCCTGAAGAAACTGTAATATTCTCGGTATTCTAAAAGAATGCCAAGAAAAATGATGAGAAAGACACCAAGAAATATAAGTCTTCCAGACTCTATAATATATCTCTCTAGATACAGATTTACGAGCCTGTAACATAGTATTAATCACAGAGTCAGAGAAACCTCTTTGACCAAGAATCAAGCGTTCAATCTCCATACCTTTAAGTTTAAGGATTTCAGATCCTGATGGAAAAAAGGACCTTGAGACAGAAGGTCTGGTCTTAACGGAAGAGTCCACGGTTGGCAAGAGGCCATCCGGACAAGATCCGCATACCAAAACCTGTGAGGCCATGCCGGAGCTACCAGCAGAACAAACGAGCATTCCTTCAGAATCTTGGAGATTACTCTTGGAAGAAGAACTAGAGGCGGAAAGATATAGGCAGGATGATACTTCCAAGGAAGTGATAATGCATCCACTGCCTCCGCCTGAGGATCCCGGGATCTGGACAGATACCTGGGAAGTTTCTTGTTTAGATGAGACGCCATCAGATCTATTTCTGGAAGTTCCCACATTTGAACAATCTGAAGAAATACCTCTGGGTGAAGAGACCATTCGCCCGGATGCAACGTTTGGCGACTGAGATAATCCGCTTCCCAATTGTCTATACCTGGGATATGCACCGCAGAGATTAGACAGGAGCTGGATTCCGCCCAAACCAAAATTCGAGATACTTCTTTCATAGCCAGAGGACTGTGAGTCCCTCCTTGATGATTGATGTATGCCACAGTTGTGACATTATCTGTCTGAAAACAAATGAACGATTCTCTCTTCAGAAGAGGCCAAAACTGAAGAGCTCTGAAAATTGCACGGAGTTCCAAAATATTGATCGGTAATCTCACCTCCTGAGATTCCCAAACTCCTTGTGCCGTCAGAGATCCCCACACAGCTCCCCAACCTGTGAGACTTGCATCTGTTGAAATTACAGTCCAGGTCGGAAGCACAAAAGAAGCCCCCTGAATTAAACGATGGTGATCTGTCCACCACGTTAGAGAGTGTCGAACAATCGGTTTTAAAGATATTAATTGAGATATCTTTGTGTAATCCTTGCACCATTGATTCAGCATACAGAGCTGAAGAGGTCGCATGTGAAAACGAGCAAAGGGGATCGCGTCCGATGCAGCAGTCATAAGACCTAGAATTTCCATGCATAAGGCTACCGAAGGGAATGATTGTGACTGAAGGTTTCGACAAGCTGCAATCAATTTTTAGACGTCTCTTGTCTGTTAAAGACAGAGTCATGGACACTGAATCTATCTGGAAACCCAGAAAGGTTACCCTTGTCTGAGGAATCAAAGAACTTTTTGGTAAATTGATCCTCCAACCATGATCTTGAAGAAACAACACAAGTCGATTCGTATGAGATTCTGCTAAATGTAAAGACTGAGCAAGTACCAAGATATCGTCCAAATAAGGAAATACCACAATACCCTGTTCTCTGATTACAGACAGAAGGGCACCGAGAACCTTTGTAAAAATTCTTGGAGCTGTAGCTAGGCCAAACGGTAGAGCCACAAACTGGTAATGCTTGTCCAGAAAAGAGAATCTCAGGAACTGATAATGATCTGGATGAATCGGAATATGCAGATATGCATCCTGTAAATCTATTGTGGACATATAATTCCCTTGCTGAACAAAAGGCAAGATAGTCCTTACAGTTACCATCTTGAACGTTGGTATCCTTACATAACGATTCAATATTTTTAGATCTAGAACTGGTCTGAAGGAATTCTCCTTCTTTGCTACAATGAAGAGATTTGAATAAAACCCCATCCCCTGTTCCGGAACTGGAACTGGCATAATTACTCCAGCCAACTCTAGATCTGAAACACAATTCAGAAATGCTTGAGCTTTCACTGGATTTACTGGGACACGGGAAAGAAAAAATCTCTTTGCAGGAGGTCTCATCTTGAAACCAATTCTGTACCCTTCTGAAACAATGTTCTGAATCCAAAGATTGAACAGAATTGATCCAAATTTCTTTGAAAAAACGTAACCTGCCCCCTACCAGCTGAGCTGGAATGAGGGCCGCACCTTCATGTGGACTTAGAAGCAGGCTTTGCCTTTCTAGTAGGCTTGGATTTATTCCAGACTGGAGATGGTTTCCAAACTGAAACTGCTCCTGAGGACGAAGGATCAGGCTTTTGTTCTTTGTTGAAACGAAAGGAACGAAAACGATTATTAGCCCTGTTTTTACCTTTAGATTTTTTATCCTGTGGTAAAAAAGTTCCTTTCCCACCAGTAACAGTTGAGATAATAGAATCCAACTGAGAACCAAATAATTTGTTACCCTGGAAAGAAATGGAAAGTAGAGTTGATTTAGAAGCCATATCAGCATTCCAAGTCTTAAGCCATAAAGCTCTTCTAGCTAAAATAGCTAGAGACATAAACCTGACATCAACTCTGATAATATCAAAAATGGCATCACAGATAAAATTATTAGCATGCTGAAGAAGAATAATAATATCATGAGAATCATGATTTGTTACTTGTTGCGCTAAAGTTTCCAACCAAAAAGTTGAAGCTGCAGCAACATCAGCCAATGATATAGCAGGTCTAAGAAGATTACCTGAACACAGATAAGCTTTTCTTAGAAAGGATTCAATTTTCCTATCTAAAGGATCTTTAAACGAAGTACCATCTGACGTAGGAATGGTAGTACGTTTAGCAAGGGTAGAAATAGCCCCATCAACTTTAGGGATTTTGTCCCAAAATTCTAACCTGTCAGACGGTACAGGATATAATTGCTTAAAACGTTTAGAAGGAGTAAATGAATTACCCAATTTATCCCATTCTTTGGAAATTACTGCAGAAATAGCATTAGGAACAGGAAAAACTTCTGGAATAACCACAGGAGATTTAAATACCTTATCTAAACGTTTGGAATTGGTATCAAGAGGACCAGAATCCTCTATTTCTAAAGCAATTAATACTTCTTTAAGTAAAGAACGAATAAATTCCATTTTAAATAAATATGAAGATTTATCAGCATCAATCTCTGAAACAGAATCCTCTGAACCAGAAGAGTCATCAGAATCAGAATGATGATGTTCATTTAAAAATTCATCTGTAGGGAGAGAAGTTTTAAAAGATTTTTTACGTTTACTAGAAGGAGAAATAACAGACATAGCCTTCTTGATGGATTCAGAAACAAAATCTCTTATGTTATCAGGAACATTCTGCACCTTAGATGTTGAAGGAACTGCAACAGACAATGGTACTTTACTAAAGGAAATATTATCTGCATTAACAAGTTTGTCATGACAATTAATACAAACAACAGCCGGAGGAATAGCTACCAAAAGTTTACAGCAGATACACTTAGCTTTGGTAGATCCAGCACTAGACAGCGATTTTCCTGTAGTATCTTCTGACTCAGATGCAACGTGAGACATCTTGCAATATGTAAGAGAAAAAACAACATATAAAGCAAAATTGATCAAATTCCTTATATGACAGTTTCAGGAATGGGAAAAAATGCCAAAGAACAAGCTTCTAGCAACCAGAAGCAATGAAAAATGAGACTTAAATAATGTGGAGACAAAAGCGACGCCCATATTTTTTAGCGCCAAATAAGACGCCCACAATATTTGGCGCCTAAATGCTTTTGGCGCCAAAAATGATGCCACATCCGGAACGCCGACATTTTTGGCGCAAAATAACGTCAAAAAATTACGCAACTTCCGGCGACACGTATGACGCCGGAAACGGAAAATAATTTTTGCGCCAAAAAAGTCCGCGCCAAGAATGACGCAATAAAATGAAGCATTTTCAGCCCCCGCGAGCCTAACAGCCCACAGGGAAAAAAGAGTAAAATTTTTGAAGGTAAGAAAAAATGAATAATTCAAATGCATAATCCCAAATATGAAACTGACTGTCTGAAAAATAAGGAAAGTTGAACATTCTGAGTCAAGGCAAATAAATGTTTGAATACATATATTTAGAACTTATAAACAAAGTGCCCAACCATAGCTTAGAGTGTCACAGAAAATAAGATTTACTTACCCCAGGACACTCATCTACATGTTTGTAGAAAGCCAAACCAGTACTGAAACGAGAATCAGCAGAGGTAATGGTATATATGAGAGTATATCGTCGATCTGAAAAGGGAGGTAAGAGATGAATCTCTACGACCGATAACAGAGAACCTATGAAATAGACCCCGTAGAAGGAGATCACTGCATTCAAATAGGCAATACTCTCCTCACATCCCTCTGACATTCACTGCACGCTGAGAGGAAAACCGGGCTCCAACTTGCTGCGGAGCGCATATCAACGTAGAATCTAGCACAAACTTACTTCACCACCTCCATCGGAGGCAAAGTTTGTAAAACTGAATTGTGGGTGTGGTGAGGGGTGTATTTATAGGCATTTTGAGGTTTGGGAAACTTTGCCCCTCCTGGTAGGAATGTATATCCCATACGTCACTAGCTCATGGACTCTTGCTAATTACATGAAAGAAAGAGGTATGTCTCTCCCATGGTCCGATTTACAAATTGACTTTGTAGGGCCACTTACAAAGACATCATGGGGCAATCAATACATTTTAACTGTTACATGTATGTTTAACAAATGGATGGAGTGTCTTCCATCCGTTAATTGTAGGTCTGAAACAGCTGCTGTCAATCATGTTTTCTCTAGGTTTGGATTTCCACAGAGAATTGAGTCTGATAGAGGTACTCATTTCATAGGGTAAGTGATGAGAAGAATGTGGTCTATCCTGGGGGTGAAAAGGAAATTACATATTTCCTACCATGCTGCCTCGAAGAAGGAATCAGGGAAAGATTGGAATATTCAGTTGCCTTTGGTATTGATGGCTATTAGATGCACTCCTAGTACTGTGACAAAAATGTCTCCTTTTGAACTAATGACAGGTAGAAGGATGGTACTGCCACAAAATTTGTTGTATTGTACTCAGGATCAGAGTCTGATCAATGAAACAACAACCTATCAATATGTTGAGAATTTAAGAAAACATTTGCAACAAGCATTTGCATTTGCTCAGAAAAATCTTGAGAAAGCCGCAATATATGCTAAAACATATTATGACATGAAAACCACAAAGAAAGAATATGAGGTGAATGATCAAGTTTATCTTTACAATTTTCTTAGAAATCAAGTTAGAGAGAAGTTTCTCCCATCATGGAAAGGGTCATATGTCATTATTGATAAGCTTTCACCTGTGGCATATAAGATTTTGATTCCTACAAGTGGAGAGTCAATAGAAAAGTCACCCTAAGTTAAAGTATAAACTAGAGGGGGAGAATAATCCATATACAGAAGAATAATTGTCTATGATTATTAATATGGTTACTCTGTATTTTGTACTTAATATGTTTTCTTTTTTAAGACACGATGAGTCCACGGATCATCTTAATTACTAATGGGATATTCACCTCCTGGTCAGCAGGAGGAGGCAAGGAGCACCACAGCATTGCTGTTAAATATCTCCTCCCATCCCTCCCACTCCAGTCATTCTCTTTGCCTACGTTAGTGATAGGAAGTGGCAAAGTGAGGTGTTAGATTAGATTCTTCAATCAAGAGTTTATTATTTTTAAAGTAGTACAAGATTGTGCTGCTTTGTCCTAGGGTGTAGCCGTAGTCCATATCAGTCTCTTCAGTAGAGCTTTGGTGGCTTTAGAGCAATGGGAACTTGTGGGACATAATCCCCACTGAGCCTCCCATAAATTGTATGCTGCCCTGTTTGTGAAAGTCTGAGGGAGAAATATTCAGTACTTTTTGTTTCCACAGACCAATGTGAGGGAGAGGACCTCGCAAGCTGGGTGAGCTGCCTTCCTGCTGGGCAGATTTCTGAGGTAAGTGCTAAATTTTATTTTCTGGACATACACATAAAATTTGGCACTTTATGTACTTATGGACACTAGATGACATTATCCTAGGAGTTAATGGACATTTTCCTAGGGATATGTTATTGGGCAGTAAATGCAGGCACTGGAGGACGTGGAGAAGTGGCTCTGTTTTTATTTTGGGTGCTTTAACATTCCTGCAACTCCCAACGGCTTATTTTCCTTAGCAGCCATCTGGGAGGTTTAGCCTGTTGCCACATGATAGGGTACATGTCTAGGGCTACACATGTTTGGTGCAACTATTTCTCCCATTGGCTTCCTTTACTCTAATAGCCAGAAGATTTGTTTATTTATTTCCAGGTTGTGCCCAAGTCCTCTGACGGCTCCATCATTACATTTTAGCTGCTGGGGAGGTTAAGCTGTATACGCCCACGTAGGGCGGAGCTAAGATACACGCCATTGTTTGTGCACCCTTTACACCCATTTCCTGTGTATCGGTGTAATTTCTGTAGTACGGATGCCTTCTTTGCTGCATTATGTTACTACAGCAGGGAGGCTTCTCAATTAGTTTAAAAACAAAATTAGTCCGTATGCCTTCTCTGTTGAGTTGTTATTCATTCAGCAGAGAGGCTGCCATCTCAGTATAATATATGTATTTGGGTAGTCCGGATGCCTTCTCTGCTGTGGTATGTCTCACAGCAGAGAGGCTTCAATACAGTATAAAATTAGTAGAGCAAAGTGTAAAACAAGCACTTGAATAGTTCCGGATGCCTTCTCTGCTGTGCTATGTTATGCAGCAGAGAGGCTTTTCACGTGGTATTAAGAACTGCTTATAGTAGTCAGAAGGACTACTATTTGTTAGTGTTCCATCTGTTGATAGGAAGACTTCTGCTAAGTTTAGATGTGATCTGGGAATTCTATATAATATACTGTATGTTAAAGAATTGTTTTTTGTAAAAAATAAAGAAGTGTGTTTAAAATTTAAAGACACAGTACCATCCATTTTTGATAAGCAAATGGCGAATTCTGATGGTCTAAGAGGCCCTTCATCATATTAATTAATATATACAATGTTAAGGGAACAAGGTTATATGTTTCCTTTATCATTTAAAGTCACAGTAATTTTTGTTATGATATTCAATTTTATCTAATAAAAAGTGAATAAGGATGTTGTTTACATGTTATGTCTTGATACTCCTGTGGAATAGCCAAAGATGTTCTCTTCCCCATGTATTAAGAGGTTTTTAACTATGGAAAAAAAAAAAATTGCCTCGGATGTTTCAGAAACATTCTGACAATGTTCAATATTTTCTGCGGCCTTCTCCTCAAGTGTTCCAAAAAACTTAGCGTCCATTCATCCAGTGCCCTGTGCTTCCTTCACGACTCCTCTTGGGGTTGTCTTGCAAGACATCATTTCCCTCTGTGCTTGTCAGGTGTGTTATCGGCTTTTCCCATGCTGCAGGGAGAGCGCAAGAGGAAGACTAAATACTCAGTGAGGTTTCTGTCAAAGTAGATTACTATCTTAGAGGTTCCCTCCAAGTTACATGAGGAAGGGGATACTTCGGTAGTATACGAGAGTAAGAGCTCAGTTCTGACGGTATGATTCCTCCCGCTGATACTGAAGTAGTATCTTCAGGTTTAAGCTAGCTCTTCTCCGGTTATTACTTGAGGAGTTTTTAGCTACTCTGGAATGACATTTCGGTCATTGTTAATTTTATGTGGTACCAAGAAGCGGTACTAGGAAATGAGAGTGAATGGGTATAACCCTTTTATCTACATTTCCTATATTGACAGAGAGGTTTTTATAAGAAGACCTCTCAAGGAGTCTTGGCAGATGTACGCAAGGTGGAAGGTACAATGTCCACACTAGCCAGGAGACTTTCTATCCCTATAGAGGTTACCTGTTCCTTTTCAGGACCCAATAGATATTTTGGTAGTGGGTTTGCTCAAGATGACATCCTAGGGTAGTATTGCTACCTTTTGCGGCAGCATACTAGCTCATACGTTGTCTGGTTCTATACAGACAGATAGTGCTTAGGGCGGATAGTTCAGCATGCTAAGGCTCTGTAACAACCCAAGGGTTGCAGGTTCTATCCCCAGTAAGGTTGATAAAATAAGCAGCACCTTGAGATCCTTATGGGTGATTAGCTGTGCTTTACAAGTACCCAATATATATATATATATATTATCTGGAACCAAATAGGAGAATGGGTTCTATTCATTTGGTAGGAGTCATCTCTCCCCTGGGAGTGATAATTCTGGTTAAGGAACAGGGTCTGAGATTTATTTCAATCTGTTTGTGGTTCCCAAGAAGGAGGGAACCTTCAGACCAATTTTAGATTTCAAGAATCTAAACAGTACCGTCCTTCAAGATGGAATCTTTTCATGCCATCCTTCCTTTGATCCAGGAGGGTCAATTTATGACAAGTTTTAAGGTATCTGCATGTTCCCATCTATGGGATCATCTCAAGTTCCTATGGCTTGCCTTTCTAGACAAATACTTCTAGTTCATGGCTCTTTCCTTAGGTCGTGCCATGTAGAATTTTCATGGTGCATTGCAGCACCATATTTGGATGACATCCTAGTCCAGGCGCCATCGTTACAACAAACAGGATCACACACGGACATAGTGTTATCCTTCCTGCGTTCTCATGAGTGTAAGGTAAATTGGGAAAAGAGTTCCTGAGTGCTTAATTTAAGGGTAATTTTCTGGGATCTATATTAGATTCCCTATCAATGAAGTTTTTTCTGACAGTAGTCAGGAAATCAAAGATTATTGATACTTGTCTTGTCCTTCAGCACACTCTTTAGCCATCAGTGGCTCAGTACATGGAGGTAAATCGGGCTGATGATGGCGGCAATGGACTTCATCCCATTTGTTCGGTTTCTCTTCAGACCTCTGCAGTTAAGCATGCTCAAACAATGGAACAGAGATTATGTGGATTGTCTCCACGTATACTACTGGAACAGTAGACAACAAATTCTCTTCAATGGTGGTTATCTCTGGATCATCTTTTCCAAGGATCCTGCTTTTGTAGACCATCTTAGGTGATTCTGACAATACACGCCAGCCTTCTAGGGTGGGGAGCAGTCTGGGGTTCCCTAAAAACTTAGGGAATTTGGACTCAGTCAGAGTCAGTTCTTCCCTTAAATATTCTGGAATGGAGAGCAAACTTCTATACTCTTCTGGTCTGGCCTCAGCCTTGGTCCAGTTTATCAGGTTCCAGTCGGACAATATAACTTCAGTGGCTTACATCAATCATCAGGGAGGAACGAGGAGTTCCTTAGCGATGGCCAAGGTAACCAAAATAATCCAGTGGGTGAAATCCCACTCTTGCTGTCTGTTGCGATCCACATCCCAGGGGTGGACAACTGGGAGGCGGATTTCATGAGCAGGCAGACTTTTCATCTGGAGGAGTGGGAACTCCACCTGGAAGTGTTCTCCAACCTGATTCTCAAGTGGGGTCTACCGGAATTGGATCTCATGGCATCCAGACAGAATGCCAAGCTCCTGAGATATGGGTCAAGGTCCAGGAACCCCCAGGCGGAGCTGATAGATGGACTGGCAGTCCCTTGGACCTTCAGTCTAGCATACCTATTTCCTCTGTTTGCTTTTCTTCCTCGGGTAATTGCTCGAATCAAACAGGAGAGGGCTTCAGTGATCCTCATAGCTCCGGCTTGGCCTCACAGGATTTGATATGCAGATCTGGTTGAGATGGCATCTCTACACCTTGGAGACTTCTGTTGAGGAAGGACCTTCTGATTCAGGGTCCCTTTTTTCATCCAAATCTAGTTTCTCTGAAGCTGACTGCTTGGAGATTGAATGCTTAATTTTGTCCAAGCGGGGGTTTTCTGACTCGGTCATAAAGACCATTATTCAGGCTTGTACACCTGTCACTAGAAAGATTTACCATAAGATATGGCATAAATATCTTTATTGGTGTGAATCCAAGTGCTACTCATGGAGTAGAGTTAGGATTCCTAGAATTTGGTCTTTTCTCCAAGAGGGTTTGGAGAAGGGTTTATCTGCGAGTTTCCTAAAGGGTCAAATCTCTGCTTTATCTATTTTATTACACAAACGTCTGGCGGATGTCCCAGATGTACAATCATTTTGTCAGGCCTTGGTCAGGATCCGGCCTGTGTTGAAACCAGTTATTCCTCCATGGAGTCTTAATGTAGTTCTCAAAGTTCGCCAAGAGGCTCCGTTTGAGCCTATACATTCCTTAGATATTAAGTTGTTATCTTGGAAAGTTGTATTTCTTGTCTTGTTGCTATTTCTTCAGCTCATAGAGTGTCTGAGCTCTCGGCATTGCAGTTTGATTCTCCTTACCTTATTTTCCATTCAGATAAGATAGTTTTGCTTACTAAACTAGAATTTCTTCCTAAGGTTTTTTCTGATCGGAACAATAATCAGGAGATTGTTGTTCCTTCTTTGTGTTCTGATCCTTCTTCTCAGAAAGAACTACTTCTGCACACTTTAGACGTGGTCCGTGCTTTAAATTGTTATTTACAGGCGACTAAGGTATTTCGTCAGTCTTCTTCATTGTTTGTGAATTTCTTTGTAAGACGTACGAGACAGAAAGCTATTGCTATTCCTCTTTCTTTTTGGCTGAAGAGTATCATACGTCTTGCATATGAGACTGCTGGGCTGCAGCCTCCCGAGAGGGTTATGGTTCATTCCACAAGGGATGACGCTTCCTCATGGGCATTCGAAAATGAAGCTTCTGTGGAACAGATTTGCAAGGCTGCAACTTGGTCCTCTCTTCACACTTTTTCAAAGTTCTACAAATTTGACACTTTTGCCTCGGCTGAGGCTGTTTTTGGAAGAAAGCTTCTTTAAGCAGTGGTGCCTTCAGTTTAGGTTCCCTGTCTTGTCCCTCCCATATCATCTGTGTACTCTAGCTTGGGTATTGAATCCCATTAGTAATTAAGATGATCCGTGGACTCATCGTGTCTTAAAAAAGAAAAGAAAATGTATGCTTACCTGATAAATGTATTTCTTTTTTTATACAATGAGTCCACAGCCCACCCTGCTTCTTTAAGACAGGTTGTGTGTTATGTAAACATCATACACCTCTGCACCTTGGCTTTTCCTTTCTCTTCCTAACTTTGGTCGAATGACTGGAGTGGGAGGGAAGGGAGGAGCTATTTAACAGCTCTGCTGTGGTGCTCTTTGCCTCCTTCTGCTGACCAGGAGGTGAATATCCCATTAGTAATTAAGATGATCCGTGGACTCATCGTGTCAAAAAAGAAATACATTTATCAGGCAAGTATAAATTTTCTTTTTCCCTATTACAGATAAATATCACCTTCCAGTTTGGATTGATGAAATCCAGGATGTTGGCAGTTATCTGGATCATCCTTTTCCTGTTCCAGGGTGTCTCGTTGGAATTCATGTACAGCCTGTGATAGAACCTGGTCAATCTTCTAGGATCATGCTTGAGGAATCACCTGGTTTCCTGATTACCAACCGGAACGTTTTCTCCCAAAAGATATTCATCAGTCTGGATCCTAAGGTTACTATTGAAAAATATTTTGATGTTTCCAAAGTTGAATCACATACCAAACGTTCACCTGGAGTTATTGCTGGACTAGTTGCAATATCCGTTATCATTGTTTCACCTGTTACTGCTGCGGCTGTGTCTAATTCTATTTCCAGCAGTAATTTGAATCATGAAATGTCAATTTTTCGTGAACAGATGGCAACCATGATGGAGGTTTTAAAAAAACAAAAGGAGAGTTTGTCAGATATGATGGAGATTGTTAATGATACTGTTGTGACCACTAATTTGCATTCAAGTCTTTCCATCCAAGCTATAAAGGTTCAATATAAGCATGAACTAATTCAGAATGAACTATTAAGTTTTTTGGACGCAGTGGTGTATTTTACAGGAAACTGGTTACGAGAAATCCAAAGTGGAATTGAGATTCTTGTTGAGGGACATATTCCATTATATTTTGTCAACAAAGACATTATAAGAACAATGCTCTTAAGAGCTTATGGAAAGGATGTTGATGAAATGCAAAAAACATTGCTTTTGATGCTGGTTCTGCTTTGCCACTCTACATTGATCCCAAAAACATGGAACTTTGTTTTCTAATAAAGGCGTCACATATGTCATTTAATGATATTTATCAATTGAAAGTTGTACATAACGTGGGTACTTGGAAAAATAATATACATGTCCAAATCCAAACCCAAAGTGTTGTGGCATATCAGTCTCATACATCCAGCCCATATTTGGTTCCCAAACTTGAAACTTGTGTTAAGTTTAAGGATCATAATTATTTATGCCCTGGTAAACCTTTCTTGAATGATGCATCAAAAGCACTATGTGGTGTCAGGTTTATGTCACAGGTTCAGGAACAATGTGATGTGACTATGACTAAGACTGATGACTTTGTACAAACTAGAGCTGTGTTGGTAAAAAGTGGTTAGTGAGTACAAATCTGAAGAATATGACTGTTACTTATATAATGCATGGTGTGGTTTATACAATACCAATATCCTATAATATGATGCTTATACGGGTACCTAAAGATCACCTTGTTACCATTGGTGATATTACTCTTTTTTATATTTAGTTTTCAGTATTAGAAGGTGAAGTAGAAGTGGTAGATGCCTTTCAAGGTCATGAGATTCCTATAGATGCTGAGTTAATATATCTCCTTAATCATAAACCTAATCATACTGTAAAGACGAACATCTGCAAAGATGATTGATCTGTTTCTGATTTCATATACTACATTTAGTGGCTGCATGTATCCTTTTAACATCTGGAACCAGAAAATGGGTGCAATAATGTCAATTTTTGATATATCCATTGTAGTTTGGAATTGTGGGTTAACGATTCTGTGGTATAAGAATTTAAAAAGGGGGAAAATATCCTCCTCCTCTTAGTCTACGGATGGTTGACCATAATGATCGCCCATATAAGACAGTGATCTAGACTAATCTTATCCATCCTAGTTGGGGTAAGATAGTCTAGATGAGGGAGAATATGTCATGAATTTTTCATTACACAACAGACTCCATGTTGTTGTTTTTTTATTTAAGTCTAACCGTGGCTCATCTATTATAACATTAAATTTTGTTTTTCTCAGTCTTGCTAACTGAGAAGATGTATATCAATATGTTTTTCACTATTCAAGGTAGTTTACTTGCCTAGGCCCCAGCTTGTTGCTTATTTCTGTAAATAAGTGCAATTTATAACCTTAATTGTAGTCTAGGAATGTTGGGGTAAGCATAAATAAAATAAGTATCTTTCTTGAATTTTTACCCTATATGCTGGAACCATCTACTTTCAGAACAATAATATTTCATCTGATTAATTTTATGTTAATTAATGTTTAAAATTTTATAATTAATGACTCCTCCTAGAATAGAGAATGGTGACATATAGGGTCTAGCCCAATGGGATGAGGTCGTTTTTCCTGTATTTTGGAACTGGTCACATCATATTTGGAGTTGGTAATTAATTAATTGTTTTACAACTTTGTGTTTTTCTTTTGATAATAATGCCGGATGAATTAGGAATTGTGATAAATTATAATCTGACGGTTTCATGATTATTAATTTGCCTGATTCTTTGCAATTACCTTAAAGGGTTTATAACCAAATATTTAGTTCCCATCATAAAGCCAATTTTTGTTATTTTTTTATAGTTTAGTTTCTGCATTATTCTGTTTTTCTTGCTAGTTATTATGTTATCGCTTTAATTGATTATTATAGGATTGTAGTTTATTTTTCTATATATATTTTGATTGCTTAGATTACCATTAAATGCTAATTATTTTTCCAAACAAAATCTTTTAATAAAGTTAATTTTTGTTTATTCATCTGGTGTCAGTATAACTAATATACTGATAGAAACCAAAAGGATTCAGGTTTTGTGTTTATTATCTTTAACTAGTTATAAGAAAGTTTGTCATTAAAAGTTACACGCATTACTCCTATCACATAATATATTTCTATACATAAAGGTAATATTCATTACAGTATTGTTCTTAATGTAAATGATGGTGTCTATAAAATTAATGTGTGGGGTGGAGTGGTTTAGGGAGAGTTTGCTAGTCGGATGAAATTAATTAAATCTTTTGTAGAATGAATTGTTGTTCACCTGCTGTCATATTATTAGAATGTTATCAATGTAGCGGAAGTATACCTGGGCTCTTATGTTGCAGGTGGATAAAAAATGGTTTGCATACTGAGGAGCTATTCTTGTCCAAATAGCTGTCCCATCTTCTGGAGGTAAATATCCTCCTCAAATGTAAAATAGTTGTGCGTGATTATTAATTTTTCTACACCAATCATGTTGGTGTAGAAATTTCTGGCATGCTACAAGGTGACCTTGGTGAGGGTATTGGTGTATGGCGCTTCAACATTCATTGCTGCCAAGATGGTACTTTCTGGTAGTGTACCTATGTTAGCCATCTTAGGGCTAGATTACAAGTGGAGCACTAATTTATTGATTGCCGGCAAACGGGCAAATTTGCCCGTTTGTGGATTTGTGATAAATAAGCAACCATTACAAGTGGCTAAAGTTTGATCAGACTTCTGGTTAATTTTATAAATGTCCACAAAAAGCCCCCAAAATTAAGTGTGATATATCTTATTAATAAAATAACATGCCAAAAAAGTTTTTGGGGTCTAAAAGTGTTTGGGGTCTAAAGGGAGTCCCTTTAGACTGCAGTCTAAGTGAACTGTGTGTTCTCCGTAAATATATGTATATGCTTATATACATATATATCTATGTGTTAATATGTGTATATACATATAAATATATATATACACATATTAACACATAAATATATATATATGTATATATTCACATACATATATATTTACACTTTGCTGCCATTGCTGCAACATTTATCCCTGTTCTGTGTGAGTTCTCATGCTGTGTCTGACAGCATGAGAATGAGGATCCCATTGGAGCCTTCTGTAGTTTGTTGTAGTAGGTAGTGAGTAGTGAGAAGCGCCGAAGGCAGGTGCAGTTAATCTGCTCTAAATTTAATATTTAAGCGATAAATGAGTTACAATATGCCTAAAAACCATACAATGAATTACACAATAAATTACAATAAAAATACAATAAAATTACAATAAAATACAATATTATATAATGTACCAATTCAGTACATTATATAATATTGTATTTTATTGTAATATTATTGTATTTTACCTACTCCTATTTTCTAGACGGCTAGGCGTCCTTTGTTTGAAGCTATTGGTGCACTATCCAGGCGCTTTGCCCACTGCCCAAGTTTGTTGCAGTAGACAGGGTTAGGCAGTTGCCTGTGTGCTTCCTTAATGTAATTGATAGTGTTAATGATAACT
The DNA here is from genome assembly GCF_027579735.1 of Bombina bombina. Taxonomy (NCBI): domain Eukaryota; kingdom Metazoa; phylum Chordata; class Amphibia; order Anura; family Bombinatoridae; genus Bombina; species Bombina bombina. Next base: position 211,141,794 of record NC_069499.1, on the reverse strand, counting down.
TTAGAGCTGTCCTTGTTCACTGGCTTTATTGTGATGTGCTTATTGTTTTTAAGAGATCTAATTGTCCAGGATTGTGTTTTTACCCTGCTTCAAAATATGTATTCATTTAGCTGGGGGGTTGCATCCTGGGGTGGGGGGGGGTGGTTGTGTCCAGTAGAATTCCTTTTTGTGGGGGTATGTACAATTTGTGTGGAGTTATTGTTTTTTATCTGTGTTTTATTGAAGTGTTTCTTAAGGCGCAGGTTCCTAAAGTATTCTATGTCACAGTAAAGTTCTGTTTTGTCTAAGCCATTTTTAAATGTGTCTAAGTTAATGTCATTAACTACTTCCCCTTAGGCATTTAGTTCCGCAATTTGATTGCTCCGACAGTGAAAAAATGTTTACGTTTCTGGAAATTAAATCTCCTTTCCTCCAGTCTTAAATTGTAACCTCTTGCCACAAACAATTGCCTTGCAGTAAACAGAGCTTCTGCTCTATCTGTATATGGGCCTTGAATATACAGCATGTATATACGGTAATTATATTGCCTCTCAGGCTTCTTTTTTTTCTAGAGAAAACAACCTATTTTGTCTAGCCTCTCCTAATAGTCTAAATTCTCCATTCCCCTTATTAGTTTTGTGGCCCTTCTCTGAACTTTTTCTGGTTACCCAATGTTAGTATTTTATTAACATTGAAAGCCACTGTCCTGCATTGTGCACCCATTCTTAACTTATTATCTATAAGTACATCTAAATCCCTTACTTTGTCCTGCTTAGTCTGGTGCTTTTTGAATAAAAGGTTGTCTCATTATTTTTAAAACCTTACATTTTCCAGTTTTAAATCTCATTTTCCATTTACCAGCCCATTCTTCTAATTTTTGTATATCTGCTTTCAAAGCAATTTCATCCTGCACTGACCTAATCACCTTACACAAATTTGTGTTATCTGCAAAAATATGATGTTCCTTCCTCCAAGTCATTTATAATAAAACAAAAAAACAGGACCTATTACTGATCCCTGGGGGACTCCACTAATTGCCTACATCCAATCTCAGTATGATCCATTTAGTACTACTAATTACTGTCTTTTATCCAGTTATTGATACATGAGTCAGCATTTTCAACTATTCCAAGCCCCTTAGTTTTATACAACAATCTCTCATGTGGCTTTGTAGCAAAAGCTTTTGCAAAATGTAAGTATATCACATAAACTGATTCCCCTTTATCTATATTAGTTACTTCCTCATATAATCTAATCAGATTAATTTGACATGATGTATTACTCATAAAACTGCTGATTTGAACTCATAATCTTGTTTTCACAAATACACGCTTGTAAATTATGACTATATCTAAGAGATAAGGATATAGGTACTGCTTGTAAAATATAAAGTATTCTGGGTAGAATTGTCATTTTTATCACCTGTATTCTCCCCAACCAAGACAAGACGTTAATGAATATTCTGACAGGGTCTAGTGGAGCTGTGTTTATAGAGGCAAATTTTAGTTAAAGTGCCATATTTGAGTTATGTGCATATTACAAAAGGGTCAACTGAGTTAAACGTGTGTGAAAAAAGCTTATAAGTTTTTTAATAAAATTTCCAAAAATTAGCAAAATTACTTACACTTTAGAGTTACCAAGTGTAGCCTGCCCCCCCCCCCTTATCAGTGTCCTACTCCAAACCTTGTTGTATCTGTTACCTTAAAAGGGCATTCAGATTTTTTCCTTGCCATGAAAAGGGCATTCAGTGCTCTTAAGAAAAGCCTAACCCCTAAACTAAAAAAAACCCACCCGAAAAAGTTTAAAAAATCCTAACACTAACCCCCGAAGATCCACTTACAGTTCCTGAAGTCTGAACATCCAGGCAGTGAGAGGACTTCATCCAGGCAGTATCTTCTATCTTCATCCAGGCGTCATCTTCTATCTTCATCCTGGCAGCGTCTTCTATCTTCATCCCGGCGGCGCGGAGCAGGTCCATCCTGAAGACATCCGGCGCAGAGCATCCTCTTCAGCCAATCGAATTTCACTGGCTCTTTGAACAGCCAATAGGATTTCATTAGCTCTCATATCTCAATAGGAATGCAAGTGAAGCCATTTTGAAAAGGCTCCCTTGCATTGAAGATTCAGTATACAGCTGCGACCGTATGAAGAGGATGCTCCGCATGGATGTCTTCAGGATGAACCCGCTCCGTGCCACCAGGATGAAGATAGAAGACGCCACCGGGATGAAGATAGAAGATGCCACCTGGATGAAGGTAGAAGATGCTGCCTGGATGGATGAAGACCTCGCCGCCTGGATGAAGACCTCTTGCCATCTGGATCTTCGGGGGTTAGTGTTAGGATTTTTTAAACTTTTTCGGGTGGGTTTTTTTTAGTTTAGGGTTTGGACTTTTCTTAAAATAGATGAATGCCCTTTTCAGGGCAAGCAAAAGAGTTGAATGCCCTTTTAAGGGCAATGCCCGTACAAATGCCCTTAAAAGGGCAATGGGTAGCTTAGGTTTTTGTTAGAGTTAGGTTTTTTAATTTTGAGGGGTTGGTTGGGTGGTGGGTTTTACTGTTGGAGGGTCTTTGTGTTTTTTACAGGTAAAAGAGCTGATTTCTTTGGGGCAATGCCCAACAAAAGGCACTTTTAAGGGCTATTGGTAGTTTATTGTAGGCTAGGGGTTTTTTTTTATATTTTGGGTGGGCTTTTTTTAATAGGGCTATTAGATTATGTGTAATTCTTTTTTATTTTTGATAATTTTGTGTGTTATTTTTTGTAATTTAGTGTTTGTTATTTTTTGTAATTTAGTATTTTTTATTTTTGTAATTAGATACTTTGTAATTTTTATAGTAGTGTTAGGATTTTTTAATGTGCATTTTAGTTTTCTTTAATTGGTAGTTAGTTTAATTTTATTTTAATAGTTATATTAGTTTAATTTTTAGTTTAAACTTAATTTTTTTATTGTGTCAGGTAAGTTTTAATTTAATTTAAGATAGGGAAATTGTAATTTTCATATAAAGTTAGGGGGGCGTTAGGTTTAGGGGTTACTAGTTTAAATTAATTAATTGCGATGTGGGGGGCTTTCGGTTTAGGGGTTAATAGTTTAATTTAGTATATTTCGTTGTGGGGGGCTTGCGGTTTAGTGAATAGGTTTATTATAGTGGCGGCAGTGGTGTCGAGAAGCGGTGGAATAGGGGTTAATAAATTTAGTATAGTGGGGGCAATGTGGGCGGACGGCAGATTAGGGATTAATAATATTTAAAGTGTTTGCGATGTGGGAAGGTGGTGGTTTAGGGGTTATTAGGTAGTTTATGGGTGTCAGTGTACTTTGTAACAATTTAGTTATGAGTTTTATGTAATAGTTTTGTTGCGTAAAACTCATAACTACTACTCTCAGATGGTGGTACGGATCCTGTCGTTATAGGGTGTAACGCAAGCTTCTTAGCCTCACCGCAAAACTTGTAATGACAGCGCTATGGAAGTCCTATGAAAAAATGTCATTTTTATGAGTGTGGGACTGACGTTGCGTTACAGGCTGAAAGGCTTGTGGTACAGCTATACCGACAAGACTCGTAATGGCTAAACTGCTGTTTTAACGCTGAAATTACCATTTTTTCAGTATTAAAAGATGAACGCACAACTTGTAATCTACCTGAATGTTACTATGTTTCTGAAAATATTTTCTATTGTTGATTAATTTGATATTGTTTTCACCTTTTAACTTTTATATGTTTTTTTCAGTATGCTAATGTTGTTAAAATAATGATTCATTCAAGGGTTTAAAAAACGCTAGGCTTTACCATCCCTAAAAATAAAGTAGACATTCAGTGATAAATTTCTAAAAAAAGAGTGTTAAACTCACCCTTTCTGTGCAGGGGCTCTTCGCTAAAGTCAACGGCTCAGGCCGCCCATGGCACAACGCTCAATACTAATTAAGTGATGCTTCCACCTCTAAACCTATAGCCATGCTAGCATACATATCACTGTCAGATGACTAGCATGGCTATTGGTTTAGAGGTGAAAGCATCACCTCAGTGAGAGGAGAGCCCCGAGCAACTGGCTTTAGTGAGGAGCAGTGCACAGAAATGGTGAGTTTAGCACCCCTTTTTTTATAAACTCATCACTGAAAGTCCACTTTTTAGTGATGGTAAATCCTAGCACTTTTTAAATGATTGGATTCAACCTCACTTTAAGTTGAAGTTTTTAATGTTTTTTATTTGTTGCACTCATACATTAATGTAGTTCTTGTTCTGTGACTTAACCACACAAATTATGGGGTCAATACAATCCTTTACAAAAGTATACCTAATTTTATTTATATTATGTAATTTTGAGTGACCCTAATATGTTAAACTTTATCTGAAGAACTATGTAAAAAATTACGAGAAAAATGCAAAAATTATAATTTCTTGTTTTATATAGTAGACATTGTAAACAACATCCTACAAATTTCTGTCACATATTTCATGGTTCCACAGTTAGCATCAGTTAACTACCCCAAAATAAATAAATAGATACATAAACAAATACAATCACATTCTAATGTTTTCAATAAAAAACACTACTTGAAAATTTGAAGCTAAAATTAATTACTTTTGACAATATTTTTTGCAATTAATGTAGAAAATGAATAAGAATAAAATATATAACACAGAATATTAAATACATTTTCTACTAATAACAATTCCTATTTCACATAAGGTGCTTTAATTAATTTTTGAAAATATCTACATAGAATACTTGCACAAAAAATAATGTTAGAATAATAAGATACTTTTATGATACCTGCATTTTTCATTATATTGGAGAAACAAGTATATATAAACTATAACATCAAGAACACTGCAGAATGAGTCATTAGTGCTAGTTGATTGTTATTAGTAAGATAAAATGAGGGCTAAAAGGACATGAAACAATTTAAATGTGAAGATGCGCTCTTCAAAATTAAAGGTAATATGCTATATTTATATGTTGAGAGTTTACAAGATCTTCTTCAGAGTTAACAGACATCTCCAAATATGGTCAATGCTTAAGATATTTATCTATGTTATCCCAATTACCTAACTAGACAAATAAATAATCACTAATTTGAAAGAGGAATATTGTTGCTTTCAAATAGAGGGGTAAATTCCAATCCATTAGAAAAGTTTATAAAAAGATTTGTTTACAAAATTCACCATTAAATTTGAAGGGGATTTTTTCCTTCTGAAGGACTATGATTGACCACAATTTTTTTCATTTTCTTTCATTATATAGGCTAATAAACCTGTAAGGCAACGATTTTTGACTTTTTTTTTTCTGTCATGGGCATGTAACCCTCTTTTAAAAGATGGCTATCTACTTTTTTCAAAATAGGTGTCACATGTAATCATTATACTGGGGTGCTGAGGTCCTCTCTCATATGAAGAGTGCTTTGTGCAAGTGGTGATATCTGTCTTTAGGAGCTGCTTTTGAAGTGCAATCCCCCATTTGAGTATCATTTATAAATAGACATTATTCAATTAGAGGAATACATATGTTGCTGATGCACGTTCAGGTAGTGATATCCCAAGCTTAGATAAGAATCAATATACCTAAGTAACTTGTTCCTTATTTGTGCTAGAGATATGATCCGGGTACTGTTTATATATAAGCACATTTAACACCATTACAATAAATCAGATTTCAATGTGAAGTATTTAACATTAATTTTCATTGGGTTTTTAAATCTGAACCCATTAAAATATTATTGAAACCACAATAATAACACTCTAATCACAGATTTTAACCTGTATTTAAAATATAATAACTGTGAACAATTCTTCACTGGTATTCCAATCTACCAGAAAACATTTTTCCATCAGATTGTTTGTGTTTTAGATGTCTATATCCTGAACATATTAAACCCCATGTGTGACATTTCTTTGCTGCTTATAGAGTTTTTTTTGTGCTAAAGATTTACACATTTACACCTCACATTAACCTAGATAAGGAGTTTTACGCTAAACAGGGTGCGAAACGAACGCAACAAAAAGTTGCATTATTTCACCCTCTATAGTATTGCCATTATGAGTTTCTGAAAAGCCTCCTTGTGCGTGTGATTTTGTGGCATTAAGGTCCATATCGCACAAAAGCCAAGGGCTGCTTTGACGTGCTCGTGCACGCTTTTCCCCATAGACATCAATGGGGAGAGAGTGTTAGAAAAAACTAACACCTGAAGTGCGGAATGGCGATCGCCGTAACCCAACCCCATTGATTGACGACATTGCCGCCACTATAATAACGTTATTAACCCTAATCTGTAGCCCCCGACATCGTCAATACTAACAAAAGTTATTAACCCCTATTCCACCACTCCCGACATTGCCGCTACAATAATAAAGCTTTTAACCCCGACATTGCTGCCACTTTAATAAAAGTTATTAACCACTAATCTGCCGCCCCAACATCACTGCCGCTAATAAAACCTATTAACCCCTAAACCGCCGGTCCTCCACATCGCAAAACACTAACTTAAACTATTGACCCTCCTAACTTTAAATTAAAATTACAATATAACTATATTTAAATAAATAAAAACTTACCTGTGAAATAAATATAAACCTAACATTAAACTATAAATTAACCTAACATAACTAATCTAATAAAATAAAAAATACTACCAATTAAAATATTAAAATATCTAAATTACGGGGGGCAGAGACAGCCCTGCATCTGAGCGGTCAGACTCTACATGAGCTCCGGCTATATTTTATTGATTTTTTCTCCATTGACCGCTCAGAGCAGGTAAATACACTCTGACCATGAGTGCCACTTGAGGGAAAACACCTACGTTAACGAAGAGGTCACGGGAGGCAACTACAGCGCCTTATTATATGGCATTTTTTCACTGAAGACGTGCTTACATTACAGGCGCCATCTTAGAGTGCAGGCTATACTACAACATCGCCTCTGAAGGAAACCAGCAACAACAGAGACTTCATAACCTCTGCAAGATGGAGAGAAACACTTTACCTACAAAGATAGTGGATCAGCTGGCAGTCTTTGAGAGGCAGATGGACAGCTGCTTTGAAAACTTGCTGCTTACCCTACACCCGGAGAACTTCAGCGCTATTATTACGCCAAAGCTACCGAAAGCTAAGATATATGCCCAACACAGCATATCGGACCCTATTAAGCCAGATAGCGCTGCCGCTTCTTCTGTGCCAAGGTTTTGCCGGGAGTCTCTACTAGATGCAGCTTCACCCCTTACGCCGACGCACCTCGCTTCTGTACGGCAGCCAATACCTAGGCCTTCAGGAGAGAAACCTTATGGGGATGTCCAGCTCCCTCAACGGTCCAGGCAAAGACAGCCCAGCAAACCCTCACATAAAGTTCAGAAGACTACGGAAGGCAGAGAGAATAACCCGCACATTAACGAACCGCAGGGTCTCAAAGATCTCCTACAACTGCCCCAGAAACCTCACTCAGGCTTTGACAGAAATCCCACTAGCCAGAAATTTTTAACAGCTGCTGTGTTCATGGCCATTAGATTGGGGATAGGATAGATTGGTCAGCACTTTACTTATATACATCCCCATAGCCTGTTCGACATATGCTACGTGGAGAAGACATGCTTGCTTAATAGGTCAATTTGACTTTTCCCCTCACCGGGTTGAACTGCTAAAAATTTAAGACACGTAGACCTCAACCATCTCTACTGCCTATTAATGGGTTTATTATTGTCACACCTAAGTTTGTGCATAGTTCTACCTGTTCTGAGTATTATCCTAATGTTGTATGGAATATCCTTCTAATACTAATACCCATTTTCTCATATATTCCCCAGTTTGCGAATGCCCCGCAAAGGGTTTTATACCTCTCATATATGGTGTATTTGAATCCTTTCCATGTACTATTGATATGTATTAATGTTGTTCATGGTTCCCTTGATGTAAAAGAGTTTTACTGCCTAGAAGTGATTCTCACACACTCTCCTGCGAAGGAACTATATAGATATAGTGTCTGTAAGGGCACAGTGCAAACTAAGGTATTATTTACTCAGATGCACATGGGAAGTTCTTTTCTTCTCTTCACCGAGCTACTTAAGTCCCCTAGACATAGCCTTTAATGTCTCTCTGAATGCCAAGTACACCATAATCCCTTCATTTAATAACCCTATAAGGTACCCTTTATAATTCTCTTATCTAATGGGGCCTCCTTAATCCACAACTTCACTGGCACTCCCTTAGCATTTGACAACTCATGCCTTTAACAAGAGCCCATCTCCCCCCCCCCCGACTCTCATTTTTCCCTTTTCTCACCTTTTCCCCTCCCCCTCTTTAATCTCTTCTAAGCAGCCTTATTCTGCTGCCTTTTCCCTTCTCACTATCCCAATCACTAGGCCCAAAAGTGGCCTCCTCAAATGCCAAGTTCCTCTATCTGTGCACATAAGCTTTTGGGAGTTCAAAAGTAACTCCCCCTTTACATAGAGGATCATTCTATAGAAAATAATACAAAAATAGAGGTTCAAGGTTGATGCCAACACAGATTTAATGTATTGTCTTTGTATTATTCAACAGCTCCTTGTGTGTTAACTACTCAGTTGCTCTTGTTGCATGGCATTTTATTACCAATGTATTATCTTTATATCCTCAATAAAAAAAATTCTTACAAAAAAAAAAATATATATCTAAATTACAAATTTAAAAAAACCTAACACTATGAAAAAATTTAAAAATCTAAATTATAACTAAAAAAATAATAATTTTACGAACAATTTAAATCTAAGTTTACCAAAAATAATTAACACTAAAATCACGAAAAATAAAAAACACTAAGATTACCTAAAAGAATAAACTAAATTATAAAAAATAAAAACAATTACACCTAATGTAATAGCCCTATAAAAATAAAAAAGCTCCCCAAAATAAAAACACCCCCTAGCCTACAATAAACTACCAATAGCCATTAAAAGGGCCATTTGTAGGGCATTGCTCTAAAGAAATCAGCTCTTTTACCTGTAAAAAAATACAAAGTCCCCCCAACAGTAAAACCCACCAGCCAACCAAACCCCCCCAAATAAAAAACCTAACTCTAAAAAATAGCTAGGCTACCTATTGCCCCTAAAGGGGCATTTAGCTCTTTTGCATTCCCCTTAAAATGGCATTAAGCAATTTTTCAAAGCCCAAAGCCCTAATTTAAAAAAAAACCCACCCAAAAAAACCCCCAAAAAACTAACACTAACCCCAGAAGATCTACTCACGGTTGCTGAAGTCCGGACATCCATCTCCATCCAGGCGGCAACATCTTCATCTAGACGGTTAGGTCTTCATCCATCCCGGGGGCATTTTCTATCTTCATTCCAGCGGTGCTGAGCGAAGCCATCCTGGAAGCCGATGCCATCTTGTGCAGAGCGTCCTGTTCATACGGTCACCGCCGTACACTGAAGTTGAAAATGGCGTACCTTGCATTGCATTCGTATAGGCTGATTTGATTCTTCAAATTCAAATCAGCCAATAGGATGAGAGCTTCTGAAGTCCTACTGGCTGTTCAAAACAGTCAATAGGATGAGAGCTACTGAAATCCTATTGGCTGATTTGAACAACCAATAGGAGGATGGCTCCGCTCCACGCAACCTGGATGAAGATAGAAGACGCCACCAGGATGGATGAAGATGTCGCCACCTGGATGAAGACCTCGCCGCCTGGATGGAGACGGATGTCCATACTTCAAGAACCATGAGTAGATCTTTTGTTGTTAGTGGGGTTTTTTTCAATTTTTTTTTTTTTTAGATTAGAGCTTTGAAAAAGAGCTGAATGCCTTTTTAAGGGCAATGCAAAAGAGCTAGTTTTTTATTTTTGGGGGTTGGTTGGGTGGTGGGTTTTACTGTTGGGGGGACTTTGTATTTTTTACAGGTAAAAGAGCTGATTTCATTAGGGCAATGCCCTACAAAAGGCCCTTTTAAGGGCTATTGGTAGTTTATTGTAGGCTAGGGGGTGTTTTTACTTTGGGGGTGCTTTTTATTTTTATAGGGCTATTAGATTAGGTGTAATCGTTTCTATTTTTTATTATTTCATTTATTTTTTGTAATCTTAGTGTTTTTTATTTTTCATCGTTTTAGTGTTTATTATTTTTGGTCGTTTTAGTGTTTATTATTTTTGGTAAACTTAGATTTTTTTTACATTTTTTTGTATTTTTTTTATAGTGCTAGGTTTTTTAAATTTGTATTTTAGATATTTCAATTGGTAGTTTTTTTATTTTATTAGAATAGTTATGTTAGGTTTATTTATAGTTTAATGTTAGGTTTATATTTATTTCACAGGTAAGTTTTTATTTATTTAGAGTTTTATTGTAATTTTAATTTAAAGTTAGGGGGGTGTTAGGTTTAGGGGTTAATAGTTTAATATAGTGTTTTGCGATGTGGGGGCTGGCGGTTTAGGGGTTAATAACTTTATTTAGTGTCGATGATGTAGGGAGCGGCGCAATAGGGGTTAGTAACTTTATTATAGTGGTGGCGATGTCGGGGTGTGGGGGAATAGGGGTCAATATATTTAAAAAGTGTCGGTGATGTGGGTGGATGGCAGATTAGGGGTTAATAACTTTTATGAATAGTCGCGATGTTGGTGGGCAGCAGATAAGGGGTTAATAGATTTAATTTAGTGTTTGCAATGCGGGAGGGTGTTGGTTTAGGGGTTAATAGGAAGTTTATGGGTGTTAGTGTACTTTGTAACAGTTTAGTTATGAATTTTGGAAAACACTTTTGTTACACAAAACTCATAACTACTACTCTCAGATGGCGGTATGGATCGTGTCGGTATAGGCTATAACACAAGCATTTTAGCTGGACCGCACAACCTATAATATTGGCACTATTTTTTTTGAGTACGGGATTGATGTTGCGTTACATGCTAAAATGCTTGCGGTATAGCTATACCAACACAACTCCCAATAGTGCTTTACTGCTTTTACGCTGAATTGCTATTTTTTCAGTGTTAAAAGCCGCAACTTAAAACTCATAATCTAGGTGATTATTATTATTATCGGTTATTTGTAGAGCACCAACAGATTTTGCAGCGCTATATGGTCAATGCTTAAGATACATTATCACAACATTATCTAGAGGCTTTCCAGGATATAAAGGTGAGTAGAATTCTGGGTGTTGACCTCTCCCCCTGCATTTCATGGGTGGGGCAATGAATAGTGGGGCAGAGAGAAGTCAAACCATGTTGTGGGCTGGACCAGTAAGTCCCAAGAAACTGGTACATGTGCCCTTTCTGGTGGAACTGCTGGTGGGAAAGCAGGCATTGAAACTCTTGATAATTTCACAAGATCCTGGATGGTTGGGAGGTCTGTACATATTCGTTTCATATTCTAGTAGCCATCATCAATATTAAAATAATTATCCATCATGTTTTACTTTCAATGGCCATATAGCCATACAAATACTCCTTGAAAAGCTTCAGGTAACCCTTGATCTGGTACAGGAAAGTCTAAATTAATCTTTCATGATTAAGATAGAGCATACAACTTTAAACAACTTTCTAATAAACTTCTATTATCAAATGTGCTTTGTTCTCTTGGTATTATTTGTTCAACAGCATACCTAGGTAGGCTCATGAGCAGCCATGCACTGCTGGAAGGTAGCTAGTGATTGAAAGCTTTACACATAAGCCTCTTGTCACTGGCCCGCAACATGTGTTTAGCAGTGCATTGCTGTTATTGAGTCTATTTTTCTATAAAGGATACCAATAGAACACAATTTAATAATAGAAGTAATTTAGAAAGGTGCATAGTTTATTTGAATTATAAAAGTTTAATTTTGACTTTACTGTCTTTTTTAATGTATTTCCTGTTGTATAATTTACTAATGCTAGGAGTTTTTATAATTCAATAAACACCCAAATTACTCAACAGAGTAATGACTAAGCGCAAAAACACCCTGTATATCGGTAAATATCGAGATAAAAATATATAAAATTGATCAAATTGTAAAAGATCTAAAATGTGATAAATAAATAAATATATGAAGTCGATATAGGTTAAAAATTCAGAATGCTAGACCTATCGTAAAATACTAAACAAATCATAAAATTCAATAAATATACATAATCAACACATATAACGTCTATATAAAGTCTGTATTCACCAATACTTGTAAAGTTCATGTAGAAATTCATAAAATCCTCCACAACCAAGTAAGAACAAATATAACTTCTTGAAAGTTCTGCAGCTCCTCTTGATAGGGTATTTCCACAAACCCAAAAGAAATGCTCAGTCTAAAAAGATAGAGAGGAGAGAAGCGCAGGACACGATTCAAGTGTAGATTAATGTTTAATACATATAACAAAATAAAAAGATATTAAAAGCACATCTGGTGTGTATAAATCCCCCATAGTCGTGTAGCTTGGATCTTGTTTTAATGATTAGGAGTCCAGGTTTTTTTGCCGCAAATCTCAAACGGCTAGATTTAGAGTTGGGCGGTAGCCGTCAAAACCAGCGTTAGAGGCTCCTAACGCTGGTTTTTACCGCCCTCTGGTATTTGGAGTCAGTCAGGAAAGGGTCTAACGCTCACTTTGCAGCCACGACTTTTCCATACCGAAGATCCCCCTAAGCGATTTGCGTATCCTATCTTTTCAATGGGATTTTTCTAACGCTGGTATTTAGAGTCGTGGCTGAAGTGAGCGTTAGAAATCTAACGACAAAACTCCAGCCGCAAAAAAAAGTCAGTAGTTAAGAGCTTTCTGGGCTAACGCCGGTTTATAAAGCTCTTAACTACTGTGCTCTAAAGTACACTAACACCCATAAACTACCTATGTACCCCTAAACCGAGGTCCCCCCACATCGCCGCCACTCTATTAAAATTTTTTAACCCCTAATCTGCCGATCGCACACCGCTGCCACCTACGTTATCCCTATGAACCCCTAATCTGCTGCCCCTAACACCGCCAACCCCTATATTATATTTATTAACCCCTAATATGCCGCCCCCAACTTCGCCGCTACCTACCTACACTTATTAACCCCTAATCTACCGACCGGACCGCGCCGCTATTATAATAAAGTTATTAACCCCTAATCCGCCTCACTCCCGCCTCAATAACCCTATAAAAATAGTATTAACCCCTAATCTGCCCTCCCTAACATCACCGACACCTAACTTCAAGTATTATCCCCTAATCTGCTGATCGGAGCTCACCGCTACTCTAATAAATTTTTTAACCCCTAAAGCTAATTCTAACCCTAACCCTAACACCCCCCTAAATTAAATATAATTTCATTCTAACGAAATAAATTAACTCTTATTTATTAAATAAATTATTCCTATTTAAAGCTAAATGTTTACCTGTAAAATAAACCCTAATCTAGCTACAATATAAATTATAATTATATTGTAGCTATTTTAGGATTAATATTTATTTTACAGGCAACTTTGTATTTATTTTAACCAGGTACAATAGCTATTAAATAGTTAATAACTATTTAAGTTACCTAGTTAAAATAATTACAAAATTACCTGTAAAATAAATCTTAACCTAAGTTACAATTAAACCTAACACTACACTATCAATAAATAAATTAAACTACCTACAATTATCTACAATTAAACCTAACACTACACTATCAATAAATTACTTAAATAAAATACCTACAATTATCTACAATTAAACCTAACACTACACTATCAATAAATTAATTAAATACAATACCTACAAATAAATACAATTAAATAAACTAACTAAACTACAAAAAATAAAAAAGAACTAAGTTACAAAAAATAAAAAAATATTTACAAACATTAGAAAAATATTACAACAATTTTAAATTAATTACACCTACTCTAAGCCCCCTAATAAAATAACAAAGCCCCCCAAAATAAAAAAATGCCCTACCCTATTCTAAAATTAAAATAGAAAAGCTCTTTTACCTTACCAGCCCTGAACAGGGCCCTTTGCGGGGCATGCCCCAAAGAATTCAGCTCTTTTGCCTGTAAAAAAAAAACATACAAACCCCCCCAACATTACAACCCACCACCCACATACCCCTAATCTAACCCAAACCCCCCTTAAATAAACCTAACACTAAGCCCCTGAAAATCTCCCTACCTTGTCTTCACCACACCGGGTCCCGATCTGTCCAGAAGAGCCTCCAATGTCTTGATCCAAGCCCAAGCGGGGGGCTATAGAGTGACGTCCATCCTCGGGCTGAAGTCTGGATCCAAGCGGCAGCTGAAGAAATCCATCATCGGGCTGAAGTCTTCTATGAAGCAGCATCTTCAATCTTCTTTCTTCCGGAGCCATCATCTTCCAGTTGACGCGGAACATCCTCTTCTACCGACGCCTACTAGCCGAATGACGGTTCCTTTAAATGATGTCATCCAAGATGGCGTCCGTCGAATTCCGATTGGCTGATAGGATTCTATCAGCCAATCGGAATTAAGGTAGGAAAATTCTGATTGGCTGATGGAATCAGCCAATCAGATTCAAGTTCAATCCGATTGGCTGATCCGATCAGCCAATCAGATTGAGCTCGCATTCTATTGGCTGTTCCGATCAGCCAATAGAATGCGAGCTCAATCTGATTGGCTGATCGGATCAGCCAATCGGATTGAACTTGATTCTGATTGGCTGATTCCATCAGCCAATCAGAATTTTCCTACCTTAATTCCGATTAGCTGATAGAATCCTATCAGCCAATCGGAATTCAACGGACGCCATCTTGGATGACGTCATTTAAAGGAACCGTCATTCGGCGAGTAGGCGCCGGTAGAAGAGGATGTTCCGCATCAGCTGAAAGATGATGGCTCCGGAAGAAAGAAGATTGAAGATGCTGCTTCATAGAAGACTTCATCCCGATGATGGACTTCTTCAGTGCCCGCTTGGATCAAGACTTTAGCCCGATGATGGATTTCTTCAGCCGCCACTCGGATCCAGACTTCAGCCCGAGGATGGACGTCACTCTTCAGCCCCCCGCTTGGGCTTGGATCAAGACATCGGAGGCTCTTCTGGACAGATCGGGACCCGGTGTGGTGAAGAAAAGGAAGGGAGATCTTCAGGGGCTTAGTGTTAGGTTTATTTAAGGGGGGTTTGGGTTAGATTAGGGGTATGTGGGTGGTGGGTTGTAATGTTGGGGGGTATTGTATGTTTTTTTTACAGGCAAAAGATCTGAATTCTTTGGGGCATGCCCCGCAAAGGGACCTTTTTAGGGCTGGTAAGGTAAAAGAGCTTTTCTATTTTAATTTTAGAATAGGGTAGGGCATTTTTTTATTTTGGGGGGCTTTGTTATTTTATTAGGGGGCTTAGAGTAGGTGTAATTAGTTTAAAATTGTTGTAATATTTTTCTAATGTTTGTAAATATTTTTTTATTTTTTGTAACTTAGTTCTTTTTTATTTTTTGTAGTTTAGTTAGTTTATTTAATTGTATTTATTTGTAGGTATTGTATTTAATTAATTTATTGATAGTGCAGTGTTAGGTTTAATTGTAGATAATTGTAGGTATTTTATTTAAGTAATTTATTGATAGTGTAGTGTTAGGTTTAATTGTAGATACTTGTAGGTATTTTATTTAATTAATTTATTGATAGTGTAGTGTTAGGTTTAATTGTAACTTAGGTTAGGATTTATTTTACAGGTAATTTTGTAATTATTTTAACTAGGTAACTATTAAATAGTTATTAACTATTTAATAGCTATTGTACCTGGTTAATATAATTACAAAGTTGCCTGTAAAATAAATATTAATCCTAAAATAGCTACAATATAATTATAATTTATATTGTAGCTATATTAGGGTTTATTTTACAGGTAAGTATTTAGCTTTAAATAGGAATAATTTATTTATTAATAGTTAATTTATTTCGTTAGATTTAAATTATATTTAAGTTAGGGGGGTGTTAGGGTTAGAGTTAGACTTAGCTTTAGGGGTTAATACATTTATTATGGTAGCGGTGAGATCCGGACGGCAGATTAGGGGTTAATTATTGTAGGTAGGTGGAGGCGACGTTGTGGGGGGCAGATTAGGGGTTAATAAATATAATATAGGGGTCGGCGGTGTTAGGGGCAGCAGATTAGGGGTACATAGGGATAATGTAGCTGGCGGCGGTGTAAGGAGCGGCAGATTAGGGGTTAATAATAATATGTAGGTATCAGCGATAGCGGGGGCGGCAGATTAGGGGTTAATAAATATAACATAGTGGTCGGCGATGTTAGGGGCAGCAGATTAGGGGTACATAGGGATAACGTAGCTGGCGGCAGTATACGGAGCGGCAGATTAGGGGTTAAAAAAAATATGCAGGTGTCAGCGATAGCGGGGGCGGCAGATTAGGGGTTAAGAAGTGTAAGGTTAGGGGTGTTTAGACTCGGGGTACATGTTAGAGTGTTAGGTGCAGACGTAGGAAGTGTTTCCCCATAGAAAACAATGGTGCTGCGTTAGGAGCTGAACGCTGCTTTTTTGCAGGTGTTTTTTCAACTCAAATGGCCCCATTGTTTTCTATGGGGGAATCGTGCACGAGCACGTTTTTGAAGCTGGCCGCGTCCGTAAGCAACGCTGGTATTTAGAGTTACAGTGGCGGTAAATTATGCTCTACGCTCCCTTTTTGGAGCCTAACGCAGCCATTCTGTGAACTCTAAATACCAGCGGTATTTAAAAGGTGCGGGGAAAAAAAAGCACGCGTAGCTAACGCACCCCTTTGGTCGCAGAACTCTATATCTAGCCGAAAGTTAACCCACGCTGTTCGATACAAACAAGGAAGCAAGGATTGCATACAAGCCTCCAGTCTCAACCGCTACGTAAGGGACACACCTGCACACACCCTCATCTTAAAAGACGATTAGTATCCCACTTATTTACTGCCACCCATTCCACTATAGTAATGGAAAGATAATGCGAGATAAAGTATAGGCTTAGAGAGCATATTAGAAACATAGAGGCAGGTTTTGAGAATCACAGTGTTTCTTACCACTTTAAATTATATCATAACCAGAACCCTGAGGATTTTTCCATTACTATAGTGGAATGAGTGGCAGTAAATAAGTGGGATACTAATCGTCTTTTAAGATTAAGACAGAGGGAAACCTTTTGGATCAAGACTCTGGATTGCCTTGATCCAAAGGGTTTAAATATCTAATTATATATTGCTGCCTTCTTATAATAAGTACCTCTATGGTCTCATACTAGGCGTACTTTGTTAAGTAAACATATATAGTAAACATATATAGTTTTTATTTATGCGTTAGGACACTGAGTGTGTCTTTTTATTTACATGAAGTGTTTTATATAGGTATACTTGATGATGATTTAATATTTTGTGGTAGATTTTTATTTCTATAGACAGAATGAAATGTAACTTATGAACTCTAGGGTTATGTATGTATATATATATATATATATATATATATATATAATGAATTGTATGTAGATTGCACATATCTATGTATTTGGATATGAATTTTAATACTGATGTATTTATTTTAGGTAGGATTCTTCGCTTTGTACTGTGGAATGTATGCATTGATTAATTTACCACTCTTGTTATAAACTATAAATTTCATGTATTTGTATAAAATCAATATAGAGTGGTGATAGGTTTATAATCAGGACCGAGGCAATCTTAAGCTTCGTTATAATCTTTTTATACAACCGGCATCCCATCCCATATTATATTAATGAAATTAGGGGGTGGATCCGGTGCTGGTTTCATAAAAATGGTCCGGATTCTAACCGTATCATTTGTTCTTGAGAAAGTCCCGTCGATCGGGATGAAACGCGTAGAACTCAGCTGTGGTGTTCCGTAATTTTCACCCTGTGAAGCCACCGTAGGTCCTCGTGTGCAGTGAGCTCAGCATTAGAGGCTTTCCTATTGGTACAGAGCTGAGGGTGTGTAGCGGTCGAGACTGGAGGCTTGTATGCAGGCGGCAATCCTTGCTTCCTTGTTTGTATCGAACAGCATGGGGGAACATAGAGATTTGCGGCCAGAAAACCTGGACTCCTAATCATTAAAACAAGATCCAAGCTACCCGATTATGGGGGATTTATACACACCAGATGTGCTTTTAATATCTTTTTATTTTGTGAGTACAATATTGTGCGTGTTATATGTATTAAACATTAATCTACACTTGAATCATACCCTGCGCTTCTCTCCTCTCTATCTTTTTAGACTGTGCATTTTATAATTCAATAAATAACAAAAAACAGAGCAAAAAATTGCCCGAGATGCCATAAATACTTTTAAACATTTATTCTGATGTATTAAGAAACCTAAATCTAAAATGATTAATGCAAATATATAAGCATTACAAATAATAATTTTTAAGGAGTTTATTAAAATAAGTAAAAATCACAATCACAGATTCTCAAGTTTTCTTGTAGGAAAAAGGAAATCAATATTTTAGTTATTTAATACTTTGGCCATGCTGCTTTTCTCTAACCTCAGCAGAATGGCAAGGAAACAGCTCAATAAACATGCAGAATCTAGCTCAATAAGTTGAATCATATTGCAGACATGATAGCTTGGACCCCAATTTATTTCTGAGGTTTTGGAATTGGATTTTTGTGAACTTTGTAAAGCTCAGATAAATGATGTGAAAAAAAATCAATGTGTTGAGCAGTTGAATGTTTAGTTTATAAAGTAATACCAAATGGTCACTGTGTGAAAGGTTACTTATTACTTCAATCACACAACTGAAAAGACAAAGCTAGAAGTATACCATCTACTAATATCTGCTGTTGGAGTTAAAGCACAACTTTCCAAACATTGTATTTAAAGCCTTTCAGGAAATATATATTTGCTGTCACATACATGAAGATGATGGTTTCCTTTACCTAAAAATGTTTCAAATAATACAGTGAAAACAGTGCTATATATAGAATATCAATAACAATAGTGAAAAAGAAAGTGGAACTTACTTTGTTTGACTACCAGAGAGGACTGTAAAATTGCAATGCATCAATATCTTCTATGAAAACTATGAGGTTACTATAAGGTTGAGTGGCATTAATGCTTTTTCTTTGATGTAGATTTCAAGTGGAATTCCATGGATAATGAGAAATAGAGTGAATTATTTAGCACTCATCCTCACACAATCAATTATTCACAATTGGATATTACTAGTTGTTAGTTAAAATGTTTAACCACAACATTTTTAGTGCATGCTATACTTATATAGAATGCTTTTATTGGGAAATGTTAGTAGCTAGCTCATTGTGCTCATATTACAAGTAATCCGTTAAAGGGATGTGAAACCCAATTTTTTTTCTTTCATGATTCAGATAGGACTTACAATTTTAACCAGCATTTCAATTTAAATCTATTATCTAATTTTCTGTGTTCTCTTGGTTGAAAAGCATACCTAGCTAGGCTTAGAAGCTGGGAGCTAGATGCTGATTGTTGGTATATGCCCCTTGTCATTGATTTATTAATGTGTTCAGCTATCTCTAAGTAGTGCATTGCTGCTCATGTAATAAAGGGAATGAAGCAAAATTGATAATAGAGGTAAAAGAAAACTTTGTGTTTCATGTCCATTTTAAGTGTTGTGCTTGCCCCAACACAAAATGCCACTTTTTCTTGAAGAGCTTTTGAAAACCAGTTGTTATTGTGCATTCAAAAACATGGAATGATTATAGTAAATAATTTAACCAAAAATTCAGAGGGGAGTTTTTGCCCTCCATCGATTTAGCGCTCAACAGCTATCCAACAATTTTAGTGCTGGCTCTCATTGAAATATATTATCTTAAGGAAATTACATACCTACTCTATACAACATAAATATTGTAGTGTGCACCAAAATAGCAGTCACTTGTAGGGCTGGTACAAGAATTTTGGCTACACAGACAAAGATAATTTTTTTCCGCCCCTCTCCCCACTAAAATTGATATACTCTGCCATTACTAATTGTTAACAAAATGTGCTAGTACTGATGTGTTAAGCAGCTATAGATAACTAAGATAATTATAGCAAACAAAATATATATTTTATCACAGGGTTGTAAGTGCTCCTAGAAGTACCCATCAGCCCCAACAATGCCCATTAGGCTATCACTGGCAAAGAGTTTTGCAGAGAGTGCAGGTGCTGTGCAGTGAGATGCCAGCCAAATGTTTCCAGATGTACTGGCTTACATGCACTATCTGACTCTCTATGTTTCATGGGAGTCCCCTCCCATTCTAACCATTATACCATCACATATGGACACTACTATGTACCACTCATAATTTTTTTTTAATAATAAATGTATTTCATGCACAAAATGTGTGCCACCGCACCATATAATTGGCCATGGCCACGGCCACATGACAAAAATGCTGACCATAGACCTGAAACACCAGCACAAATATACAAGGGGTATGGATTGTGTTCCATTAATATTAATACACCATACCACTTGCATTTTTGCATTTCACTTGTAATCTAGACCTTTGTCTGCAAATATGCTGTTGTAACTCTGACTGCCATTCCATTCCATTATAATATTAGTTGAAACTGCCTTACATTCACCTAGATTACGAGTTTTGCACTAAGCAGGGTGCGAAACATGCCAAAAAAGTTGTTTTATTTTACCCTCCATAGCGTTGCCATTACGAGTTAATGATAAGCCTCCTTGTGCATGTGATATTGTGGCGTTAAGCTCCATACCGCACAAAATCCAAGGGCTGCTTTGACATGCTCGTGCATGCTTTCCCCATAGACATCAATGGGGAGAGAGTATTAGAAAAAAAACTAACAACTGAAGTGCGGAATGAAAATAAACACTAAATTACAAAAACAAAAAAACAAAAAAAACACTAAGCTTACAAAAAAATAAACCAAATTATCAAAAATAAAAACAATTACACCTAATCTAATAGCCCCTTAAAAATATCCCCCAAATAAAAACAACCCTAGCCTACAATAAACTTCCAATAGCCCTTAAATGGGCCTTTTGTAGGGCATTGCCCTAAGTTTAAACAGCTCTTTTACCTGTAAAAAATTTACAAAGTCCCCCCAACAGTAAATCCCACCACCCAACCAACCCCCCAAAATAAAAAAAAAAACTCTAAAAAAAAACTAAGCTACCCATTGCCCCTAAAGGGGCATTTGTATGGGCATTGCCCTTAAAAGGGCATTCAGCTCTTTTTCATTGCCCTTAAAAGGGCATTTAGCTCTTTTTCAAAAGCCAAACTCTAATCTGAAAAAAAAAAATCTTCATCCTGGCGGTGCAGAGCAGAGCGGCAAAGACATCCTGCGTGGAGCGCCCTCTTCATACAGTCCCCGCCATACACTGATGCTTCAATGCAAGGTAGCCATTTAAAAATGGCGTACCTTGCATTCCTATTGTCTGATTTGATTCTTCTAATTCAAATCAGCCAATAGGATGAGAGCTTCTAAAATCCTATTGGTTGTTCAAAACAGCCAATAGGGTGAGAGCTACTGACATCCTATTGGCTCTGTGCCTCTGGGATAAAGATAGAAGACGCCCCTGCGATGGATGAAGATGTCACCACCTGGATGAAGACTTCTTGCTGCCTGGATGTCCGGACTTCAGCAACCGGGAGTAGATATTCTGGCGTTAGTATTAGGTGTTTTTTTATTTTTTGGGGGTGGGTTTATTTTTTCAGATTAGGGTTTGGGCTTTTGAAAAAAAGCTAAATGCCCTATTGTTTATTATTTTTTGTAATTTTTGATTTTTTAATTTTTCTCGTAGTGTTAGTTTTTTTTTAATTTGTAATTTAGATTTTTGAATTCGTAGTATTTTTTATTTTATTAGAATAGTAAGGTTAGGTTAATTTATAGTTTAATATTAGATTTATTTTTATTTCACAGGTAAGTTTTTATTTATTTAAATATAGTTATAATGTAATTTTAATTTAAAGTTAGGGGGTGTTAGGATTAGGGGTTAATAGTTTAATTTAGTGTTTTGCGATGTGGGGGGCCGGCGGTGTAGGGTTTAATAGGTTTATTTAGTTGCGGAGATGTGGGAGGCTGGAGGTTAAGGGGTTAATAACTTTATTATAGTGTTGACGATGTTGGGGAGCGGCGGAATAGGGGTTAATAGCTTTATTATTGTGTCAGTGATGTCGGGGAGCGGCAGAATAGGGATTAATAAATGTATTATAGTGGCAGTGATGTCAGGGAGCAGCAGAATAGGGGTTAATAATTTTTATTAGTGTTGGCGATGTTGGAAGCGGCAGATTAGGGGTTAATACATTTATTTAATAGTCGCAATGTGGGTGGGCGGCAGATTAGGGGTTAATAGGTTTAATATAATGTTTGCAATGCAGGAGGGTGGCGGTTTAGAGGTTAATAGGTAGTTTATGGGTGTTAGTGTAGTTTGTAACACTTTAGTTATGAGCTTTATGAAACATTTTTGTGGCGCAAAACTCATAACTACTGCTGTCAGATGGCAGTATGGATCATGTCGGTATAAGCTGTAACGCAAGCTTTTTAGCCTCACCGCACAACCTGTAATACCGGCGCTATGACACGACTCGCAATAGTTGCATTACTGCCATTACGCTGAAATTGCCATTTTTCAGCGTTAAAAGCCGTAACGCAAAACTTGTAATCTACCTGATTGTTAGTTTAGTCATGTTAGTCTTTTATAAAAAATGATAACCTAGTTTTCACAAGTAAGGTTGTCAGCTGTCAAACACAAAATTACTGGACAATAAGAGGTTGATCAAGCCTATGTTAGCCATGTGGCCATATACGACCTTATATCAGATCCTTGTTCCTAAGTATCGTAAAGGTATATGCCCATGTTGAATTTCAATTCCGATACCATTGCCTTTAACTCATGTCTACGTGCCTACATGAAACTTTAGATCTGAACTGCACACTGAGCTACAGTACATGACCATATGAATGTTCAGGTCAAACCCAATAAGATAAATGTTGTTTTTATACCTAATTTAATGGACAATCTGTTTATATTATGGACTGTAAAGTTAATTTCCAGATACCTTGCAGCCCTAATTATACATTTTTCTCACTACAGTAGATGTAACTTTTTCAACCTGTTTAATCAGTGTCATTATTGTTCCAATAGCAAATTAAACATATTTGATAATATTTCTCTTCCCCAGTCAACCTATATCATCATATACTGCATACATTGAAAACACCTGACACTAAAGGCATAGAACAAGCATCACAAAACACCTTAAAAACATTATAGAACAAACAGATTAAAATTTGAAAAAAACGCCCTTGATAAAACAGCCCACAATGCTAATAAGAAAAAAATCTTTGGAACCATCTACTAATGAATCCACTAATTAATTTATGGAAAATATAGGTGATGTGATGATCAATGAATTTAAAACAAAATCTTACTTTCACAATCAGGCCCCGTGGCAACCTAAGAGCATATATTAATCTAGGCCAGTGGTTTTCAAACCAGTCATCAGGCCTCCCTAATAAGGCAGATTTTAAAGATTACCTTGGGTGAAAACAGGTAATAATCATGTTTACTATTTAGCTCATTATTTCAATTGAGTTTTTGCAAGGTCATAAAAAAAAAACTGCTGTTGGAAGCTGTTACACTTATCAGTAGTTTAAGATGACACATTTTCCATCATTACCTGGCCCATAGGGAAAAAAAAGAAGCCAAAAAGCGCAAATTTACACCAGATTTCCATTGAAAGTACAAACAGTTAAAACACTTTCAGAAGCTGTTGATAAAGTCTCAAACATTACGCCATGTTCATCTATGTGTAAAAGAGGAAAAATAACCCTTTTGAGGATCCTTTTACATTGAGATATTAAAGTTTTTAAACAATTCAAGTGTTTTACTTTATAAATGTATTTGGCTAGATTACGAGTTGTGTGTTAGGGTTAAAAAGCAGCGTTGAGAGGTCCCAACGCTGCTTTTTAACGCCCGCTGGTATTATGAGTCTTGAAATGACAGGTGTACTGCTCACTTTTTTGGCCAGACTGGGTAATACCGCAAATCCACTTACGTAAATTGCGTATCCTATATTTTCAATGGGACTTGCCTAACGCCGGTATTACAAGTCTTCCAAAAAGTGAGCGGTACAGCCTCTCCTGTCAAGCCTGGTACCGCATTTAAAAGTCAGTAGTTAAGAGTTTTATGGGCTAACGCCGTAGCATAAAACTCTTAACCCCTTAACGACCGAGGACGTGCAGGGTACATCCTCAAAAAAAGGCAGTTAACGCCTGAGGACGTACCCTGCACGTCCTCGGTGTGGAAAGCAGCTGGAAGCAATCCTGCTCGCTTCCAGCTGCTTTCCGGTTATTGCAGTGATGCCTCGATATGGAGGCATCCTGCAATAACTCTAGATGGCCATCCGATGCAGAGAGAGCCACTCTGTGGCCCTCTCTGCACCGGACATCGATGGCCGGTATCGTTGGTGGGTGGGAGCCGACTTGGGAGGCGGGTGGGCGGCCATCGATGGGCCGGGTAATGTAGAAGGGGGCGGGATCGGGGGCAGGGCCGATGGGGGCACGCACGGGCGCGCGCGTGCACGGGGGGCGGCGGGCGGGCGCGTGCACGGGGTGGGAGCGGGTGGGAACGCTACACTACAGAAACTATAACTTTGAAAAGTTTGAGAAAGCGGTATTTAAATTAAAAATATATATAAATCGGAGGTATCTAGGAGGGGGGGGGGGGTTGGTCTTTGGTGGGGCAGGGAGCTACACTACAGAAAAGGGGAAAAAATAAAAAATATCAGCAATTTTATTCTAAACTGGGTACTGTCAGACAGCTTTGTAGAAAAGAGCAGCAGCACCACACTTTATGAACTTTTAACTGCTTTTAATGATGAAACATACAGGAAAGCAACGACGTTTCGGTCATCAACTGACCTTAATCATGTTGTAAGGTCAGTTGATGACCGAAACGTCGTTGCTTTCCTGTATGTTTCATCATTAAAAGCAGTTAAAAGTTCATAAAGTGTGGTGCTGCTGCTCTTTTCTACAATATTGTCTACCTTTGGGGGTTAGTGCAGAAACCCCTGTAGCGTGCACCCTTAATTGGATGGTGAGTGCTGGGCCCATTTCTATATTCTCATACTGTCAGACAGCTGCCAGTACCCAAGATGGCGGCCATTAAGGCAGAGGGGGAGAGTTAGAGAGCTGTTTGGTGGGGGATCAGTCAGGTTGGGGGCTAATGGGGGGTCCTACAGAGCAGCATATGTAAATATGCCTTTTCTTTAAAAATAAAAGCCCAAATATAGCTTTTATTTTAGTACTGGCAGAGTTTCTGCCAGTACTTAAGATGGCGGGGACAATTGTGGGGTGGGGGAGGGAAGAGAGCTGTTTGGGAGGGATCAGGGGGTCTGATGTTTCAGGTGGGAGGCTAAGCTCTACACTAAAGCTAAAATTAACCCTGCAAGCTCCCTACAAGCTACCTAATTAACCCCTTCACTGCTAGCCATAATACGTGTGATGCGCATTTAGCGGCCTAAGTACCAAAAAGCAACGCCAAAGCCATATGTGTCTGCTATTTCTGAACAAAGGGGATAATAGAGAAAAATTTACAACCATTTATGCCATAATTGCACAAGCTGTTTGTAAATAATTTCAGTGAGAAACAAAAAGTTTGTGAAAAAGGGAACTTTTTTTTTTATTTGATCGCATTTGGCGGTGAAATGGTGGCATGCAATATACCAAAATGGGCCTAGATCAATACTTTGGGTTGTCTGCTACACTATACTAAAGCTAAAATTAACCCTACAAGCTCCCTACAAGCTCCCTAATTAACCTCTGCACTGCTGGGCATAATACACGTGTGGTGCACAGCGGCATTTAGCGGCCTTCTATTTACCAAAAAGCAATGCCAAAGCCATATATGTCTGCTATTTCTGAACAATGGGGATCCCAGAGAAAAATTTACAACCATTTATGCCATAATTGCACAAGCTGTTTGTAAATAATTTCAGTGAGAAACCGAAAGTTTGTGAAAAAGTGAACGATTTTTTGTATTTGATCGCATTTGGCGGTGAAATGGCGGCATGAAATATACCAAAATTGGCCTAGATCAATACTTTGGGATGTCTTCTAAAAAAAAATATATACATGTCAAGGGATATTCAGGGATTACTGAAAGATATCAGTGTCCCAATGTAACTAGCGCTAATCTTGAATAAAATGGTTTGGAAATAGCAAAGTGCTACTTGTATTTATGGCCCTATAACTTGCAAAAAAAGCAAAGAACATGTAAACATTGGGTATTTCTAAACTCAGGACAAAATTTAAAAAATATTTAGCATGGGTGTTTTTTGGTGGTTGTAGATGTGTAACAGATTTTGGGGGTCAAAGTTAGAAAAAGTGTTTTTTTTTCCATTTTTTTCTCATATTTTATAATTTTTTTTACAATAAATTATAAGATATGATGAAAATAATGGTATCTCTGGAAATTCCATTTAATGGCGAGAAAAACGGTATATAATATGTGTGGGTACAGTAAATGAGCAAGAGGAAAATTACAGCTAAACACAAACACCGCAAAAATGTAAAAATAGCCTTGGTCCCAAACGGACAGAAAATGGAAAAGTGCTGTGGTCATTAAGGGGTTAACTAAAGTGCTAAAAAGTACACTAACTTCCATAAACTACCTATTAACCCCTAAACCGAGCCACCCCACCCCCACATCGCAAACAATAAAAAAAAATATTTAACTCCTAATCTGCCGACCGGACATCACCGCCACTATAAAAAACATATTGGGGGGCGGAGCTAAACGCTTACAGAGACGGACGTGTTGCAGAGGAGCTCCTGCAATTGTGCCCTTTTAAAGTGCTTTTTTGCCTGTTTTTTCCCCTCTTTGTGGGCATAAAAAGTATACTAGTAGTTGAATTAGTGCGTGAGAGCAGAATTTGACTAAAAATGTGATCACTTTAACACACTTGTGGACCCCCGGTAGCGGACAGACCAAGAGTGCCCCAGCGCATAGGAGAAGCTACCCTAGAACTGCTTCGGAGGACCGGGGTCCAATACTGGAACACTGTCTGCCTCTCAAGTACCCCCTCGACGGGCAAATAGCCCTTCTAGGCTGACATCGGTCCGCCACTTTGAGAAGCCGCATGGTGCTACGGCACTCCATCATTGCAACCCGCTTACCCGGTTAAGAGCTGCAGCCGGAGGCACATCAACTCACTTCCCGGCGGATCCACAGAACTTTGACTGCTGCCCTGGGGAACGACACAAGTGACCCCTCTGGACGGGTCCTGGACTCCTTTCCTCCCGGCAGATTTTGGCGCAAAGCTCCGCCATATTTTCAAGCGCCTCACCTCCCCCACGCAAGCGCGGCTGAAGGCCGCTCAGACAGACCGTTAGTATACCCCATTGGGAACAGACTGGCTGCCCGGAAAGAACCGGCTATTTGACACAGGAAGGAGAGGGCAGCAGTCTTGGGGAACCTGTCGTCTGACATCGGAGGCCCTTCCATACTCGGAGGTAAGAGGGTCTAAATTGAAAGTCGAGGGGGCTAGAGGGGACAGACCTAACATAAATAGCCTGACCTTTAAGCCTGGCTACACATAGCAGCCCTTCTCATAACCTGGGGAAAGCGACATATAAAGCTCGGCATGATAAACGTGCTGTGAGGCCCAGTTCATTAGAATCATAAGGAGTCCCCTACTGAGAGGCTGAGGCCCGCCTGGCATTTGGCAAAAAACTCACACTTGCCGGTAACCACTGAATTATCATTATAATTGTGAGGGATTTAAAAGAAGTACCCCTAACAGCATCTGCATCACTCTCAGAAAGGGTCCTGAAACTAAACACCTGAGATTAAAGTCACAAACACCCTGCAATATACAAGGTCCTGTAACCTGCTCCTAGGTAACACTCAAGGAGACAGAAGAACTAATTTAATAGTAAAGATTACTTTCCTCATCGGAGTCTCTGGAGACAGAAAATTTTCTTGCATGGTAATCTCACAGACACCTTACTCAGACAGCCTGAACAATCCCTCTTTACTTGATAATGCTCTCCTCAGGGTGGTGTCTGGTAGCACTAGCCCTTATCTGACAGCAATCTAAGTCAATCCCATGCTCTGAGTAATAACTTAGGACACAAACGGCTAGATTTGGAGTTTGGCGGTAGATGGGCTGCTAACGCTACGCGTGGTTTATGTATAACGCACGACATTGTTTGACTCCGGTATTTAGAGTTCAAAAAAGACCATCTAACGATGCTCCTAACGCGTGTATTTCACACAAGGAATCCTGCCCGCGTTAGACAGTCTCCCATAGAGATCAATGGAAAAGCAAAATAAATAGCTTTTTTTACCTAACACTCGATCTCGCGAGAAATACGCACAGCTCGGTCATATGACGCATACCACATCATGCACAACAATAACACGCCGCAAATGTCACAACAACAATCAATCAACAAAGCACACAAGCATTACACATTCACAAGCGGGGGGATTTTTATTAAAATTTAATACAGGGAATACGCATATACTTTAAGATGCGGAAATACGCAAAATAACAACAAGGAATAAAAAATATATACATACCCTAGCAAAATAATCGCATTCAATATCACTATATATTAAGACAAACATACATATACAACACTTCACTAATAACACACCATCGCAAATTCACATTTAAACATAATACTATTGGACAATGTTATAGAAAACGAGCACTATGACATCATCGCATTCTACACATTCCACAAATACTAACTCAAAATGAGCATGCGCAAATTCACACAACTAATACACATTGCACTAATATTAATTGCTAATAAAGCACACTTGAACACAATTTACAACGGAAATTGGTACATCATTAAACATTTACACAGGGTATATAAGCACCACACAAGCATGGCTTCTTTGACTGTGTTGCTGGTGGGTCTTTGGAGATTGGATGTTTAAGATTAGAGAGTTTGTGCATTATTGTGAGTGAGTTAGTGTTAGTGTGAGAGAGTAAGTTGTTAGTGTTATCGTGAGTGAGTTAGTGGGAGTGGGAGTTAGTGGGAGTGGGAGAGAGTCAGTTAGTGGGAGCGTGAGTGAGTTAGTGATAGTGGGAGTTGTTAGTGAGAGTTAGTGGTAGTGTGAGAGAGTCAGTTAGTGGGAGCATGAGTTAGTGGTAGTGTGAGTTATTGAGAGTTAGTGGGAGTGTGAGTTAGTGAGAATTAGTAGTAGTGTGAGTTAGTGAGAATTAGTAGTAGTGTGAGTTAGCGAGCGAGTGATTTTTCTGTACACTTAACACATTTACACGCAAACACATTCAATACATACATACACTTATCAATAACACTACATACACTCCATACCCCATACCCCCTCATACTACACTCCATACCCCATTCCCTGTAGTCCCATTCCCTTTCATCCCATTTACTCTTATCCCATACCCCATACCCATCCCATACCCATCCCCTAGTTACATTTAGTTTACATATCCTCCTTTTAGTCTTCTTCTTCTTTTTGTTTATTTAAATCCTCCTTACCCTCTTTGTTTTTTAGATCCCTCTCACACTTTCAGCACTTATTTTGTCTTTTTTGTTCTTTATTTTGACCCCCTTTCATTTCATCACACTCACTTTTTGTTTGATTATTTGGGGTTTAGTTTAGGGAACAGATGGAGGGCAGGGGAGAGGTAGAGGGGGGAGGAGAGGGAGGGGGAGAGGAACAGGGCAGGAAGGGGGGCAGGAAGGGGGGGTGGAAGCGGTGGGTGGACCCAGCCACTTGGTTCAAGATGAACAAGTGGCTGGGCCCAGTGGCGGACAAAGTAGGGCTTCACAGTCCGGGAAACAGAAGGCATCGTCACAGGGGAAGGCCAAGGCGACTAGGGAGGCGAGGTTTTCGATGGAGGAGAAGGAGGCCCTCGTAGAGGCCTATATGGCCAGGTATAGGAGGCTGCAGCACCAGAAGACCACCCCGACTGAGAAGAGGAAGCTCTGGCATGAGATAAGGAATGCAGTCAATGCAGTGGGTGGCCGGAACAGAGATATGGACTCTATAAAACATCGCTACCGGGACTGTAAGATGGATCTCAAGAAAAAGTTAAGCCGGTATCGGAGGAATTGATACCGGGAACCTGCCATTCTCATCTGACGGTAAGCTCATTTAAGAATAAATTCACATACGAATGTATTTCAAGGGACACTATACGCAAACCTTTACTTTCATGATTAAGGTAGCGAATACAATTTGAAAAAACATTCAAATGTACTTATATTACCTAATTTGAATCATTCTTGAGATATATTTTAATGAAGAAATAGCCATGCACACGGTGAACCAATCACAGGAGGCAGCTATATTCAGCTAACAATCAGCATCTTCTAAGCATATTTAGATATGCTTTTCAGCAAAGAATATCCAGAGAATGAAGCTAATTAGATAAGAAAAGTACATTAGAAAGTTGATTATAAATGTATGCTTCTAAATCATGAAAGATAAAACATTGGGTTTCATGTCCCTTTAAGGATCAGATTAATGCTATAACGTTCTTTACACGCATTCACAATTACTTTGCGGTTACATCAGTATCTAGGCTATAGGTTAGGTGTGCATTTAAACAGACTGAAAACAAACGCTAAAACATTCAGATTGACCAGAGATATCACAAACACGGTTTAGAAAATGCGGAAATCGTATTGATTGTTAGATTTCAAAGTGGATTAATGATTCTGCATTTGTAATTGTATCGTAAGCTAAGTCATTTAAAGCTTGATTTGGAAATATGCTAATATATACATTTTTTATTTTTTAAAATATACAGAGTCTGGGGAGGAGGCAGCACAACAAATACAGCCTCCTCCATCTCCCCGGGATGTGAGTGGTGGGGAGGAATTTCCACTTCGGAGGGAAGAGGCCCCCCGTGACGAAGAGGGCACGGAAGCAGATGAAGAGGCCCCGGAAGCAGAGGAGGAGGCCGCGGAATCAGAGGCCCCTCAAGGACCCGCACCCCGCCGTGCACGGGCACCCCGCCGTGCACGGGTACCCCGCCAAGCACAACAACAGGAAATAGCGGAGGTGCGGGTTCTACTAGACTACATAGACCAGATGCGTAACTCCCGGATACAAAATATAGAAGGCCGAACTCGAATTCTTGAAGGACAAAACCAAATAATTGAAGGCCAAAACCAAATAATAAACATACTTAATAGAATAGAAGAAGGGCAAAACAGAATCATTAATCTACACCAAGAGATGTTTAATTTTTTCCGGGAGGCGCATGCTGGTCTGCCTCCTGGTCCGCCTCCTGCTGCTGGGCCTCCTGCTGCTGGGCCTCCTGCTGCTGGGCCATCTTCTCCTGCCAGGCCATCTTCTCCTGCCGGGCCATCTTCTCCTGCCGGGACATCTCCTCCTACCGAGCCATCTCCTCCTCCTCAGCCATCTTCTCCTCCTCAGCCATCTTCTCCTCCTCAGCCATCTTCTCCTCCTCAACCATCTTCTCCTCCTCACCTTGGTCGTCCCAGTACTCTTCCTTCCACTCTTCCCACAACATCTCCAAGGAGAACTCGTCAGAGTCGGCAGTTGCCCCTCCCAGAGCCTCAGCCCCGTGGGAAGAGGGGAAGGAAGAGGAAGTAAGTATTTGTTTTCATGTTTAATGTTTTTTTTTATTTAATGTGTAATGGATAGGTATGTGATGATGTGGTTTTCATACACTTGTGGACCACACTCTGTATATAATCTACTTCTATGGGACCGGGTCCATGGAGGCAGATTGTTTGCAGAGTGTGGGTTATAAGTGTGTGAAAACCACATCATCACATACCTATCCTTGTTCATGATATTGATTGGTTTCTGTGATGTGATGTCCAAACTGTTTCCCGAATCGCAAACAAAATTACCATTACAATTATCCATGATGGCATATTACTGTTTGAATGCCAATAACACAGCTTAAAGGGACAGTCAGAAAATGATTGATTACAAAGAAAACACTATATTACGCATTATCAAGTTGGAAACAACAAAACATGGAGAAATACGTGTGACTTATGTGCTTACCCTTGTATCTATGACTATGAAAAATGACCACTTATTTGTTGTTCTAACATAACAACATTTTAGATATCAATGATCAATACATGGTAAATAATATGCTGTATGAGCACAAGGTTTTACATATACAAATGCTATCCAAATGCCCTCTAGTGGTCAAATTGTATAATGATTACATGCACTCTTCAAGCTCTAAGAAATGAGCACACGAACCTCATAGGTTTAGCTAGCAAATTAAAATAAACACAGACAAATGATTAATTGGTGAGAAACCTTTGATATCATTGATATTAAAAAATTGACTTTTAGAATAATGCAAAACATTATTTGTTTTCTAAACTGTCCCTTTAACAAAATTACATATGCTAACATATATTTGAAGATTGTTGGTATATCTACATGTACTTGTTCAAACAATAAATATTGAAATCAGATTTATATTGACGTGTTAAATAAAGTCTATTTTCTTAAAGAGACATTATTGTGTTCATTTATTTTTAGAAAGACATTTGTTTTAACAATGAATATGGTTTAAAGTCCTTTTAGGAGTGGGGGGTGAAAATATGCTAACAATAATATATTTGGAGATTAACCAATGTGGAACTCATACATGATACAAAAATAAACATTTGCATTAAAGGGACAGTATACTATATTTTTAACAGAACTGTATGTAATAGACACTACTAGAAACAACAAGATTAACATATACTGATATCAATATTACAAAGCTTTAAACACTTTCAAAGAAAATCGTGTTATCTCTATTGAAAATATAGATGAACCCCCATTACAACCGTAAAACAAGACAATACCCCATCATTAACATATGAAAAGACCCTTTACACAAACAGGAGAAAGCTGGAGATGGTACTCACATGAAACTCAGAGGCTTGGCGAGGAGTCTGAAAATTACTTACATTTTCTTTGAACAGAAGCAAAATGAAACGTGTATTTGTTAAACAATGGACTATCTAACTAGAGACAAAATAAAAAGTTTTGATTTATAATGTGAGTGTCTAATGAACCTTTAATAAAATATAAGACGAAATTACATTTAGAAGAAGTCGGCATCATATATTTAGCATATGATAAAGATAAATGCATATTGATTACTTTATTCTAACACAATAGCGCATATTTATGAATTAGATATCTTTAACATTAAACACAACAGTCATTTTTCATAAAAAGGAACATATTATTGACAAACATATTAAACAACATGGACTATAGAGATTTGCACTTGCCTCGAAATATCTTATGCATGAAAACATTTTGCTTTCGTTCGTTTATTCAACCAGACATCCAGCAAAAGAGAATGTGGTGGTCTTTATCAGCTATGGTTCAACAATGTAACATGATGCAAACAATCCATATTCGCAATGTTTTTAAACTTGGCTTCATTCACAAACGTGTTTAACGTGCACAAACAAATATTGCGGGACTACGTAATACAATTAGACGTTTTTTTACCTTTGCATGTGACGTCTTAATTAACATGGCGCTTCCTTGATCACGTAAGAACGCAATCCAATAAAAGGCACATTCCTGATCACGTAAGAACGCAAACAAAAAAAGGCGCATCCTTGATCGCGTAAAAACGCCATCCAATAAAAGGTGCATCCTTGATCGCGTAAAAACGTCAGTCAATTAAAGGAATCATTGGACAGCCTGGCAGGTGACGTCTTAAGCAACATGGCGCATCCGCGATCGCAGAAAAACCGCAGCCAATACAAGGACTCAGTTGACAGCTTGGCATATCACTAAGAAACGTATTTATATTTTTGAAACTAGTATGTGTCTAGATTGATATCTAGGAATGTCACGAAATCATGATTCATCTTTTCGGACTTGACTGTCCCTTTAACTATAGCTATGGTGTATATCTTTAACATTTAAAAGATAAACATGAGAAATACATATGCCATTGATGTTTTAAGATATGTTTAGATTGTTTGGGAATAACAATAATGACACATGTATTGATCAAACGGGTCATTTATTCAAGTTGAAATATGGTCAGACTACCTATAGCCATATATGGGAGGAGAAGTATTTTTTAACAATATTTTGAAAAACATATTCCTCATATAAAATATGCGCATTACACACAGAGATTGATTTGGTTACACTTTTACAATAAGATAGAATAGAAAATGAAATACATGTGCTGTCAACATTACAATAAGATTGTTTATTATTAAGATTATATATCCTTGTTCATGTAAAAAGGACAAAAACGCTTTAGAAATGGAAATACATTCATTAACAATTGTGCTCACCATCACTTAAAGGGACATGATTTTTATTTATAAAAAGAGGATACACAGAGACAATACTATTTCAAGAAAATGAACACTTTACAGGGATTATATCATTGTATCAATCCTCAGATCATTTGTTAAAGGTGCATCAATTCATGCAGAGTTTATAAATACACACATGGATGTGAAATTTGAAATATACATATATAACAATCTTTATATACATATATAAAACAATTACTATGCTAATCATAATCATGCAATGATAAAGATTTTAGATAACAATATAAAGACAAAAATAAAAATTACATTGGAGATGTTAATCTTAAAGTCATTTACAATTGTATTACATATATGATTCAGGAAACAACATTATTTTGGGTATGTCCCTTTAAGGATCAACCAGATAAAATAGAGATTTCAATCAATGACATGAATAAGGAGGACAAAGAATCGTGCAATGACATGTCTTTTATTAGTATGTCAGAAAACAACAACGTTTATAAATAATATGGTAAAGATCTGGAAAATGGAGCCATATGACAAGGTAACAGAGTGCATCACAGTCCATGAAGAGAATTGCCAAGGGCCACCATAGCCCCATTGGAGCCATATGACAAGGTAACAGAGTGCATCACAGTCCATGAAGAGAGTTGCCAAGGGCCACCATAGCCCCATTGTAGATATATGACAAGGTAACAGAGTGCATCACAGTCCATGAAGAGAGTTGCCAAGGGCCAGCATAGCCCCATTGTAGATATATGACAAGGTAACAGAGTGCATCACAGTCCATGAAGAGAGTTGCCAAGGGCCACCATAGCCCCATTGTAGATATATGACAAGGTAATAGAGTGCATCACAGTCCATGAAGAGAGTTGCCAAGGGCCACCATAGCCCCATTGTAGATATATGACAAGGTAACAGAGTGCATCACAGTCCATGAAGAGAGTTGCCAAGGGCCACCATAGCCCCATTGTAGATATATGACAAGGTAACAGAGTGCATCACAGTCCATGAAGAGAGTTGCCAAGGGCCACCATAGCCCCATTGTAGATATATGACAAGGTAACAGAATGCATCACAGTCCATGAAGAGAGTTGCCAAGGGCCACCATAGCCCCATTGGAGCCATATGACAAGGTAACAGAGTGCATCACAGTCCATGAAGAGAGTTGCCAAGGGCCAGCATAGCCCCATTGTAGATATATGACAAGGTAAGAGAGTGCATCACAGTCCATGAAGAGAGTTGCCAAGGGCTACCATAGCCCCATTGGAGCCATATCAAAAGGTAACAGAGTGCATCACAGTCCATGAAGAGAGTTGCCAAGGGCCACCATAGCCCCATTGTAGATATATGACAAGGTAACAGAGTGCATCACAGTCCATGAAGAGAGTTGCCGAGGGCCAGCATAGCCCCATTGTAGATATATGACAAGGTAACAGAGTGCATCACAGTCCATGAAGAGAGTTGCCAAGGGCCACCATAGCCCCATTGTAGATATATGACAAGGTAACAGAGTGCATCACAGTCCATGAAGAGAGTTGCCAAGGGCCACCATAGCCCCATTGTAGATATATGACAAGGTAACAGAGTGCATCACAGTCCATGAAGAGAGTTGCCAAGGGCCACCATAGCCCCATTGTAAATATATGACAAGGTAACAGAGTGCATCACAGTCCATGAAGAGAGTTGCCAAGGGCCACCATAGCCCCATTGTAGATATATGACAAGGTAACAGAGTGCATCACAGTCCATGAAGAGAGTTCCCAAGGGCCACCATAGCCCCATTGGAGCCATATGACAAGGTAACAGAGTGCATCACAGTTCATGAAGAGACTTGTTAAGGGCCACCATAGCCCCATTGTAGATATATGACAAGGTAACAGAGTGCATCACAGTCCATGAAGAGAGTTGCCAAGGGCCACCATAGCCCCATTGGAGCCATATGACAAGGTAACAGAGTGCATCACAGTCCATGAAGAGAGTTGCCAAGGGCCAGCATAGCCCCATTGTAGATATATGACAAGGTAAGAGAGTGCATCACAGTCCATGAAGAGAGTTGCCAAGGGCTACCATAGCCCCATTGGAGCCATATCAAAAGGTAACAGAGTGCATCACAGTCCATGAAGAGAGTTGCCAAGGGCCACCATAGCCCCATTGTAGATATATGACAAGGTAACAGAGTGCATCACAGTCCATGAAGAGAGTTGCCGAGGGCCAGCATAGCCCCATTGTAGATATATGACAAGGTAACAGAGTGCATCACAGTCCATGAAGAGAGTTGCCAAGGGCCACCATAGCCCCATTGTAGATATATGACAAGGTAACAGAGTGCATCACAGTCCATGAAGAGAGTTGCCAAGGGCCACCATAGCCCCATTGTAGATATATGACAAGGTAACAGAGTGCATCACAGTCCATGAAGAGAGTTGCCAAGGGCCACCATAGCCCCATTGTAAATATATGACAAGGTAACAGAGTGCATCACAGTCCATGAAGAGAGTTGCCAAGGGCCACCATAGCCCCATTGTAGATATATGACAAGGTAACAGAGTGCATCACAGTCCATGAAGAGAGTTCCCAAGGGCCACCATAGCCCCATTGGAGCCATATGACAAGGTAACAGAGTGCATCACAGTTCATGAAGAGACTTGTTAAGGGCCACCATAGCCCCATTGTAGATATATGACAAGGTAACAGAGTGCATCACAGTCCATGAAGAGAGTTGCCAAGGGCCACCATAGCCCCATTGGAGCCATATGACAAGGTAACAGAGTGCATCACAGTCCATGAAGAGAGTTGCCAAGGGCCACCATAGCCCCATTGTAGATATATGACAAGGTAACAGAGTGGATCACAGTCCATGAAGAGAGTTGCCAAGGGCCACCATAGCCCCATTGGAGCCATATGACAAGGTAACAGAGTGCATCACATTCCATGAAGATAGTTGCCAAGGGCCACCATAGCCCCATTGTGGATATATGACAAGGTAACAGAGTGCATCACAGTCCATGAAGAGAGTTGCCAAGGGCCACCATAGCCCCATTGTAGATATATGACAAGGTAACAGAGTGCATCACAGTCCATGAAGAGAGTTGCCAAGGGCCACCATAGCCCCATTGGAGCCATATGACAAGGTAAAAGAGTTCAACAGGCACAACAATAAACTTAAAAAAAGGCCAAATGGCAACAATAACAAAAACATCAACATGTGGACGGAGGATTCTTATCTGCGACCTTGGAGCATCTCCAGATCCTCCACTTACTGGTCATCCTCTTCATCGTCCTGTGCATGTCCAGCTCCAGATTCAGGCCTTGAATTTAATAGCATGATTTGACGCAGAGTCAAATCCTGAACCCGGAGCTGGGCCTGCATGGTGTCTTTCATCCCTCTCAGGACAGCTGCGTTCCTCAACACGGCCTGCTCTACTCGTGCTATACCTTCTAGCATGAGCCATGCTGAGTCACAGCCTAAAATAAAGAATAAATCAAATATTAAGGATAATTACACAACAGAAGAAAAAATAAGCAAAGATACATTGTCATCATAAAGACAAATCATTCTTTACATCAATTTGTTAAAATTGATTCTTTACACATTAAATATGTTATTCAGACAGACCGAAATCATTAAAGGGACAGTTTACTCAAACATGTTGTCCCCTTTAATTGGTTTTCGATGATCCACTTATACAGCTTGAGTGTATAAAATCTTGTTAAAGGATTTACATTGTACTTACATTAGCAATTTAAATATTTTAATTATACTGTGGTAGGCACACCTATCCTTAAACATTTTGGCGTTAAGGACAAGCTGTGTAAACATATCAACCTGAAGAAATTACATTCCCACTGGGTTGGACAAGAGATAATGTATCAACATTTGTACATAAATTGTTGGATCCAAGTAGTGGTGATTGGTATATGTAGTGATATCAAATTAAAGGGACACTGAACCTAAATATTTAATTGACTGATTCTGATAGAGCATGACATTACAAATACTAAAAAATTACACATATTCTTTAAATGTTTGAATTCTCTAGATAGATTTTGAATGCAAGAATGTAGGTTTATAGGGCAGGCCATATTTGTTTATCAACTTTGGTTGTCCCTGCTGGTTGATGGATCCATTCATCCAACAATAAAGAAATGATGTCCACAATTATTTTCTATTTAAAAATAATTCTAGGCATTTCTTTGTTTAAATAAAGATAGCAAGAGAATGAAGAATAATTGATAAGAGTAGTAAATTATAAATTTGATTAACATTGCAAGCTCTATTTGAATCACAATAGAAACAATTTGCCTTCAGTGTACCTTTAAGTATCTTATAATGTGGATTTTGAATGATTCTTACAGCTGTGCCTGGGAAGGACAATCCGACACCCAGGACAATGAAGGTTGAGACAGGGGGGAGGGATGGGATTGGGTTGGGGAGGGATGGGCTGCTGCTCTGGGGTAGCCCGTACAGCTGGGGAGTGGTGAGTTGGGGGCTGGGCAGCTGGGGTAGCTGTACGGGCCAACAGACGGGGAGAGCAGCGAAGGGGGACAAAGGGGCGTTTTTTGGGAGGGACACGACAGGACAAATGGGAAGGGCCGGGAGGGGAAGGGGACTGGGCAGGGGGCTGGGCAGGGGAATGGGCAGGGGACTGGGCAGGGGGCTGGGCAGGGGACTGGGCAGGGGGCTGGGCAGGGGGCTGGACAGGGGGCTGGGCAGGGGACTGGGCAGGAGGCTGGGCAGGGGGCTGGGCAGGGGACTGGGCAGGGGACTGGGCAGGGGGCTGGGCAGGGGACTGGGCAGGGGAGGAACAATGATGACCAGAAGCAGAGGATCCATCTGAAATAAATATAATAAATATATTAACATCTCATACATCATGAAATCAAATCAACGCATTTCAACTTGATTATGTTTGCAATATACTTAGAAGTGTGTTTGAATTTCTAAACAATGATGACATGAGGATATGGTATGCATATAGGCACTCAGATGAATATCAATGACTGTCTGTACAATTCTAAAATTATTATTGTGGTTTGGCCTAGAATATGCATGTGACATCATGATGGCATGAATTTAAAATCCAAATATTTAAACAAATCCAAGCATATCTTCATGCTGCCTGATATATAAAGGGGGCAGTAGTGTATTTGAACAGATAAATAATATTCCTTTTTAAAGTGCAAAAGCTGTAGACTTTGAATGTCTTCAATAAAATGATTTCCAATAAAGCAACATGTTGTAAACATGATAGATATATTTCACATACCATCAGACTTCAAGGCAGCCTCTTCCTCCTCCGTCACACATGTTAAATCAATCTCTGTAAAACATAACATGTTGTGTACACGTTAAGATCAGATATTATAACATATGT
The DNA here is from genome assembly GCF_027579735.1 of Bombina bombina. Taxonomy (NCBI): domain Eukaryota; kingdom Metazoa; phylum Chordata; class Amphibia; order Anura; family Bombinatoridae; genus Bombina; species Bombina bombina. The sequence goes on along the minus strand of NC_069499.1, from coordinate 211,102,310 downwards.
TACTGTTGCTCAAAGACACACATCAATGTTGCATTAAAGATATATACACACCCAAAGTTATGATTTACATCATTTTGATGGAGCATACAAATGACATTAGATTTGTTATTCTCAATTATTCAGATTTTCGATGTATTGTTTGTATTAATTTTAAAATCATAAAAGCATAGTACATAGAACATTTAAGATTTCTCATGTGTGTATCACTTGATGATTGTTGTCAAAAATGAACATGGAAACAAACATATGCTATACATCTTCTGAATAACAAAGGTGTAGACTAAGAAAGTTTTAATTATTAATCTTTCAATATTCCAAGAAAATTAATATATAATCAGAGGAGTAAATTATATGTTTGTTTCAAATGTTATGCTTCATGAGAATCATGCTCATAATATTGATTACCAATACACCTTCAATGACATATAAAAGAGTCAATGGACTTACCAGAAGACCGCAAATGCGGCTCTGTGTCAGTGCTGGATTCCTCGGGGCTCCCCACACCAACTCTCTCTATGAATGATATAAATATATATTAGTGAACACATTTGGGATAGCACTAAATCACATCTGTAGCGATTTTTAAGAATAATCAACTTGAAAATGTGAAGAATAGACCAGTCATTATCAAAAAAAATGCTTGATTGAATCAAGGGGATTCTGTTAAAAATGATGTATTGAACATATGTTTAATTTCTGACTATATTAGACATAAAAATCATCTCATACGATGCTATTACATATCTAAATATACCCATTGATCAATGTTCTTAAAAGAATACACACAAACCACATTTTGAATAACAGCTGTTGACAAATATAAACAAAGACATGTGGCACATCGAGCCATTTGTGCAATGTACAGTAATCTTGTTTAGGACACAACACATATTTATCACAATACAAAACCAAATTGATTATTACAAATATGTAATCATGGTGCTGTTAGAGTATGCTGATATCTATAAAGTAACTCCAACAGTGAATATGTGAATTATATATCAATATTGTCTAATCCAAAGAATGTAAAGATGAATGAATCTATTGTTTATTAAAGGGACACTGACATGATTTATTTCAATCATTGATTTCACTGTTCAAACTGTTCCAAATGATTTTACATTGACTCCTATTATAATTGTAATGTTGCTACATTTTAATCTTAAATGCAGATAAGCAATATTGGATTCAATAAATATTGTTTGTTGAAGGTATCCACCAATCATCAATCAAAACCCAGGTTGGTCAACCAAAATTGAGCTGCAGATAAACGTACATTCTTGATTTTAAAATACATTTAGCAATAGAATATTTCACACATGATTATAGTATTATATTTAAATGTTGATTAATATTGCATGCTCTATCTGAATGACAACATTAATAATTTTAGCTCAGTGTCCCTTTAATATAAAAATATATTGATTTGACAATGTTGGTGTTAATGAATTCTCTACTCCATATGTTGATGTAATGAATGGGATTGAGCATGCGATTCCAATCTAATATGTTATTTAAGGATATCCTAAGAATTATTTAATTTTCATCTATTAAAGGGACATGAATCTCTAAATGTGTAATTGTATACTTTTTGAAACTATGTACTACTGTTATCTGAACACATGATTTTAACTTTTGTAAAAATGCCAATTTATGCATAAAAAAACAGCCGGATAATACCAGTAATGCATTGTTTAACCTAAACCAAAATCGATTTTTTTTAAAAGAACTAAAACAATAGACTGAACCAATGTAGCTCATAAAATGTTTAAACAAAACAATAAAATCACGTTTAAAAATCATTCTATGTAAAATTTAGTTGGCATGTCCCTTAAATGACGTGATCAATTTCAAAAATGGAATCTATAATTTAAAAATCTAAACATATGCAAAAGTGTGTGTATTTTTTAAAAATGTATACAAATAAGATTAAGCAATACACAAGGGAAGAATATAAATTGGACATTCAAAGAATCTTACATTAAAATTAAGACATCCAGAATAGATGGGATATCTTAAATTCCAAACAAAATCAGAGTAGTCTTACAATGTAATCCTATTTTTTTGTATTATTTATTCTTATTTGCAAAAAGTTTTAAAATCCATTTTGCAGATACATTTAAATATTGAACAATGTGGATTTAGTATGTAATGTTCTGTCCATGTTTCTAAGACAAATGTCAATTAAAATGAGACATACCATACTGTGACAAGCCCTGCCTTGAGGAGCCAGCACCAACATCCAGATCTGTAATATATTAAATGAGGATTGGATATCATTAATACAAATCATGCTATGTTTAAAATCTTTACATTATTAGCAAATCAATTAAAAACTATTAATCCTTTGGTAGTCCCATGAGTTAATTGTTTCCTCAATTAAATTCATGATAAATATATCCTGTACTCTTATTTTCAATCAGTTGTGTTGTTTACTGTAGCTTAAATTATTTTATTATGTCTAATATTGAAAATAAGAATACTGTATTCTTCACATATATAATAAATCACATTTCATTTTGACCAACATGTATAAAGCAATGCCACTTACAGCAAACCCATGTTAACGTGTATGCGCAATTCCATTTTCGCGATCATTGCGCAATGATTCCAAGTGGAATTACGCATCCGTCATTTTACCAACATGTGTAAAGCAATGCCACTTAAAGCAAACCCATGGTAACGTGTATGCGCAATTCCATTTTCGCGATCATTGCGCAATGATTTCAAACGGAATTACGCATCCGTCATTTGACCAACATGTGAAAAGCAATGCCACTTACAGCAAACCCATGTTAACGTGTATGTGCAATTCCATTTTCGTGATCATTGCGCAATGATTCCAAGCAGAATTACGCATCCGTCATTTGACCAACATGTGTAAAGCAATGCCACTTACAGCAAACCCATGTTAACGTGTATGCGCAATTCCATTTTCGCGATCATTGCGCAATGATTCCAAGTGGAATTACGCATCCGTCATTTGACCAACATGTGTAAAGCAATGCCACTTACAGCAAACCCATGTTAACGTGTATGCGCAATTCCATTTTCGCGATCATTGCGCAATGATTCCAAGCGGAATTACGCATCCGTCATTTGACCAACATGTGTAAAGCAATGCCACTTACAGCAAACCCATGTTAACGTGTATGCGCAATTCCATTTTTGCGATCATTGCGCAATGATTCCAAGCGGAATTACGCATCCGTCATTTGACCAACATGTGTAAAGCAATGCCACTTACAGCAAACCCATGTTAACGTGTATGCGCAATTCCATTTTCGCTCTGTGACGCATATTCTGTAGAGCGCAAGAAACATCATTCCTATTTCATGTGTCACTAATCTAAAATCAGATATCTAAACATCATATGTAGTGTATGTTGTGAGATCTGTATAGGTTTAGTATCTGACTATATACACATTTTAATTTTTTTTTTAAATATTAAGATATTATATGAAGTTGGATAGTTACCTGGTTCAGATTCTCCATCATCTCCTCCCAGGCCACCGGACGGAGAAGCAGCTGCCCTGGCCCCCGCGTCAGGACTTTCAGATCCCGCAGCTGGGAGGGAAGAAGAGGAGGCCGAGGATGGCGAGGATCTAAATCTTTTGGGGACCCGAGATTGAGGAGCTCGCATAAAGTCACCTCATAAGGGAGTAGGTATAGTTTCCGCGGGGCCTTTCTTTGGCCCCCTCTTTTACGGGCTTGTACCCAGTCCCTTATGAGGTTGACTTTTTTTGTTAAGCGCAACCTCAAATCTCCGAATCTCCTCATGATTTGATCCTGGCTCCTCTGGACGTCACACACCAATCTAACCGCATTGGTGATAGACTCCCAGAGGGTCTTCTTAACAGGCGCATCTGTCAACCTCCTCTTGTTCCCAAACAGCTGGGGATAAAAGTCCTTGACGGCGTGGACCAGTGCAGCGTTCTCCTGCTTGGTGAACCTGGGAGCTGACATGCCTGCTGGGTTGTATAATAAATCCCGGTATATTATAATTAGAATATATACTGCCTGCAGGCATTAGAGAACTGACAAAGATGGCAACGTGTAATTGACTATTATATGGTGAAGTAAACATGAGATGCACCATGGGACAAGTTATCTGTACATCTGATTGGATAAAAGTTTGAAATATTGTTAGAATGTCTGTGAGACCATCCTGACTCAAGTTGTGTTTGTGTGATGAACTCTGATTGGCCGTTCCTTAATGTTTCATATCTTAGTAACTTCCTTACACATACCTCCCGGTGGTGCTGTAACTTCATTTTTCATGTAGACTTATTTGTAACTCATGGGCCTGTCATGCGGATATGTGTGACGCAGATTTAATATCTGTGATCCGTTAAATATTAATGATAAAATTCTATTTAAAATCTAATATTGTCAAAATGTCATGCCCTGGAGTTCCGGGGGAGGAGTCCAGGTGTGAGGACACACGCTGCACCTGTGCTGATCTATCCACCCTACAAGCTCTTGGCGAGTTACTCCCGCCTAAACCACTAACCCTGGATGGCTTGTCCAGCGTGAAACATACCGCTGCTGGAATTCTTCTAGTGCCAAGACATTGCACTATAACTGCATGCTGCAGCAATTGGAAGTTTCTTTGTCATTCGGCATTAAACATTTCCCCTAAAGTAAATGTTCAGTGAGATAAGCAAACAATTGAAGGTTTCTGTGCACGCTGAAAACCTACTACAAAAAGCTGCCTTTTTACCTACCTGCTGGTGCACCTGTTGAGAGACGCCTTGTTCCTGCCTATCGGGCTCTGCCCTCCTGCACAGTTTAACCCGTTCTCCGAGAACATCTCAGATGGACCCAAGTGCCCTGTATTGAGCCAGGAGGGAGTTCCTGAGACTCGGCCGGACAGGACGCTCTTACCTGACAGCCTCTGTGACACGATCCTGGCGCGCACCGGCTTCTTCTTCACTACCTGCCGCAGACGAACCCCGGGACGTGTATCTCTTGCAGGGCTCTGTTCCCATCTCGGCATTAAACATTTTCCCTAAGTAAATGCTCAGTGAGATAAGCAAACAATTGAAGGTTTCTGTGCACGCTGAAAGCCTACTACAAAAAGCTGTCTTTCTACTTACTTGCTGGTACACCTGTTGAGAGACGCCTTGTTTCTGCCTATCGGGCTCTGCCCTCCTGCACAGTTTAATCCGCCCTCTGGGAATATCTCAGATGGATCCAAGTGCTCTGCATTAAGGCAGGAAGGAGTTCCTGAGACTTGGCCGGACTGGACGCTCTTACCTGACAGCCACTGTGACACGATCCTGGCGTGTATCGGCTTCTTCTTCACTACCTGCCGCAGACGAACCCCGGGGTGTGTATCTCTTCCAGGACTCTGCTCCCATTTCGGCTCCGGTAGCCTACTCGTATGGAAGGGGGAGAGCCCAGCGATCTCTAATACCTGACAGGCTGTGTTTGCTGTCCCTCTATGTGACCCCTCCCACCGATGCTGCGAGAGGGGTGAGGACAGCTGTAGCCTGTATGGATCTCGTTTTGACGACCAACGCTCCCCATGGTACATACTACAGAAAGCCTCAAACATAATACTAAGGAGGCTATTACTGTCACACACCCCGAAGCACGCTCCCCCCTACACCGGTGATGCGCAGGGGGAACAGTTTGCTAAGAAGAGCCTGATCTTACTACGAACTATCTGCAGTTAAGAGCTGGAACTGGTAAAGTAGCTAATTATTTTGCTGCTATTTTCATTATTTTCCTTCCAAAATTCATTGGACTCTTCATGTATGCACAAAAAATTTGATATGCACAAAACTGATGATATTATCTCTGTATTCTTGTAAAAGCAAGTTTAAAAAGTAATTCTAAGTCTGGTAAAAATAGAGGGAATATAATAGAAACAACTATATATTAACAATTACCTATCATATACTGCTACATATTTCGTTGTATCCCCTGAGTGCAAATTCTTGCCTTAAATTATATAGCATGGTTAACATAAAAGGTCTCCAATACAAATAAGGTTGACTATAAAGGCTAGATATCTCTATATGTATAAACCCTGCCTTTTTCTTTAACATACCGTGGTTTAAGTGCAAAAGGCCAAGGAACTCTATTTGCTTGCATGAATAAATTATAAGTTACTAGCAGGCGAAGTAAGAGATAAAAATTACAAGTTAAAAATTTTTTTAGAACTAAGGTCTCACATCAATATAATTTTTGATATTGTTCGAAAAATAACTGCTAGGACTGTAATTGGTACTTCTTGCAAGGGCAAGGTTCACAAAATAAGATAGTTGTAGCCCTGCTATCAAAAAGCAATTGAATATTTTTCTTCTTTTCTTTTTTTCTTTCTTTTTTTGGAATTTTATATAAGGGTAAATCCTGACACTATACAAAATTATAAACTTCAGGATTGTATCCTGTGTCCCTATGGGATAAACAAAAAGGTCTCCAGGAAGACGGTTCTGCTTCTTTAAAAAGATCATAAACTACTGAAATAATGCCCCTGTTTATACAAATATTATTGGAAAGCAATATAAATTGAATATATCTAATTTTTATATACAATAGCATATAGCTATCCTCCATTTTCGAAAGGGCCATTAAGATTTAATTTAGCTAAAGAGGTAAAACTCTTAAATTAAGGATAAAGAATACATAACAGAGATAACTGCAAACACTGATTTTCATTCCACACTGTTTTATTTTATTTTCACCGCCCCTACACTAATGCACTTCCTCACGATTGTTGATTTTTTCACATCCCACACACCTCACACCCTACACTCTTCCCCTCTATCCCTCACAAGTAGAGAAGAGGAAAAGACTCACAAAAAGAGGTAGAGGGGGGATTGGAGAGGGGAAGGGAAAAGGGAAAGGAATTTTTTTTTTTTTTTTCTTTTTTTTTTTTTTTTCTCTCTTGTCCTCCTTCTCACTGATCACTGACACATCCTGCACTATTACAGGAACACAATCAAATGGATAAATTTATACACCCTCACTCCAAAAATACACCTCCCCCAATGGCGGCTAAACCAAGAGATAAACGGAATAAGGTTTCCGTAGACCCTACCGTTGAATCACAATCACACACAAGTAACACTCAAACATTATCTGAACCTATAGATATTCAATCCTTAGTTCAAAGAATATCAGAAGTTCTTTCACCTAAATTCGAAATCTTAAGAAACGAGATTAAAGCAGATATAATCCATCTAACATCAGAAGTCAGACAATTTGCAAGTAGGCTTACGGAGGCAGAACAGAGGATATCTGACCTTGAGGATAACATGATTGAGTATAATGCCAAAACCGAAACCTCAAGTAATACCATCTTAAAATTACAAACGAAAATAGAAGACCTAGAGAATCGGGCACGTAGAAACAATCTTAGAATAATAGGTGTCCCCGAAGACAGACAATATGAAGACCTATTCAAACTACTTATGGTAACACTCCCACAGCTCCTAAAAATTACAGATAACTTCCCTAAATCATTTATTGAAAGAATACATAGAATTGGCCCTCCTTATTCTTCCAAAAATACCAGACCCAGACCAATTATTGTCAAATTTTTAAATTATCAGGACAAGCTTACATTTTTGCAATCTTATCATAAATGTCAGCCCATATTTCTAGCGGAAGCGAAAATTTTATTTTTTCAAGACTATTCAATGGAGACAGTCAATAAAAGACGAGAAATTACTCCAATGTGCACAAAGTTTATCCAGCAGGGAATAAGGGCTAACATATTGTACCCTGCTAAACTTAAGGTATTCATAGAAAATCAATCAATTGTTTTTGATACTCCAGCGGAAGCTGGAAAATTTTACGCTCAAAAATTTCCCTCAGATTAATAGATTATAGCCTATAGGGATATTATAGTAAATTTAATCTCTTACTGAATATAAACATGGACTCTTCCAAGAAGGGTAATGAGAGAATTGAAAGGTTCAGCTCTCTCAAACACGGTCCCTCCCTCCCTCTAACCCCTCCTTTTATCCTTTTTTTTTTTTTTTTTTTTTTCTTCTTCTTTGATATGTTTAACAAATAATGAACATGCCAAGTAGAATTAAAGTCACTTCATGGAATATAGGTGGCCTCACGTCCCCCATTAAAAGAAAAACCATATTAACCTACTTGAAGAGAATTAATACCTCTATTGCACTCCTACAAGAAACACATTTGAAAACTGAAGAGGTCCTCAAGCTTAAATCTACATGGGTCCAAGAGGTTTTTTTCTCTCCAAGTACTAGGAGGAAAGGGGGAGTTGTTGTCTTAATAAGCAAAAATGTTAAGTACCAGGTAATACAAACAGAAAAAGATACCGAAGGGAGATACATAATTTTAAAAATTAAAATAGATAACACGTTATATACACTCTGTAACATCTATGCCCCAAATGTTTTTAATATACCCTTTTGGGAAGTATTACAAAACAGGCTCATGACATGTGCTGAGGGATATCTGATATTGGGTGGAGACTTCAATATGACCCCTAAATGCCTGCTGGACAGGCTAAGACAGGATCGTGCGTTAAAAAGAACCAAAAGAGATAAATTAGAATCAAAACTCTTCTCTAGAATAATGCTTAACCTAAAAGTTTGTGATATATGGAGACTCCAAAATCCTGATTCTCGAGAGTATACGTGCCTGTCAAAGGCACATAAGTCTCTCTCAAGGATAGATCTTCTCTTAGTGGACGAGAGACTATGTAAGTCGCAGGTGAGGGCTCAAATACTTCCAATAGTTATCTCAGATCATGCCCCAATTTGTTTAGATCTTCAACCATATAATAGTGGGCAAACAAATAGACGATTTTTTTTTCCAACATTCCTTGCCACAGATCTTAAATTTAAAAACTGGTTGGAAGCCAAATTTAAAGATTATGCTTTATTGAACCGCGACTACATCTCACGCCCTCTCCTATTCTGGGAGACGGCTAAAGCAGTGTTAAGAGGGGAAATTATAGCATATAATGTAAATAGAACTAAAAAACTTAAGCAAAGAGAGGGGGAGCTGGCAAGAGCAGTTTCTAACGCATATAATCTTCATTTAATTTTAAATTCCTCTCAAAGCTGGGCCAAATATACCTCAGCTCTACAAAATAGAGACTCATTCTTGCTTTACAAAACAACACAGAAAGATGCCAGGGTTCAGTCAAAGTTATATCGATTTGGCAATAAAACGGGTAAATTGCTAGCTAAACTTCTCAAAATTGAAAGAGGATCCCAATTGATAGAGTATATAAACACGGGAGCACAAACAGTCAATACGACTGAAGAACTCACACAATTATTCTTTAAATATTATTCTGATCTATACTCTTTTAGAAAGTCTAATATACAGGCACGTGATCAATTTTGGAACGAAATTACTTTCCCCACATTACATCATGAGAACCTACAGGATCTCTATGCCCCAATTACTGAAATAGAAGTATCTAGAGTAATTTCAAAATTGCCACACAATAAAGCCCCAGGCCCAGACGCACTACCGAACAAATTTTACCAAGCTCTAAATAATACTATCACACCATATTTAACTACTCTATTTAATTATTTATATATAGAAGGAAAGGATCCAACACATGGTTTTTCTGCATCTTATACTACCTTGGTACTGAAACCTGGGAAGGACCCAACAAAAGAGGAATCATATAGACCTATAGCATTACTCAACACCGACTATAAAATCTTAACCTCAATATTAGCCCATAGACTCCAAACCATATTACCTCCTATTATCCATACAGATCAAGCTGGGTTCATACAGAGCAGAAACTCTGCCTCAAAAATACGTGAACTGTTCCTTCTTATCGACTATTTTAGAGAGCTGCATCTTCGAGAGGGGGGGGAGGGAGAGGACACCCCTGATAAGGCAATAATATCAATAGACGCCCAAAAAGCTTTTGACTCAGTCCACCACGATCATCTCATTCATACCTTAAATAATTTTGGACTGAAAGAAAATTTTACTAAGTTTGTTAGCAATCTCTATCGAATTGCTACCACAAAATTATTGGTCAATGGAAACTTATCACAGGATATAGAATTACATCGTGGTACTAGACAGGGGTGCCCTCTCTCCCCCCTCCTCTTTGATCTTGCTATAGAGCCCCTTGCCATTTATATAAGACATCAAATCGATGGGATAAGGGTGGGCAGGAAAGAGTCTAAAATTGCTTTATATGCAGATGATGTTCTCATTTATATGACCAATACAAGATTAAATATACCTAAACTCTTAAATATAGTACAACAATTTGGGTCCTTCTCAGGCTATCAGGTTAATAATACAAAATCTGAATTATTCTGGATCACTCAGACAAAAAACTCATCAACAGAAATTCCTTTCCACATAGCTCATAACTCTTTCCGATATCTGGGAATTAATATCTCTTACGACCTAGATACTTGGTATTCGCTTAATTTCACTCCAATAATAAATAAAATTAAAGAATCCCTTAAAAACTGGCAAAATTTCCCGCTATCTTTATCAGGCCGAATTGCTGCTTATAAAATGATGCTCTTACCTAAACTTCTATACATGATACAGAATATTCCTCTCTTTATCAAAAAGAAAGACATAGATCTTCTTAATTCTACTCTTAGATCATTTATATGGCAAAATAGAAAACCCAGAATCTCTCTTCAAAAATTATCTCTACCACTGAAGTATGGGGGGCTTGCGCTCCCAGATATACGAGCATATAATCAAGCTTTTCTAGCTCGTGTAGTTATAGACTGGGTATATTTAAAGAATTATGTAACAGATAACGACTTGGAAAAAAACATAACTTATCCTTTAAAATTAACAGCATTGATACATAATGATCCCAATCAGATTCCGAATCAAATTAAAAAGTTAAAATCTATCTACAACCCTATTCTGGCATGGAAAAAGATATGTACTACATTAGAGGTAGAGTATCATGTTTCCCGTTATATTCCGTTTCTGGGTAACCCACAGTTTGGGGATGGTATACAGGAAGGAGTATTCAGAAAATGGAAAATATTAGGCCTCAGCAACATATGTCAGATCTTAGATTTTGAGAGAAGATGTGTTAAATCATTTGAAACGCTGAGATTAGAATTTAATATACCAAACAAATTTTTTTTCGCTTACCTCCAGGCAAGACACTATGCCTTAAATCTCATCTATAAATATGGATGGAACTGGTCTCTGGATAAAGTTGGAAATTGGCTTGCCGTTGCCAAACTGAGACACATCTCAATTGTATGTGGGTACCAATTGTTGGTATCAGTAAAGGGAGCAAAAAATGCTGAGACAACCCAGAACAAGTGGAGTGCATTGATCAAACAACCCTTAGATCCCCCACTGTTCTATCAATCAATATTGGAAACTGCTCGTGCCACTCTCGCCGCTTCCTGGAGGGAATCTCATTTGAAATTGTTATACATGACCTATTTTACTCCTGAAAAAGGACATAGATATGGAAGTAGTAACTTTAAGTCATGCCCAAAATGTTCACTTCTGAAGGCAGACCTTCAGCACATGTTATGGGCCTGCCCAAAAATCAGGAACTTCTGGTTAAAGATTGAATTTTGGTTAAACAAGATAATAGCTCCTTCCCGTATAATACTATCTCTAGAAATAATAGTTTTTCTGTTTCAATTGAATGAGGAAAATATAAAGAGAATTATCAACATAACTATTTTAGCAGCAAGATATCTCATTTTTAGTAAATGGAAAAAGACAAATCCTCCTAGCATAACAGAAACTAAGAATTTTTTAAAAAAGCAATACATCTTGGAACAAATAGATACAGACCCAAATAATGACCGAGATATCAGAAAATTATTTTTGAAATGGTCACCATTTATTAAAGATCTGCCACCTAGTGAAATTGACTTTTTGATATATCCCTTCAGGAACTCAGAACTGGTAATTCTTGGCACATGGTAATAATTAAGTCCCTTTTTTTTTTTTTTTTTTTTTTTTCTCTCTTCTTTTTCCTTCTCTCTCCTCCCGCCTTCCCTCTCCTCTCCTCCTCTCCCCATATTGTGGTTATACATATCTCCCTTTCCTTGATAATTTAATTGAGGAATATGAAACTGACTCTGAAGCAAACTGTTTACTAATTGAATGAATATAGTTGTTTTTCTTTTTTCCTTTTTTTTTTTTTTTTTTTTTTTTTTTCCCCTTCTCTTTTTTCAATTAAATGCATAAAATAAATAGAAAATACCTTCATTGAGTATAATATGTATTCATTTATTAACAAAAGATATGTACTATCATTATTATTTAGTTAAGATAAATGCATCAATTTCTTTTGTAATAGGTTATCACACTAACACACTAAGCCCTGCGTGGCGGATCTTGTGTTTTGTACTCATGTTGGTTTATAAATAAATATTTAAAAAAAAAAATCTAATATTGTCACATTATTAAATGTTGTATACATTTTTCGGTTTAATAACGGTCTGTTTCTTTAATACAAATACACATTTAATATTGTATGTCTTTATTGTTCATAAAATCCATTTCTTTACTTATTGTGAAGTATTGATATTGCTCTATTAAATGTATTTCATAATGCACATTGATTGTGTGCTATTGCGTGACATTAGACTCTAATGTTTAAAGATGCTAATCTGGTGTTTCAAGATGCGTTTCATACGCAATATTTCTGAATGTTCAAATTCAGGTTATAATGTCAGTAACTTGGATAATCTGTTTATAAATGTTAAACTACAGGTTTGTTTGTTATTAGTAAATAAACCTCAAGCTTGTATTTGTCTGAACTGCTCATATATGTTATTGTGCAATGGCGTCTTTATTTTTAAATAGACATTACAAAAAAATAATTGTATCAAATGATCTGTAGAGATAGAAAATTGTTTAGACTTTAAAATGTAAATCAATTTTTCTTAGTATTTAGATATCCTCAACAGAAGAAATTTAAATGCACATGGTTGAGCCAATCACATAAGGCATCTCTGTGCATCCACCAATCTTCATCTACTGAGCCTATCTCGATATGCTTTTCAAGCAAAGTATGTCAAGATAAGAAGAGAAGTAAATACACTCTTTAAATCTCTTAAAGGGACACTGTCCAAACCAAATTTAGCGTTCATGATTCATATTGAGCGTGAAATGTTAAGCAACTTTATAATTTAATCCGATTCTCAAATGTTAAGAATTATCTTGTTATCTTTCTTTGCAAATCAATAATGATATTTTAGATTACGGACAATTGTTGCAAAAAAACTGGGTTGTCCTTGATGATTGTTGGATAAATTAATCCAACCAAAAAAACCAAGTTCTGTCCAGAGTACTGAAGCAAATAAACTATCTATTTAATGCCTTATTTTTTAAATTAATGATAGCAACATCACAAGGAACATTCATAATATGAGACAATTTATAAAGTTGCTTAAAATAGAATACTCATTCAGAATGTATAAATCATTAATTTTTTAACTGTCTCCCTTTAAGTATATTTTGAGTTCATGTCCCTTTAAAGAGAAATTTCACAATAATGCTTGAAAAAGCAGAAACCTAGGCACCTTCCTTTTGCTAAATTAGTATAACATATGAGTAAAGCATATTTAGATTAACTTCTGGATTGTTTTACACACTGACTGAAATATATATTGTAAAGGATGTATTTCGGAGTCTTCAGCTTAGAGGGACATTAAGCTATATGTTATGTATGCATTTTGGATAAGATTATAATATTTGAACAACTTAATATGTTTTGGTATTCAATCATTAGATTGTAATTATATATATTCTTGGATTAAATACATATCTACATAGGCTATTTTGATGCTGATTGTTGGTTGCACATAGATGCCTTATGTAATTGACTAAGATATGTGCATTGATGTATCTTTTTCGAAGTATATTTAAAGACTGAATGTAATTTTATAGTACTTTCTAAATATGTTTAAATTCTTTTATGAATTTTTTAAAAATCAATACACAATATACTTTGTGAATGTCCCTTTAAGGACCAAAACATTTTGAATGTTGATTTAACATTGTCAAAATAAACTAAAGGGGAATGAAAATTATATATAGATATGTGATGTCTAACCCAAGAGGTAAGATTTTAAAAACTACATAATATTAATAACTATAGTTAAATGACTCCACTAGAAAATTAAATCTATTAACCTGGCATCCAATAACTAGCTTGTGAAAAATATGAAGTTAAATGACCTACCATTTATAAATGTAAAAATTAAAAAAGTTTAGAAAATAATGTTTTGACATACATAAGGAAGATACAAGATCTTATAAAATTAATTTTACATTCAACAACACTGTCACTTTAATGTAATTGAACCACTTCCCCTTCTTAAAAGTGAAACAAAATAATTTATGTCAAATTTTGACTACATATCCGAAATTTTTTTAACATCTAAGAATTTCAAAAGAAAAGCATCGATGGATCTCACTCCCCAATTAATTTAAAAAAGATAGTTTAATTTAATATTCTCTGAATCAGTGGATTTTAAAAAATTAATGCATTATTTGATCTTATGCATGTGCTTGTCAAATAGCCAACTACCAGTCATGGGAGTCAAATTGTTTTTTATTGACAGATTATATGGATATTTATTATAATCTGTTCAAAAGAGTGTATTTAATAATAAAATGTTTATTATTACCATTTAAAAAATTAAAAGTTTCTGAAACAAAAACAAAAAATATATTCCTGGAAGTCATCAGATGAAATTAAATTGTAAAAAAGAACATTTTAACAAAGTTAATACACACGTTGTCAAATATTCATAAAATACATTTACAATCATCTTGTGTCTATGCTCTAACTTTGTTCTACATTTTATCAAGATATTTATTAATTAAATTTAAAAATAAAGAAAATAAACATACACCATTATATTGTGTAATAAAAATTAAATTTAAATATCTGAATTTCTAATTATACATAATAATGTATATCACATTTCAATAATATATATGTATGCTGAACATAAATGTAATATTTCATGTCCATTAAAATACCTCTATATCAACTATAATATGTATTCCTTTTTCTGATTGTGATCCCTAAATATCTAATTATGAACTAAATATGACTAATGTATATTCAACATTCTTCCTGTGATTCTTAACTAGCATGCATTGGTACACCAACCTGGATAATGCATGGTCTTTGAAAGTCAATTCAGGGGTAAACAGTTGATCTTCAATAGGTGTCTTATTCATCAGTTCATAAAATAGAGGACTGAAATACCATTTAAAAAAGTAAAATCATCTAAGTGTCTGATTGTGATCCCTAAATATCTAATTATGAATTAAATATGACTAATGTATGTAAGCTACTAATATTCAACATTCTTCCTGTGATTCTTAACTAGCATGCATTGGTACACCAACCTGGATAATGCATGGTCTTTGAAAGTCAATTCAGGGGTAAACAGTTGATCTTCAATAGGTGTCTTATTCATCAGTTCAAAAATAGAGGACTGTGAAATACCATCTAAAAATTAGAAAATAATCTAAGTGTCTCCAATAGGATGCCTCCACAGCCTTATTCTATCAAATAGTTGGCACTTACCATGTGAACATGTCTTTGTATGGTTTTCAAGGTCAGCAGATTTGAAAGATAATGCCAGATATGATCCCATTGGTATACTTCAATTTCAATCTTGGCTTTTTCCACTGTCAGTCTGGGCAATCTTCACTGTCAGGCTTCTAATTCTTCCCTTTCAGTCTTTAGATTAAGTCAGCTCCCTAATGGCAGAAAAAGTTTAATAAAAATTACTACAAGTGTGTGAATCAGTTCTGTACCCCTCTACCACCCCCCATTTCATAATCAATTTCTGTCACTAGCTTACTAAGCGTGTGTAGCATCTTGTGTTATGTTCTATCAAGTGTGAAGATGAGTCATATTGAGCATAACAAACTTCTAATGTGTGATATTGAACCATAGTCATGATAGAGGATAGTTATGCTAGAGGATCCGTTTCTGAGTATTTACATTTTAAGTAATGTGTAAACTAAATACTAGTTTACAAAATGTATGCCATATGATGTATTTGTGTACAATTCATGCCAGCAACAGCCCATACATTTTTACTTACCAGCTGAAGTCATCTTTAAAAACCAGGTGGCAAAGACTCGCTACAGGACCCAATGCCCAGAGCATCACCTATATTAATAAATGAAACACATTTTTAGCATTTGATGAACAATCCTAACATGTTTGGACAATTCTCTACTTGTCATTTCCCTAGAGTTCACATCTATTGACAATACTCCAGTCTAACTTCTATTATTTACCGTCTAAAGTGGCGGTTGATGATGTCTGCTCTGACATTGAGCCCCTCGTCCCGGAATGGCCCCTCTAGAACAGGATCATCCTCCTCATCTCTGAGGAGGTTTTGGTGCGCCGGGATTCCCTGCAGCATCCCAGCCCGCTGTGCAATATTATGCAGGGTTGTACTGGAGGGCTCCTCCCGACCTGTCCAGGCACCTGAACCTCATCTTCAGGAGCCCGAACATCCGTTCAAACACCGCCCTGGTTCTCTTATGAGCCCTATTGTAGCGCTCCTCAGACACATCAGTCGGGCTACGCAAGGGGGTAATGAGCCAAGGCCGGCTCATGTACCCAGAATCACCTATAAATTATGAACAGAACATAATTCAAACAGAATCCTCAAAATAGTATTTGGAGTCCAATAAAACTTTTTGTACACGATAATCCACTAACAAATGTTTAATTTGTAAAAGAATAATCTAGTTCAATATTATTCTCTATCTTCCCATTTCCGCTAAGACATGCTACATATGCGTATTTCTCCTAAACCAGACCTTGTGTAAAATGGCAACTAAATGGTTACATTGCATTCTCTATCTGAGCATTTAAGGTAAGACATGCTACATATCTGCATTGAACTAAAAGACATTAGCGGAAAGAGACAATGACATGGTTAAATTGCATTAGCTAATATCTTGCCATTTCAGCTAAGACATGCTACATATGCATATTTCTCCTAAACCAAACCTTGTGTAAAATGCAAACTAAATGGTTACATTGCATTCTCTATCTGAGCATTTAAGGTAAGACATGCTACATATCTGCATTGAACTAAAAGACATTAGCGGGAAGAGACAATGACATGGTTAAATTGCATTAGATAATATCTTGCCATTTCAGCTAAGACATGCTACATATGCGTATTTCTCCTAAACCAAACCTTGTGTAAAATGGCAACTAAATGGTTACATTGCATTCTCTATCTGAGCATTGAAGGTAAGACATGCTACATATCTGCATTGAACTAAAAGTAGACATTAGCGGAAAGAGACAATGACATGGTTAAATTGCATTAGCTAATATCTTCCCATTTCAGCTAAGACATGCTACATATGCGTATTTCTCCTAAACCAAACCTTGTGTAAAATGGCAACTAAATGGTTACATTGCATTCTCTATCTGAGCATTTAAGGTAAGACATGCTACATATCTGCATTGAACTAAAAGACATTAGCGGAAAGAGACAATGACATGGTTAAATTGCATTAGCTAATATCTTGCCATTTCAGCTAAGACATGCTACATATGCGTATTTCTCCTAAACCAAACCTTGTGTAAAATGCAAACTAAATGGTTACATTGCATTCTCTATCTGAGAATTTAAGGTAAGACATGCTACATATCTGCATTGAACTAAAAGTAGACATTAGCGGGAAAATAAAATAAATGGTTAAATTGCATCCGATAGCTGAACATTACGCTAACATTTTAAAACTACAGTGGCAATTGTCAAACTAATTAACCATGTTGTGCACAAATACTCACCAACGTGATAACCAGGGGGCATTTGTCTTTCCTCAAACGGTCTCCACAGGGATGACAGAGAGAGGATGCGGGCATCATGACAAGCTCCTCCAAAATTCGCACACACATGCATAATCCTCATCTGTGCGTCACAAACATACTGCATGTTGAGGCTATGAAAATGTTTGCGATTTCTGAAGGGCAAGTCATCAATTGGAGCACGCAGCGCAATGTGGGTACAATCAATGGCTCCCAAGACATTGGGCAATTCAGCAATATCAAAGAATTCCCGCTTCAGGCGCCTCCAATCACCATCATTCTGTGGGAATCCTATGTATTGCTTACTGATACATACCATGGCGTCCAGAAAGTTATCAAACACCACAGAGAATTTACCTTGAGCCAGGCCATGCATGTACATTTCTCCGGATTGAAATCTCCCGGAGGCCAGGACGTATAGACAACTTAGCATCTTACTCATGGCAGGAACAGCAGTCCTTATTCTTATACGTGGCTCCAAATGAGGTTTAAGAAGATCGTAAAGGCCAATGAGCTGTTCGCGATTGAGCCGATACTTATCATAAACCTCAAAGTCGCTCATGTTTTCCAAGGTGGGTCTCACCCTGTAGACAGGAGGACCTCGAACCAGACGACCCCTTCGTCTCAGTCTGAGCCGCCGAGGCTGCCTGATTCGATCAACAGCTAGTTCGCCAATAGCAGCACCAGCAGTGTCTACCATGTCATCGTCATCCATCTTTCAAAACAGCGTAACAAGGTATGCACTTGATCTGATGTGGATCACAAGTGATGCTTTGGCCATGTTGTTTGGTGGATTTATAGTACAATTAGTCCAATGGTATTGAGTTTGTAATGATTGCTAATTGTATTCACTTGTTTGTATGTGAGCGGCGCGAATGCTTTCACAGTGGGCGTTTTTTTTGTTGTTTGCTGAAATGTTGTTTTCCAACAATGAATCTCAATGTGAAAGTGTCAAATATCACACATACAGTGCATGTTTGTAATGTTTGATCATATGCGTAATAAATATTTATTAAACACGATCTTATAGTAAAAAGCACACGTCCAGGCTAACATGAATGAAAGTGCATAGTTGTGTATAATGTGCATCAAATGTGATCGATCAATGTTGCTGCAATATTGTTTGTAAACGATAAAGTAACATCTGCCATCTGTAGTATTGTATATATAAGTGATTGCCGAGCTGTCAATATTGTACGCGTCCCTTTCAAATCGCAATAATAATTCAGAACTTCCCGTCTGCCATCTGTAGTATTGTATATATAAGTGATTGCCGAGCTGTCAATATTGTATGCGTCCCATTCAAATCTCAATAATACTGAATAACTTCCGGCTGTCATCTGTAGTATTGTGTATATAAGTGATTGCCGAGATGTCAATATTGTATGCGTCCCTTTAAAATCGCAATAATAATTCAGAACTTCCGGCTGTCATCTGTAGTATTGTATATATAAGTGATTGCCGAGCTGTCAATATTGTATGCGTCCCTTTCAAATCGCAATAATAATTCAGAACTTCCCGTCTGCCATCTGTAGTATTGTATATATAAGTGATTGCCGAGCTGTCAATATTGTATGCGTCCCTTTCAAATCGCAATAATAATTCAGAACTTCCCGTCTGCCATCTGTAGTATTGTATATATAAGTGATTGCCGAGATGTCAATATTGTACGCGTCCCATTAAAATCTGCATAATAATTCTGAACTTCCGGCTGTCATCTGTAGTATTGTATATATAAGTGATTGCCGAGCTGTCAATATTGTATGCGTCCCTTTCAAATCGCACTAATACTGAAGAACTTCCCGCTGTCATCTGTAGTATTATATATATAAGTGATTTGCGATCTGACAATATTTATTAATTGCCCCATTCAAATCTCCATAATAATGCTGTTCCAAACTGTTATTTACGTATATGTTGTATTGTAGTATTGAGTGTTAAAGTTCAGAAAGGGGCGGTACAGTGGTGAATCTGTAATGTGTATGGTTGAATCTTCTAATGACGTCATCATATTATTAACCTGCCTATGTAGTTCTGAAATCCTCATTGTTTTGTTGTATTGCGCTACATTGTTATTGTGTGCTGAATAAAATATAAATGTGTGCTTTGTGGTTGCGTGATGGGTGATGCGTGTTATGTACATGTACGTATATATTTTGATTGTGTCCCACATATGCTGACTTCTATATAGCGGTCTGGCATTGTTGTTCATTCCCATAAAGTGACATCTGTAATCTGGTGTAATGATGTTCTTGTTGTACGTAATTCCTAATGGTTTCTTGTGATGGAATCATGATGTTAAAAGTACAGTAAAATCCATATGTTCTGTTTTGTGATTCCTAGAGAGAATTTAATGTGTTTTTCCCCCATCATTTGAATGCACATGTATGAGTGAATGTTAAAAGTAATGTATGTGCATCCATGACTGATCATGTGTTAAGCCTATGTAGATATGCTGTTGCTGCAATTATATGAGTTGAATATATGCAATGCAAATAATAAAGGTAAATGAGATTTGTTTCCCATTGTGTAGTGTTTGTGAATCCTGAAAAGTTTACATTATTTTTGTGTCCGTTTAAATGTAATATTTTGATAAAAAAAAGTTTGTTACTAGTGATGTTGATTTGTAGTTGATGTAATATAAAAGTCTGAAACAATTTAATGGTGTTGTGAATATTCAATAAGTACAATCCATAAATCCACCATAGGGAAATAGTCATTTCTTGATCTATTTATCATAGCTGGGTCTAACGCATAAAAGCATGTATTTTCAAGCGCTGGTATTTGGAGTTTTTCGGTCTACGCTATTTGCGTGCGTTAGAGAAATGTGGGTTTCGCGTGCACGAGCACGTCTTCCCAATAGAAGTCAATGGAGGCTCTAAAATTTGGTAAATTTTTTTTTCAAAGACTGGTTTTCCTCGTAAAGTGAGTGACGTCATGAGCTTGTGTGGAAAAGTAACCTAATCGTGTTCTTTTTGTAATAAATAAATATTTTTTGTATGTCATGTGGTGTATATTGTTTGTATGCATCGATGAGTGTATATTTGTGATAATCTTATTAGTTAGATGTAGGTATATGAGGGTCTTTTCCCGTGTGTCAATGTAAGTCAATGGGAAAATGGATTTGTGTCGTTTTTTTTCTAACACCCGAGATCTCGCAACTTTGATCCTTTGTATTTTGATGAAAAATTAATAAATCTAAAAAATAAATATAGTGTAGTGTTTGTATGAGTGTAAGTGTACTTTGTGTAATATTTGTTTTGTGATTCGTGAATGTTTATTTTGTCTGTATATGTTTACTACTGGGTCTGAGGTGTCGGTAGAAATTTGAGCATTGAGTGATTTGAGTGTCGGTAACTAAACTCTAAATACCGGAGTCCGTAAGAAACCAGCGTTAGGGGCCTCTAACGCTGGTTTTCACGGCTAACGCCAAACTCCAAATCTAGGCCAAAGTGCTTTACCCTCTGTTTTCTATCTAGCTGCTGCGTCAGCCAAATGTTCTCTGTTGCAAACAGAGTGGAGTGCATTTATTTTCACTGTATTTCTATTGGTATGTGTTGTTCCTTGGTTTATGAGTACTGATCATATAGGATAGTCACACTAATTACCTTTGCCTTTTCTAGACACCAAGATACCTCTCAGGATTGGTATAACACACTGACAACCTCTCAGGCTCACCTATCACACCAGCACAACATACCCCTGGCCAACACATTTAAGCCAGCCTAGAACTAGAACACTCCCCTTTACTGTACATTCACATAGAACTTACCTCTTTAACCTTCTATATACTGACACACACTCATCATGCACACCTAGGTTACACCATACTGCACTTTTATTATTACAGAACGTAACTTGCCCTCATCCCTCACCCACGTGACTTAAGAGAAACATTAGATTCTGAAAACTAATACAACCATCTATATTCTTGGTCCACTTGTTGCATTACACTCTCCCTCTCAATAGTTCACTAGTAAGACAACCTGTTAACACACATCCAGTGCTCTCTCGACTTACCCTAGTAGCAGGCTTACGATGGCACCTCTCCCTTTCCGGTCCAGCTAGTCTGGACTGGTCACTTCCCCTTTCCTTTTCCCCTTCTGCAAAGTCGAATCCCGTTTCTCCCTGAGGTGCTGGGGACTTATTCATTTTAGCTTGTATTCTAATGTTGAAAGGCACAATTACTGTTTGCTATGTGATGTTTTAACAGAATGCCATAAACACAGGAGATGTTGAGAGTCCCTGCTCCGCAGTCTGAATATATGTAGTTGTAACAAGTGTGTAACAATATGCACAGGTTATTGTAGGATTGGAATAAATACTGATAGAATAATTCCTATTCCTATTTCAGAATGACACTTTATATGTCGTGCAGGTTTCCTTTCCTGTAAAACATTTAATAAAGCGTATGTTTTAAGAACCACAACTGTAGAAATAAGTTACTCTTAGATAAAAATATATTGTGTGTTTTAGATATCATACTTCAACAACTGTTAAGAGAGAACAGTGTGAAGTTGGATATCTTCCTTAATTTAGGTATGCTTCTCAAAGTAATCTATAGCTGATGGGCGCAGCATACACAGCAGATTACTTAAAAGATAGACTTACCAATTCTAAGAATAATGAGGAACAAAATATTGTAAGCTTACTGTGTTTCAGTTGAAAGGAAAGTCAGGAATGGTTCAGAACTAAGTTGCACAAACGAACTATTTTCACTAACTTTCTCTCCCTTTACCTGTTATCTGTTCCCCTTCCCCATCCACCCTACCTAACCTAACTCCTATTAACTGACCTGGTCTACCCCTTTTAGTCCTCTATGCCCCCTCTTAAAATCCTAACCCACAATGTAAGAGGCCTAAACTCTCCACACAAGCGTAGCCTTTTGGCTAGATCGCTCAAATTCCATAACCCCGATGTAGCCTTCCTTCAGGAGACACATTGGTCGCTAGACAACCCTCCTTGCACAATATATAAAGACTATACTGTTCTTGAATACACCTCCTTTTCAAAGAAAGCCAGAGGCACAGCAATCCTAATTCACAAAAGAATAGCTTATGAACCAATCCAAGTTCTAAAAGACCCGCAATCTAGATTTCTTATTTTAACATGTAAGCTGGACCATACTGACCACACTTTAGTCTCTATTTATCTCCCTAACTCACACCAACCTAGATACCTCAAACGGATTCTACATACAGTTGACCGGATAAAAATAGGCAGAGTCTTACTAGCGGGGGACTTCAACATGACTTGGGAACCGATACTAGACAGGAAAAAACTCACCCGTACAAAACACATTACCCCTTCTGCTCAGCTCTCCCACAAGTTCAGACAAATTATTACCCATTTTTGCTACTATGATATATGGTGATCACTCCACACTAGAGATAGAGACTGCACTCACTTCTCACATCCTCATAAAACGTACTCCAGACTCGATTACGTCTTTTGCTCAGCAGAAACTCTTGACCAAGTCAAACACTCTAACATCTCCCTGTGCCCATGGTCTGACCATGACCTAGTCTCAGTAACTTTCCGCTCAACAAAAAGACACAATGTGAGGCCCTCCTGGTGCCTCCCACATGATATCTTACAAGATGCTGCATTCAAAGAAACTCTTAGAAAAGATATCATATTTTACAGCCAAACCAATGACAACAATCAGGTTAGAGATGACACACTCTGGGGTGCGGCAAAGGCCACCTTTAGAGGTCTTATACTTAAGAGACAAGCACACCTTAAAAAACTATCTGGCCTACCCCTCTCTAAATCTCATATTGAACTACACTGACTAGAACTCCTCAATAGACACACAGCCTCAGACAGTGCCATAGCTCAAATTGTAAAGATCAAAAATCATATCAACCAGCTAGAACTAAAACGTACTCAAGCTAATTTATTCAAATTGAAACAGATTACCTACCACAAGAGTAACAAAGCAGACACTTTACTAGCTAATAAGCTTAAAAATAGAGCGAGCACCTCAAGAATTCACCAAATTCAATCTGGGAACCAGACCTACCGTAAGCCTTCAGATATTGGTACATGTTTTGAAAAATTCTACTCAAATCTATATAATTTAGAAAAAAATGCAGGATGCAAACTAACCCCTGCCGACAATATTTGCTCCTTCCTTAGCAGCCTAAATCTCTCCTCATTGTCACCTGACGACCAAGAAACACTCTCATCCCCCTTTACCCCTTGGGAAATTAAACACGTAATAACACGCTTAAAACCTTTCAAAGCCCCAGGCCCAGATGGCTACTCCGCAGCTTTTTACAAAGCATACACAAATGAGCTAACCCCACAACTCCTAAGATTCTTTAATCACGATAGAGAACAGGGATGTTTCGGTAAGGAATTCTTGGAAGCCACGGTGATAACTATTCCTAAACCACAAAAAGATCCATCTCTTTGTTTCAATTACAGGCCAATTTCCCTGATTAATTTAGATGTTAAAATTTATGCCAAATTATTTGCTACTCGCATTTCTAAATTACTCCCGCAACTTATAAATTTAGACCAAGTAGGATTCATTCCCCATCGTGAAGGACCTGACAATACTAGGTGCCTGCTAAACATCTGCACTGAATCTACCAGACTTAATAGGCCATTCTCTGTAATCTCGTTAGATGCAGAGAAGGCTTTTGACCGCGTTCGATGGTCTTACTTATGGGAAGTCCTCAAAACCTTTGGTTTCCCAGACCAATTTATCAAGGCGATACAGGCTCTTTACTCTACCCCCTCAGCAGTAGTTAGAGGACTAGGCTTCGTCTCGCCCCCCTTTTCAATTTCCAATGGCACCAGACAGGGGTGTCCACTTTCACCTCTTCTTTTCATCCTTGCAATCGAACCATTAGCGGCGCAAATCAGACAAGATAAGAAAATAGATGGTGTACGTCTGCATGGCACTATTCATAAAATAGCGCTCTTTGCCGACGACATAACAATATTCTCTTCAGACCCTCTATCTTCATTCCCGAGGCTGAAGGAAATCTTAGACTCCTTTGGTTACATGTCCCTTTACAAATTAAATTTAGACAAAACAGAAATTTTCACCTGGGGCTTTCCCCAAGACACAGCTGACACCCTAAAGACCCAATATAGAGTACACTGCGCCAACAACTTAATCTCACACTTAGGGGTCAAGAGATCGAACAATATCCCTCAGATGATCAAAGACAATTATTTGCCCCTTTTAGCCGAACTGCACACTCTGAAAGACAAATGGGATTACACTTATATATCATGGGTAGGCAGACTAACGGCCCTTAAGATGTCATTCCTACCCAAAATAACTTATCTATTTAGATGCCTTCCTTTCCGTATTCCGGGGTATCTCCTCCATCAATTTCAGAGCGAATTCACAAAATATATATGGCAGCATAAACCCCCTAGAGTGGCGCATAAAATTCTCCAAAGTCCCCTCAGTAGAGGAGGCATAGCCTCCCCTTCGATAACAAGGTATTATGAAGGAGCCATGCTCACTCACATTTCGCAATGGGGTGCGAAGGACTCTACTAGTAAATGGAAAACCATAGAACAAGCCTCACTCCCAAACCACATATTTCTACCTGACTTGATTTGGATCCCTACCCACATATGACGGACCACAGACATTAGTAACACCATAATACGAGAATGCCTCGCCATGTGGGATAAGCTGAGACATTATCCACATATCGCCCCGCATCCCTCACCTATCACTTCCATGATGGGTCTCCTCCGAGGCCTACCTGACTCTCATCCTCATGGCTGGACACGAGTAGGAATACAGACAGTAGCTGACATTTGGGGCACTTCACCAGCTCCGCGCTACAGGACACTCTCAGAAATAAAGGCTGACTTCAACCTACCCAGACATATGACATTCGAATATACGAGACTAAAGAGCTTTCTTCTCAGTTGGGGCTTCCAACCCGAATTGCACCAACCCCGAACACTCTGGGAAATGACTTGGCAACAAGGCAGCAAACTACATAGGCCCCTATCAATACACTACACCTTAATAGGAAACTCAGACTCTGAGAACAAGCTCCCTCACTTACTCAAATGGGAATCGTTTCTGAACGTGACCGTACCCCCACAGGCATGGCAACATGTAATTTCCCTCACCAAAAAAGCACTACACTGTGTTACACTCTTCGAAACTTATTACAAACTCTTAACGCATTGGTACCTCACCCCTGCTAGACTAAACAAAATGTTTGACTCTGCATCTCCTCTATGTTGGCGTAATTGTGGTAAAAAAGGAGATTCTTTACACATATGGTGGGAATGTCCCAAGTTGAGACCCTTATGGAATACTTGTTTCCGTACACTAGCGGCACTAGGTATAGCGCTTCCCACAACTCCTTCCAATGCTCTTTTACACATAGGCATTCTTAAACTACCTAAGCACCAAGCATACCTGGCAATCTATTTGTTAACAGCTACTAAAGCGACTATAGCCCAGGCATGGAAAACCAAGACGCCCCCAAAATGGTCATGCATCCTAAACTATATGGCATATATATACAACATGGAGAAACCTATCTTCTACTCCCTAAATAAGTCGGACCTGTTTGAACTAGTGTGGGCAGATTGGCAATCCTGCTACACCACTACTTGGTCCCCGAATACTAGAATAAACATACATTAGATGACCTCTGATGTCTTTCCTCTGAATAAGAACTTTCCTTCTACCTCTAACCCTACTATCACCCTCCTCTTCTCTCCAGCCCCTTTCCCATCCCAACTAACCTACCTCTCATGATAAGAGCTATATCACGCTCACTCACCATTTTATGAATACATTCCAACCTGAAATGTTGAAATTGTTTCAAGTTTCTGTTTATATACCCTGCAGGAGCCTGCATGCTCCAAAAACATTCACTATGTTATCTCTGTAATTGAGAATATTATTTATCAATAAAAAAAATTTGAAACTTTAAAAAAAAAAAAAAACATATTAACCCCTAAACCGCCGACACCTACCTACATTTATTAACCCCTAATCTGCCGCCCCCAACGTCGCCGCAACTATATTAAATGTATTAACCCCTAAACCTAAGTCTAACCCTAACCCTAACACCCCCTAACTCAAATATAATTTAAATAAATCTAAATAAAATAACTAACATTAATTAAATTATTCCTATTTAAAACCAAATACCTATAAAATAAACCCTAAGCTAGCTACAATATAACTAATAGTTACATTGTAGCTATCTTAGGGTTTATTTTTATTTTACAGGCAACTTTTTATTTATAAAGACAAATTAACCTGTAAAATAAATCCTAACCTAAGTTACAATTACACCTAACACTACACTATAATTAAATTAATTACCTAAACTAAATACAATTAAATACAATTAAAAATAATTATCTAAAGTACGGAAAAAACCCCACTAAATTACATAAAATATTACAATTACAAGTTTTTGAAACTAATTACACCTACTCTAATCCCCCTAATAAAATAAAAAGCCCCCCAAAATAATAAAAAGCCCTATCCTATACTAAATTACAAATAGACCTTAAAAGGGCCTTTTGCGGGGCATTGTCCCAAAGTAATCAGCTCTTTTACCTGTAAAGAAAAAGTACAATACCCCCCCAACATTAAAACCCACCACCCACACACAACACTACTCTAAAACCCACCCAACCCCCCCTTAATAAAACATAACACTAACCCCTTGAAGATCACCCTACCTTGAGAAGTCTTCACCCAGCCGGGCCGAAGTCCTCAACAAAGCCGGGCGAAGTGGTCCTCCAGACGGGCAGAAGTCTTCATCCAAGCCGGCCAGAAGAGGTCCTAAAGACGGGCATCATCTATCTTCATCCATCCGGCACGGAGCAATCCATCTTCAAGACATCCAACGTGTAGCATCCTCTTCAAACGAAGTCCAACTGAAGAATGAAGGTTCCTTTAATTGACGTCATCCAAGATGGCGTCCCTTC
This sequence comes from Bombina bombina, assembly GCF_027579735.1. NCBI lineage: Eukaryota > Metazoa > Chordata > Amphibia > Anura > Bombinatoridae > Bombina > Bombina bombina. Next base: position 211,074,562 of record NC_069499.1, on the reverse strand, counting down.
AATTCTGATTGGCTGATAGAATTCTATCAGCCAATCAGAATTAAGGTAGAAAAAATCCTATTGGCTGATGCAATCAGCCAATAGGATTGAAGTTCAATCCTATTGGCTGATTCAATCAGCCAATAGGATTGAGCTGGCATTCTATTGGCTGATTGGATCAGCCAACAGAATGCAAGCTCAATCCTATTGGCTGATTGTACCTAGTTAAAATAAATACAAAGTTGCCTGTAAAATAAAAATAAACCCTAAGATAGCTACAATGTAACTATTAGTTTATTTATTATTTATTTTATAAGTAAGTATTTAGTTTTAAATAGGAATAATTTAATTAATGTTAGTTATTTTATTTAGATTTATTTAAATTCTATTTAAGATAGGGGGGTTAGGGTTAGGGCTATACTTAGGTTTAGTGGTTAATAATTTTATTATAGTGGTGGCGACGTTGGGGGCGGCAGATTAGGGGTTAATAAATGTAGTTAGGTTGCGGCGACGTTGTTGGTGGCAGATTAGGGTTTAATAAATATAATGTAGGGTTCGGCGATGTTGGGAACAGCAGATTAGGGGTTCATAATTATTATAATGAATTATAATGTAGGTGGTGGCGGTGTCCGGAACAGCAGATTAGGGGTTAATAATATTATGCAGGTATCGGCGATGTCGGGGGCGGCAGATTAGGGGTTAATAAGTGTAAGATTAGGGGTGTTTAGACTCGGGGTTCATGCTAGGGTGTTAGGTGTAGACATATAAAGTATTTCCCCATAGCAATCAATGGGGCTGCGTTAGGAGCTTTACGCTGCTTTTTTGCAGGTGTTAGGTTTTTTCAGCCGGCTCTCCCCCATTGATTCTTATGGGGAAATTGTGCACGAGCATGTTTTACCTGCTTACCGCTAACGTAAGCAGCGCTGATATTGAGGTGAGATGTGGAGCTAAATTTTGCTCTACGCTCACTTTTTTGTGGCTAACACCAGTTTTCTAAAAACCCGTAATACCAGTGTTGTCTGTAGGTTAGCGGTGAGGGAAAACTGCTCATTAGCACCGCACAGCCTTACCGACAAAACTCGGAATCTAGGCGGTTGTTATTTAAAAAATGTATTGCTAGCCCAGGTATAGGACTAGTTGGAGTTATTTTGCTATATAAATATCAATATGTATTTACAAAGAAAAATATTTGGCTAGATTACGAGTTTTGCGTTATGAGTGAAAAAGCAGCGTTATGGCTCTTTTTCACTACCGCTGGTATTACGAGGTATATCTGTACCGCACACTTTTTTGGCCGTAATGCAACGTAGCTACCAAAGCTTTCAAAAAGTCCTTTTTCAATGGGACTTCCACAGCTCCGGTTTTACGAGTTTGTCTGTCCGGACAAAAAGTGAGCGGTACAGCCAATACCGTACTGTAAACTGAAAGTCAGTAGTTATGGGTTTTATGTTACAAAGCCGTAACATAAAACTCATAACTAAAGTGCTAAAAAGTACGCTAACACCCATAAACTACCTATTAACCCCTAAACCGATGCCCTCCCATATTGCAAACAATAAAATTATTAACCCCAAATCTTCCGCTCCCGACATCGCCGCCACTATAATAAACATATTAACCCCTAAACCGCCGCCCTCTCGCATCGTAAACACTAGTTAAATATTATTAACCCCTAATCTGCTGCCCCTAACATCGCTGCAACCTACATCACACTTATTAACCCCTAATCTGCCGCTTCTAACGTCGCTGCCACTATACTAAAGTCATTAACCCCTAAACCTAACCCTAAGTCTAACCCTAACACCCCTAACTTTAATATAATTAAAATAAATCTAAATAAAAATTACTATCATTAACTAAATAATACATATTTAAAACTAAATACTTACCTGTAAAATGAAACCTAAGCAAGCTACAATATAACTAATAGTTACATTGTAGTTAGCTTAGGTTTTATTTTTATTTTACAGGCAAGTTTGTATTTATTTTAACTAGGTAAAATAGTTAGTAAATAGTTACTAACTATTTATTAGCTACCTAGTTAAAATAAATACAAATTTACCTGTAAAATTAAACCTTACCTGAGTTACACTAACACCTAACCTTACACTACAATTAAATAAATGACATTAATTAAATACAATTAACTAAATTACAAAAAAACCCCACTAAATTACACAAAATAAAAAAGAAAGGATCAAATATTTAAACTAATTACACCTAATCTTATAGTCCTATCAAAATAACTCCCCCCGAAATAAAAAACCCTAGCCTACAATAAACTACCAATGGCCCTTAAAAGGGCCTTTTGCGGGGCATTGCCCCAGATAAATCAGCTCTTTTACCTGTAAAAAAATAATACAAACAACCCCCCAATAGTAAAACGCACCACCCACACAACCAAACCCTCCAAAAAAAATCCTATCTAAAAAACCTAAGCTCCACATTGCCCTGAAAAGGGCATTTGTATGGGCATTGCCCTTAAAAGGGCATTTAGCTCTTTTTCTGCCCCAACCCTAAGCTATAAATAAAACCCACCCAATAAACCCTTAAAAAAACCTAACACTAACCCCCGAAGATCCACTTATAGTTTTTGAAGACTGGACATCCATCCTCAACGAAGCCGGGAGAAGTCTTCATCCAAGCGGCAAGAAGTCCTCAACAAAGTCGGGAGAAGTCTTCATCCAAGCGGCAAGAAGTGGTCCTCCAGATGGGCAGACGTCTTCATCCAGACGGCATCTTCTATCTTCATCCTTCTGACGCGGATCGACTCCATCTTCAAGACATCCGGTGCGGAGCATCCTCTTTTTTCCAAGGCTCTTCCAGAATGAATTGCATTAGCCAATAGGATTTTTTCACCTTTAATTCCGATTGACTGATAGAAGATAGAAGATGCCATCTGGATGAAGACTTCTGCCCGTCTGGAGGACCACTTCTTGCCGCTTGGATGAAGACTTCTCCCAGCTTCGTTGAGGATGGATGTCCGGTCATTTTTATTTTGTGTAATTTAGTGTTTTGTTTTTTTTTCTAAGTTAGTTAATTGTATTTAATTAATGTAATTTATTTAATTGTAGTGTGAGGTTAGGTGTTAGTGTAACTCAGGTTAGGTTTTATTTTACAGGTAAATTTGTATTTATTTTAAATATGGGTTAATAAGTGTAATGTAGGTGGCGGCAATGTCGGGGGTGGCAGATTAGTGGTTAATAAGTGTAATGTAGGTGGCGGCGATGTCGGGGGTGGCAGATTAGGGGTGTTTAGACTCGGGGATTATGCTAGGGTGTTAGACATGAACATAAATTTTCTTTTCCCTTAGGAATCAATGGGGCTGCATTACGGAGCTTTATGATCCTTTATTGCAGTTGTTAGTCTTTTTTTTTAGCCGGCTCTCCCCATTGATGTCTATGGGGAAATCATGCACGAGCACGTAAAACCAGCTCAATGCAGCGCTGGTATTTTATTGCGGTATGGAGCTCAATTTTGCTCAATGCTGCAATATTGCCTGCTAATGCCAGGTTTATGAAATTGAAAACCTGTAATAGCAGCGCTATAGGGAGGTGAGCGGTGGAAATAACTTGCAAGTTAGCACCGAGCCGCTCTTACCGTAAAACTCGTAATCTAGCCGTTAATCAATTACATATCTCCAAAATTTCAACTAGGTCTATGCACTAAATATTACTTAGATCAATAAATTTAATAATTTAATAAAGCAAAAAAAAAAAAGTTTTTTTCCTTAAAAAAAAAACATTTTTAATTTAATTTAATTATTTAATGAATTCAATGTATCTTTATTTTTGTTTCTCTCTACAGGTGATCACAGATATGGAGCGCAGACGTTAAATGTAATTTTTATAGTGAAATTTCGAGTTACCATACAACAAACTTATTATGGCATTATTTTTGAGCAATCCGACAATGGATGGAAGCGTTACAACATTAACTTAACACCTACAAAAAAAGAGTAAATGTACGCAATGCACAATATTTTTCAGTGGACGCTTGGTACTAAAAAGGAGACGTAAACTACTTTTAGCTATCGGCCACTTCGGTAGCTTACGACTCTATTTTTAGCTACTCAATGGAAACAAGCCCTTAGATAGCAATACACAATGAAACAACAATCTTGCTTAGCATTCCTTGATCAACTGTATTATACAAAATTCAGTTTAGAATACAATTCATATAATGGGTCCGATTTATCAAGCTCTGTATGGAGCTTGATGCCCCTTGTTTCCGGTGAGCCTTAAGGCTAGCTGGAAACAGAAGTTATGAAGCCGCGGTCTAAAGACATCTGCTCCATAACTTGTCTGCCTGCTCTGAGGCTGCGGACAGAAATCAACCCGATCGAATATGATCGGGTTGATTGACACCCCCTGCTAGCAGCCGTGAAACTGCAGAGGGTGGCATTGCACCAGCAGTTCACAATAACTGCTGGTGCAATGATAAATGCCGGCAGCATATGCTGTCTGCATTTATCGATGTGCTGCGGACATGATACGCTACATCGTATCATGTCCGCTCGCACATTAATAAATAAACCCCAATGTCTCCAAATATGATACAGACCTACTGTGGTATTAAAATTAATTATTAATCTAAATATGTATCGATACCTGGTACTTACAGAAAAGCATACATATATAATACATATTCAATTTCACATGATTTTTATAGTATGTTAGAAGAAATTTTCTGTAAGGTGGATATGGGTTTCTGGGTAAAAATATAACATAATTTTCACATTGCAGCAGCAAACGACATTTCTAAGATGTGATAATGGAGTTTTCTGGAAAACATGTGAACTGCGTTGCCCCCAATTGTCATAAGCAGACGGAGTTTAGAACAGCACAGAAATCTCAGTAGTCTGCATGATGCTTTCTTACACCTTAGAAAATGTAGTCAGATGATTTTCACTTAGATGCTGAGAAAATTCATTTTGATTGATGCAATTATATCTCTAAAAGAAAAAAAAAGGTAAATGTTACTAATAAAATCAAATAGTGTTACACACAAATGTATACACTCGAAAAGGTATCCAATGTGTGTGTGTATATGTGTATATATATATATATATATATATATATATATATATATATATATTTAAATATGTGTAAATATATATACTGTATATATATATAAATATATATATATATATATATTTATATATATATAGTATATACACATATATGTGTATACATGTGTATTCATGTGTTTATATGTATAAATATTTACATGCACAAATACATACATACATATATACACATATAAACACATAAATACACATGTACAGTATACTAGAATTGTCCAATAATTTCTTAATGAATGCACATTCATTAATAAATTATGGAAATGTATCTAGTTATAATGATACAAATATTCAAAAGAATGCAGCACACATTTTAAAGAAATCAAAGGAATAATGGTGAATTATGCCATATTAATACAATTCCTTTAAATAGTTAAACATTCTTATCTAAGAGCACTAAAGAGACGCGCTTACCCACTCCTCTTCTTTACAGAGCCCAGCTGCACTCACGTGTGGCAGCTCCCATGGCCTGCACTTAAAGAGAAAATTTCACCTGTTCACGTGTCTAATGTATAAACTATATATATATATACATACACTTTTGAACTCTTATCAGTGAAATACCTTGAAGTATGCAATATCTTTTTATCAACATTTAATATGTCAATGCGTTTTGAAAATAAATACTTGAAATTCCAATGTTCTTCACATAGAAAAAAAATGTCCTTTTTATTTTTAAATATATATTTCTAAATATAACTGTATATTAGACATGTGCATTAGGAGGTTTTGGATACCTCCAAATGCAGAAGAAGGCCTTCTAGCCTTTTGGTAATTTTTATAGCTGAATTTATACATGTAAAGCAGCATTTTATTTGCTCAGATGTTAGTGTGTTGCTGTTTCACAAGTCTAAATTTGGCTTTAAAAATAACCAAAGGGCACAAAGGGCCTCATTCTTTCACATTTGATGGTATATGAAACCTCCAAATGCATATTTCTATTTTATATACAATATATCTCTATCTATTTATCTATCTATCTCTATATAATTATTTAGATATATAGTTATTAAAAAAAATGTACACATTTATATAGAAATATATATTTAAAAATAAAAAGAACAGTTTCTTCTATGTGAGGAACATTGGAATGTAAAGTATTTGTAACTCACTTCAATGTCGGGTTAGCGTGTAAGCAATAATTGTTAGGGCTTTGTTTACAGCATGCCCCATAGAAGTCTATGGGGAGAAGTTAGCATGGTCACAGTATCTGAACTGCATTGCATTGCAGTTATCGAAGTCCTGAAGATAGCGTGCATCGGACTCTCGCTCTTGTGCTAACTTTTTACCCTCAACTTTTTACTTTGAGCGCACATGAGCAAAAAAGTTATTTAGCACTCCACTTGTAATCTGGCCCTACAGTATGTGTGTATGGGTGTGAATGCATGCTCGTAGGGTATGGGTTAGTGTTTATGGAAGTGTGTTTGTTTACATACTTGTATGTATGCATATTAGAATTTGAATGTGCACATGTTGGTATGCATTGTGGGATTTTATGTGTGCATGTGTGTGCATGTCTGTGTGTTGTGACTTCCAATGATTGATATATATATATATATATATATATATATATAAACAAACTGGACACAAGTAAAGGGTGCACAGACTTATGTAATCACCCTAGACGTATACAAAACCCGGAAGGGGACTGCACTCTCAGACTGGACTGGATACACATCCTATGACCCTGCAACATGCTCAGCCCTGGGTGCTCAATGGCACTCACAGGAAGCTTTGCTGTCCCCAGAGTTGCAGGCAATTAAACCCAGACAAGCTCTCAGCTAAGATTTAAAGCAAAAATGGAAGGCTTAGTTACCGCATCTGGCCAAATGGGACCAGCCCAGGTACCACGTCAAGGTCCATTCCAAAACCTGGGTCCCTAAGCCAGCCAAACAATTCAAGCTCTCAATCAAACAAACTCGGAACAAGTGAAGGGTGCACAGGCTTATGCAATCACCCTAGACATATACAAAACATGGAAGGGGACTGCACTCTCAGACTGGACTGGGAACACATCCTATGACCCTGCAACATGCTCAGCCCTGAGTGCTCAATGGCACTCACAGGAAGCTGAGCTGTCCCCAGAGTCATAGGCAGTTAACCCCAGATAGGTCTGGGTGCAAGGCCCATAGGGAAAATTACAAAACAAACTAATACAACACACAGAGAAAGTCCAGCACAGAGAAAGTACATGATAATATATTAACTGTTCTGAGATGTTAGAGATGGCGGTATTCAGTACCCCCCCCCAAAAAAAAAAGCCCTGTATATATAAATAGAAATGATAAATTAATAGGGCAGGATAGTTATAGCCACAGTAGACACAGAAAGGAATATGAGTTTACAGAGGTTATTTATGCAATGGGCATTGTTAATCTGGGCCACTGTTTTGTGAGACAGTGGCTCTGATTAACACTGTCCATTGCATAAAAAAGAGCTCTGTAAAACTCATATTCCTTTCAGTATCTAGTGTGGCTATAACTCTACTGCCTCACCAGCCTCTGACCTCACCATCACTGGATTAGCTACACCTGATTGAGTTTACAAGTCATTTTAGCAGGGGGTGATCCTTTTTCCAACTCAGTGATTCTGTTTTTGAATTGTCTTTATTTTTGCCTGACATGTTGGTGTTATATCTTTCACTTGGATGTTATAAGTTGCACTGAGTAATTACTACTGGATAAACAAAAACTGTGTCTGTCTTTATTTCAGGCTGCAAAGCGACAAAATGTGATTATTTTCAAGGGGGTAATTATTTTCAATACCCACTGTATGTATGTGTGTGTATATATATATATATATATATATATATATATATATATATATATATATATATATATATATATATATACTATAGTAATGGTCTCAGCATCTGGTTTCCTAATTTTCTATACTCCTTGTTTAAACCTCTTATCTATAGTGCTAAGGTATCAACTCGAGGTCCAGGTAGCCCCTGAGGCAAAATATATATACATAAATACTTAGAAAATATTCCCCTATGTGAAAAAAATTGTAATGTAAAATATTTACAGTACAAACACAGTTAAACACTTTATTAAATATGAATATTGCATTATATGATTATAACTTTTTTATGCAATTTAAAAAAAATACATTTTATTATGTTATTATGAGTTTAACTGCATTTTTAAATTTATTTTTGATGTTTTGTACAACTTTTTTGACTCTTGTAACAGTTTACCAGAGCTCTTAAGTCACACTATCGCAACTTGTGTTAAATTCAATTGCGCTCAAGTAAAGTGTTTACTTTTAACTTGTAATACGCACGCTACTTCCAGCATGCACAAAGACCCGCATTAAACCTCTTATCGCTCCCGAGCAATAGTTAATGCGCCACTTATAATCTAGCCCCAAATAACATAACATAACTTAATCACTGACTGTTCATTCAGCTTCTTTTAAATATGTTGAAAGCAGCTTACTTGTTCTCTATTTCATGAGTTTTATATTATTTTCAGTTACGTTTCTTTTCTTATCATACTAGTTCAAAATAAATATTAAAATATAATTAGTAATCTACCAAATAAGGAAACACAGTTACTACATTGAACATTTTATTTCATAGTTTTTTTCTACTTTGAAAAGGAAAACATTACAATAATACTTAAGAATACAGGTTATGTTGTAATTAGCACACGACCGGTGAGGGAGTTTATTTATCATACATAAATATATACAGCTGTGATACAAAAATAGCTATTTTATGCAATACATTTTCAAGAAAATTACAATACTGTACATCAGCAAACCAGAAACATTAGTCTTCAACCCTCACAGCTAAACAATGCTTACTCTAAGGCTTGCTGTTAGGTGCATATTATACATAGACCTATCTGCTTTTAGCAAAATTGTTTATATATGAAAGTTCCTTTTAAGATGCTAAGGCTGTAGCTGATTTCTTTTCATACTGTGAAATGCATCTTATGAAAAGGAAATGTATGACAGAATTTGATAAAAATTGAAAAGGAGAGTGAGGTAAGAGGGGAAAGGGTCAATCACTTTTTCTATAGTGTCTCTAGATAAACAAAGTTTCTATTCTTCTGCAGTTCTATCCCTCACATCAAATGGGATTGTAATAATACAGCTTCAATATGGTGCAATAATGTGCCACAACCCTCAAAACTTTTATAAGCTATTTAGGTCATTTAAATTATTGTTTAAACACATTTTTCATCCCAATAACGTTTTTTAACTTTTTACACTGCACAGTTGTTTTGAATTTCTTTTTTTGTTGTTGAGGTAACTGAACTTTTCTAAGTTTATAAGTGTATTTGTTCACGTGTTTGAAGCTTGTGTATTTATTTCACTATCCACATTCTACCAATACATTATCTAGTATTATTTTTTTTTAAATGGAGGTGTGGTAGGTGGATTTCTAATGGGTATTTGACATGGCACTAAAGTGAGGGTATCCTGATATTATTATCCTTATGAATAATCAAAGCCATATAAAAAATAATTTTCCTTATGGTGGTTTGAATATTATACAAATTATCATGTGTGTGTGTGCTATATACCTGTATACAGCTGTTTTACAATATATCTTCACTATACATGCACACTGCACACTATAAACTTTATGTGCAGATATATTATAAAATAGTATAACACCTGTCTAAAGTGGTGGCTTCTGTTTTTTTGTTTTTGTTTTTTTCTCCTTTCAAAAATTGGCAAAAAAAAAAAGGTATCAAAAACATATTTTTTTGGGAGGGGGGTTTCCCTGAATAGCAGTTTGGAGATGTGGTCACCCTAGAGTCCGCCGGTATTTGATTCTATTCACAGCAGCCGCCAGCCTGTTCCCAGCCCATGTTCCACTCCACCCACCCCTTCTGCAGTGCCTGCAATGCTACTGTGACTTACTCACTGTGTCAGAGTCAGACAAGTACCAGCCTTGGGTTCTGAACTGCGTGACTGACTGTCACAGTGGATTGGATCCGTAATAGCAGGTGCAGCTTGCTCAGGGTCTTTGAGATACACGTCACATGATCACAAATCTCTGTTAAGTCAGATTGAGCCTTTGATGTCCCGTGTTTCTGGCGAGCCTTCTAAAGACCACTGCTCCACAACCTGACCGCCTGCTATGAGGCGGTGGACAGACATCGCCAGAAATCAACCCGATCGAATACGATCGGGTTGATTGACACCCAGTGCTAGCGGCCGATTGGCCGCAAATCTGCAGGGGGTGGCATTGCACCAGCATTTTACAGGATTTGTTTGTGCAATGATAAATGCAGAGAGTGTATGCTGTCTGCATTTATCGATGTGCAGCGGACATGATCCGCAAAATCAGCTTATGTCCGCTCGCACAATGATAATTTGGCCCCCCTAACTTAATTCAAATCTAAAATTTGTGCTTTATTCCAAAATGTCTATTTGTTACAGTTATATGTGCTTTTCAAGATAGCTGTTTGAAGCAAAAATGCTTCTAGTAAAAGCTATTACTGGTCTGTAGCGGCATACACACATATAAGCCCTACATCTTCTCAGAAAATCAGCAGGGACACACAATATACCACCGCAAGGTCTCTGAGCTTGAATACTGATGTACAGGCCCTCACAGCATATGTGCGTATGCCACTAAAAAACAGTAATATCTTTTACTCTAAGCATTTTTTATATTGGAAGTATATTGCAAAATGCTTCTATTTAAAATGGAAATGCGCCCATGCATATTTAAGTTTTGGTCTTTCTATCCATTTACATCTATTTAGTTGTATGTGCCTTTTTCCAAGATAGCTAACTGTAGCTTAAAGGGCCATGATGCCCAAATGTTAAAACACTTGAAAGTGATGTAGCATAATTGTAAAAAGCTGACTAGAAATTATCACCTGAACATCTCTATGTAAAAAAGAAAGATATTTTACCTCAAACCCCATTGCAAAGGACTTTAAGCAGCAAATCAGTATGCCTGTCCCAGGACAGCCAAGGGATTGAGCCTTGTGCACACTCATGTTATTTCCCTATTCAGTTTAAGGAAGTTTACTATGAAATCTCATGAGAGTTAAGTCAAATCTCATGAAACCACAGTAAAATGACTTCAGCACTGTTGATGCTGATTTGCTGCAGTTAATTTCTTCATTTTTTTTCCCCCTGCAGCTGGACAGTAACTGAAAGATAACATTTTACACAGGACTTACTCTGCTGAGCTGAGGAAATTGTGAGGTAAAATATCTTCCATTTTTACATAGAGATGCTCAGGTAATATTTTCCTGTCAGCTTTTTACAGTTATACTGTATCAGTTTCACGTGATTTAGCATATGAGTATAATGTCCCTTTAAATCTAGATAGCTGTCTATGCCTCTTTCCAAGATGGTTACCTGTGCCTTACACATACATTATTATAAATAAGAAATGGGGGTGTGGGGGGTGGGCTGCTTTGCCTTAAAATGCCCGGGCCGATTTTTGGTCCCAGTCCTGCCCTGCATAGCCTCCATCAAAAGTCATGAGAGGAGTAAGAATGGTTGAGTCTCACATAGTGAGGCAGACTTGTGAGAGGAGCATGTCCAGTAATTAGAAGCATGTATCATGATTGTGGCAATACGGCCATGCCATTTTAGCTGGCAGCCTCCCACCTTACAGTAAGCTGTTATGATTTATTGCAGTGTGTTTGCACCACAGTGATGCTATTATAAGAGACAATGGGGCAGATTTATTGAATTTCAGATGGACATGATCCGCTGTAGCGGATCATGTCCGCCCAACATCGCTAAATGCAGACAGCATACGCTGTTGGCATTTATCATACTACAAGCGTTTCTAGTGAAATGCTTGTGCAATGCCAGCCCCCTGCACATTTGTGGACAATCAGCTGCTAGCAGGGGTGTCAATCACCCCAATCATATCGGGATGACTGCTGTCCTCCCGCCTTAGAGGTGGCGGACGAGCTAAGGAGCAGGGGTCTTATGACCGCTGCTTCTTAACTCCTGATTCCAGCTAGCCTGAATAAGCAGCATTGACTGACTGCATAATAAATCAGCTCCTATCTGTACTTCTAGTGGTTCATGTATTGGTCTCTGTTTGTAGATTCTGTGTGTGTTACTTTTTGTTTCTCTACCTATTGCTATATCTGGATTGCTCACTTGGTTGGCTGATATATTGCTCCATAGTACTTGGGTCTGATTACTGAATGAAAGAGTTGAAAGGCTATTTAAGTGATCCCTCCTGGGGTAGAACTACTAGGTCAGTGAGGGGCCCATGCACAAAGGGTTTGATTCATACTGTGTCATATGTTTCTGTTTGAGGGGCTGAGGTATGTAAAAATAGGGGAAAGTTATTGAGGCCCATTTATCAAGCTCCGGAGCTTGAAGGGCCGTGTTTCTGTTGAGTCTTCAGACTCGCCAGAAACAGCAGTTATGAAGCAGCGGTCTAAAGACCACTACTCCATAACCCTGTCCGCCTGCTCTGAGCAGGCAGACAAGAATCGCAACAATTCAACCCGATCAAGTACGATTGGGTTGATTGACACCTCCCTGCTGGCGGCCCATTGCAGGGGGCGTCGTTGCACCAGCAGCTCTTGTGAGCTGCTGGTGCAATGCCGAATATGGAGAACATATTGCTCTCCACATTCAGTGATGTCTGTTGGGCCTGATCCTCACTGTCGGATCAGGTCTGACAGAAATTTGATAATTCGGCCTCATAGACTGATTTCATCCAAGTCCCTGTATGTTATATGGTCTACTAATCGATGGCTTGGAGCCACTATTTCACATTACCGAGCTTGACAAAAATGTTGGCCTCTATATAAATAAATGGGACAAAAAGCTAAAAAAAATACACTTCAGCAAATTGCTTCTTTATTCACGGAAATGCATTCCCCAATTGAATGTAATTTATGCCATACATTAAATACATTTCTGATGAACAAAACAGAAACATTTTTTTTGTTCATACACATCTAGAAAAAGCATCTGAGTTTGTGTAATCCTGTACAATGAATGCAACATTTTGCTGCAATTATGCACTGAATAACTAAAAAAGGTATTATAATCTACTTTGTTAAAGGGAACCACAACACCTGCTTCAAATGTTCTAAACTAACTTGTTCTAATAGTGCAAAATAAACCAGCTAACAATAATGTATGCAGTCTTTTCATCTTTTCATTCTGTTGTAGAAAACCAGCTTCATAATTTAAAGATTAATCTGTAGACTCGCACTTGCTATGTGACCTGGCTTATTGTAACGTATGTTCTACATCAGTAGGTCACGTGACTCACACGGCACATTCTATTTCTAATAGGAAGCATAGCACTGCAGTGTCTGAGACAAAGGGCTTTAGGCTCTGCTATAATTATAAATACCAAGATCAGGGAAGGAAGCAGAAGGAGGAGGGGGAGAGAGACTCAGGGCTCCTGAGACTGTCAGTAACTTAGAAGAATGCAGATTTTTCCTGTTACAATTATATTTGCAGCAAGAGTTTGCTTTCTGTCTCTGGCGCCTTTCTTCCCCCTGTGCATTCCTCTCCCCCTCCCACTTCCTTCCCTTCTCTTGGTATTTATAATTATAGCAGTGGCTGATGCCGGTGTTCTAAAAATTGTCTCGATGCATAAGAATGGAGGACCTGCGTCACTTCCGGTGACGCAGCATCAGCTGTTGGAGGTGTGTGGCACTCATTGCGCATGCACAAGTGGCCCAACCTCTCAAAATCAGATGTTTCAGTAGCAGCAAAGAGTCGAGGAGTTATATGGACATTAGACTTTGTTGCACATGAGATCCCGACACACTCCGCACATGCGCACGGCATCAGAGGGTCCAGGATTTATACAGGCGAGTTGCCTTCAGTGTGCATGCACGATGATGTACAATTGGGGGGGAAACAAACATACAATTAGAAATAATATTAAAAAATATGTGAATCCCAAATTATCAAAACTTAAAGTATAGGGCGGATTCAATAAAAAAATAAAATAATGTACAGTGTCATGTGGCCCCACAAAATCTAACGGTTGTCTAGTGTCTACATAGAGTGATCGAACCTAAGGTTTATGTTATGAACTATTTATAGATTTAAATAAATGTATGTGTTTGCAAAATTATTTAACTAAACAGAAACCTAGGGGAGCTATGTACAACAATTGAGAAAACCTATATATTAAATGGGAGTGTTGGAGTTGGGAGAAGAAAAACTGTGTTCTTCCAAGACATAATTTTGCAAATACATAAATTTATTTAAATCTGTAAATAGTTCATTCCATAAACCTTAGGTCCGATCACTCTATGTAGACACTAGACAACCGTTAGATTTTGTGGGGCCACACGACACTGTACATTAAGTTTTTTTATTGGAATCCACCCTATACTTTAAAGTTCCATAAAACAGGTTGATATAGCTGTGTAAGGGCTAATTAATTTAAAATAGTTTGCATAAAAAAATTGTTTAAAAATTGCTGACAAGTATTTTAAAATAATTTTAAATAATAAGCAAAATTAATTACATAGTTAAACTGCCTGGAGCAGTTAACTCCACCCCTCTTATCAGTGTTTAGACACAGGCATTGTATTTCAACTGAGTTCACAGCTTCTAGGCATGCTCCAGCAGATCATCCCTATTCACTTTTGCATTTTACCAAAAGAACAGTAAACAAAGTTACAGCCATACAAATAATTGGGTGGGAATTGGGTGGGGGGAGTTAGAGCTTTACAATTCAGAAACTAAAAAGAAAGGGTTAATGACGAGGCACTGCAGTATAAATTTGCAGGTCAAGTAATTAAAGTACATATTATATTATTTTGTCTCTATCTCAACTTGTTTTATAAATATAAATCCTAGACCCTCTGATGCCGTGCACATGCGCGGAGTGTGTTGGGAGCGCATGTGCAATAAAGTATAATGTCCATTTAACTCCTCAACCCTTTGCTGCTTCTGAAACAACTGATTTTGAAAGGTTGGACAACTTGCGCATGCGCAGTGAGTGCCACACACATCTAACAGCTAATGCCGCGTCACCAGAAGTGACGCGAGTCCTGCATTCTTATCCGTCGAGACAAATTTTAGAACACTGTTCTTCTCAGACACTGAACATGATCACTCTGCTTCCTCAGCGTTAGTTATAGAAGAAGGTGCCGTTTTTGTCACATGACCCACTGTAGTGTAAAGTATTTCACAATATGGCAGCATACATAGCAGATAGTAGGCTGCAGATCAACGTTCAAATTATAAAGCTATTTTCTGAAACAGAATGCAGTAAGATGAAGACCACATACAGAATTGTAGTTAATTTATTTTGCATAATCAGATAAAGTTAGTTAAAAACATTTCAAAGCAGGTGTTATGGTCCCTTTAATATGTATTATGTCAGAACATAGGACATAAAAATTAAGATTGAATAGAATATTAAAGGGACATGGAACCCAAAAATTTTCTTTCATGATTTAGGTAGAACATACAATTTTAAACAACTTTTCTGTTTACTTTTATTATCAAATTTGCTTCATTCTATTTGTATCATTTGTTGAAGGAGCAGCAATGCACTATTGGTTTCTAACTTAACACATGGGTGAGCCAATGACAATTGGTATATATATGCAGCCACCAATCAGCAGCTAGAACTTAGGTTATTTGGTGCTCCTCAGCTTACCTAGATAAACCTTTCAGCAAAGGATAACAAGAGAAAGAAGCAAATTAATTAATAGAAGTAAATTGGAAAGTTGTTTAAAATTGTATGCTCAGTCGAAATCATGAATGTTTAATTATGACTTTACTGTCACTTTAAGTTATGTATGCCAATAACCCACATAAATAAGATTCTAGTTTAACATATTAATATATTTTTATTTGAAAATATAATTTACATAACATGCTAGATATATCTTCAAAAATATTTTGCTTAGTGAGAAATGCAAAACAAAGGATTTTGTGCGCATGCAGACTCTCAATACAACGTAAATTATATGACTTGGATTCCTAAGATTAGAAAAAAGGAGATTTTGTGAACAAAACAGGTTCTGTGTGGGTGAATATTCCTCCTCCATTTCGGCATGTGTTATGGTTGCTGTGCTGACATTTGAAAAATGTATCCAACCTAGCAACAGAACTTTGCTTTCAATAATACAGGCATTTAAGTGCGCTGTATGGCAAGAATTATATATTTACTTTTGCGAAAAAAGGGATCTTAAAATATGAAATAAAAGTTATGTTTTTGTTCCCCTCTAACAATTTGCAATCAGTATTATACTAATTTTCCTACATACTTATTTTGCATGTGCATTTTTTTTTTTTAAACTTGTATGGTGACTAATAAAACAAGATTGCCACTGTGAAACAAAACATATTGCAAACAAGGAAATAACATTAAAGTGACACTAAACCCAAAATTTTTCTTTCATGATTCAGATAGAGAATACAATTTTAAGCAACATCCAGGTTTACTTCTATTATCTAGTTTGTTTCATTCTTTAGATATCCATGTTGAAGAAATAGCAAGGCATGTGGGTGAATCAATCACACAAGGCATCTATGTGCAGTCACCAATCAGAAGCTACTGAGCTAGATATGCTTTTCCACAAAGGATATCAAGAGAATAAAGCACATTAGATAATAGAAGTAAATTAGAAAGTTATTTAAAATTGCACGCTCTTTCTAAATCATGAAAGAAAACATTTGGGTTTCATGTACCTTTAAGTTCAGCTTGAAACTTTTATATAAAAAAAAATAATTCTAGTAAGTGTCATTCAGATTTGTTTTCATAAGAAAAATAAAATGTGTATGGTTTAAAAGTACTTAACATACAGTTAAATTAAATGTTTTCCAAATAACATGCAACCCACTGTCTAGTAGGTAACAATTCAAATGTCATTTATTTTCAACTAGAGGAGTATTCAGGAAAATGTGGATCTGGTCTTTGCCCAGTTTTTACATTAGGGAAATAAACATCTGTCAATAATAAATATGCTCATTTAAATAAGTCTAAATTATGTTATTTACTTGATTTAAAGGGACATAATACACATATGCTGCTAAATCACTTGAAAGTGATGCTGTATAAAGCTGACAGGAAAAAATCACCTGAGCAACTCTATGTAAAAAAAGGAAGATATTTTACCTCACAATTTCCTCAGCTCAGCAGAGTAAGTTCTGTGTAAAAAGTTATAAGGGCTGATGCTGTATCTGGTAGTTCCAACCCCTTACAAAAACAACTTAACATAACTACTTAACTTATAAATAAAGACACGACACAGATAGCTGGGATTTAAAGACCATAACGATGGTCATATTTATTAACTTGACTTCAACGGAAGTCATTCAAATATTTAACGTGTGGCGGCATTCGAGGCCTAGTAAACTATTAGCTCCATATGACAAGAAGTCGCAGCCAGATGTTGTGGAATTGCAAATGCCAAGGGTGGGCACAAATGTGGCCCCACCCCATTCCGTCTAATAGGCGCGGACGTCCTAAAGGATCTTCAGCCAGCAGACCCGCGGGGCGGGGCCCCCCAGGTCACGACCTGAGGACATCGCCCATTAGCCCGACTGTCACCTCTACAGACTCCGCCCTCAATTGTTGATGGCTACGACCTCCCGCCATTAGGAGATACGTGGATGTTATGATGCGCTTCAGCCTCTAAGGCACTGGTATGGCCAAGCCCTGCAGCAAAGCTCATCCAGGAAGCAAATAAATTACAGCTAAGGTCTTACCAAGACTAGGTCAACTAACCCCATCCCTGCCTTTCGCATCTAAAGGACCAGCAACCCGTCCGGGAAGCCATCTGCCTGAATGACGCCTAAAAATGTTGCAATAGCAACTACTTAATTAACCATTTAACAATAGGGTTGGGAGGGAGGGAAACTTTCTCCTTGCAAAATCCCAGGTGGAAGAGGCCAGATTGTTCCAGAACTTCCTTTATATTAGGTGAGCCTAAGACCTCCCCTCACTTTGCAACATTGTTGCTACTACACTACACTGGGATTTTCCACTAGCCTGTCAGCTCATCCCTTAACTCCATTACAGGAGACTCTGCTACCTTTCATTCCCCTAAGGGCTGATGCTGTATCTGGTAGTTCCAACCCCTTACAAAAACAACTTAACATAACTACTTAACTTATAAATAAAGACACGACACAGATAGCTGGGATTTAAAGACCATAACGATGGTCATATTTATTAACTTGACTTCAACGGAAGTCATTCAAATATTTAACGTGTGGCGGCATTCGAGGCCTAGTAAACTATTAGCTCCATATGACAAGAAGTCGCAGCCAGATGTTGTGGAATTGCAAATGCCAAGGGTGGGCACAAATGTGGCCCCACCCCATTCCGTCTAATAGGCGCGGACGTCCTAAAGGATCTTCAGCCAGCAGACCCGCGGGGCGGGGCCCCCCAGGTCACGACCTGAGGACATCACCCCTGCCCATTAGCCCGACTGTCACCTCTACAGACTCCGCCCTCAATTGTTGATGGCTACGACCTCCCGCCACAAGAGACAGGCACTCCCACATAAGCCGGGCTCTTGCCGCCACCCGCTAAATATTACTAACCAGAGCCGTTTTGAGGTCCGCCAGGAAGATCGCCAGCCCTTCGTCGGACAGGTGCACCCCGTCCGGGCGATACAGCCCTTTTTTGTCCGCTGAGATCAGTTCATGGCGGACCACAAAACCCCCTACTTCTAGTACTGCTCTACCCAGCTCCCTGTTAACTTTTTTTCTAACCCTATATGCTATCCTCGGTGTGGGAAAATATCTCCAACGCAGCCGGGGGATTATGTTGGACCAAGCCAACCTAACCCCCGGAAACGTGGTACAGATCCACCTGACATCTGACCTCATCGCATTGATGAGATCCAGAGCAGGTGCACTCCCTATATCATTTCCCCCCATGTGAAGGAGGATGATGTGGGGCTGTCCCCATCTATGTCTGGCATTCTGGAGGAGGGCAGGCAAACCATCCCACTGTAAGCCTCTACGGCCCAACCACCGTATTGATGCCTTAGACGTCGGAATCCCCAACTGCTGCCCCTCGGGAAGAGAATGGGCCTTCAGTGCCGCCCAGTGCACGTAGGAGTGCCCTATTATCCAGATGCGAGAAGGACCTGTAGCCACACCTGAAAACGGATTACATAGTCAATCACCTTAGACTAAAAATTAAACAACACAACCAAAACAACTGTAACGCCAGTTTCCTTCCTCCTACACCGAATACCCCTTAGACCTCAGCTGGGGGGCGCACGTAAGCCTTGTAACATTGAGACCTCCATCGGCCCAACTTCTGTATGCGATCTCCTTTCCAACCTAGCGCCGCCGCGCTGGTGGCAGCCCCTATTCGGAAGGAATGGGGGGTGATTCTACACTTCCCCAAACCTGCTGCAAGCGCTACCTTTCTGAGCACAGCTGCGAACTGGTACCGGGAGAGATTCGATCCGTCGGAATGCACTAAGAACTGGGCGGGGCCCCGCGTTCGCTGCGCCAAGTAGGCCCTTGTACTCACAACCGGGCAGACGCCCGATGCCGAGGGAGTCAGAGTGATCCACACCCCTTTCCCCTCCTGGTCAGTCTTCGAGTGCGGGATAAACAATAACAAATTATCGCCCGCCAATTTGACATGAGCCAACTGCATACCCGAGTTAACCGCATCCTTTGAGGTTGCGACCAGCTCGCCCGGCCTGAGGGCCGCAAAGAACGCCAAGGAGAATACGCACTGAAACAGTTCTCTTTCACCGGGTTCGACACAAATGCCCTCGATTGCGTCCACCAGCCTGGTTAGCCTACAAAATGTAATAGGTTCGCGCGCATCTTTCGCTCTACCCTCGAGCCTTCCCCAGCCCTTAATCACTTGCTTCACCAGGAAACCTTTCGTGATATTGGGCCACTCCAGCATATTGCAAAAGAAGGAGATTGCAGCTATTCTATTGGATATAGCGCCCTTCGAAGTCCCTTGCCCGTGTTTCTCTGCCAGCCACTCCAAGAACAGATCCCTCGAGACCCTGTCCGGCGCTGCGCCCCGTGCGTAACAGTAACTTACCCACTCGCCCCAGTGCTGTGAATAAGCTCTCCACGTGTTCTGCGCCAGGGATGCCCTCACTAGGTGCCCTATGGACCTCCCTGCCCCGCCAACTGCCAAATAGAGTGGGGACAAGGTAAGCCAACTGCTGCTGCGTTAGGGGCCAGTCTGCGAAACTGTTCCCATTGAAACCTCGAGAGTGCGTCCTCCAGGGTGTTGTTGACCCCGGGAACGTGCCTCGCGGAAAACTGAATATTGTATTGCAAGCACCTCAGCACTAGCTGTCGCAAGTATCTAACAACTACCGGTGACGACGCGGACAACCTATTTATGGCAAACACAACGCTAGCGTTGTCCGTCCAAAACACTATGTAGCGATCCTTTAACGCCGGCCCCCAGAGCTCCATAGCCACAACTATGGGAAAGAGCTCCAGAAGTGTCAGGTTCCTTGTCAGTCCGGCTCGGACCCATGACAAGGGCCATGGCTCGGCGCTCCATTGCCCATCCAAATAGGCGCCATAACCTGCTGCTCCCGCTGCATCCGTCAGCAGGTGCACTGTCTGACTGGAAACCCTAGGAGCGCGCCACAGCAGTGTTCCATTGAAGCCTTACAGGAAGAGTTCCCATACCTTCAAATCTTCCCGCATGTCTTCCGAAACCAACACTTTACGTGTGCCGTGCGGACTGGAAAGTAAAGCTTCCATCCTCCTGTTAAACGCGCGACCCATGGGTATAATTTTGCACGCAAAATTGAGTAAGCCTAGCACTGACTGAAGCTCCCTCAGGGGCATGCTCTTCGCTACCCTGGCTTTGCGCACCGCCGAGAGCATTGCTTCCACCTTATCGGCTGGGAGACGACATAGCCTTGCAGCAGTGTCAATTTCGATCCCCAAGTACGTGAGTCTTGTACATGGGCCCTGTGTTTTTTCCTCGGCCAGTGGCACTCCAAATTTCGACATTAGCCTACGCATTACTGCGATCAGTCGATCGCATTCGCGTGTGTTCGCGGCCCCAACCAGCAGGAAGTCGTCCAGGTAATGAGCGACTATTCCCCCGCCGGCCGCCGTGATGATGGCCCAGTGCAAGAATGAGCTAAACTCTTCAAAATAAGCACACGATAGCGAGCAACCCATGGGCAAACATTTGTCTACAAAATAATTCCCCTCCAATTTACACCCCATCAGTCTGAAAGACGCTGGGTGTATGGGGAGTAACCGAAAGGCAGATTCGATGTCCATTTTGGCTAGCAGCGCGCCCGGACCCGCCGCCACCACCAATTCCAACGCCTGGTCAAACGATTGGTAAGACACCGAGCTTATCAGTGGGTCTATTGCGTCATTGACAGAACCCCCTTTCGGATAGGACAAATGCTGAATCAGGCGGAACTTCCCTGGTTCCTTTTTGGGAACCACCCCTAAAGGGGAAATAACCAGGTCAGGGATGGGAGGTTGTTCAAATGGACCAGCAAATCTTCCCAGAGCAATTTCTTTGCTCAGTTTCGCCCTAACTTCGCCCGGCATTTCGTAAGCCGACTTCAGATTCTTGTGCGACGAGGACCCCATTACCAACCCCAATGTTGGTATCTTGAAACCTTCGCCAATCCCCGCTAGTAGGTTGGCAGCCGACACCCTGTCTGGGTAGGCCGCCAGCCAAGGTCTAATGGCGTCCAGCTTCAGGGGTGTTGGAGCTCTTTTGTCCAGCCCCCCCCGATTTTGCCCCACGGAAGGCTCCTCCGTCCCTCCGCTTCGGGCATTCAACACCTGGGTGTTGACCGCTGCAGTACATGCAAGCATGCCGAAAGGAACAGGAAGCTCCTTTGTCACACTGCTTCTCATTGTACTTCCAGCACTCCCTACCTCTCCGCTTGATGGGGCCCGTTGGCCTCTGGGGCCCTGACCGCAGCAAGGAAACTCCTGCCCCCCCCTTTTCCGGTATGAGCAGGGACCACAGGTCCAAGTCTTTTACCCCAAAGTTCAAGACCGGGTTATCGACCATCTTCCGCCTAAATTCGCTATCATAAGCACGCCACATGCCTTCCCCATATCTATTATAGATACATTCAATGATTTCCGCGTACTTAATTACATCGACCGCGGCCTCCGGCCTCTGTTCGATGTAGCAGGAGGAGAATACCCGAAAGCACTTCCTCCACTCCTCAAATGTGTCTGGGCGCTGGATCTTCTTTGGCCCAGTCCCATCCTCACTACGCTCTTTGTCTCGCTGCGCCTCAAGGGACAGCTCGAACATATTGACGTATTTATGATCGCGGATTTTCTGTACCGTCTTGGGTTTGAGATGTGCATGGAGGCAGTGGATCTTGCAGGGATAAGAGTCCCCCTGCAATGCCACCCTCCTGGTACTGACTGACATGTCCTGCGGCTGCGCAGCGCTCTCGCTTCCCTGGCCATTGCCTTTGGGTATTGCCGCTGTGCTTTGCCCCGCTATCGGCGCAGCCTGCTCCATGTTACCTAAACCTCTAGCCTGATTACGCTCAGCCACCAATAGCCTTAACATTTTGAACATGCGACGCTGCCCCTTACTGTTAAGCCCTAATTTCTTCCCACCATCTGAGTCTGAATCAGTGCTATAGTCGGTGTCAGTGATGCGTGACAAATTAAATACATTTCTCTCACCAACTGCCGATGTTGAAGGGGTAGATGTTCCTGGTGCAGCTGCCACTGATCCGCCTGCCGGCTGTACAGGTAGTCCTACTCCCGTTGTACCCGGGCCTTCTGTCCTCTGCGGTGTAGGCACCATGTCCTGTGGGGGAGAAACAAACGAGAGGGGAGTATCCAGGCCAGCCATGTGTCCCCCTTGACTGCCGCCCCCAATCGGGGTAGAAGTACTGCCCCCGGCCCTGTCTGGGATCCCTCTAGCCCTCTCGTCATTCATATCACCACTCCATTCATTCGCTGGCCCTGCCACATAGGGGGATTCTCTGACCACACGCTCCCTGACTGAAAGAACGCTCCGAGCACCTGCCGCAACAAGCCCTTGGCCTCCCTGAACCCCTGCAGTTATTGTGCATAGCGACTCGCCCTGTGCCCCGTCAGTGGGCGCATTCTCCCTTGTTTGGGGTACATAGTTGCTGCTGGCACCCCCCCTGTTATACCACTGGCGCTCCAGCAATGCGCTTCTTGCTCTCCCATAAGCCTGCTTGCTAACACTGGACCCCCTGAGCCTCCCTCGCTGCACGCCGCGGCCCCTCTGTAAGAGACTTGCTCTGTTTGCCATGCTAGCTATTGCAGAGTGTCGCGCAGCGGAGCAGGCCCGCCCGGATACTCCCCCCTCACCTGTGGAGAGTACCCGGCTAGGCCTCTTGCGCGCTCGCTGAATGCGTCCCTCCGATCCAGGTTCCGGCCGTGTGACTACCGCGGCGCCGGAAGTGACGTCACGCGTGTCACCTGACCGGCCGGAAATGGACGCGGCGGACGCAAGGCCGCAACCGGAGCCTGCACTGGTAGTTGCAGGCTCCGACTGAGCCACCAATGAAAGCGGCGGTCTGGTGAGTGGGCGAGGACCCGCAGGCCCCGCTCCAGTAGCCGACTGAGCCACCAATGAGGCATCCGGGCCGGGCCCTAGGGACCCGGCCGGATGATTTACAATACTGGGCCCTGCCTGATGAGGGTCACTAGGCCCCTGGCCCACTTGAGGGGAATGATGAGGGGCGGTAGGCCCCGGTTCCACCCGGCTAGCCACCGGAGGCAGAACGGCGGCCGTGAGGGCCTTAAACATGCCCACTATGGCCGCCGCTGCCTCATGAGACATTCCGGAGGCCGTAAGGGCCCCCAGGCCTGCCTCCAAAGCCGTGTCTAGGCCGGATGGGCCAGCGCTCACTGCACCCGCCTGTCCCGCAACCATAACAGTACCGGGCCCGGCGGGTGCCAGTTCAGGGGCTGGGGGGTTAATGACCACCACATTAGGAGTTAAAGCAGATGATACTGGCCTTGTTTTCTCCGGAGTTGGTGGCACCACATCCTCATCCTCCTCTTCAATTACAGGTGCACTCCTCAAGGATCTCCCAGGGGACTCCCTGAAGCGAATGGGCACCGCAGCACTTCTCTTAGATCTAGACATTTTCACTTGAAGAATGGCAAAATGGCAAAACTTTCTCCTTGCAAAATCCCAGGTGGAAGAGGCCAGATTGTTCCAGAACTTCCTTTATATTAGGTGAGCCTAAGACCTCCCCTCACTTTGCAACATTGTTGCTACTACACTACACTGGGATTTTCCACTAGCCTGTCAGCTCATCCCTTAACTCCATTACAGGAGACTCTGCTACCTTTCATTCCCCTACTAAGCTGCTGTCCAGCTGCAGGTTAAAAAAAAAAAAAAAAAATGAAGAAATGAACAGCAGCCAATCAGCATCAACAGTGCTGAGGTCATGAACTCTTTTACTGTGATCTTATGAGATTTGACTTAAAGTGACAGTAAACTTACAAACTAATGTTATATAATTTTGCACATAGTGAAGAATTATATAACATTAGCTTACCGGCAACTTCATACATTAAATTATTGCAAATCAATTATATGTAAAAGCTCCTTTTACCAGAACGCTGCTCTTTGCTCTATTGAGCGGGTCTGGTTTTTCAACAGCACAGCCGGCAACACTGTCTAGTCACAGTGTGCCCGGTTGCACCATTAAAAAGAATGTAGCTCACTCTCGCTCTGGTCTAGTAGCAGGAGCAAGCTACATTCATTTTAATAGTGTGGTTCTGGTAAAAGGAGCTTTTACATAACATTTATTTGCAATAATTTAATGTATAAAGCTGCCGGTAAGCCAATGTTATATAATTCTGCACGATGTGCAGAATTATATAACATTAGTTGGTAAGTTTACTGTCCCTTTAACTCTCATGAGATTTCATAGTAAACTTTCTTACACTGAATAGGGAAATAACATGAGTGTGCATGAAGCTCACTCCCTTGGCTGTCCCGGGACAGGTGATATTTTCTAGTCAGCATTTAACAGGTATGCTTCATGACTTTCAAGTGTTTCAACATTTGGGTATCATGGCCCTTTAATAACTCTTCCTCCTTTTTGAAGCTAGCTGCCATAATTTGAATTCTCATTAAGGAGAAAGTCATGCCATATCTCTCCTTAGTAGAAATTTCTTCTTTAGTATTTGCTACTTTATTAAAAAAGTCACTATTTCAGACTGAATATTAAGTGGTGTTAATGCATATGCTCTGATTGCATGGATATGCATAAGTATATAATGATGACAATAGCTCATGTCATGTGCATTCATTTTTGGCCGAATGCACACTCATTACGAAAATTGATTTTTCGTGTCATAAACGAAAATGCGAATGAATGCGCCAACTAAAATTAAAGAAAAATATCAGTATTCCTTAATTCCTTTAATTATTTTTAAGGGTTAAATACTTACCTGAATGAGCTGGAAAGCATGCTAAACTGACCCTCTTCTTGCCAGAGCTCTAGCAGCGCTAACAGGAGGCTTAGTGAGCTCTGCTCCCAGGACCAATGTTCTCTCTAAGGCCAGTTTTGTGAGTGGCCCAGCATTGAAACAGTTAATAAGGTAACCACACCTTGCAGTCTGCATTGTGTAGTGTTTGCTAATTGCTCTAATTAACTGTTTCACTGCTGGGCTGTTCATAAAACTGGCCTTAGAGGGAACACTGCTCTGGCAAGAAGAGGATTGGGTTAGTGTGCTCTTCAGAGCACATTAAGGTAAGTATTTTTAGCTACAGGTGAACTTTTCACCTGTAGCTTGAAAATATTTACATTCATTTAGCAAAAACTAATGTAAATGTTTAAAGAAAATTAGTTGTTAATTTCCCTTTTAACGAAATGAAAACCCAATAGTGTAGGCAACAAATATTTGGAAAAATAATTTCCAAAACAAAAATTTAATTTGAAACTAAATTTTCTCGCCTGCACATGTCTACTAATTACATTTCGGTGACTGTGCGCAAACATCCATTAGATTGGTACACGCAATGGATTTACTGTCATCAAGCCTCTGTTGAGGCCAACAATGTGTGACTTCAGCTCCCAAAGTAAGATTAAGCCCAACATTTACAGCACTTTAGCGCACCTGCATACCTAAAGGGATACTCAGAAGATTCTCTCTCCATTGAGCTCTCATCAGGTGAAGGTCAGACAAAGGCTTCTGACAGAATCCAACAACTTAACAAGCATTGCCTCCAAATATTTGAGGTGGTATTAATACAATGTTATACACATGCTGCTGAGCATATATAGATATGCCCTCAAACAAAGGACACCAAGAAAACAAATTCATATTCTAAATATACATAAATTGTTGAACATAAACTGCGTATAAAACAAAGTTCAAAAATGAAAAAAGTTGTCTCCGATTTTTCTTCAAGTATGGGGTATTCCAATAATATTCAATATTCCTAGACGAGTGTTATTCTTTCAAGAAAAAGAACAAATAATAGTGTAGATGGTTAACAATATACTTGTGTGAAAAAATACTCACACTAACAGAAGCTATGACTAAGCTCCTAGTTTGACAGCAGGTAAGTGTTTAGTCCCTTGACTCTCCCAGGATAACTCAGTTGTTCTTCTACATAAGGAGAAAAACGTGAAACAAATAATGGTGTAGTTTGTTCAGATAAGTAATTCACAAGGTTTGAAAAAGTACTCACACTTATCAGAGCTCTCACTAAGCTCTTAGTTGGATAGAAGGTAGGTATCAAGCACCTCGGCTTCACCAGGTAAAGAGAAGAGACCAGTTCTTTTAACAAATGAAAAAAATATTTTAAAATGTAAAAACAATTAAAATAAAGTCTCCGACAGGTTTGCTAAGCCTCTGAACTAGTAGTGATACAGTAAAGAAGGCTATTCTGGCTAGCCTAATTAGGAGATTAAAAATAGCAGTTTCAATACATAAACAAATAGATTTTGATACATACTATGGGCTAGATTATAAGTAGAGCGCAAAATATAGTTTCTGCAAAAGTGATATTTGCGCTTTAGTTAGTAATACCAGAGCATGCAAATCTATGCTGGTATTACAAGTTAGGTGCAATTCAAGCGTGACCTCACAAGAGCTTGCTTTGATAGGCTTCCCTTATGCTTTATGCAGGGTTTTTTATTTAAAAAAAAAAAAAGAATATTCTTTATTTTGGGGTCAATTGGAGGAATTTTTGAGTGCTAATAGCTACCGCATTACCACTTGTAATGGCTAGTTATTTATTGTGCGTCCGTAAATGGGCAAATTTGCTCGTTTATGGGTGTGCGATAAATTAGCGCTTTACTTGTAATCTAGCCCTATATTTCTGATAATAACTCTAACAAGTACAGAACCACTTTTTTAATAATCAAATGTGTCATTATTTAAATTGTCATTTGCATAGACACTGAATTCCTCCCAACAACAGTTTGAATTGAAATAAGAGATAAAAACAAATGTTATTTATTACTGCAAGAAGAATTTCAACTTAGGATCTATGTAAGATTTATTCCTACAGTATCTAGCAACTATCTGCCATTTTCTTGGTAGAATACACTTTATGTGCCAAGCAGAAGACAGATACACACTGCACAAATCAAATTATAACCTCTGCTAGCTGTTCACAGGTGATGGCCTGCTGTTTTATCTTGTACCAAGACATTGATAATTTAATCTCATCCTCTCTCTATCAAAACTATTGTTAAATAAGTTAAATAAAACTATATAACATTTTGATAAGAAGGCAAGAGTGACAAAGAGACATTGAAGATAACAGCTGTTTTACTGCTTAGGGCTAGATTACAGGTGTAGTGCTATCGTTAGTGTGAGGAAGCTAACCGCGGTCGTGAGACTACAGTGTTTTTTTTTACGCTCAAATACATATTACAAGTGGCAGCTATTTAAATTATCGCAATCTAATTTAATGCTCAATCTTTATTTTTTTTGCACTAAATTACCCTATTAACCCCTAAACGCCATACCTCCACTTCGCAAACTCCCCCTCTACAATATTAACCTCTAAACTGCAACAACCCCTATTGCAAAATACCCCATTACACTATTAACCCCTAAACCACCACAACCCCATCACAAATTACCCTTCTATAATATAAACCCATAAACTGCCACAATCCCCATCACAAAATACCCCACTACACTATTAACCACTAAACCACCACAACCCAACATAAAAAATGACCCCTTTACACAATTAACCCCTAAACCACCACTACCCCATTTCAAAATACCCACCAACATCTAAAACCACTAACCAGGTAACGCCCTATCAAAAAAACCTTACCTTCAAATCTACCATCTACCATCTACCAAAATCTACCATTACGGAAAATAAAAACCTATAAAAAACCTACCATTACAGAAAAAAATAAACAAAGTACCAAAAATAAAAAAAAACTGTTAAGACTATTCTAAAACTAAAGCCGCACCAAAAAAAAATTAAATAAAAAGTTAAATAAAAAACCTATACTAGCACTAAACTATAGCAATAGCCCTTAAAATGGATTTTTGTAGGGCATTGCTCTAAAGTGATTTAGCGCTTATTTAGCGCTGAAGATAGAAGATATAAGACTGATGCCAAGATGAAGATGGACCACTGCTGGGATGAAGATGGACCACCGCCTTAGAATATTGTTTTTGTGGGAAAGTAGCAGGACCAGCAAACACCTTAGGAAAATGTCCCTTTTAACCAACATCAAGTCAATTCAGGTGCACACCTGTAGGACCTCCCTTTCCAGGGTCCTGGTTAATACAGCAAAATAGAACACACATCGCCTTTATTGAGTAACGTTTCGGGGCTCCTGCCCCTTTATCAAGCTTGATAAAGGGACAGGAGCCCCGAAACGTTGCTCAATAAAGGCGCTGTTGCCTCATATTGTGTGCCACCTGTGTGTTCTATTTTAGAATATTGTTTTGTTTTGTTTTTTGGGCAGCAAAGTTTTTTTTAGATAGTCTTTTTTTGAGGGTTATGGTAGTGGAATATGTGGAATATGTGGAATATGGTAGTATTTATTTTAGTGAAAATGAGCTAAATCACTTTAGGGCAATGCCCTTCAAAGAGCCCTTTTAGGGGCTATTGCTTTAGATTAGTTTAGTCTTAGTATAGGTTTTTTATTTTGAGGTGGGTTTTTAAGTGGGGCTTTAGTTTGGCAAAACTTTTTTTATTTTTGGTATTTTTTTCTGTAATGGTAGGTTTTTTGTTCCTGTAATGTTAGTTTTTTTCAGGTAAGATAAAAAAAATTGGGGTAACTTAGGGGTTGTTAGGTTAGGGGGGTTAGATCCTGGTTTCTCAACAGCCGGGCCGTGGCCCAGTACCGGGCCGTGATAGCCCTGCTGGTGGGCCCCGACCTGTCATGCCGCCACTGCACACCAGGGGCAGACTGAGACCAATCAAGGCCCCAGGAAAACTCTCACACTGACCCAAATGTATTCAATGCTATGCAAATGAACATGGTAGCCTCCCTGCCCTGCCCCCAACATGCCCCTCAACCTCCAGTGCCAGGACTCCCAACATTAAGGGCCAGAGAAAGGGCCTCCAACCTTCAGGGCCAGACCCCACACTCCATGGCCCTCACAGCAACAGACCCCCAACAGGACCCCCCACACTCCAGGGCCCCCACTAAACCCACACTTAACTGCTTAGCTACTGATAGGGCAACTGAAAACTTCAGCTTAAAAGGGACACTGAACCCAATTTTTTTCTTTTGTGATTCAAATAAAGCATGAAATTTTAAGCAACTTTCTAATTTACTCCTATTATCAAATGTTCTTCATTCTCTTGGTGTCTTTATTTAAAAATCAAGAATGTAAGTTTAAATTCTGGCCCATTTTTGGTGAACAACCTGGGTTGTTCTTGCTGATTGGTGGATAAATTCACCCACCAATAAACAAGTGCTGTCCAGGGTCCTAAACCAAAAAATAGCTTAGATGCCTTCTTTTTCAAATAAAGATAGCAAGAGAACAAAGAAAAATTGATACTAGGAGTAAATTAGAAAGCTGTTTAAAATTGCATGTTCTATCTGAATCACAAAAGAAAAAAATTGGGTTCAGTGTCCCTTTAAGGAACGCACCAGGATCCGTGGAGATGCCATTTGAGGGCCCCCTACTTGCTGGTCCCTCCGCCCAGGTCCTATTTGCCTGACTGATCAGCCCGCTTCTGCTGCTTACTATATATATATATATATATATATATATATATATATATATATATATATATATATATATATATATATATATAATAAGCAGCAGAAGCGGGCTATATATATATAGTAATAATAGTGGGTACTTTGCAATGTGAGGGTGTGGTGGTTTTGTGGTTAATAGTGTAGCAGGTACTTTGCCATGTGGGGGTGTCAAGGTTTAGGGGTTAATAATGTACTAGTGGGGTACTTTGAGGTGGGCTATGTGGGGGTTTAGGGTTTATTAGAGTAGGGGGCTTATGGTGATTAGGGTTAGCGCACAAGTATGCTTCTTAGTTTTTTTTTCACTTTTCTCACTCTTTAGAAGTCTATGGCGGAGTATATTAACATGTTTGCAATATTCTAACTTTTTGTTTCTTTGGGTTTGTTGGGTTAACGCCCAAGCAAAAAAAAAACTTTTAACTTGTAATACGTGCTCTACCCGGTGCATGCAAAGTGCAAAAGTCAAGCGGAGCGGAATGGTAATTATTACTCAACTCATAATCTAGCCCTGAGTAAAGTATGTATGGCATAACCTCTGTTTATAAACAAACTTATGTTTTTACACAGAAGAATTTATGTTTTTGTAGAGTGTGTCCCTCATCCTACTCAGATTTACCTCATATTTAAAAGATTGATGCAAAGATACTTCCACATATTGCCACTAGACTCCCAGGGGAGAATTATCAAAACTTTGCCAGGTCAAATGGGAAAAACCACACACACACTTGCATGGATTGCCTTCAGGGAGTTCTCTAAAAACTGGTCACCCCTGCAAGTTGTGAGATATAGGGGTGGTGAGTCAGGGGGAGCACTTTAAAGGGACGTGAAATGTTTATTTCATTATTCAAATAAATCATGCAATTTTAAACAACTTTTTAATTTACTTCTATTATCAAATTGTATTCATTCTCCTGGTATGTTTTGTTGCAAAGCAGGGACGTTATTTGGCAGCAGTTTTGCACTAGATAGCAATGATTTATTTATAAAATATTTTACCAGGAAGGATACTTTGAGATTTCTCTCGTTTTCAAGTATGTCCTGGGTCCACAAAACATTGCATTAATACAATAGGGTACAATAAAATACAAAAACAATAATAATACACAATATATGCAAACATTTAACATAGAGCAGGTACGAAATATTTAATCAACCATGACAGGAGCATTCTGTTTTGAGATATGTATAGAGGGATCTCTTAAAGGATATTAGGCTTGGGGATGATTTGAAAGTGTGCGGGAGGTCATTCCATAATTGTGGTGCTCTGTAGGAAAAGGAGGATCGAGCTGCTTTCTTTTTGTATTGAGGCAAGCTAGATAATGTGCTGGTATTGGATCAGAGGTTATAGGAGGTGGGAATAGCCGGGGAGAGCATTCTGCTCAGGTAGATGGAAACACAAGGCAGGAAAGATGGAGGGAGCGTCTGGATTCCAGCGACAGACAGTTTAGTTCTTTTAGCATGTCACAATGGTGGGTCCTGTAGTTACCTTGTAGCACAAAGCGGCAGAACGAGTTATACAATGTATTAAGATTATTAACGTGAGTTTGCAGTGCAGGTGCATAAACTACGTCCCCGTAATCCATGATAGGCATCAGCATTTTGTCATGAATTTTTCATGACAGAACAGACTCCATGTTGTTGGGTTTTTTTAAGCTTAACCAGGGCTCAGCTATTATTACATTGAATTTTGTTTTCCTCAGTCTTGCTGACTGAGAAGGTTCATATCAATATTTTTTCCATTATTCAAGGTAGTTTACTTGCTTAGGCCCCAGCTAGTTGCTTATTTCTGTAAATAAGTGCAGTTTATAACCTTGATTGTAGTCTAGGAATGTTGGGGTAAACATAAATATAATAAGTATTTTTCAAATATTTTTACCCTATATGCGAGAGCCATCTACTGTTAGAACAATAATATTTCATCTAATTAATTTTATGTTAATTAATTATTAAAATATTATAATTAATGACTCCTCCTAGATGAGTGAATGGGAATATATAGGGTCTAGCCCAATGGGAGGGGGTCGTTATCCTGGGTTTTTGAAACTGGTCACATAATTTATGGAGTTGGTAATTTGCTAATCAACTACAGAGGTCCGAGATTATTGGATTATAACTGCTGAGGCTAGTTTAGCCTATTCGGACAAACCTACGACCTGACAGTTTGATTTCTGTCTGCAAAGGGGGAATTTATTTACTTTGGTGATGTATGAAAGAAAGTCACTTTAAATGTTAATATCATTAAGATTTACATTTTACATTTATGTAAAATACCTTTGTCTATTTAATCAGGTAAATTAATTAATTGTTTTATAGCTTTGTATTTTCCTTATAAAAATTCCTACCACCTGGTCTTATTTGTCGACAATAACACCGGGTGAATCAGGAATTAGGATAGATTATCATCTGACGGTTTGTCATAATTATTAATCTACCTGATTCTCCGCAATTACCTTAGAGGGTTTATAATCAAATATTTAGTTCCTATCATCATGCCAATGTTTGTGTTATTTTGAAAATATGACAATTATCTTTATAGTTTAATCTCTGTATTATTCTGTTTTCCTTGCTATTTGGAGTTATGTTATCTCGTTAGTGATTATTATAGAACTGTAGTTTATATCTCTGTAATATTTTGATTGCTTAAGTTTCTATTAAATGCTAATTATTAATAACAAAATACTTTAATAAAGCTAATTTTTGTTATTCATCTGGTGTCGGTATAATTAATAGACTGATAGCAACTAAAAGGATTCAGATTTGTTTACCTTTCATAAGTTATAGAAAAATGTGTCATTTAAAATTGCACCATTTCACACAATATACTTTTATAGATAAAGGTAATATTCATAATAATTTGCTGTACAATCTTTTCCTTTACTGTAGGGCTGAGGCAGGATTTGTTTCTGTACAGGGCACCTAATTTTGGATAAAGTTTAGATGCAAGTTTTTCTATGTGGAGGCCAAAAGATAGATTGGGGTCTAACAACATACCCAAATATTTGAAAGCGCGGACTGCGGTCAGCGTGCAATTGGATTTTGTTTTGATGCGTAGATGGGAATTTTGTAATTTGTGTAATTTAGGTCCCGTTCCAAAGACCATTGTGACAGTTTTGTCAGTGTTTAGGAAGAGTTTGTTTTTTGAGATCCACTTTTCTACCTCTGTGAATTGGTCTTGGAGCACTGCTTCAAGCTGCGTCAGATCGGATATTTCCTGCCATGTAGTGCTTAAGACACCAACTTAGGTATCTCTTCAACAAAGAATGCCATGGAAACTAAGCAAATTTGAGAATAAAAGTACATTTTAAACTTAAAAAATATATATGCCCTGTATAAAAACATAGAAACATAGATTTTGATGAAGATAAGAACCATTCGCCCAAGAAGTCTGTCCAAAATGTAAATAAGGGTACATATATCTAGTTTGTAAGATAGTCTTGATTATGATGGTGATTATCTGAGACATTCTCGAAGTGCCCCACAGTGTTTGTCATTGCCACCACTAATGGAATTGTATTCCAAACATCAACCACCCCTTCTGTGAAGCAGTTGTCAGTATATGGCCTGGTTATAATACAATATATTTAATAATTATTCTTTAAAATAAACCCTCAATCAATATGCATATACTAAAACCATAAAATTATTTCCTGAATTCTTTTTATTAGTTAATATCTATAGACACATCGAAATATATTTGTAGGAACCAGAATATGAGTCAATACAATACAGTGGTTAAACTATTGTAATATGCTATTCAATGATTATAAAAGTTGCCTTATTCACGATAGCCTCCCAAATCAGAGCTGCATTTAAATTATTACAATGAGACCAAGATATAAGCCACTAAAATTCAGACTGGTACAATTTCAACAGTGCTTAGTTAAACAATAGGACAATATACACTCTAATTAAAACATCAGAAATAGTATCTATTATTTGTGCAAACAACCAATTGTCTATGCTAATTTCTCTAAGCTGAAATAAATGCTTACACCTAGATTTAGAGTTTTGCGTTAGAAGGGGTGCGTTAGCTACGCGTGTTTTTTTCCCCCCGCACCTTTTAAA
This sequence comes from Bombina bombina, assembly GCF_027579735.1. Classification (NCBI taxonomy): domain Eukaryota; kingdom Metazoa; phylum Chordata; class Amphibia; order Anura; family Bombinatoridae; genus Bombina; species Bombina bombina. The sequence goes on along the minus strand of NC_069499.1, from coordinate 211,040,335 downwards.
CAACGATGGTATTTAGAGTTCTCTGAAGGTCTGCATTAGGCTCCAAAAAGGAGCGTAGAGCATAATTTAAAGCCACTTCAACTCTAAATACCAGCGTTGCTTACAGACGCGGCCAGCTTCAAAAACATGCTCGTGCACGATATCCCCATAGGAAACAATGGGGCAGTTTGAGTTAAAAAAAACCCTAACACCTGCAAAAAAGCAGCGTTCAGCTCCTAACGCAGCCCCATTGTTTCCTATGGGGAAACACTTCCTAAGTCTGCACCTAACACCCTAACATGTACCCCGAGTCTAAACACCCCTAACCTTACATTTATTAACCCCTAATCTGCTGCCCCCGCTATCGCTGACCCCTGCATTTTATTATTAACCCCTAATCTGCCGACCGCACACCACCGCAACCTACGTTATACCTATGTACCCCTAATCTGCTGCCCCTAACATCGCCGACACCTACATAATATTTATTAACCCCTAATCTGCCCCCCCCCCCAACGTCGCCGCAACCTAACTACACTTATTAACGCCTAATCTGCCGACCGGACCTCGCCGCTACTCTAATAAATTTATTAACCCCTAAAGCTAAGTCTAACTCTAACACTAACACCCCCCTAAGTTAAATTTAATTTAAATCTAATGAAATAAAATAAATCGTATTAAATAAATTAATCCTATTTAAAGCTAAATACTTACCAGTAAAATAAACCCTAATATAGCTAAAATATAACAAATAATTATTTTGTAGCTATTTTAGAATTTATATTTATTTTACAGGCAACGTTGTATTTATTTTAACTAGGTACAATAGCTATTAAATAGTTAATAACTATTTAATAGCTACCTAGTTAAAATAATTACAAAATTACCTGTAAAATAAATCCTAACCTAAGTTACAATTAAACCTAACACTACACTATTAATAAATTAATTAACTAAACTATCTACAATTATCTACAATTAAATCAACTAAACTAAATTACAAAAAACAAACACTAAATTACAAAAAATAAAAAAAGATTACAAGAATTTTAAACTAATTACACCTACTCTAAGCCCCTAAAAAAATAACAAAGCCCCCCAAAATAAAAAAATGCCCTACCCTATTCTAAAATAAAAAGTTAACAGCTCTTTTACCTTACCAGCCCTTAAAAGGGCCTTTTGTGGGGCATGCCCCAAAGTAAACAGCTCTTATGCATTTAAAAAAAACATACAATACCCCCCCAACATTACAACCCACCACCCACATACCCCTAATCTAACCCAATCCCCCCTTAAAAAACCTAACACTAAGCCCCTGAAGATCTCCCTACCTTATCTTCACCACGCCGGGTATCACCGATCCGTTCAGAAGAGGGTCTGAAGTCTTCATCCTATCTGGCAAGAAGAGGTCCAGAAGAGGGTCCGAAGTCTTCATCCTATCCGGCAAGAAGAGGACATCCGGTCCGGTAGATATGTTCATCCAGACGGCGTCTTCTATCTTCATCCATCCGGCGCGGAGCGGGACCATCTTGAAGCAGCCGACGCGGATCCATCCTCTTCTTCCGGCGACTCCCGACGAATGAAGGTTCCTTTAAGTGACGTCATCCAAGATGGCGTCCCTCGAATTCTGATTGGCTGATAGGATTCTATCAGCCAATCGGAATTAAGGTAGGAAAAATCTGATTGGCTGATTGAATCAGCCAATCAGATTCAAGTTCAATCCGATTGGCTGATCCAATCAGCCAATCAGATTGAGCTCACATTCTATTGGCTGTTCCGATCAGCCAATAGAATGCAAGCTCAATATGATTTTCTGATCCAATCAGCCAATCGGATTGAACTTGAATCTGATTGGCTGATTCAATCAGATTTTTCCTACCTTAATTCCGATTGGCTGATAGAATCCTATGAATCGATGTGGGGGGACCTCGGTTTAGGGGTACATAGGTAGTTTATGGGTGTTAGTGTACTTTAGAGCACAGTAGTTAAGAGCTTTATGAACCGGCGTTAGCAAATAAAGCTCTTAACTACTGACTTTTTTCTGCGACTGGAGTTTTGTCGTTAGAGTTCTAACGCTCACTTCAGCCAAGACTCTAAATACTGGCGTTAGGATGATCCTATTGAAAAGATAGGATACGCAATTGACGTAAGGGGATCTGCGGTATGGAAAAGTCGTGACTGGAAAGTGAGCGTTAGACCCTTTCCTGACTGACTCTAAATACCAGCGGGCGGCCAAAACCAGTGTTAGGACCCCTTAACGCTGGTTTTGATGGCTAACGCAGAACTCTAAATCTAGGCGTATGTTACGTACAATTAAGACCAGTTCTAAGATATATATATATAAAGTTCTACTCTGTGAAAAGCATTACTGGGCTAAAAAGCTGCACCCAGGTGGTAAATCGCCATAGAACAGGCTAACAATGGTATGAGAGACACATAGGTGCGGCGTTCCTGGCAGCGTCTGCGGGCTCAGCAAGACAACCGGAAGTGACGCCGGTTTCAGTATAGTCCTTCCATAGAGAGCCAACGGAGTGCCGTAGCAGTGGCGAAACCCAGCCACTATGTAGTTATGAGAAAAAGAGAAGATGCAGGCACTTCTGTGGATAACTTAAAAACAATGAGTCTTTATTTGAAAAGCAATAAAAAATTGAACAGCTACAACCGCTGTAAAGATCATAAGAAAAGGTACAAAAATCGACAAAGGCAAGGCAGGGGAGAAAAATAGACATAGAAAATTGTCTGACTAGTTTCGAGTACGGACTGTACTCTTATTCATAGACATGCAAAGAGGAGGCTAGACTCGCCTTTTAAAGGGGAAACTTGTGTCTGAAAATTCAGCTGATGTCCATTACTATTGATTGGGACATAAACTTCAGTTAACCCCTCAAAGGCAAGTCACGCCTAGTCTCTGTTGGAAAGAATAAAAACAAAGAACAAAATTCTCAGATTATTGATGTTATTTTAAACAGTGTTACACTCAATATCAGTTAATATTTTAGTAGATGAGGAATAAGACAGGGGCTATTGGCGATCTATATAAAATACCATCAAATGGCATTTGTGAAATATTATTCTATTTGTGTTATGTGTATAATACAAAGTTTGAAGGAACTAAACCATAGTTACATGTACCTTGTATCCTTATCTGTTGCAATTGGACAGAATTACTATTATGCAAAATAGAGAACAGTATTAAGTAATTGTCCTGATATAGATTTTCAGATTATAGGTTAATGTAAAACATAGACTTAAATATATACTAAACTAGTGATGGCATATATATTAAATACACAGTGTCTAGTGAACAATATTAAGTAATAGTCCTGTTGTGGATTTTTAGATTATAGATTAATGTAAAACATGGACTTAAAGATATGCTAAACTAATGATGACATATATATTAAATACACAATGCATATAGACCCTAGAAAGTAGTATAATTTAATTCTGAATACAAGATTAAATATATTAGGGTATGAAAAGAATGACACTAGGTTGAGAGTTAGATACTAGGAAAATACAAAAGTAATACATTGTGTATTTTATTTTATGCTTTAATTATCAATAAAGAAGTTGATATCGCATTCACGATTCATTCCTTTAGGAAAGCGTGTTTGCAATTTTAGCACCCAGAAGAGTGTACAACTGGGCAGCTTTGCGCAGACAGCAAAGAATAAATAAGAATAAGAATAGAAAGAATAAAAACAAACAACAAGTTATTATACAAGACACAGAATCAAATGAACCCAAATCTATTCTAAAGAAAAAAGAAAAGAAAAAAAGAAAGGTGGCGTTTCACAACCCTCCTGAAGAAGAAACATCAGATTCTGAAGCCTGTTTTTCAGGCACTTCCTATTCTTCCAACTGCTCTTCTCTTCTCTCCTCTTCCTCACCCTCTATCTCTCCATCTTCTTCTTGTGATTTTTTACAGGAGGTGGTGGATGCAGTGGACCTACGAGATCAAGAACAACCAGTAGGCCTGAAGACACGGTCGGGGAACTCCAAACAAAAAGGAAACGGAAAAGATGGAGACCAAAAAGGGAAAAACAAATTTACAAAGAAAGGACAATAATATCACATAATGCTCATCCAGAGGAACAAAGACAAAAAATGACTGTTTCCAATGACAATATTAGTGTGGTTAATCTCTCTAAATACACTCTCAAAAAAGAGGAATATCAGGTTTTGTCTAGGGGATTAGGATTTGCCCCTTCGGGCAATTTTTCATGTTTTAACACATTACTTGACATCAACAAGTTTATACGAAAATTAACCCTTAAAAGATTCTTTTCCCTTACAAATACTGATACAACCTCAGAAGATACTGTGAGAGATACACCCTTAAACGAACAGCCTCACATTGAAAATCCTATGCTGTCATTTGAGGATGCACAAGCCTTGGTCACACTCACAGATTTATTTAGTGGTGACCAAGAAAGTAATAAATCTAATAGGCTTGCCCATCCAAAAAGGACAGCATCGGATTTTTATCCCACGCAATATAGGGGGGCTATCATCAATTCTTACCAAAAACTAATTCAGGAAGATCTGTTTGAGTTGGAGAAAAGAAGTAATACCAATACTGCCGCCCATAATCTGTCTTTCAGAGAACGACAAGCGATAAAAACTCTTCAAGGTAATTAAGAGATTGTCATTAGAAGTGCCGATAAGGGCGGCAGTATTGTTATACAGAATAAAAAGGATTACTTTGATGAAGCCATTAATCAACTCAGTAATACTGAAACATATAGATTACTCCCAGGCAACCCTATTTTTGTATATAAAAAGAAACTACAGTCATTGATTATTGAAGGGGTAACATTGGATGTCTTTAAAGAGAAAGACATAAAAAATCTAATACCCGAACATCCCCTTACTCCAATTTTCTACCATGTCCCCAAGATTCATAAGGACCCCATCTCCCCCCCAGGGAGACCCATTGTTTCAGGGGTAGGGTCCTTATTTGAGCCTTTGGGGGCATGGTTAGATGAAATACTGCAACCAATTGCAAAAAAACAACTTTCCTATCTAAGAGACAGTGCAAAGTTAATTGAAATCATGGACACTGTCACTTGGAAAGAGAATTATACATGGGTGGTAATTGATGTATGCTCTCTGTACACCAGTATCCCCCAAAATTTGGGGGTACAAGCAGTGGAATTTTTTCTCCAAAGAGAGATGGAATTAAATATTTACATAAAGCAATACATAGGAGATGTGTTGAAATTCCTATTGTCACACAACTATTTTTGGTTCGATGGCTGTTTTTATAATCAAGTATGTGGTACCGCCATGGGGGCAAAGTTTGCCCCCGCCTTTGCAAACTTATTTGTCTCCTGGTGGGAGTTATCTCATATCTACAACACTCAAAATCCATGGCTCGAGAACATCTTAATATACACTCGCTATATTGATGATTTGTTGCTTATTGTCAAAAAACCTTTAAATGAGATAGAATTCAATAACTTTATGGAATACATCAACACTAATCCATTCAATTTACGATTTACAGGAACATACAACACACAGAGAGCAAATTACTTAGACCTAACATTGGAGATAGTTGAAAACTGTATTGTCACCAGTACTTATCGCAAGGAGACTGCAGGTAACACGATACTTTATGCAACGTCACAACATCCTACACATTTGATAAAGTCTATTCCACGTAGTCAGTTCATTAGGTTACGAAGAAATACAAAATCAGATGATATCTATGACACTCAATCTCTTGACTTAAAGAATAGACTCACCAGTAGAGGATACAATGCTAATAGTCTTGAAAAATGTAGGAAGGAAATTAGAAAATATAACACAGACACTAACATGTATAACAATAAGACAAAAAAGAAAGAATCTAACTTTAAAGAAGCAATTGTTTTCACCACAGCGTACTCCAAACAGTACAATGATATCATAAAAATTATGCAAAAACATGCACATATACTTTCAGGAGATGATATCCTCAGACCCTTTATCAACAACATCAAATATGTTCCCAAAAGATCAAAAACCTTAGGACAAGCCATATCACCTAGCCTAGTTACTAGAAATAAAGGAAAGGAACACAACTGGTTTACACGAAAAGGAAATTACAAATGTGGTAGTCGAAACTGTAATATGTGCTCACACATTCAGGAAGGGAACACATTTATTAGCACTAGTACAGGGACAGAATACAGTACAGATTTTTATGCCAATTGCAGCACCACTTTTGTGGTATATCTCCATACATGCAATATCTGTAAATTACAATATACAGGTCAAACTTCTAGAGAAGTTAGAAAGCGTTTCAATGAACACGCCAGAGATATCAAAAATTATAACAAAGACTCTGCCGTAGCTAACCACTTCAATAGCTTACATTTTTCTAATGAGGCCAATATAAGTATTAAAATAATCGATACTGTAAATCTATCCATCAGAGGGGGCAATAAATTTAAGTTCTTAGAGAGAAAAGAACTCTTCTGGATGCTAAAATTGCAAACACGCTTTCCTAAAGGAATGAATCGTGAATGCGATATCAACTTCTTTATTGATAATTAAAGCATAAAATAAAATACACAATGTATTACTTTTGTATTTTCCTAGTATCTAACTCTCAACCTAGTGTCATTCTTTTCATACCCTAATATATTTAATCTTGTATTCAGAATTAAATTATACTACTTTCTAGTGTCTATATGCATTGTGTATTTAATATATATGTCATCACTAGTTTAGCATATCTTTAAGTCCATGTTTTACATTAATCTATAATCTAAAAATCCACAACAGGACTATTACTTAATATTGTTCACTAGACACTGTGTATTTAATATATATGCCATCACTAGTTTAGTATATCTTTAAGTCTATGTTTTACATTAACCTATAATCTGAAAATCTATATCAGGACAATTACTTAATACTGTTCTCTATTTTGCATAATAGTAATTCTGTCCAATTGCAACAGATAAGGATACAAGGTACATGTAACTATGGTTTAGTTCCTACAAACTTTGTATTATACACATAACACAAATAGAATAATATTTCACAAATGCCATTTGATGGTATTTTATATAGATCGCCAATAGCCCCTGTCTTATTCCTCATCTACTAAAATATTAACTGATATTGAGTGTAACACTGTTTAAAATAACATCAATAATCTGAGAATTTCGTTCTTTGTTTTTATTCTTTCCAACAGAGACTAGGCGTGACTTGCCTTTGAGGGGTTAACTGAAGTTTATGTCCCAATCAATAGTAATGGACATCAGCTGAATTTTCAGACACAAGTTTCCCCTTTAAAAGGCGAGTCTAGCCTCCTCTTTGCATGTCTATGAATAAGAGTACAGTCCGTACTCGAAACTAGTCAGACAATTTTCTATGTCTATTTTTCTCCCCTGCCTTGCCTTTGTCGATTTTTGTACCTTTTCTTATGATCTTTACAGTGGTTGTAGCTGTTCAATGTTTTATTGCTTTTCAAATAAAGACTCATTGTTTTTAAGTTATCCACAGAAGTGCCTGCATCTTCTCTTTTTCTCAGGCTAACAATGGTATTGAGCCAGTTGTTTGTTCCTGTGAGTGCACTTCTCTCTGTATGTATTTAGTCTCCCTATGGGAAAAAGGGGCAACCAGACGTGGACTCCTTGCTCAGTGTGCTTAGAGGAATATGGCTACACCTCACTGATGAGGCCCAATGAAGGCCAAAACGATCATCTGGGGTTGCTGTGTTCCTTGTTCAGAGAGGAATTGCCTGGTATTTCGGCGCTGGACTGACCATAATAGGTGGGATCAGACTGATATACTTCATGAAAGTTCTACTCTGTGAAAAGCATTACTGGGCTAAAAAGCTGCACCCAGGTGGTAAATCGCCATATAACAGGCTAACAATGGTATTGAGCCAGTTGTTCGTTCCTGTGAGTGCACTTCTCTCTGTATGCATTTAGTCTCCCTATGGGAAAAAGGGGCAACCAGACGTGGACTCCTTGCTCAGTGTGCTTAGAGGAATATGGCTACACCTCACTGACGAGGCCCAATGAAGGCCAAAACAAATGTCTGGGGTTGCTGTGTTCCTTGTTCAGAGAGGAATTGCCTGGTATTTCTGCGCTGGACTGACAGTAATAGGCGGGGTCAGAATGATATACTTCAAGAAAGTTCTACTCTGTGAAAAGCATTACTGGGCTAAAAAGCTGCACCCAGGTGGTAAATCGCCATATAACAGGCTAACAATGGTATTGAGCCAGTTGTTCGTTCCTGTGAGTGAACTTCTCTCTGTATGCATTTAGTCTCCCTATGGGAAAAAGGGGCAACCAGACGTGGACTCCTTGCTCAGTGTGCTTAGAGGAATATGGCTACACCTCACTGACGAGGCCCAATGAAGGCCAAAACAAATGTCTGGGGTTGCTGTGTTCCTTGTTCAGAGAGGAATTGCCTGGTATTTCTGCGCTGGACTGACAGTAATAGGCGGGGTCAGAATGATATACTTCAAGAAAGTTCTACTCTGTGAAAAGCATTACTGGGCTAAAAAGCTGCACCCAGGGGGTAAATCACCATAGAACAGGCTAACAATGGTATTGAGCCAGTTGTTTGTTCATGTGAGTGCACTTCTCTCTGTATATATATATATATATATATATATATATATATATATATATATATATATATATATTTGCCAGGTTAAATTACTTAGCATCAAGGATTTGTTTAACAATACAGAGGCTATGAAATACTAGTTTTAAAATACAATTTATTCCTTTAAATCTGCTACCTACAGCAACAATGGATGTTTGTTTTAAATATTTAGCATACAAAAGGCAAGCTTAAAACTATCCATGACTATGAAGATGAATCCAAAATATAAATATGCTCTTTAAATCTATTAACTACAGAAGCAGTGAATATTCCTTTAAATCTGCGATTTGACTACAGTTGATAAATATCCTTGATTCAAATATCAAAAAATTAGGACAATCATACATCATCAGTTTGAGCCAATTTGTAGTACAATCTTTTCCAAATATTTTCAGATCACCTCATATAAAGATAAGTTTAATTGCAATTGATAAGAAAAAGTATGGCCCACTTTGCTTATAGTTTGACTGTGTCCCACGCAACAGTTTTCAGTCAGTCTAGCAAAATCATCAGCAGCCTCCTTTTTTCATCTTGCATTCCATCTTATATTGTCTAATCATGGGAGGCCCTTCGGAAACCTTGTCTCTTTTTATTGGTTCATTTTGGAAATGTATGGTTGCTAGGGGAATGCATCTTTGTTAACAACCAATTGTCTTTTGGTTGTAATTCTTGCATCACAACACCAGGGGGCAACATGACAAAAACAAATAGTTCATTCTCAATACTGCTAATAGAAGATTAACAGATTTTATATTTTTAATACATACACTATAATTTGATATTAATAAACTATCTGCTAGATTACGAGTTTTTGTCGGTAATGGTGTGCGTTGCTAACGCACAGTTTTCCCTCACCGCTCACCTACAGTAACGCTGGTATAACGTTTTTTTTTAAACCCGGCGTTAGCTGCAAAAAAGTGAGCGTAGAGCAGAATTTAGCTCCACATCTCACCTCAATACCACAGTACACGGTATCGGTGAGCTGGCTAAATGTGCTTGTGCACGATTTCCCCATAGGAATCAATGGGGCAGAGCCGGACGGAAAAAAAACTAACACCTGCAAAAAAGCAGTGTTCAGCTCCTAACGCAGCCACATTAATGCCTATGGGGAAATAAAAGTTATGTCTACACCTTACACCCTAACATGAACCCCGAGTCTAAATACCCCTAATCTTACACTTTTTACCCATAATCCGCAGCCCCCGACATTGCCAACACCTGCATTATATTATTAACCGCTAATCTGCCGCTCCAGACACCACCTGCATTATATTATTAACCGCCCCGACATCGCCAACACCTGCATTATATTATTAACCGCTAATCTGCCGCTCCAGACACCACCGCCACCTACATTATATTTATGAACCCCAAATCTGCGTCCCCTAACATCGCCCAACCCTACATTATATTTATTAACCCCTACTCTGCCGCCCCCAATGTCGCTGCCACTATAATAAAGTTATTAACCCCTAAATCTAATTCTAACCCTAACTCTAACCCCCCCTAACTTAAATATAATTTAAATAAATATAAATAAAATTACTACTATTAACTAAATTATTTCTATTTAAAACTAAATACTTACCTTTAAAAAAAAACCTAAGCTAGCTACAATATAACTAATAGTTACATTGCAGCTAGCTTAGGGTTTATTTTTATTTTACAGGCAACTTTGTATTTTTTTTAACTAGGTACAATAGTTATTAAATAGTTATTAACTATTTATTAACTTCCTAGTTAAAATAAATACAAATATGCCTGTAAAATAAATCCTAACCTAAGTTACAATTACACCTAACACTACACTATAATTAAATAAATTACCTAAATTAACTACAATTTTTACAATTAAATTCAATAAACTAAATTACGGGGGGAAAAAACACAAAATTACAGAAAATAATAAAATAATAACAATTTTTTAAGCTAATTACACCTAATCTAATCCCCCTAATAAAATAAAAAAAGCCCCCCAAAATAATAAAAATCCCTACCCTACACTAAATTACAAATAGCCCTTAAAAGGGCTTTTTGCGGGGCATTGCCCCAAAGTAATCAGCTCTTCTACCTGTAAAAAAAAAAGGTAATACCCCCCAACATTACAACCCCCCACCTACACACCCAACCCTACTCTAAAACCCACCCAATCCCCCCTTAATAAAACCTAACACTACCGCCTTGAAGATCACCCTACCTTGAGATGTCTTCACCCAACCGGGCAGAAGTGGTCCGCCAGACGGTCCGAAGTCTTCATCCAAGCCGAGCAGAGGAAGTCCTCCAGACGGGCAGAAGTCTTCATCCAGGCGGCATCTTCTATCTTCATCCATCCGGAGCAGAGTGGGTCCATCTTCAAGACATCCGACGCGGAGCATCCTCTTCGTTCGACGGCGACTGGAACAATGACGGGTCCTTTAAATGAAGTCATCCAAGATGGCATCCCTTCAATTCCGATTGGCTGATAGAATTCTATCAGCCAATCGGAATTAAGGTAGAAAAAATCTTATTGGCTGATCCAATCAGCAAATAGGATTGAAGTTCAATCCTATTGGCTGATTAGAACAGCCAATAGGATTGAGCTTGCATACTATTGGCTGATTGGAGCAGTCAATAGAATGCAAGCTCAATCCTATTGGCTGATTGGATCACCCAATAGGATTTTTTCTACATTAATCCTGTTCTTTAGATGTTTGCAAATCCAAATATTCTCACAGACGGAGCGGCTACACCTTGGGCAGGAAACCCATATATGGGCATGTACTTTTGAGGCTCCATCATGCTAATTCCATTTTCTTGAAATTTTGAGCATCTCATTAGGCTTTAAATGAAAATTTTTAGACATTTACGTCTCTATTTACTGTATGGGGTCATCTATCTGACAATCTATCCTTCTTTGAAGTCACCCTTATAAGATTACTTTGAAAGCAATTTCTTTGTTCTCTCTGAAATACTTTGTAAGTGATTTCTTTGAGCGAGAGAAAGGGGGGTTGGTTTACACAGCCCTACCAACTAAATGAATTAGTTGGTGTACACAGCCACAGATCTATCAAATAATATAAATATATATGTATATATTATTTATTTATGCTCAGATACCTTGACACAGTACTTCTGCAAATCCCTCCTGAACCTACTACCCTAAAGGGACATAAAACAGTATGAACTAACATAAGTTTCTAAATATATAAAGCAGCCAAAGCTTACCTGCAAATTGGTTTCTGTTTTAAACAACATCAACCCATTTAATTCAGGCATAGGGCTCCATGTACTAAGCCGTCAATTAATCCGACATTGTAGATGCAGATAAACTCGCCGTTACTCGATGCGGGCGAAATAGTGTCCACTGTCACTATGTACTAATAATCCACCCCTAAATAGACACGTCTAGCCCGCCCCGAGCAGTGGCAGATTATCGATAAATTTGACGCCTCGTGTGCCATGACTAAGCTAATGTACTTAAATGTCAATAGAATTGTATGGCCAATTATTAACATGTGACATGCAAGGTGTCAGAAACGTCATAGTAGTCACGGGAAAAGAATTTGGCTACTATAAAAGTGCAACTTTTCTAAACAACAATTATTGTTCCAAATTTTTTGAACAGTGATTACAGTGTGTTATTTTTGTAATATTTATTTACAAATTGTATATGGCTTCATCTGGATCTGATACCACTTCAAAATCCAAGAATCCTCACTTTTCGCATCAGCAAAACGTAATTTTCATTGATATGATTATAGACTCTTATGATTATTTGTTTGGATGTCGTGTCAAACAGACTAATTTTTCAAGGAGGAAGATGATCTTGCAAAGGATAAGCGATGCCGTTAGTGCCCAGGGTCCTGGAAAAAAGGATGTCGAACAGCTGAAGAAATGTTATAATGACATCAAACGTTTCGCCAAAGCTAAATTGGCCAGAGAAAAAAAATCTGCATGTGCTACCGGGGGTGGAACAGCATATGTGGCCGACTTAAATGACTATGAGCAGAAGCTTGTTCAGCGTCTAGGACCTGAGATAATCACCGGCATAACGGACGATTGTGACAGTGATTTGAGAGGTAAATGTATAACGTAATAATTGACACAAAATGTTTGTTAAATAACAATAGTTCAGTGTCTCCAATATTATATGGATGAAAAATAACCTTATGGCGCATTTAAAAAAAAATTGTATTTTTAGAATAAATATATATATGTATATATATTTTTATATATATATATATATATATATATATATATATATATATATATATAATATCAAAAAAAGTAAAAATGGGATTGTACAACAATAGGGTTTCTATAATTATCTCTTTTTTGAAGCTATAACGGGAATATAAGAAAAATATTGATATATATCTATTGTATTTTTCATGCATAAAATAGTGTATTAAAAAGATAAAGATTTACTCGGTAATAAAAAAAAAACATTTTTATAACGCCTATAAACTTTTTTTTTAGAAGTTGATTATAAATATAGGGGACAATTATAAATGTTATCCCTAAAGATAACACCCATGTGTTCATTTACAAACCAGTATTGTATTTAAACTCCTTCAAGAGATTGACGGCTAGATTTGGAGTTTTGTCGGTAACGACCCGAAAAACTAACGCCGGCTTTTTTCTGGCCGCACCACAAAAATAACTCTGGTATTGAGAGACCACATAAAGGCTGCGTTAGGCTCCAAAAAGGAGCGTAGAGCATTTTTAACGCAGCTTCAACTCTCGATACCAGAGTTGCTTACGGACGCGGCCAGCCTCAAAAACGTGCTCGTGCACGATTCCCCCATAGGAAACAATGGGGCTGTTTGAGCTGAAAAAAACCCAAACACCTGCAAAAAAGCCGCGTTCAGCTCCTAATGCAGCCCCATTGTTTGCTATGCGGTAACCCTTCCTACGTCTGCACTTAACACTCTAACATGTACCCCGAGTCTAAACACCCCTAACCTTACACTTATTAACCCCTAATCTGCCGCCCCCGCTATCGCTGACCCCTGCATATTATTATTAACCCCTAATCTGCCGCTCCGTAAACCGCCGCTACTTACATTATCCTTATGTACCCCAAATCTGCTGCCCTAACATCGCCGACCCCTATATTATATTTATTAACCCCTAATCTGCCCCCCACAACGTCGCCTCCACCTGCCTACACTTATTAACCCCTAATCTGCCGACCGGACCTGAGCGCTACTATAATAAAGTTATTAACCCCTAATCCGCCTCACTAACCCTATCATAAATAGTATTAACCCCTAATCTGCCCTCCCTAACATCGCTGACACCTAACTTCAAACATTAACCCCTAATCTGCCGACTGCAGCTCACCGCTATTCTAATAAATGTATTAACCCCTAAAGCTAAGTCTAACCCTAACACTAACACCTCCCTAAATTAAATATAATTTAAATCTAACAAAATTAATTAACCTTATTAAATAAATTATTCCTATTTAAAGCTAAATACTTACCTGTAAAATAAATCATAATATAGCTACAATATAAATTATAATTATATTATAGCTATTTTAGGATTTATATTTATTTTACAGGTAACTTTGTATTTATTTTAACCAGGTACAATAGCTATTAAATAGTTAAGAACTATTTAATAGCTAAAATAGTTAAAATAATTACAAATTTACCTGTAAAAGAAATCCTAACCTAAGTTACAATTAAACCTAACTCTAGACTATCAATAAATTAATTAAATAAACTACCTACAATTACCTACAATTAACCTAACACTACACTATCAATAAATTAATTAAATACAATTCCTACAAATAAATACAATTAAATAAACTAGCTAAAGTACAAAAAATAAAAAAGAACTAAGTTACAAAAAATAAAAAAATATTTACAAACATAAGAAAAATATTACAACAATTTTAAACTAATTACACCTACTCTAAGCCCCCTAATAAAATAACAAAGCCCCCCAAAATAAAAAAATGCCCTACCCTATTCTAAATTACTAAAGTTCAAAGCTCTTTTACCTTACCATCCCTGAACAGGGCCCTTTGCGGGGCATGCCCCAAGAAATACAGTTTTTTTGCCTGTAAAAAAAAACATACAATACCCAAGCCCCCCAACATTACAACCCACCACCCACATACCCCTAATCTAACCCAAACCCCCCTTAAATAAACCTAACACTAAGCCCCTGAAGATCATCCTACCTTGTCTTCACCTCACCGGGTATCACACCGATCCGTCCAGAAGAGCTCCTCCGATGTCCTGATCCAAGCCCAAGCGGGGCAGAAGAGGTCTTCCATCCGATTGAAGTCTTCATCCAAGCGGCATCCATCCGGAGCGAAGCGGCAGCATCCTGAAGACCTCCACCGCGGAACATCCATCCTGGCCGACGACTGAACGACGAATGACGGTTCCTTTAAATGACGTCATCCAAGATGGCGTCCCTCGAATTCCGATTGGCTGATAGGATTCTATCAGCCAATCGGAATTAAGGTAGGAATATTCTGATTGGCTGATGGAATCAGCCAATCAGAATCAAGTTCAATCTGATTGGCTGATCCAATCAGCCAATCAGATTGAGCTTGCATTCTATTGGCTGATCGGAACAGCCAATAGAATGCGAGCTCAATCTGATTGGCGGATTAATTGTAAAGAAGATAGTGACTTTGAAAGTCAGTCCATAACACTAAAGAAAAAATTTATTGAAAGAGTATATTCTGAAGACAAAAAAGAAACAGAAAGGATTAAGATTAAAGAAATAGAAAGAAAAGACATCCTACAATATAAAACAAAAGAAACTATTCCAGATGCCTCTAAAACAACAGAAATGTTTCTACCTTTTATCACTGAGTTTAGTGAAGATAGGCATAAATTAGAAAAAATCATTAAAGCCCATTGGAACATCCTGAAGTCTGACCCTCACTTAGGGACAGTATTACCAAATAATCCCAAATTTGTATACAAAAAAACTAAAAACTTAAAAAGTAAATTAGCCCCAACATACAAACAAAATGCTTGTAAATCTACTAGAGATTTACTTGGGGAAAAACTACAAGGCTTCTATCCATGCCTAACATGCAAGGTATGCAAATATGCAAAAAAAAACAAAAAATTTTACATCAACAAATACAAAGAAAAACTACACAATAAAAGAGACTATACGATGCATTGATTTCAATGCTATCTATCTGATAACTTGTAAAAAATGCGGGAAACAATATATAGGTGAGACGGAGAGAACAATAAGAGAGAGAATTAGGGAACATATAAACTCCATTGAAAATTCAGAAAAAGATAGAAATAAAGACCTCCCAGTGGCAAAACACTTTAGGACTTGCTGTAATAATAACTTAAAATTCTTTAATTTCGCAGCAATAGCCAAAATAAATGAAAAGAAAAGAGGAGGTAATTTGTCTCACTTATTATTGCAAAATGAGGCTAAATGGATATTTGAACTCCGAACTTTAAAACCAGAAGGGTTAAATTTAGATTTCAATCTTAATTGCTTTTTAAACTCCTGAGCAAAAAATTCCCACCAGATATACTTAAAGTTAACTATTTCACTTCACAATGAATATCCCCTTATTGATATATTTATTTATTTATTTATTTATTTATTTATTTATTTATTTATGTATTTACTTATCTATCTAAAGCCGCTTTCTTTACATTCTCATTAAGTCTATACAAACTATTTCTTTGTTTTTTATAATAGAATTCAAAAATTGATACGCTCACTACTTGGTATATTATATTCTATAAACATTCTAGTACTTTTTATTCTCCCCAAAGCTAGTATCATTTTTTTCTACTCTAGCTATAGCGAGTAACTTTTAGTTGGATTAATATTTTTTATATAAGAAAATCCTTATTTCAGCAAAAGTCACCTCTGTCCTATTCTCCCCAAAGTTAGTATCATTTTGCTCTACTCTTGCCATAGTGAGTAACTTTTAGTTAGATTTATATTAATATTTTTATATAAGAAAATCCCTATTTTAGCAAAAGTCACTACTATTCTAACCTAAGGTTATTATATGTTATGTTTTATCAGATGATTCTTCTTTAATAAGCCTTTACTTATTATAAATTTATTTTATTAATATGCCTTTAATAATTCAAATGGTGTCTCCACTGCTAATTATATGATTATTGTCCGCCTAATAGTTATTGTTAGGGGCTACTTAAACCCCACACAGCTAAGGAAAAGCAGCTTGACAAAGACGGAGTTCTCTCAGTTGAAACGCGTTGCTGCTACACTTTTCCTAACCAAGGAGACTGCATTGGACGCATAGGATGTCTTGGACATCACATATCACTGTAGCCGTAGAGCCGGTAACCTGATCGAGAGCGGTTACTCCCCCACAAACAGCCAGGACCTATCAGAGCCCCTTCAGGAGAAGGCGCGCACTCTGCAGGTTCACAGCGGGAGAACGCCAAGAGGATCTAACCGGCTTCACGATCGGCTTTCTTTGGAGAAATTGGAAGGATCACCCTTGCTTAGCCTCTATGAGAAGAAATACATTGTTGCCATAACTGGATAAACTACAAAAAAGGTACCATTCAGCTGCACTTTATACGGGTTAACAAGAACCAAACAGGTTTAATCCGTTTTTCATTCACTGAAGTAATCTGCTACTTGAACAAATAACAATACAGTCTCATAGACTCTCATCCGGAATTGACTTAACCCACGATCAGAAGTGGTTGTTATATATTAGTATTCTTATTAGGTCTGTTAGTGTTTTGTGCACAGAATCGATTGTTTAGCTATTTTTATATCGCTGTGTGCTGCTAAATTCCATTCCCTTTTAATTAATTCCTTTATGCTTAGATAAATTTTATATATAGCTCTAACATATGTTTTATATATGAACTTATAGACACTCTTATCTATTATTTAAATATTAGTTTTAAAGGTTGGCCAACCTGTACCTATTTTAGTTTTTTAGATATAAAGAGGATATTTTAATTCTTGTATTTTTGTCCCATATTAATCGAGTAATAAATATAATTTTTCTTTATCTATATACTGACTCTGTGGTCCTTGGGTATAACAGCCTATTTCAGGCGCTGGTGTGTTTTCTCTTTGCATGCTATTTCATCAAAGTATATCAATGGAATGAAGCCAAAAAGATAATACAATTAAATTAAAAAAATAATTTTTAAAAAGCATGTTCATTTGAAATCATGATAGTAAAATGTTTGTTTTCATGTCCCATTAATGATTGTGCCAGCAGTCACTGTTGTGATCATAGTATTATTACCAGTATTAGCTTTCAGTTTAAACAACAAATAAAAACAAATTGAAAAATGTATTAATAAAAATATATATTTTTAAAATGTATTTTAAAGCTACACCGACACCACAAGCACAGCCTGGGAGGAATACCAATTAAGTGCCCACTTCTCCCAGATCTTCTGCAGCTGTTTCAAGACCATCTACCATTGCAGCTCATGGTCATCTACTGTCACACACAGTTCTTCATCTGTGCATACACTCCTTGATGTAAGGACCAGCACTCCAGAAACACCTCCCTGATTGACACCTCACTGCTGGCGGCCGATTGGTTGCGATGTCGGCAGGGGGCGGTGTTGCACCAGCAGCTCCTGTGAGCTGATGGTGCAATGCTGAATACAGACAGCGTACTGCTCTCCACATTCAGCGATGTCTGTCGGACCTTATCCACACTGTCGGATCCGGTCCGACAGACATTTGATAATTCGGCCTCAATATATATTTTGTATCGTTAATACCCTTTTTACTGTTTTGTTGTATGGGGTTTTTGTATGTGCAGTGCAGGTTACAAGTCCATCTCCAGAGATCCTAATGTTCCTGTGTCCACTGTGCACAACATTGTCAAGAATTTACAGCCTATGGCACTGTAGCTAATCTCCCTGGACATGGACGAAAGAGAAAAATTGATTGCAACAAAGGATTGTTCGAATGGTGGATAAAGAACCTCTATCAACTTCCAGACAAATTCAAGATGACCTTTAGGCAGAGGGTACAAATGTGTCAGCTCACACTATACATTGCCATCTGAATGAAAATGTAGGCTATGGTAGGAGACTAAGGAGTACCCCACTGCTGACACAGAAACTTAAAAATGCCAAATTGGAGTTTGCCAAAACTTACTTGAGGAAGCCAAAACCCTTTTGGGACGAAAACAAAATTACAGCTTTTTGATAAAGCCATCATTCTACTGTTTTCAGAAAAAGAAATGAAGCTTTTAGAGAAAAGAATACAGTCCCTACAATCAACCATGGTGGAGGTTCACTTATGTTTTGGGGTTGCTTTGCTGCTTTAGGCACTGGATGTCTTGACTGTGTGCATGGCATTATGAAATCAGAAGACAACCAAAGAGTTTAAGACAAAGTGCTGGATAGTACTCAACTGGTCAGCAATGAGTCCAGATCTCAATTCCATAGAGTACCTGTGGAGTGATCTCAAAACAGCAGTTGGGAAAAGGAACCCTTCCAATCTGAGAGACCTGGAACAGTTGGTGAAAGAAGAGTGGTCCAAAATTCCATTAGAGAGGTGTGAGAAACTCATTGATGGTTACAGGAAGCGATTGATTTCAGTTATTTTTTCCAAGGAGTGTGCTACCAAATATTAAATTGAGGGTGCCAATAATTTTGTTAAGTCCATTTTTGGAGTTTTGCGTGGAATGTGTCAGATTTGGGGGTTTTTACTCCACTTTTTTGTGTCATACAAATATAAACAAAATAAATAAACATGAGAATGCCTTAACATTTTTAATTACAACAATTTTCTAGGCGAAGTGGTGCATTAACTGAGAGAAATGCAGGGGTGCCAATATTTGGCCATGACTGTTTATAATATATACCTGATTATATATAGGTATAGATATATTAAGATATATATTGGAATATCAAAATGCTCAGAACATATTCTGCTATGTGCAGAACATTGGAATGTGAAATATTTACTATAAATTCACAGTTAAACATTTTATTAAGGGCTAGATTACAAGTGGAGTGCTTGATATTACTTGCTCGCAAGTGATATTAGCGCTCCACTGAGTAATACATATATATGTATGTGTTAATATGTGTATATATATATATATATATATATATATATATATATAGATATATATAGATATGCACAATTGCTGTTTCCCATAGACCGCAATGTAAAGGCACTTATCAGTGCATTTTTTTTTTAACACCCCAACTTTACCCCCAATATACTGCCTAGTGCAGTTATTTTACTAAAAAATAAAAATGGTCCAATTTTTATGTATTTAGAAAATACACTACACTGTATTTTGAGGGAATTTGGGGCATATTTATAAAATTAACCAAAGATTTGATCTCTGATTAATTTGATGTGTGCTAATTGCTACCCCAAGCTCGCAGTAGCAATAACCATCCACTTGTAATGGCTGGTTATTTATCTTCTGCCCGCAAACAGGCAAATTTGCAATAAATTAGAACTCTACTTGAAATCTAGCCTTAAAAATGAATATTGCACAAGTATGATTTTACATGTTTTCTTCAACTTGACAGCAAAAGGCTCTTCTACATATGTCTCTATAGCTTATGGTGTCTATTTATCAAGCTCCGAACGGAGCTTGATGGCCTGTGTTTCTAGCGAGCCTTCAAGACCGCTGCTCCATAACCTATCCATCTGTTCTGAGGCGACGGACAGAAATCAACCTGATCAAATACAAATTGGGTTGATTGACACCCCCTTCTAGCAGCCGATTGGCTGCAAATCAGCAGGGGGTGGTATTGCACCAGCAGTTCATTCACCAGAACTTCTGGTGCAATGATAAATGATAGTTCGCTATAGCGGATCATGTCCGTCCGCACAATGATAAATGGGGGCCTATATGTGAATATATGTCTGTAAATACATATATACACATATAAATACATGTACACACACACACATATATATATATATATATATATATATATGTTTGCCCTATAGATAACAATGTGCTTACTCCTGTGGAGTCAGCAGTGATTGGCTAAAATGCAAGTCAGTCAAAATAAATAAGTGTTGGTTATGCAAAACTAGGGAATGGATGATAAAGGGATTAATTAATAAAGGGAATAATTTATTTAACAATAAAAATTCTAGAAGAAACTGCTTGTATGAAAAGCAAAATGTCTATACATATACCTCAAGAGAGAGAGATACTTTATAATTAATATTTCATTTTAAAATTATAGCTAAGTAGTCAAATAACTTTCATTATAAAGGTACCAACTTCTACTGACAATGTGCAAGAGTTCACAGTGTATAGATATATGAGAAAAAAGAGAAATAAAAATGAAAATTTGACAGAAGAAATCTTCTTTTTTTTTTTTTAATTTATATTCAACTAGGCGATAAGCCTGCCAAGAGGGCAGTCTATTTATTTTTTAAGCTACAGATGTAGTAACACCCTATTTGGTAAGTCTGCTTTTATATAAATATTTAAGCTACAGGTGTAGCAACACCATATTTTTACGGACTGCTGTCCTAAATATATAAAAAATATTTTATATATATAATAAGCTACAGATATAGCAAAACCCTATTTGGTCACGCTTATATATATATATATATATATATATATATATATATATATATATAAGCTACAGGTGTAGCGACACCCTATTTAGACAGACTGCTGTCCTAAATTTATCCAAAATTGCTGCTCTTCTAATTATGTCTACTTTGAGTATATTACTTTGTAAACCACATTTTTTGTAAATCACTTCCTGTTAATAAGTAGCCTTGTTCTCGTTCATCTATGACTGTACCTTTTACATCAGCAGAGCTTTTTATTTGAGAGAAAGCTACATATAGCTGACCATGGCTGAAAACAGGTTCAGACAAATAGATGCCAACTCTATGTAAAGTTTGATATTGAGACTTGTTAGTAATAATAGCAAATGCCAATTTAACTGGAAATAGTCTTCTTCGTAATATAAAAGGAAGTTCTCTATTACTTGGGGCTAAGTCTATTCGAGTAATAAAGACATTTTGCCCTTCAGCAGTACTTGTTAATACTTGAGCAATGATTACATTTTGCTGCAAAGCTTTCACAACCAATCTGATGCCGTTATAGAGACCTCTCTTAGTATTAAGGTTACGCAAAAGCATAATAATACTGTCAATTTTGAGATTGAGTTTATGAACTGGTATTCCAGAGGGAGTCAATTCATTTAAAAAACTCAACTGGGTAATTATCGCTGTCTTCCTGTGATTCATCATCAATACATTCAGTGCTTAAATAAGTAGAGGTGGGGGGCGGAACTAACCATCAAACAAAGTGGAAGTAAACGTGTGGAGCTCCAATGATATAGCTGTTATTTATGTTTATTTTACCCATTTCTAGACTGATTTGGAGTAAAAAACCAGTACACATGACCCTGCAGACAAGTAGCTGATTACCAGATAGTGAAGAAACTGACCAGACCACAAGTTAAGCAGTTCTGGAGGGCTAACACATCTAGCAACGGAATTACTATCTCACTGCTGATATTTTGCCTCTGGTGGGTTGGGGTTCCGCTTTGGAGGTAATTATCCAGCTGAGTCAAACATAAGGAGGACCTGAGGACATTACCTGCAGTTTACGTCCAGTCTGCCAGAGAACCGAAGACAGCAGAAGATCTCAATTCCCTCAGCAAGGAGCTCGAAGATTGGGCTGAATGAACCACAGGCACAACCAAGGTTGCTAACCCTGAACCAGTCATCGGAGGGTCGGGGCTCTGCTCTGAAGCCTGGTCTCATTAAAAGCCATCAGTCATCTCACGGATATCAGCAAACCTGGAAATGGAGGAAAGTGAGGGAATATCGCAAGCAGCGGACAGTTAACAGGGGTAAGAGTACCTAATCCCCGCAAGAAATAGAACCCTCAGTGTTTGAAATTGCAGTGTGTGCCCGCACTATACGCAACTTGAGGAAAACTAGACTTTACAGCTGGTATATATTGAGCAGGGCCCCTGGTGCAACTTTGACGCAAATCGCCATTTATACCTCTGCAGATCACTATTGGAGCTCATAGTATATAATATTGGTGCGAAAAATCGCCATTTTGAGATATTAAGGCCTATCATCATAACGGCAGAGTGCTGGATTATAAGTGAGGTTTGAATTACTTTATATACTATAAGAAACTTTAATTTAGTCTGGCCCTAAGAAAGAACATAGCAATTTATTATTGATGGCATAGAAAAGCCTGTGTATTCATAGGAAAAAAGAAATTTGCTGTGGGTCTGCAGTTATCTAAAATCATTTTATCTTCACAATTTCCATCTGCAAAAAGAGGTGTGGGACTCTGCAAGACATAACTTTCCAGTTCAACTATTTTAAAGTTTGCAGCACAGGAGCCAGATAAGCAGGATAAATATTTACTAATTCCATCTGCTAATGAGATTACTGAGGATGAGAAAGGCATAATTCTCCCCCCCTACCTTTTCCTGTTAGACACAGTGGTAACAGGTCATATCCCAATTACCTTTGCCCGTGATCATCCTGTGAGGGCAGTTTCTCTGGGGTGGAGTATTTTAGGTGAAATAATCTCCCATAGTCCTTGGTAATAGAAACACTTCAAAGTTACAAGTTCTAGGATATGAAATCTGGTCCCATTTCAAAAGGACTACACACAAAGAAAAGATGTACTAGACCTTATATAGGAGGGGACATAAACGGGGAGCACCATTTCTGCTGCCTTCAGAGAAACCTTGCTACACAGTGGGCTCCATGTACGAAGCAGTGAAAGCTGCTCCGGAGCCTTTGCGGGGCAGGTTCGCATATGCGAGCCTGCTTCCCGCAATGTAAGAAGCAGCGGTCATTAGACCGCTGCTTCTTACACCCTACGCCACCTCTTAGGTGGCGAAGCAAAATCACAGAGAGCTCGCTCGCTCTCGGTGATTGACAGCCCCTTCAGTCGCGTGATTGGTCGCGCAACTGAAGGGGCTGGCATTACACACTCCGCTGAGTGTGTAATGGTACATACGGGCAAGCGGATCAATAGATCCGCTGCCCGTGTGTAGCGGAGGCGGGCGGACAGCTTCGCGAGTTAAGAAGCTGTCCGCCCGCCTCTTAGTACATGGAGCCCAGTGTGTATTTTTCTAGAAGAGCTCCAACATGGCTCTATCCAATAGGACAAAACAAAGACAAATGGAAGGTCCTAAACGCACAGTAGCAGACCATTTTAATAGCAATTTCCAGATGGATAGAGATGGTTCAGACGAAGATTTAAGAGATTCTCAGTTTTCTCCCACAGGTCAAGCAGACCCTGAACCTAAGTTAGCTCATAAAATGAGTGGAGGAGAGTTATCTGTAATTGAATCATTAAATGAACTATCGGCAAAAATGGGCACTCATTACTCTTTTCTTAAGAGTGACATGCAAAATTCAGTTGCTGAGTTTAAAAGAGATCCTAATGTTCTGGGTGAAAGACAGATACTATTGAGAAAAAACAGGAAGATCTTGCAATAGATTATCCCAACTTACTATTGTATGGCGTCAAACATCACTGATATGGACACAAAACTTTCGGACCTAGAAGATAGGTCCCACCGAAACAATATCAGGATAACAGGGATCTCAGAAAATGTCTCTGCTGCAGAATTACCTGCCTATCTCCTCAGACTATTTAAAGCTTTATTGGGATCTTTCCAGGACATGGAGCCATTAATTGATAGAGTTCACAGAGCATGAGACCAAGGTAGACTCCTGCAGATGCTCCACGTGATATAATAATTTGATTACATTATTATACTTTTATAGAACGTATTCTGAGAGCGGCCTTCAACTCTAAAGAGCTTCTGGAGGCATACAAATATATACTAATTTTTCCAGATCTTGTCTAAAAGAAGATCGTATATGCCAGTCATTCAAAGTTTGAGAAAAAAATGGAATCAAGTACAGATTGGGGTTTCCGGTGAAGTTGTTCTTCCAGCATTCAGGAAAGGCATATACCTTCTCCAGTTTGGAATCTGGATTGAAATTTATGGAATTATTAGGCCTACTCACAACATTTTCAACTAATACATCTTTATCCAACGAGTCAACAGGTTTGAGAGTCACAGCCCCTGAGTGGCGACCTCTTCCAAAAAGAGATACTGCTAACCCTAAAAGAAGAGGATCTTCAACAGTAATGGGAAGATAGTAATTTCACAGCAAATATGTTGGTGGTTTGTGAACAATTCCAGACAACATTGAAGTCTGGGTATATCTATCCTACTTTTGAGACTGCTCCCAGGAGGAGAGGTTCCTCCAAGATGATATATTTGCATTGATACAGAGACACATCTGACATTAAATCATGACCTTCGGTCATGGACAGTAAAACAGTTAGCTAGAATTTTATTTTGTTTGTCAGGTTTAGATGATAACCTTGTTTGCACTGTCTAATGTACTTCAGCTTATCCTTTCCCTCCTTAGGTTTTTGGACATTGTATTCAATTGCAGAGTCTACAGGAAGCCCTGAAGATAAGTGTTATTTGTGTATTACAGTTTGTTAATCAGAAGATGGAAGTATAACACTCATGGTCTCTGTAGTCAGCCTGTAGAGTAGGGTAAGCTATTGCAAAAATACCAAAGACTTAGACTAGAGTTTAATAGGATGGGTAAATAACCAAATTGGACTGTCCATGAAGGTGGCGTAATTTGAGATTTATAATTGTGTCAAATCAAGTTGCTCCCCTATGTAGTTTCCCCTATGTAGTTTCTATCTCAGAACACAGAAAAAAAAACACAGACCTTCTCACTTAACTCCTGCAATTGCCATCTAACTTTCTACAGTCTATATCAGAACACAGAAAAAAAAAACCCACAGACCTTCTCACTTAACTCCTGCAATTGCCATTTAACTTTCTACAGTCTATCTCAGGACACAGAAAAAAAACCCCACAGACCTTCTCACTTAACTCCTGCAATTGCCATTTAACTTTCTACAGGTAGCCTTCTGGAAAACAGCTTCATTATATTTTACCTACTAAGTTGTTTTATTGTATGTATTTGTATATTTAGTGATAATTCCTTTTGTCTTGTTTTTATTTTAAATGTATATATTACAGGCTGTGCTAGTCATAATTTGCATAGTTTAAGCAGCTCTTGTCCATTTATCTGTATTTGTTTTTATTGGTTTTATTTCACCCCTTGTATGTCTGTCTTATCTCTGTAATATTTTGTTTTTTGATGTGTTTTTTTTTTTTTTTGGTTTCTGCATGATTGACCCTTAGCTTAAAATGTCCATAAATGTACCCTCCCACTCATTTTAACACACTTTCTCTGGACCATCATTAACCAATTTATCTCTCTCCCTTTACACAGTCTATCTCAGAACACACAGACCTTCTCACTTAACTCCTGCAATTGCCATCTAACTTTCTACAGGTAGCCTTCTGGAAAACAGCTTCCCTCCCACCCTACCCCTCACCCCACCCACCCCAAGCTCATTTCCTCATTTATAGATAGTCTCCCACACAACTTTAACTCTCCTGAAATGACAGGTGCAAACACTGATCAGCACATCCTTCCATTCCCTTAACCCCATAGAATACACAGTACTTTTATTATATTATGTTTCATATACCTTTTGTTCCCTTATGCAATTGTTACAGTAATTCTGTGGCTTATGTTTTTAGCTGGTTCCCAATTCTGTAAAAATGCTCAATATATTCATATTCCTTTTTGCTACCCTTTGTCTCTATAACAAACTACACTATTCAATTACTCCTTCTCCCTCTCCACCTGCACTGTTCATTAGCCCATCTCTCTTAAAGCTCTGTTTGCAACAAACTCACTTCTATACATGACCTCTTCATCTCCCGCTCCCTCAACCTTCTGGCCCTAACAGAAACCTGGCTCTCTCCCCTAGACACAGCATCCACTACTGCTCTGTCACATGGGGGTCTCCACTTCAGCCACACTCCTAGGTCTGGTAATAGACAAGGAGGTGGGGTAGGTATTTTACTTTCCTCTCGTTGCACCTTTCAACAAATGCACCCTATCTCTTCCCTCACTTTTCCCTCATTCGAAACCCACGTGATTCGCTTATTCTCCCCTCTCTCTGTACGTGTTGCAGTCATATACCGACCCCCTGGCTCCGCAACTCAATTTCTAGATCACTTGGCTGCCTGGCTACCCTACTTCCTTTCCTCAGACACCCCTGCCCTCATTCTTGGCGACTTCAACATCCCCCTTAACAATCCCACTGCCTCATCTGCTAAACAACTTCTGCAACTCACTTCCTCTTTCGGTCTGTCACAATGGACTGATTCTCCCACTCACAAAGACGGTCACTCCCTTGACCTGATCTTTAGCTATCAATGCACTCTCTCAAACTTCTCAAACTCCCCTTTTCCTCTTTCTGACCACCATCTCCTTACCTGCAACATATCATCCCTTCCTACAACTCTCCCACCTTCTACTCCTCACACCAAACTTCACAGAAGCATTAGGTCTTTAGATCAGCAACAACTTGCTAATTCCCTTCAACCGCTCCTCTCATCCTTCTCCACCTTTTCCATGAACAATCTATCTGCCACTATAATTCCACCCTTATATCCGTTCTTGACTATCTCGCCCCCCTTACCACTGCTAGGAAATCACACACTCATCCCCAGCCCTGGCATACTCCTCTGACACGGTACCTACGCAGATGTTCCCGTACTGCTGAACGGCATTGGAGAAAATCTGCTGATTTTCTTCATTACAAATTCATCTTGAACTCCTACTACTCTGCCCTTAATCTCCACAAGCAACACTACTTCTCTACTCTTATCTCTAATCTTTCTTCAAACCCAAAACGTATGTTCTCCACTTTCAATACTCTCCTCCGCCCTCCCCCACTTCCTAATACAACTTCTCTGTCAGCCCAAGACTTTGCCAGTCACTTCATTAACAAAATTGACTCCATCAGACATGAAATCAGCTCTCAACACAATTCCATTCTCTCCCCCCCTCAAATACTCCCACTCACCCACAACCCTCATAACCTGAAACTTAGTTCATTCTCCCCTGTCACTGAGGACGACGTTTCAGCACTTATACTACGCTCTCACCTCACTACCTGTCCCCTTGACCCTATCCCCTCACAGCTGCTCCCCTCTCTCTCTGCTACCCTTACCCCTATACTAACACACACGTTCAACCTCTCCCTCAGCACTGGTACATTTCCCTCATCAATGAAACATGCGCTGGTCACACCTATCCTCAAAAAACCTTCCCTTGATCCTACCTCCCCATCCAACTACCGCCCAATTTCCCTCCTCCCTCTTGCTTCTAAGCTTCTCGAAAAACTAGTATATGCACGCCTATCCCATTTCCTTACATTAAACTCCCTTCTTGACCCGCTGCAATCTGGATTTCGTCCCTATCACTCCACAGAGACAGCTATTGTTAAGGTCACCAACTACCTACTTACAGCTAAATCAAAAGGCCACTTCTCTCTGCTTATCCTCCTTGATCTGTCCGCGGCCTTTGACACTGTCGACCACCCTCTTCTGCTCCAAACCCTCCAATCCTTCGGCATCTGTGACACAGCCCTTTCTTGGCTCTCTTCCTATCTGTCAAACCGTACCTTCAGTGTAGCCTTCTCTGGGGCCTCCTCCGCCCCATCACTACTTTCTGTCGGAGTACCACAAGGCTCTGTCCTCGGCCCCCTTCTCTTCTCAATCTATACATCATCACTAGGTTCCCTAATTAAGTCCCACAGTTTCCAATATTATTTGTATGCCGATGACACCCAAATCTACTTCTCTGCACCAGAACTATCTCCTTCCTTGCTAACCCGTGTCACTAACTGTCTTTCTCACATCTCTTCCTGGATGTCCTCTCACTACCTCAAGCTAAATCTCTCCAAAACTGAGCTCCTCATTTTCCCCCCTTCTTCCAAAATCTCCACCCCCAATATCTCTATAACTGTCGACAACTCCATCATTACCCCTACCCCGCACGCCCAATGTCTCTGGGTCACATTCGACTCAGATCTTTCCTTCACTCCTCACATTCAGCCATTGGCTAAAGCCTGCTGCTTCCACCTTAAAAACATCTCTAAAATTAGACACTTCCTTACACAAGACACAACTAAGATTTTAATCCACTCTCTCATTCTTTCCCGCCTTGATTACTGCAACTCTGTAATCTCTGGTCTCCCCACCTGCTGCCTAGCTCCTTTACAATCCATAATGAATGCCTCTGCCAGACTCATCTTCCTTACATGTCGCTCTTCATCTGCTGCGCCTCTCTGCCAATCCCTTCACTGGCTTCCTCTTGCCTATAGGATCAAACACAAAACTCTCACTCTGACATACAAAGCCCTCAACTGCACTGCTCCCCCCTACATCTCAGACCTTGTCTTCAGATACTTTCCCTCCCGTCCCCTTCGCTCTGCTCATGACCTCCTACTCTCCTCCTCTCTTGTCACCTCATCACACTCCCGTTTACAGGACTTCTCCAGACTGGCTCCCATCTTGTGGAACTCTCTGCCTCGCTCCACAAGACTCTCTTCTAGTTTTAAAAGCTTCAAGTGCTCCCTAAAGACTCTACTGTTCAGGGACGCATACAACCTACGCTAACCTTTCCTAATACCAGTTCCTCTCCTCCACTGCAATCCCCTGAACCCTCTTAGCATGTAAGCCTAATAGTCCAGCTGTTTCTAGATCACCTTCTTAAGAGCTGACTACAACAGTGCAACTATTGGCAGGGCCCTCTACCCTATAATTGTTTTGTTGTACTCCCCCTTTGTTTATAGCGCTGCAGAATCTGTTGGCGCTCTACAAATAACCGATAATAAATAATATGTTTTTACTTTAATATAATATTTTATTGACAACGACTTCACTAAGGTCAAAAATATAGTGTTATTTCCACAAGCATTTAACCTACACAGATATTCCTTAACCCCCCCAACAATTATTATTATTTTTGTTAAATTATACTACAGGTAGCCCTCAGTTTACGCCGGGGTTAGGTTCCAGAAGGAATGGTTGTAAATCGAAACCGTTGTAAATTGAAACCCAGTTTATAATGTAAGTCAATGGGAAGTGAGGGAGATAGGTTCCAGGCCCCTCTCAACATTGTCATAAGTAACACCTTATACATTATTTTTAAAGCTTTGAAATGAAGACTTTAAATGCTAAACAGCATTATAAACCTAATAAAATAATCACACAACACAGACTTCACTTGCATTTTTCTGCAAATAGTTCTTTCTATGCATTCCAATCTGGACTGATTTATAGACAGGAAGATCTTGTACCTTTGAAACCTGCTCGATAGCTCAGGTCTGGTTAAACTGATTAATTTCAGCTTGCTTGGCTTTGCTGCAACACAAGCGGACAGCTCCATCTACTGGCTATTTTAATACGTGCACTGCTTCTCAATGCTTTTCAAGAGCAGTCACATGACTGGAAAAAAAGGTTGTTATTCTGAAACGGTGTAAATTAAACCGTTGTAAAACGAGGGCCACCTGTATATAGTTTACATTGGTATATAAATATCACTAAATAGGCCCAACTAGAGTGTTGGGTATATTCCTAGGCGGCTCGTGCCTGCTGAACTTATCACATCATTTCGTAAAAATATTCTGAGGTTCCATTTACTGCCCTGTTTAATAACTTAACGTAACTTAAGAGTGGTTACTAATAAGTATAACGATTCTTCCACTTCCTTTTACAGGTGCTGCGTCAAAGTTTAACGTATTATTGAAAAATCCCCTTTTTTTTTTCTCACAAAATATCAGACCTTAGATTTATGTCACATAATGTACAGGGTTTGAATTATCCCACTAAAAGAAGTTCCTTCTTGTCAATAATCTTTTTAGGAATAAGATAGATGTAGCTTTGGTGCAGGAGGCCCACTGGTCAGAACTCATTGCTACAATATATATTACAAAATCTAGAGTAGTAGTTTTCCTGATTAAAGACACAGTGGCGTTTAAACAAATATACATCGAGCAAGACCCGCAGTCTCGCTTCATAATTCTAGTTTGTAAATTAAATAATGTTGTGATGACTTTGGTTAATGTATATGCCCCTAATAGGACAGATAAAATTTATCAAGAAACTTCTGTGGGCAATGTCCACCATCAAACAGGGAGCGTTAGAGGTAGGGGGGCATTTTAATTTAGTATGGGATCCAGATATAGATAGGAAGGTACCCCCTACTGCTAGGAAAGACAGAGCAGTTTGCTCACAGTTGCAGACCTTTCAGAAACTTATGTCACAACATTAATAATTTGATATGTGGAGAACCTTCAATACCATGGAAAAGGAATATACATTTTACTCTACTCCTCATAAGTCATATTCAAGATTAGACACTATGGCCTAGATTTGGAGTTTGGCGTTAGCCGTGAAAACCAGCGTTAGAGGCTCCTAACGCTGGTTTTAGGCTACCGCCGGTATTTGGAGTCACTCAAAATAGGGTCTAACGCTCACTTTTCAGCCGCGACTTTTCCATACCGCAGATCCCCTTACGTCAATTGCGTATCCTATCTTTTCAATGGGATTTTTCTAACTCCGGTATTTAGAGTCGTTTCTGAAGTGAGCGTTAGACATCTAACGACAAAACTCCAGCCGCAGGAAAAAAGTCAGTAGTTAAGAGCTTTCTGGCTAATGCCGGTTTATAAAGCTCTTAACTACTGTGCTCTAAAGTACACTAACACCCATAAACTACCTATGTACCCCTAAACCGAGGTCCCCCCACATCGCCGACACTCCAATAATTTTTGTTAACCCCTAATCTGCCGACCGCCACCTACGTTATCCTTATGTACCCCTAATCTGTTGCCCCTAACACCGCCGACCCCTATATTATATTTATTAACCCCTAACCTGCCCCCCACAACGTCACCGCCAGCTACCTACAATAATTAACCCCTAATCTGCCGACCGCAAAGCACCGCCACCTACATTATTA